>NC_071537.1:22885134-23510967 GCF_026979565.1 Vidua chalybeata
CAGAAAAAAAGGTAAGAATTGCAAGCTATAACTTACTCACATTTAGTTTCTGCTAGAATATGGTTTAGTAGGATTCTATGTTGCTCACTGAAAATACCATAAAGCAGGTTACTAAATACTCAAAACATCTTTAATCCCAAAGTGCTTGTTTATAGAGAAACAAGAAGAAACTGTGCTAAATACATTGGAGAACTAGGAACAGCAGTGTCCCAGGACTTCTGGGAAAAGCAAGTGTGGATAATGCACTAAGGACTGAAATGTAGGCTTACGAATCTATCTCTGATGAGGACTGTAAAGAACATGTTTCTATTCAATAACTGCTTATTAGAGAAGCTCACTGCAATGACCATTAGCCAGTAAATGAACTGGCATAATGAAAGATACGTCAGGATTAACAGTTGGATCCTTAAGTATTCTTTCTAATATTAGATTAGATCATAGACTTCAAATTACAAACCAGGTATGACAAACTTATGCACAGTATTATTGATGAGCATGTCTGCATCCCCACCATCTTATTACTACTGCAAAGTCCTAGACATACTGGTCTGTGTGCAAAGCAAGCATCTTTGTGGAAACCTGTCTAGGTAGATCTGTCTTCCTTATGAGACTGCACAAAGATGTTTTTTAACAAAGCTGTCAAACTGACAAGCCAAATTTTGTTACCCACAGAACCATCAACCCATCAGTACCGTAAATCTTGATGCACACTGAACAAAAGTAACTAGACTGGCCTTAGAAATTTTTGGCAGGCTTCTCTCCATTCTTGCTGCTTGTTCAGATGAACACAGACTGCTAGACCGAAGATTCTGTAGTTCATTCAACCTCTTCCAGCAGCTTGCCAAGGCCTTAAGATGGGTTGTATTTATCATACACAATGGCAGTAAGATACTGGAGGTTATAAATCATTGCAACTTCACTGACAGACATGTTTTTATACAAAGTCTGATGGTGAATTATGGCCTTATGAAAAACAAGTTGAAAGACATGTTCCAGACTAATCATGATGCTACATTAGTTCCATACCATTTAAATACCTACATATAAGAAAAAACCTCTGTGCTTCCAGAAGTATAAAAGTTTGCAATTTTATGTATTTTGAAAAACTATAAAAGCTCTATTCAAGAAGTGTTTTTGTTTTGTATGGATAATTCTTCCCTTTCCCAAAAGACGTTATTATTAATGTAGTTATGGACAAAAAAAATGTAAGTATCTTAAACTCCCTCCTTCGACCAATTTTTGAGAAAAACTGAGACAAGTTTTCATGCCAGCATTACCATTCTGTATGTGCATCAAGGACCACTACAGTTAAAAATGTTTAACAATTTAATACTATATAACTGTGTAACTGAAGCGTCATAATTAAATACAAGCACAGCCAAAATAATCTATGCACTAAAAAGTATGGAAAGGAATGTTTTTCCTTTGATAAAGACTGGCCATATGCCATAATTGGTTATGTCTTTCTCTTACAAATAACATGAGCAGTTACAACGAGCAGCATAATTTTGTTATGTCGAAGAGTATATTGTAATTAAACTATCAAAATATTTTGGGGTTTTCATACAAATGTTTAACATTGCTTTCATTTTGGATGAACAGCAAATACTAAACACTTAAAGAAATTACTGTACTTTTTTTACTGTGAAAAGATCTCTGTCTTTAGGATCGATGTATTTTAGAATCTAATCCTTTTCTCCCTAATAATTTATTTTAAGTGTACAGGGACAGATACAAAGCTTAAGAGAAACAAATCAAAGACTTAAAGACAATGTAGCTGTGAGAAAAATAAAATAGGGGGATACTTACTCAAAGTGCTTCAATGTTTTTTTTCAATTAACCACAATTCAAGCTCATGATATTCCTATAAATTACATTATAGAAATATACATCACCCTAAGTGATTGCTATACATTGCTTTAAGTCCTGCCTTGCCTTCCAACCTATTGTAAGAAACAACAGGACATTTACAACATATACTAATGGACTACCTTTTCATGTTAGTATAACATTATGAGACTAGTAATCTACAGGATTGACAATTTTCATGGCCAGTATTTTCTATGAGGGATTTCTCTTTTTATTTTTTTCAATATGTTTGACAAAGCTCAAATCTGTAGAGCAGAAGGCACTGCAACTCAATTTTCCTAATTTCTAGTTCTTTTCCTTGTGAGGAGATAGATGACAGTGTCAGAACAGTGGCATGATGTCTGTGATGCAGTTTTTACTCACAGGTACACTCCAGCTACATTGACTTGTATGGAAATTTTCACATGTGTTAATGAGATTATAAATCTATGGATATTAGTATTTCTGAAAACCAAAATATATTAATAGTAAATACTTCATGCATCAGGAGACATGTATGAAAAGTACAAATTCTACATATGATTTAAAATGGACATTTGCTTATCTGAAATACATACTGAAGTAAATTTGAATTACATTAATACACAGGCAAGTTTAGCCCAAGTAAGATTGTAATTGTTCTATGCATTTTCTCATTCTATGTCAGTAATGATACAACTAAGCACAAATATCAATTTTTTAATCTGGGGAAAAGCCTTATCTTTTCTCTTTTCTTACCTTGAGTTCAGATAAATTGTTCTTTTATATACTAAAGTATGGGTGAAATACTAAATGCAATTTTTCATTATATGCACAGGGCACTTTCTGTTCACTTTAGAAACATATTCTATTCACTTTAGAAACAAGTTATCTGTGAGAGTATGACTAGCACTTCCATAGCAGAATAAAACTCATTCTCTTGTAGTTCCCGATTCCATAAGCCTAACTGTAGTGTTTTCATTAAGAATTAAACCTTAGCTTACATGCAAATAATATCCACATGGTATCAAGACTTAAAGATTTAGGAAGGCATTTAATTACTTGTCTTAAGAAAATCTTGCTATAAGAAAATCATGTCTAATATCATATTTTCAGAACTTTGAAAGCAGTAATGAAGTTATTCTTTCTTCCTTAACAAGGTCAATTTTTTATTGTTGCAATCATCCATTAGTTTTAAAGAGAGAAAGACTGACTGGGTTTTATATCTGGTAACTGCTTTGACAACACCAATTCTAGAAAACAGTACTCAATAAAACATCAGAAAGGAAAAACAGAAGTTGAGAAGGCAATCACTGCAGTATATCAGGATATGGCAGCTGTTTGCTGCCATCCTTGTGCTCTTTCAATCTAGGACTTAGAGAAAGGCTGATCTTCAGCATGAAACATGCACCTGAATGCTGAATCCAACTTCTACCCAGTTGCCAATTTCTTGGAAACCTAACATCCAAAAGAAAATCTGCTATTCATTTGGCATTTCACATTTCTGAATAAGACATTAGGATAGAAACAAATATGGAAACACCATTACCCACCTTTACTCTTCTGTTTCTCTAAGGCATCTTAATGATGCAAAGGAACAGGCAAGGATAGAGTTCATCAAGAGGTAGCCTGCATTCATTGGGTAGTACTAAAAACCTTTGAAAAATATGAGTAAAATATATAAAACATACTTTTATGTATGTTTTTATCATGAATCGACATTTTTGTCACTTTTTCTGGTAAGGTAAAAAGCTCTCATTCCAGGTTAATATTCCTCCTTTATTCTCCCACCACCATCTAGATTCTTTATAGATGCAAGAACTTTAGCTGAAAATGAACTCGTGTCTAGGATGTGTCCCTTCACTTTGAATTCCTTTATGGACTGAAGGGACACAATTTTTCCAATGATTCATAGAGAGCAAATCACAGTAAGATTTATTTCATTCTAAGCTAAATTATGTGACTCTTGAAGGGAGTTGGAGGGAAAATTAGCCCGTACAAAAATGTCCTGATAGCTTTAAGGCCTTTTTAAACATAAGAGACTGCTGAAACAAATATTAAATCTTGTAATAGCTGAAGATTAAGACACCCTTTTTTGGAACTTCAAGTACCCTTATAGATGGTTTAAATATTTCCTATGAAGCTTAAATTCTTTCCTCTGATATTTTCTCTTCCAGTTACGAATAGATAAGGCTGGCTGACCAAGTCCTGTAGAGGAGCAAATAGAAAGCATACCTTATTCTTAGATGACTCCTCAATTTAACATGACTTTCATTTCAAAGAATAGACATGAAAGTGAACAAGAAGGTTCAGAAGACCTTATAATGAAGGCACTGAGGATATGCCCAAATCCTATTGAACATTCATTGCCACAACCCTCACACCCTTTGGTTCCTTTCCATATCAGGTGTTTCAGCCAACAAACTGACAAATTCCTACCTGGAACACTAGCTTCCTTTTACCACTTGGGAATAAGGACCTAGCTGAATATGAACTTTGTAGAACTACTAGTTGTATTCAGATAGCAGTGCAGACAGTGAGAAAATGAACCAGTTCTGCTCTCTCTTCAGCAGAAGGCTTCTTTGCCCACTGTTCAAAATTCTGGAGAGTGCATAAGCTATCAAGTCAGAGGCAGAAGATGAACCCAAGTAAACACAGGAAGTACCACAGACCCCTTCCTACTCCCCACAATATTTTCAAGAATGATGAGAGGACAGACTGGCTTCATATCTCTCTCTAAATACTAGAGAAGTCAATTCCTTTCTCTGTTTTGTCACAAGACCCTACTGAGGCTGGGTCATCCTCTCCACAGTGACAGCGTGATGCTGCAGGGGAAATACTGCCCTTGTTCCCTGCAGCAAAGCAACAACTCTTTAGGAAGTGCAGAGGTACAGAGAGGGGACATGTCTCTATTAATAGGTCTGCCTGAGCTATGAATAAACTTCTCAATACTTGTCTTGTGAAACTGATATCCTGATCAACATACCAGGATGGTGGTACCAGCAGTTAGCATTTCCAAACTCCAGGTTCCCACCTGCTGTTTTTCTTTTGGCTATGAGTTTTAATTCTTCAACCGAATCAGTAGTTTGAAAGAGAAATATATCTTTATTTATTTTAATAAACCACCACTGAATCCCTCTCCTCCTCTACTAAAATATCTTTTCAAGACTTTATTATTATTAGGAAAAAGATTTAATTAAACAGCTATGCACCTGCATGAAATCTTACAGCCGCATGGCATGAAGTTAATGCTCAGAATATTAATTTGCTTAGCAGGCCTGCTGTCATGCTAAGGTCTACTTCCATTGTGTGTTACCACATTTGATTGCAGGAAAATGTTCCCTTGAATAATTTCGTTTCTATGCAACTGTTTCTTCATGGAAGTTTTTTTTTTTTTTTTTTTAAGTACTACATATGCATTTGTATGTACCTCACAGACTTTGCTTCATACGTATCACCTACTTGGTATCCTCTGAGAATGCCAAAAAAGTATATAACTCCAAAGACAGCTTTTCAAGATGTTGAGAAAAAGCAATCTTCAGGGTAATATCTGCCAATTTTTAGATCTGAAACTCAGAGAATGAAAAATCTGTCTTTAAATAAATGCTGTCAAATATACTCCATTTCTTCCCTCCCATTTCTATGGTATTTTACCACTAGCCTGTAGCTGTCTGCTTGTTTACTAAAATTTTGGACTTAATTCTCTGTTCTGTTCTTCCTCTAGGCATTCAGTCCTGGGGGTGAGGGATGTTTTTTGTTTGTGCATAGAAAAGGAGGAGGAAGGCTCCAAATGTTCATCAGGGATTAGCCTTTGAGTGAGGCACACATGATATTAAAGCAGTCTCCACAGACTTAGATCTCATGCAAGCAAGTAATTTATTTTCATTTACCTCCTGCCTGAGAGGTGATTTCACTGATTAATCTACACAGGCAGGTTCATTCCTGTCTCTCCAAACCCAATAAAACTGTTAGTGACACTCCTAATCAATACAGAAGAATTCCAATTTACGTTTCAATGTTAGTTTCAATGTTAGATGCAAAAATTCTCTTTCTCCATAAACCCAAGTTTTATATAGATAGCAACAAGAGTCAGAAAACTTCCTTCTGGTGTATTAGTCAAACTCAACCACGTATCAGCCATTACTGAGCTTCAACACAAAACTTCCAAAAAGCTGTCAGTATTCTGTTTGCTGTTGTACCTCTGGCTGGCATCATCCTATCCCAGCACCTTGGTTTCAATTTGCTGATTGATTATTTAGCTGAAAAATACACACTTGGTTTACAATGTGAAGTGTTTTGTGCTTGACAGCTCTACTGATTATGGTAACTAAGAACAAATAATACAAATAATAATTTCAACAATTCTTTTAATAGACCTTGTCCCTGTCAATAGCCAACATCAATAAGACAAAATAATTCCTAGCAGTTGGTGCAGACTTTGCTTTGTTTTGCAAATTGTCCCCTGACTTTTCAACAAATATTTGAGAAAGACATGATTTATAAGGATAGACAGTAATGGTCTTCAACCAGCTTTCCAAAATATATAGAATGTAATTTTGTCTGATTTCCATGATGACAGCAGGCATTCACTCCACCAACTTAATCCCACTAACCAATGCAGTGTGCAAAATTGTACAGGTAAGGCCAGGGGGTTTGGGTGGGAGGGGGAGCTGGAGGTGTTGAGGAGCCTTTTTCTGAACAAGAAAATAATGAAGAAATTCTACTGACTGGAAGTATAAAAATATACCTACATAATTCTATGTATCTGCAAAGAAAACCACTCCGTTAAATATATAAAGTCTGAAAGAAAAATGGTATTTTACTGATTTTTCTGCCTTTCTCACAACTTCTGAGAGAATTTTTCAAGAGCAAGTAGACCAAAGGAAGATACACTGAAAGCACCCTTGTTAATATATTATATCCAGTTGTCATGCTCTCCATTTCACAGATAGGTAAATTTACAGATTCTTAAAAAATTTCATAAATTGGGAAGGGAAGGGAACAAATATGTCTAATGCTCTGTGTGATCACAATACATTTATTTGGCATTCAATATAAGCACCACACACAATATTTTTATAATTTAAGCATTCCCTTGCAATTCGAAGGCTTCATAATAGCTACAGGGCAGGTCTAACATTTAAGCGTTGAGAGGAGCTCAGCCAAGTTAAACATTATAATTTTTTAAATACAGTATAACATGTTTAAGTGCCATTTTTGGCACCAATTAAAAATTTTGTGAGTTAACACATCTATGTGCAGAAAGACACTTTTGATCAATCTGCTGATCAAATTTCTTCATATCTCCACCTCACAATATGACTCCTACTCCTCCCAAAATATTGGAAGATTACTGTTTTAAATGAGTAGTAAGCAGCCATGACAGTGTTCTGTTGGCAGAGAAAATCATGGTTCTTGTGCCAGCTCCCAGAACATCATGTTTATCAGTTATGGCTTTGCAAATTTGCTCACATATAACACATACAACATCTGAACTACTTGAGAAGAAATTCCCAGATTTCTCATTGCAACCGAGTACTACAAGCACTACTACATTAAAGGACTAATGCTTCATACAGATAGAAAAAGCATTGCCTCCTAAAAGTAGATGAAAAACTACAGTTTCTTGCAAAATCAAGACTCCTAATGTCACACTATAAACTCACTGGGATCCAGTTCTGCCTACTATTCTTTCATCAAGACAAAATCTTGGAGAAATATTGTGTTGTATACAGAGAAAACAGACATTGAAAACATTCAATCATCATATTTCATTTATGTGAACCCAAAGGATCTCATTATTCACAGATCAACTAGCAGAAACTATTATCCATTAACCTCCTAAAAAACTGAATTGGAAACTGGGATATTTTTAGCAATAACTGCTTGCAAAAAATGTATACAAAATTACTGGACATCATAACTATCCTGTCTTTACTCATAATTGTAACACTCATTTTCCCATCATACTTTCACCAAAGGAATTTTTGCACACCTGTTATTCCTAAAAGGAGATGCCTTTGAAGTTATCAGTCATATGGCCACAGATATGCCCAGCTGGCACAATTTCTTCATAATCAAATTGTCTATGAAGAATTGACTATTAATGGGCTTACCTGAAAAAGACTCTTAGACTCATATGGAGCAATTAAAATCACTTCTTTTTAAATTTCTTGTACATACAACCTTACTATAAATGGCAAGGAATTTGTATGTATTGTCATCTAAAATAATTATTGCTATTTCTTTACGCTAATTTTCATCTAAGTGCAAAGGTCAGTTTTGACAGCAGAAGCATAAGCAAATGCAGAGCAAAAGCAACACCAGAAATGACCTTGAAAATCAAAGAGTGATCCTCATTAATATGCTTGCAAAATTCTTATTCCGAAATAAGCATTCATACTTTTGTCAATTTAAGTCCTCCATACAATCTTTTTCTGCCCTGTTTATTTGTCCTTCCCAACTCAAGCATTTTCAGAAGTTAATGAAAAGACTAAAGCGCAGAACAAACCAAGTCTACCAGCAAATACTAGTTCAATTTTGGGGAGAGGTAACGAGTGATATCACACCACTGTTTGATGGAGCTTTCTGCCTTTGCTAATGATAACCTCAATTGTCCTCTTGCCAAAATTCAATTTGCCTTTCCCTTCTGCACAAAAAAATCAAACAGGGAGCTTCTGTCAAGAAACACACAGCCTAAGAACACCACTTAGTGGCAGGTAGGTCTGCAACCCACAATTACCAGCTGGAGCTGCAACTGCAAGCTCAGGAAAATCAGCCAGAAATTCCTGAGCTGACAGCATCTGTTCAAGAGATTGTAATCAGCTGCCAAAAAAAAATGACAGAAAATCATGGGAATACCAAATATTTTGAGAGATCTTCCATGTAAGACAATAATCATTACCTGTTAACCTAGAGCTCTGTGAAATATTGCCCAAAATAAGTGTGGTTAGTGATCTTTATTTATTATGGGTCCCATAATCACATCACCTGGGGAAGTAGTGAAGAAACGTTATTTATTTCAATTTTTTACTACCTCTCTTTCTTTCTGTTCTGTACACCTGTATATTGTTTTAATCTATTTCTGGCTTTAGTAGAGACAAGATTGCTTTCTCATTTTTTATGCAGCACAAATTACAGAAAGGTTCTAAAGGTTAAAATGTACAGGCCTCAGGCTTACCCGCAACAACAATGATGTTAAAATCCATTAAATACATTCTGTAATCACACCAACAGTTATTGAAATGATTAACATGATGTATGGATATTGAAAGTCTACTGTCTTTTCTATCTGAGATGGCTTTTCCAAACAGCACTAGGAAAAATTAGCTCACAATACCGCTGCTCGTTTTTGCTATTATCTTACAAAAGACTATGTTTGTAAGTCAAACATTTCTTATGTTTGTAATTCAAAAACTTTTCTACACATATATGACCAAAATCTGAACTACAAAGAAATATCTCAGCTACAATATTCAATTAAAACTGTAGTTTTGCTATAGGAAAGATAAAATCACCAGGGATAATGCATTTGAGCTTGCTTAGTACTAAACAAAGAAAGAAAGAATACACTGATATGAAACCCTAAAACAGAGGACTGATTCTGTAGGTAAGACAAATGATTAAAAAGCAAATCGAGTTTTCCTTTCCCCAAACCATTCTGCCTGTGCATCTTTCCTCAAGCTCTAGCACGGAGTTTATCAGTCTGGGGTTGTTCACTAGGGGTTTTCCTTCCATTTGTTATTCATCTTAATCTAAGCTTATATCATATTCACTATATTACCCTCTATTTACCCAAAAGATAATCAACTAGAACCTCGGACATACAGTGTTTAGAGTAACATAAACACAGCAGAGAAATTATTAGTCTTCTCCCTGAATTACCTAGAAAACTTTGGAGTTACATGGAAACCTTTCTATCTTTTGATGTACAGGACTCAGTTTGCCAAGTTCGCAATCTCAGCTTTTCCAATCTAAATGCGTAGTGCTGAAGAAAACTGAAGTAGACCACACTTTATTCGTCAAGTTAATGTAACTACATGACATCTTGATGAAAATCTGAATTATTATATATTAGCAGGTGTTCTACCTGCATAAAACCACTTCATTATAATATAGAATAGTACCTGCAGGTAATAATGCAGTAAAAATTACTAGGGAGATTTTCAAGGATAAGAAAAACAACACAACTCTGTGCTTGGTTGGTAGCCCACATAAAGGCACTGCCCTTACTTCGAAGTTTTACCTACATCTTAAAGGTATGCCTAAAGAAAGAATTCAGAGCAAACTGGAGAGGAAGATAGATTATACAATTTAATATGAAGTTTGGATTAACTGCTTCAAATGAAGCAATTCTTTTAAGATGTCCTTGATCTGTGAATACTCCCAAAATGCATTTCTAACTGCTTTCTGCAACCAAGGCTCCACAGATTCTATAACAAGTCTCAGACAGAGCGCTCTGGTGCCTCTTCACAAGTTCAGTTTTAAACTGATCACCAGATTTTGAAACAGAAGCTCTTTTTTTTCCCCACTTCTCACAGCTAAGATGACTGGAAATTGTTGCCAAGCTCTCGGGGAATTTAATCTAGGTTTTATTTTCTTTATTTTCACTACCACTGACCAGTGACTTTCAAATGCCATTTACTCTAGTGCTGTTTTGTGCACGGCCAGGGCACCGAGGGCCTGGCAGGACTCTCTGCTGGGCGCCCCAGGAGCGCCATTCCAGCGTGGCTGTCAGGGAACAGCGAGGAACCAGGGAGCTGGCAGGAGCTGGGAGCACTGACCTGGCCCCCTGCCACCACAATGACCTGGCCCCTGCTGCAAGTGCTGCCAGCGATGGGTCCTGATCCTCAGGGGAAGGGCAAGGCAGGAGGAAGGTCTGGCTGGACCCAGGAGGTCACAACTGGAGCCAGAGGTGCGGCTGGGGCAGCACCTCTGCAGTGCCAAGGTTCCGGGCAGCACCACCCGTGGGTGCCAGAACAAAATTCCTTCTAGGCCTAAATGTGCCAAGTGAATATTTAACCCTGTAGAAAATCTTAATGGCTGAGAGGAAAAGACATTTTTATGATGGAAATATTGTCACAGGCTTATGTAAAAAAGTTGGCCAGGAGCTGCAAGATTAAAAATTGCTGCTTTTATTTTTAAGTAAATGCTGCAAAGTATTATTTGTGAAATTGATTTCTTAATCTCTCCTCCCCAGTAAGTGCTCTCTGAATTGACTTCCACACTAAAAATTAATTTACAGGGCTTTAAGCAGTGAAAAAAAAAGGACAACAAAAACACAACATTATGGCTCTTACATAAGGACATAAATGAGGTGGAAAAAACTCAATATGAGTATTTATCTGTGTTATTTTATTTGTTAATCATTATCTAGTGTTATTTTAAAGAAAAAAGTAGTTACAAAAATGTGTAACATTAAGATAATACCATTCCTATAACACTCCCTATGCATTCTGAAGGCGCTGACAAACATATACCTGTCATTACCACACATAACAATGAATAGAACAGTGGGATTGCATTTTCCTGATCCATTCTGAAATAAAAAGTTACATTTCTCAATTCCAGAGAAAGTTCACAAATACAGCAATATAATCCTCCTATAGTTTAGACATGAGTGCATTTTTGCAAAATGTAGATCTACAAATATTAGGAAAGAGTATCCCAAAATTAAAAGACAACAATAATATGAAAGAAAGGAAAGTAAAGATAAGTTTCTAAATGGTACTTTGATAACAGAGAAGAACAATAGGAATTCATTTAGGAACAAAATATTCTGAACTCAGTTTAGGAAAGATGTGAAATGACTACAAAGCTGCAGAAATTGTCACAAATTTCTTAGGAGAACACTGACAAAAGATCATAGGTCCACTGCTTGCTTGCTACACAGAAAATAGAAATTATTTCATAACAATGCTGGTTCTACAGATTTAAACACTAGCGTCAAATTTAGGAAAGTTAAAATTTAACACAAAGTTGCAGAAGAGCATAGTGATTTTTATTTGCATGTTTTTTGGGGTTTTTTTTGGTTTTTTTTTTTTGTTGTTGTTGTTGTTTTTTTGTTTGTTTGTTTGTTTTTTTATTTAGCATCTTAGTTTGTGAGTCTTGATAGGCTCTTTTGTAGGTTAACCTCTAAATAGCAAGCATTGGAATGAAACCTATGGCAACCAACGTTTTGGCTATGTTTCCTGAAACACTTTCAGCTTTAAGCCCAAAAAGAAGTCTGACTTTCAACTACCCATTTTTACTAGTGTAATCCTACTTTTAGAGTCAAACACATTATTATCAACATCTGTTAGCAGAAATCAGTTACAAAGAGATTAGCCAATGTTTGGGACATCTTTTCTTTCGATTTTTTCCCTTATTACCATTTTACATACTAGGATTGTGTGGAAGCTTGGAGTGTGATATTACATCACAGTCACAGCTTACTGTGAGAAGAATAACTGAGTTCTCTTTATGATCATGTTCTCAGTGCCAGCCAGTGAGTTACTTGGAAGCCTGAAAGCTTCCCTAAGAATGAAAGGACTCACATCACTGTTATTGCAGTAAACAGCTTTGCTACAAATCCAAAGCTTTGAAGTTCTCACTGTAAAACATCTTCCCTTAATTCAGCAGTTGAAAATCCTTTGACTCTACACACAAACCTCTCAGTCAACCTTGTCAAGTTACCTATATTTTGACACTCTGCAGAGTCTAATAGAGATTTCCAAGCCTGCCGTGTAATACAATCTGAGCTGTTGGCAGCTACAATTGACTTCACATGCCATGTCTTTCTGATCTCTGCTGCTAACAATACTTTGTCAACAGATGTCATCACATGTAATTGTCCAGAAGAGCCAACGCGTGTGTTGTTCAGTTCACAGATTTCCTTCCAAAGACATACAATATGGATATTATGCAGGCAGGCCCATTATAGCCATTCAGACACTGTTAAGTGCACTAGTTGTTCTGTAAGCTTGCTTCAGTGTTCACTTTTAAAACAAACTGATGCCACTTGCTTGTGAAAAGGGGTTTGATTGAAAAAGAAAAAAGCCCTTGAAACTGACCATTGTTCCCTGCTACCTGCCGATGAATAGATCAAAATTCTTTGGCAGCTGAAGGAGGTGAACTCTTGTATCCCTGGCTAGACTCCTTGGCAGTTTA
Source organism: Vidua chalybeata (assembly GCF_026979565.1). Taxonomy (NCBI): domain Eukaryota; kingdom Metazoa; phylum Chordata; class Aves; order Passeriformes; family Viduidae; genus Vidua; species Vidua chalybeata. The sequence continues at coordinate 22,898,110 of NC_071537.1, forward strand.
ACCACAGTGTTATAACTAATAAACATTCAAGCACCAAGGCTCATGGCAAACTGTGAAATCCCCTATGTGCTTCTCTACAGCACTTGAACATGTATAAGAAAATGTTTCAGTAGGGTTTCCAGACCACCAGTCCTGAATTTCAAGATAGTGGGTGTCTGAAGAATGAAAACATCTATGTGCCCTGCCCAAATGGATATCAAATGCATGGAAATTCTGATTCATTTAAAAAAATATGCTATCTAATCCTGTTATGAATAGAAATGTACACAGCTGTCTAGTCAGTTGCATTCAGATCAGTTGATATGGTCAGCCCTCTTTTCAGAAAAGTAGCAGTTTTCTAGTCACATAATAAAAATATATTCTTACTAGAGCAAAATTAACCACTATTCCCCCACATGAGAATTATTCCACTCTCAAATACAATGAAAAGATAAAATTTCTAGAGGCTACATCAACCAAAAGGAACAATTCTTAAATAAACTCTAGTTTACAGTGTGCTACACAATTAATTACCTGCAAATTATCTGATATAATTTATCAAAAGCAAACAAACAGTTCTGAGAAACTGAAAAAGAGGTAGCTTTTTCACAAGTACATATCTAAAGATTTTTCAGTCTCAAAATGATTGATCAATATTCTCATGGATTTTTGAAAAACAGATACTGATCTTATTTCAAAGTGTATATACTTTCATAGATAAATAAACTTTACATGGCACTACACACAGAAAAGGACTTAAGGAAACTACCATGCTAAACAATGATTCAGGAATGTGCAGTACAAGGGATTCATGTTTCCATCAGTGCTGCCTAAAGCAGTAAAGGAAGAACAAAAACTCTAAGAAAATATAGGGGGGTTTTTGTTTGTTTGTTTTTTAACATATTGGATGAGATTTCATAAACCTACAATTCAGCTAACCTGTAAATTACATCAAGAGATAAAACATATCCCTTTTATATGTAAAAATAATGCTATCAAATGCTTTTGCTATTTAGCTCAGATTTTAGCAGGTACCATTTTGGAAAGAACATGAGGCATTAAAAGTAGAGGAACACTCAAGAATACACAGCCTGTAAAATACCATTAAAAAATAAAAAGAACTCAGACAATTACTTTAGTCAGCAGGCAGATCTACAATACCATGTTTTCAGTATGAATCTGCTAGTTAAAAAAAAAATATATCTATATATATATACATACGCAGTTTCCTATGCTGATAGCTGCTATAAAAATTGTTGTCAAAAGCCCCTAAATACAGCAGATTTGATTCCCAACTATATTGTTACACTGCTTATATTAGGAGGGGAGAGATAAAAAGCATCAGCATGAACTTTCTGGTCTTAGAGCTCTGAAGAATTTAGTTTCTATTCTTGTTACTCATGACAGCACTGAAATTGCATCTGCCAGAGTGATTACATGTTTTTACTGAATTGCTTTAAAGCCTGAGTCTCACACATGTGCCAGGGTTCACTTAAGGTTCCCATTCCTCTTGCAAGTGACCACATCAAAGCTTTTGTCTGTAACCAATTTTCTTTCATTCTGAAATGGTAAATATTCTCCAGTATTAAAAAAGCTTAACAGAACTGATTTGATTACTCATGCATGAGTGCTTCTAGTCACCAATTAAATATCTTTTGACTGCTTCAAACATTTCTTCACAAAGCTCCAGACAGCTTCAAATTTAACTCAGCTGGGAGAAATGGATCACCGTGATGTGATGTGGGATCACTTTCCTTCATGTAGGAAGTGCTAGGGAACAGCAGGAAAAGCTGGGAAAACCAAAAGAAATGTCAGAACATAAGATTAGTGAGGCAGTCTGGGAAAGACAGTGACAATGAAATCACTGGAGGTGCTGGGCCACTTTGGGCCATTTGACATTCAACCTGTAACGTACCCTAAATTAAGTGGATCCTTAAGGACAAGGAACTTAGCTGATTCCTCAGCTCTTTTTACCATTTCTCCTTCCTTTTTCCTGTGTACAAAAGATGTAGCCCAATATGACAGGACATACCTGAAAAGTGAAAAACCTGAAGGAAAAATAGTGCATTTCTGTTCGAGCCCTTTTTCCCCCTCACTTGCATCGTAATTGTCAATTTTTTGTAGTACTAATGAAGAGAAAATTATGCATTACTTACTATGCTTTTTTGAAGGTGACAAGGTGAAAAAGAAGTAGAGTTAAAAAGGGGATCTTCTCCAGATAATAAATGTAATGTTGAATGAAATGTGAGAGCACAACCTAATAATCTGAACTGGCAAACCCCTGCAAATTTTTGTAGCTTTCTCACAGCTTTGGGGGAAAAAACCTACCACAAAATTCAATTGGTTTTTGACCTAAAACCTCAAAGGACATCAAAGGTTAAGTACTGTTAATGTCACGTAAGACCAAAACTAAATCAACTTTTTTTAACAGCTGTCCATTCTCTTCACAAGATGTCAGCTAATTCTTTTTCTAAATCATGTCTAACCTTATACTTAATGCAAACTACCAGCTTAGGAAACTATCAAGTACTCCTGTAAAATCTGTGCAAAGACCTTGTGAAAAACAAAGAAATCAATTAGCTAAGTAAGTAAGCAAAACAGTCTATAACAACCAGGCTCTGTGTTATACCTATAAAGGTTAAATTTCCCAATAACCTGCATTTTGGGAGGTTTTATTTTGCCGGGGAAAAATAAAAGTCTTTTTTAAACCTGGAACAAAATGTCCCTCTAAAATACCTACTGATTCTTAGTTCTGAGCACTCCTAGTTTATAAAGACTGGAGATCAGACTTTCTCCACTCCTTTTGATGTTTTCCTATTACAATCTCTTTCCTTTGGGTTGCCATTAACCCTGCCCTGCCTGACATCACCTTCCATGATTTTGGCTAGAGCACAGAACACTCCAAGAACTAAAGATAAGACATAATCACAGTTTTGGTTCTGGATGCTCCAAATCCATCAAGCATATGTATTGAGATCTAAGAAGATAACAAATCAGTACTGCACTTTTATAAATATGCATTCAGCATTTTTATAACAGCAGCAGCACACTGTGGTGCACTAAGTAGCCCCAAGAGACATGGTAACAACTCTGGATATTAAAAGAAAATTACCACGACTCACTTATCAAAGATTGTATAAATACTGTAGGTCTAGCAAGATCTTTTTTGTCTTCTGATGCTACTACTAACATAGATGAGATTTGTGTAGTTTTCCTATACTGTAAATTCAGTTTAGTAAAGATGAGGATAGCACTGAAGAGCATAATTAACAAATTTTTACATCAAAAACTGATTAATTTCAGCTTTGTTTAAATTCACTTAGGAGAATAAGCAGCAGAGATTTTTGCTTTTTACAGTGGTCAATTGACTAGGAAGAACCCAAAAATGTTGCATTTTATTCTTAATCACTATAACTTTAATGTACAGAACAGGTAAAGCTTATCTATAACATCAATAGTTATTCTAAGACTTGATGTCAAAGGACTCCTTAGAGAATTGTGGTGGCTGTAATAAATACTAAAACTGTATGAGAGAAAATATTCTCCATGAAAGAGTATAAATAAATGTACCTAATGAACTCACTTTACGCATCAGCATGTCAACTTAACATTGTCATTATAACAAGTTTCAAGTTGTAAACAAAGAGCTGGTGAGGAGGGGTTGCTATTCTTTTCTGGGGTAGTACAAAGATGTATAATGTTTCCCTTCTCACAATGATAATACATAAATTAACTGACATAAATACTGACAACACATAAATTAACAGGCAATATACCACTTAATCCTCTTAAACTGTAATTAATATTATACATATGCATCCCCTTTTAAATACCTTTGCTTCTCCTACTTTGTGGCCAAACTATGGATGTATGTATTTGTCTGAATACAATGGCCTGAACTTCTGCTCTTCCTCCCTCTGTTTATGTGGGCCTCTGCATTTCTCATACAGAACATGTTAGGACTTAGCTTTCTTTTTCTTAGTTTCTGCTGCATCTACCATCTTTCAGCTGATCTTTCCATTCAACCATCTATTTTTAGAAAAGTAGATTTAAAGAATTTATTTTTGTCTACAATGTGCTTCTACATTAGTGTCTTTGAACTGACTGAATTTATGTTAGAGAATCCCTTATGAGTTACATAATGATCATGAAATGTTTACATCATGATTCTTTGCCCATGTTGTTCAAGATCAGTTTCAGGCTCCACAAGTTCAAGTGGTCTCCCTGTGTGTTAACAGATATCAGTCTCCTGAATCACACTGAGGTCCAGATAGAGTTATTTCATTCCACTAGCATTTGATGTAAAAACCTACATCAGACGCTGAGTGGGGGCTGGAAAAGATCTGGCAGCTGGCATGAGTGGGAGTAAGCAGCCTAAGGACAGCATGCAAAATGCAGCAATGAATGACACCTCCATTTTTATCAGAAACTGAGCCTGGGTTTGCTAAAGAATCTGATCTGCTGCTTAAAATTGTATTTCTCACCTGCAAGCCTTTATTATTGCTACTTTCAGCACTGCTGTGAATTGAAATTCAGTACAAATGGGGCTCATTAATATCAGAAAAAGGGGGGCAATTATCACCCTAATTCTCATCATTCTTCTTGATTGAAGTCTGAATCTGATTTAGAGCTGAGTAGCTGTGAACCTTCTTTGCTTTACTCATGTTCAGTGACTACCTACAGAATGCATAAGATTTTAAACACAGGCATTCATATGCATACACTCAAATTTAGAGAAAAGAGAGTATGTACTATATGCTGGAACACTTAGTGTAATATAAGTCCCCAATGGAAAAAAAAAATAGAATCACAAATGAAATACTAGAATGATTAATATATATTTTACATTTCAAGGAATGATACTTTAAGTAGACTAATATAGATATTAACATATATAACAAATATAAAACATATATAACAAAGCTATTAAATAAACTTGCTAAAGGGGGAAAAAAATCTCTACTAAGCCAAGATCTGTTTATGCAGTATATAGCATCGGGGCCTGTAAGGCCCCAATCCCCAATTGAGGCCAATAATCCTCAAATCCTATTGATTAGAACTGAACCAGAACCACAAAATATTTCTTTTCTGTTACTGGAAGGATTTTTGCAGATAAAATTTTTGGTTCTGTGTCTGTGATTATTATAGATAACTAATTAAGGGAATAATATCTTGTAATTCAAAACATTAACATTTAATTATGATGAGCAGATATCAAAATTACTTGCCTATTACTACAAGGTCTTCTTGATGACATTTCATTTTGCTTTAGAAGGGTCCTCAGTTAATGTCTCTTAAAAACATGAAGAAACAAATATATTTGGCAAAAGCCTAAACATAACTGAGTGCAGGTCCTGCTTTTGCACACGTGGGTCTGATCAGAACAGTTTCCAGCTAGAGTTGCCTTCTCATTATTGCCTGTATGTAGCAGTTCTCCTCAGATGTTAAAATACATATTTCAGGACAGACTGCTGCATTCCATATTGAAAAAATCATTTATCAAAGGTGTCCCATTTAAAATAATTCAATTTCTATTCCTGTTAGGAAAAGTCATAAAAGACAGAGGGTAATCTACAATATGACCACTGGGGGTCATTCATTTTACACAAATATTCCAATATGGTAAAGTATTTACTGGTTTTTAGTGGGAATAATATTTTAATAGAACTAATTATTTCCAAAGATAAGAATACTCAAATATTAATAATCAGATATTAAACACCTGTGTTCTCTAATTTTAAATGATGAATGGGAAAAATTAATACTACATTCTTCTAGTCACAATAATAACAAGAAACTGAAAAAGACAAACACAGCATTTAGTATGTATATGAAAACAAAAATTTAAAAACCCCAAGCAACACCTTTTTCAGATTTTCTGTTATGTTTGTAAGGGGACTAAGAGGAAACTGTAACTGCTTGGACACACATTATGAAAAATGAAACACTGAACTCTGATTTATCTACTTTGTTTTGCTTCTATCAGATGGTCGACAGTACTTCTAAACACTATATATGGAAGTCTCAATGAAACAGACCTGAATGCTAACACTGAGAGAAAACCAAACATTTGATTCATTAAACTGTCTGTGCTAAATAAAACCCAGTACAATCCTTAGAAGAATAAATCCTATAAACCTGGTTTGACAATCAACCATAAATATAATTCTGCTGAATCCTACTGATGTTTAAAATAAAACAAATGCAACATGCTCACCAAAGACTAAAAAATTTTACACATGAAAATACACTATGAAAAACATCTAAAGTTTTTATAAGTTCAGGAAGTAGCTAATTACATATTTACATATTTATTTATATACATATTTACATGTATTCAGTTAAGAAAATGAAGGACACAAAATCTGTGGGCTTTTTCAGTATGAAATGACCAGTCATACATTGACAATAAACGAAGTTGATTTCATTTCTCCAGTGAAACACTAAATGTAGTTTACTTGTCAAACAGTATCTGTACATGCAGACAGATCACTAGACATACTTATTAAAATTTAATTTTAAAACTTTAAGCTTTTGTCCAGTGCAATAATTCCACTATATATTCTGGCTGCTAATTTTTGATCACGAAGTCATATGCCTACAGAAAAAGACCAGCCCTCCACTTCAGTTTACATTCTGCCTCATTACTAGCTCCAGTTTATTACTTTTCATTCTCTCCCAGGCATATCTACTTTCCTATAGGCACAATAATTACTATTAAGAGCACATAAACAAATGCAGTATAAAGATAATAATACACTTTTTTAAAAAATCACCTCTCTAAAATTATAGGGTTTATAAACTATACTAACAGATTTACTCCCACATAAGCACAATAAACCTAATGAGCAGTGACATGAACACAAAAACAAGCCAAATCGACTACATACAACCCACAGCCCTAAGACTACTCCTCTCTCTCCCATCTGTAACATTCCAAAATTACTTTTGCTACAGATTTCTTTTGTTTTTGGAGTCATTTGCAAGCTCTGAAATCTCAACAGGCCTTTTAGACTTGGCAAGATAATTTTTCCTTTGCCAAAGGAGGAGGAAGTTCATACAGTAATACCACCAGAAATCAAATGTGAATATTTTATTTAGTGGGAAGTAATTTATATAGTGGGAAGAATCACTCACTGTCTTTCCTTACATTTCCTGGCATGCTTGGCACGTTCATTTTTATTGGTTTTAGTCAATTAAGCTGAGTTGCTCATTCTAGAAGCAGTATTTTTTTTTATTTGCTTTAGGAGCAAATAATTTCCACTGAGGAAAAAAGAAAAAAAAATTAAAAATCAACCTACATCTTATGTATAAGGAATCTTTAACAAAAAAAAAAATGATCCCAGCATCCCAAATGTTTGTTAAGCTCTTGGTTTAATGATAACAAATAATGCCTCAGCAATGTCACCTCTTTATGGGAATGCTACAATCTCATACTAAATCTCATAATAAAACCATGATGCATATCTTTTTGTCCACCAAGTTATTACTATGCCTTCTAAACCTGTATCACAATCTGCCAATTTATTTAATTGTTGGAAAACTAAGATCATGACTGACATGAATATGAGCTGCACGAAGAACAAGTGAAAAAGCAACAATCTCCATAAAAAGAAATTGTACCTGAGAGGATTCCCCTCTATAAAGTGGAAATTATCTGACACTTGATAAATAAATTAGGAAGGAAGAATTAGAAAGATTGCTTACTCTGTTTTAAATTGCATACCCTGCCCCCACACTTATCATAGTTTACATCTGTTTACATTTACAGTACTCCAAGAAGACATGGAACAAAGTCAGAATTCAGATGTCTTCAAAATACTTTGCTTGGTGTAGTTACAATTTGCCACAGTTTACAATTAAAATGACGGAAAAAATATTTCCTAGAGTAAGGATCTAACTAAATGCCATTGAGTGGCTAATTGAATAAGAGCTGCCCTTGTGGGACCCCCTGAGGACACTGAGCTGCCCTAACTTGTCAACTGTCCTGGGAAGCTCACCTTCAGTAAATGGCATCTTCCCTCTTTTGCACACACCAATGCATGAGCCAGTGGCCACAGAAGACAGTTAAAAGCTATAAGTAAATACATAAGTGATGGCCATATTTGGGATGAGCTTCTTATTAACACTTATCAATGTGCCTCATGTAAATTATACCTTCATACAAAGTCAATCTGTTGTAGATGACTTCCTTGAATTTTGATTTTACCTAAGTAATTTTGCAGATGAGATATGCCTGACATTGCTGGATCCAGGAAAACTTAAGTCTCTTGTTACTTGGTAGAAAAAAAAAGTAGCCATTACTCATTTTTCAAAAACCAAGAAGCTTCAGATAATCAAGGTCACAGACTTATGTGACTAATTCTAAAGTATCATGTGAGGCAGAGAGTAGAGGATGATTAAAAGTAGTGAAATCTCAGGAGAAAACAAATCACATCAAAATCATGTCCAAAAAATTACTATTTTTGACAAAAAAAATGTAAAGTGCAAGCAAATGGCTGAAAAAGGGGTAAGATGGGAGGCACAGTGCAACATGTGGCAGAACCAATAAACATTGCAGTTTTTCAGGAAATATGTTTGTCACAGACATGTCTCTCAAGCCACTCTTCAAGAGATCAGAAGAAACTTTTTTCTGTCCCACTTCCTACCATATCATATAGTGCAATATAGAAAGATATTAAGCTACAGAGTCCAAAGGAGGGTATCAAAGATAGTGAAAGGTGTGAAGGGACGCCATGTGAGGAGCAGCTGAGGCCCCTTGGTCTGTTCAGCCTGGACAAGAGAGACTGAGGGCAGACCTCACTGCAGTTACAACTTCCTGGTGAGGGGAAGAGGAGGGCAGGCACTGATGTCTGCTCTGTGGTGACAGTGACAGGATCTGAGGAAATGGCCTGAAGCTGAGTCAGGCGAGGTTTAGGTTGGATATCAGGAAAAGGTTCTTCACCAGAGGGTGGCTGGGCACTGGAACAGCTCCCCAGGGCAGAGGTCACAGCGCCAGCCTGACAGAGCTCGAGCAGTGTTTGGACAATGCTCTCAGGCACATGGTGTCACTCTTGGGGATGATTCTGTGGAAGGCCAGAAGTTGGACTTTATCTTTGTGGGTCCCTTCCAAGTCAGCACTGTCTGAGATTCTTTGCAATGCAATATTTCACAGGAGAATAACTAGTGCTGGATGGTGCTGTGTTACTGCATCGTACTCACAGCAAGATCTGAAATCCTTTTATACTTCTTTTGAATTCATTTTATTAGTGACAAAAATCAAGGAAAGTTCCAAAACATCTCCCATCACCTGCTCCCCCCTCCCCCAAAAAAAAAGCAATGCCTGATCTGTCACAAGGAGGAATATAAAATAGACTCCCTACAGTTCCTTGGGAAGTCCCAGCCTGAGTAACCAGAGGAAGGGAACTTTGGCTTCACTGACTCACATCAAGATGTTCCAGTGATATTTTTTTTTTTTGGTTATTCTCATTTTTAATCTAAACATAAAAACCCCAAATCACAATTGAAATGAACAGGGCTAATGCCTTTAATAATGTTCCGCTCTTTATTAAAAAGATCAGCTGGGCAGGGGGCTCAACACAGAGCTCGCCCCCACTGTTGTAGCTTTCCCGCTCCTTCCGTGGTGGCAGCACCAGGGCTCTCTGTCCCTATCTCCCTGCTTCTCAGAGCCTAATATAGTCTGTTCTTTCATAGGTGATGGCGACGGTTAAAAGTCAATCAGGGGATGTGTTTCCCTCTTCCTCAACTAGGGCATTTGTCTAGACTCCTCTACTGTGTTCAGTTTTTGATTTATATTCCTTTTTATCTCCTAAAAATACTCCCATGATCCTAAGGGGTTTTTATTTGCATGTTAGTCCCAGAATGGCAGCGTGGAGGGTTGGGAGGCCAGTTATCTCCAGGTAGTTTAGAGAAAACAAACAGAGCAATTAGCTAATTAGCATTTCAATATCGGTACTTAGCTAGAGTTAGTAGTTTTTTTAGTGTTGCCATGGGAACTAGGAAGGCCCTGCCCGAGTCTCTGGGGAACACGTGGAAATTGTTCATTACAACAATTATTTCTGTATCATTATGAATTCACTTCCTAATTACTGCATGCCTTTTTCCATGTTGTGCATTTCATCCAGCAAGATCAAACTATAGAAATAAATATGTCCTACTGTACACTCTCACTGCATTACAGAAACTAAGACAGAGAAAACAGATTTTCCTATTCATACAAGTCATCACCAAATAGAATATGGGATGTAGATCAGTGAATATAAACGGCATTGTTTGTAAAACTTTTGCCTTGTGGGTTGGTTTTTGAGGGGTGGGTTTTTTGGTTGTTGGGTTTTTTCTGCTCCAAACACTGTTGCTAAGACACAGGGTTGTGAACAGTGACAGGATATATTTTCCAGGACATAAATGGCAATGAGTCTATATTCCATTTAAATTACTGAATGCCTTAAGCAGGAGGGAGGTACTTGTATCTGCTTTCTGTCAACTTAATATTTCAAACAAAGATATGTAGGATTAGTGGGCTTTGAAATGGAGTTAAAGTTGGGGTTTTTTAATGCAGTGATACAGCTTTTAGGTAGGTATAGTCACACTGAAACACTAATAAAATACAGATGGAATGAATATTTCTCAAAACAGACTAGAAAATGTAAATATTTAGAAAAACTGATGTCGTGCATTTCTGTAGTAGACTTCAAAACTTGGATTTATTTTTATCCTTTTATCCTTTTTATTTACAGGCTTTTACAAGCAGTAACAAACTAATGCTACTGCTGTGAAAATATCCAGAAGAAACAGAAACACACATTTTTCGTTCTATTCATCAGACTTTTTCTTAATATTCTGTACATCACAGGAACTGTGAGACAAACTGGGAGAACAAAGAGAATATTTGAGTCACTACAGAAAAGTACTGTGCTCATCTATGTGCACAGACTATCCAGATCCATTCAAGTTTTAAGAACCTATTTTCAGAATGGTTATTTCTACACAGACACACAAAAATACAGTATTATGCAATATATGCTAACCAGCACATATAATGTGTGAGCATGCATACAGCTATTGCTGAAGACAGGTTTCACCAGTTGGAAAGAAATTAAATTCTGGGCATCAGTTCAAATAATACACAGCTTCTGCAATGAGAACTGAAGGAAAAGTTTTCTTCATAACTAATAGCATGAGATTATTTTTGTATTGACTAAATGGGCATCAGTAAAAACAGAGAGCACTACATTAATTTTGCCTTTCATAAATAACTATCATGTTTTCATAAATAGCCAAAGAATAAGAAAATGCAGGTATTCATTAAAATTAATCACTCAAAAATCATTGAAAATTTAATGTCCAGTAGTACCCAATATGGACTGCAAAAATGCTCAAACTGAAATGTCAGATATAAAATAAAACTACCAAAGAGTTCAGGGGTAAAAAAAATAAAACAACTGCTACAATGGTTCAGTCTAAAACCATGTATTATTTAAAAAAAAAAAACTGAAAATAAGTTTGTTAAATTAATACCAAAAAATGAGCATTAAAATTTGATTTTAACATGCCTAGAAATAGCTCTACAAAAGGTTAGTGGAAAGATCACTAACAGGAGAGAAAAAGAAAAAAAAAGGTAAATGGAAGATAAAACCAAAGATTTAGATTGAAAGCTAAGACATGTTTTTAAAAGCAAGATCAGTTAACCACTGCAAGTAGATCTCCAGGCAAATGGAAAACTTTGTAACACATCACATCTTAAAAATGAAGTCTAAATATCTTTCTGATCAGAAGACATTTGTTTAAAGCAAAATACTGTATAAACTGTTATATTAAGAAATGTGACAAAATTACCAGAATAGGCCCTTTGGCTTAAATTCCAGAATCAGTGGTATTTCACAATCTCATTTAGCCTTTTCCCCAGTCTACAACCACAGGAATTTAAAAAATAAACTATTTAAGAAATCCTTAGCTAAGATATCATAATGTCTTCATGTGCATCTAAAAATTAAATGAAAAAATTGAAATATTTTGACTCTAGTTTTATAATAGATAAATAATCACCAATACTGGTTCAGGAGGAGTTTAATTTTTAGCTTTATTTCATCTTTATAAATTTCCAAAATCAATAAACAAGAGAATCCATTTCAACTGATGTTTTCTTCATTTAGCATTCTCAGTTCAAAGAATATCCCTGGTACTCTGTTGCAATTTGATTTTAACAAAGGCAAAGGAAGATAATCCTGAACCTACTTTCAGTCTTTTCTATTTTTGCTTTTATTCTACTCCATTGATTTTATATAAAATGTTTGCAATGCTTCAATCTACAGGAAAAGTGTAATACTGTAAAAGTGTAATCTGACTTTATACAGAGACTAATAATCTGGTTGATACTAAGAATAGTAAATTTTTTACTTATTGACTTTGATACAAGTTTATGAGTCTTATTTCTCACCTGAATTTCATCATATCAATAAAATGCAAGTCATTGACACCAAATTTCAAATGTAAGGTGGGAAAAATTTGAGCTTAAAATTAAGTTATCAAAGAGCTTTAGGAGAATTTAAGTATTGGTGTTATTCAGAATGATTAGTTGCAGTGATGAATGGATATTCTGTAAATAATAGTATACTGATTGTTGACACCAGTATCTACTTCTATTTTTTAAAATCTAAGTCACCCATGAGTGTTGTGACTAATATGATTCTGAATAGCAAACCAGCCATCAGTTATCTGAGTTCAGACACATTACATCACCTTTTACTCAGAATGAATACTGTTTGACAGTATAAATACAAAAAATATCAAAAGATACTTCATATAATCCATATAATGTTCCTCTTAGAATTCCATTTTTATCACAGGAATGGATAGAAACTGAGCTACCTTGGTTGAAAAATGATCTTGCTCAGCAGACATGGAGTGTAATTAAGACAAATTTAAATAATTACATGAAAATAGAAAATCCCTTTGTTTTGAGAAAGTATTAGGTTCAGAATGGTAGCAAGAACACATAGGGCTGATGCAATATCTTTTAAGGTTATCAGCAATAGACTTACATTTCTTAAAGAACCTTACAGGTATCACAGTCTCCAGTAAACTCATGCCATTTCCTGAATTGTAAGAATTGATTACTTTATGGATATTGAGCTTGCATGAAATTCACTATTTCAAATGCTTATCAAAATACAAAACCTGTGAGAAAACAAATCTTCAAATCTCTAAGAAAAGTCATTTCAGCAATGACTTATTCACCATAAAATTGTTCCACTCAAGGTCTGGCCCCTGGTTTTGAGGCCAAATAATTCCCATCACTAGCAGATGAATAAATATGCCACAAGCTAAAAATCTTGCTAAAGAACAGCCTGCTCCACTCCCTGTAATTGCGCTAGATTTTATAAGAGTAATAAAAACTTTATGAAAAGTGAGCACGATCTAGTACAATGCCACAAATTGCCATTTTAATATTAATCACATTTGTATTTAATACTTTCTCCTATTGAGGCTTGTAGAGGGTACTCTATCACATGTACCTGGTGCTGAACACAGCTGATTGCTTATCTTTGGTTCTTGTTCAGCACCATTTCTGTGCCTCACAAATAAAAGGTAAAATATTGTAATGCTCCATTACAAATTTTCTTCTATACACAGTAATTAGACCTTACAATTCCCTTTGTGAAGCTGGTGTTCTGTCAGGTCTTTGACGATTTAAAAAAAAAAAAAAAAAGGGCAGGGGGTGGCACAGAAGAAAGGTGGGACAATGATGTTTGCTACAATGCACCAAGGATCTATAAAAGACTCAAAATGCTTACAAAGTACAGGGAAGGGAGGAAAGCCTGCAGGTATTCATGCTCATGTATACGGGATTTCCCTTTTCGTTTTTCAGTGTTGTTGGATTCCAGCTCTGGTATTTACTGAAGAGAGAGAGCTCTTTTCCTCCTGGTTGCTTAATTAACATGGCACAGTTGGCCCTGTGACTCTGTCAGAAATGACACATGCGTCAAAAGTGGAATGGGTGTCCTTGCTGCAAGGAATTCTATTTTTAAGCAGAAATGACTCATCAACTACTGGGGTGTCCCAAAAGCTACAATTTGTCAAGCTGTCAGGAGAAAAGGGAGGGGGAAAAAAAAGCAAAAGAGGTCACATATTTATTTGTATCTGTAGCTTAAAAAGCAGAGGGATAAGGCTGATTATACGTTTAACTCCATTCTGAAAAGCAATCGTCTATGCAAGCCATGTTTTGGTAACAGCTATATGGTCTGGTATTTTTAAAACCTCGGCTGAGTTATCTCCTCTTTTAGATTATATAGATCTGGGAAATTGTCCAGTAATAAGGAAGAATGCTTCTAGTTCAGTGTGCACAACTAATCTGTCTACAGGGAAAGAAAGCATGGGACAAAATATTTGCAGATGCATTGTCATATGCTTTGGGATGAAACAAAAAATGCAGACATTCATTTGGAAAGAGAAAAAAAAATAAAGAAAGATTCTAACCTGTATATTAATTATACACTGGTGGGGTTTTTTAAAGAATTTTAATTATAATTTAAGAATATGTTCCTGTAGCAATACTGGAAACACATCAAGCCACATGGTATGAGTTTATGAAAACAGAGAAGTGAAACTGAGCAGGACATAAATGTGATTTATACGGTTTCCTTACACAAACTGACCTTCAAATTATTGTGTAGGTGGTGAAAACCAACACAGGGCAGGCTTCCTGAGAACTTGTTTCCAGTGAAAGTTACCAGAACCTAAGTTATTAAATCTAAGCAAATAAATGCTAATCTAAATATTTTTATCCATATTTCTTAAGTCAGATCTAAGTCATTATGAAAAATATGTACGTAAGCATAACAGTGTCAATAAGCTTATTTTATTGATGCTCTAGAAACAGTAAATTATTATTCAGAGACAACAATAATTAGTAAATTGTCATTCATGCCAGCAAGCAAGCGCTTCAGATGCTACATAGCATGTAGTGCTGAAACACAAATATAATTTTCAAAATAAATATAAATTTAAAAGACTAGCAAACCACAGGAATGAGAAACAGATGTTCTATTACAATCATTTTTTATCCATAGTCATGGGTAGAATTTTAAAAAGGACATTGGTTCTGGGTTTTTTTAGATAACAGACATAACTTTTAACACTCTGGTTTCACTGGACTCAGAAACTTGAGTTCATGCAGAGATATGAATTGCATATGGTATCAAAACTAATGCAAGATTTCTGGAAGCAGGGCAGCAGAGGATAAACTCCTGAACTTAAAGCATCGTTTAGAAGTATGATTTTCTAAACATGCCTGATTATGCCTGACATCTGCCTTCAGGTGAACCTTCAGGTGAAAGACCTTACTCTTGCATAAATCAAACTTTGAGATCCTGCTCTACAGAAGCTAATGAAATTTAGAGCAGATGGGAATAATCTTCCCAAAACAGAACTAGAAATCAATGAAGACTGCCAGGAATCAACTAGAAGCAGCTGTCAATTTGCAGTTCTTTTTCAGCCTGATGTTTAACCTGATGCCTTTGGATTTATCAGCACACAAAAGCAGAAACAATTAATTGGAAAAGAAAGATACAGTTTGGCACACAGGAGGGTTGAATACCAGTGTTATTCAAATGTCCTTTAACAATGGGCACTTGATTGGAGAAAACCTGCCAGGTGAGGCAAAAATCTGCTACAGCCTTTGTCAAGCCACTGCCTTGCCCCTCCTACTTGAAGGAGTTCAGGTATCTCACATGAAGCATAACAGCATACAAAACCAAACCACCCCTCAGAAGAGAGAAAAGAATTTGACTCAAAAGCATATTGTAACATCCATGTCCAAACATACATGTTTAAATTTATTTCTTGCCAACAGCTCCAGAGAAAGCAGTAAACTCACTTGCCATAAATGCCACTTGTGTCATCTATGGTGTCAGAATGGACTTGGAACACAGTAGGGGGAAAAAGAATATTCTACCTCATGGTAAAAATATTTGTTGTATTTGTTATTCATTTTCAGACAAGAAATAAAATGCTATTGTCTAACACCAAATTCCCAGAAATATTCCTGTATGTCTACACACAGCCTCCAGATTTAAAAGAAAAAAAAAAAACAAACAAACCCAAAAACAAAACACACACAGATCAGCCACATTAAATGACCAAAGGCTTATCTAAGTAATCGTGGCTTTGAACTGCAAAGCAACATGTTATCAAAACAGAGTCTGCCTTGAGCTAGGATCACTCATCTTCCTTGGGCTTGGATCCATTTGTCTTCTGAGAGTCTCTGAGTTTATAATAATATCAATAAGAAAATCTCTTACAAAAGATGGCGGTGTTAAATGCTCACTTTTTATCCATGGCATTTTTAGGCAAAAAAAATATTCCTGTAAGACTGAAATTGTAGAGACACCCTTGCCACTCTTGCAAGCTTAGATCTTCAGAGCAACCATGTGGTCTTAATTTCCTTCTGGCCGCCCAGGCCACACAGTCAGCTTTACATTGCAGAAGACATAACAATCATATATTCCAACATCCTAACAACCAAAATATCACCAAGGATAACTTGCACATTACCAAATACCAGTGATGCAGGAAATTCCATGATCATCCTATGATTTTTTTTCTGATCCTTTTCCAATATTTCACCACTGTCACAGCTATCAAACTTTCCTTAAGTTCCAAACTAAATCTGCAAAGTCGCAAATTATATAGCTAACAAGCTATACAAATTAGACAACACCTAAATCAGACCTCCATTTCCAATTAATTTGCTCCATTTATTCTTCAAAGAGAGAAACTTGAGAGAGCAGCATGTATTACTCTCCTAAAAAAGTGCTGTCTTAACAATGCGCCAGTGATACAGATTTTTGCCTATACTGAAATCAGATTTCTGCCAATTAACTAGAAACTGGAGAAGGAAAAACTAATGGCCAAATGTTTAAAAAGAATTAGTACATTCCAAGTAACCCTTAAAAAAGAAGGATCTGATTCCTGAAATACAGTACTCTCATTTGTCTAAGAGATGACAAAATTTAAACCATATAAGAATTTGCTTATGAAAAAGTGAGGACTTAGCTATTTAATGATTGGACTCTTAAGCCTGCTATGTTCAGTATAAACACATTAATTTAAGTGACAGATATTTACTTAAAGGCCTATCTAGCAACATTTTCATACAAATAAAGTCAGTAAATATCACTGCACGTACAAAGTTTTGCTCTTTCAGATTACTGACTTATTTTTGGAATAATAAAATTATACAAACTTGAACTTCAGTGATCCCTTAGCATAGCATGCAACTGGCTGCAGCTGGCAAGCAGCTTTGCAGAAAATGACCTGACTCTAAGCCACCCATGGGCTCTTGCAGTAAAGAAGGTCAGCAGAATTTTCCAGGCTGCTTTATGAAATGTGTCTCCAGCATGAAGACATAGACGCCGCGGAGTGAGACCAGTGAAAGGGACAAAGATGTTAAGGGACTAGAGTCCTGTCATATGAGGAGGGATGAGAGACTCTTTTGTCTGACAAAGGCTTAAAAAAAATCTTACCAATCTATAAATATCTATCTATAAATACCTGAATCTATCTATAAATACCTGAAGGAGCCTCCTTCAGATATTAAGAAAAGAGAGCCAAACTCTACTCAATGGTACTCAGTGACAGTTACTGGGATCTTTTACAAGGCCCAACAATTCAGAAAAGTAATCCCACTGGAATTTATCACATCATCAAGGTTGTGCATCACAATTACTAAGAATTTCTGTAGACCATCAAAGAATAAAAACAACACCCAAAAATTTCCCCAGAGCTTGATTTGTTGATTATTATGAAAGGAACTCTATTTTTGTTTGCCATTTTATGTGAAACTCATTCACAGTGTTGCTCATTTAATTCATTTGCAACAATTCATTTTCATTATTGAGCAAACACAAACTACTGGCATTGATTAACAAAAACTTCATTACAGTGGTTTGTCTAGAGAACTCTGAGTATTTCCATATTGCCTAACAACAGACTCTATACCACTAGCAAAAATCAGCATAATCCAGTGTTATTTCAACACATACAGAGGAATTCCCTTTATTCATTATTATAATCTCCTAAATAGATTGGAGGAGTTGTGCAGGTAGTGTTTTACAAATTTTATCTGCATATAATTTGCTAAACTCAAGCCCTCTGAACGTGTCATAGAATGAATGCAAACACTGAGCTAAGAGATGGATAGTACATAAATCATGCATCTCATTTTTCAGTATGACTCACTACATCCAGATTTTTTAATAATTCAAGACAACACACGATAGGTGGTTAAGGGACAATGTCTAACAACAAGACTAGGAGACATATAATCATACCTAATCCCTTTGTCCTAGAGAGGCAAGCACATAGTAACACATGGACAATCATTACCAGGTGGTTTTTTGCCTCCACTGTGCCCTGTTTCTTTTGGTTTTTGCCTTATAATAATCATATCACTGCTGTTGCTGGATTTGACTCATAATTAACACCATCTGTGCCTAACAAAGACCTTCAATCATCCTGGTATTCAGTTGCCTGCAGAGGCCATGTATTGAGCTGCACACCCACCTGGCTTCATCTGTAGCATGCTAATGAAAGCAATGAATCTTAGCTATGGACACTTTCCCAGGAAAATCTGCAGAGCAGTGAAGAAAATTAAAGTTCATTGTCACAAATAAGGCTTTCTTCTAGAAATCACTTTTCAATTAAAGCAATAATGGTGTACACTCAGTACTGACTGCAAGCACTGTAAAGATAAAATTAAAATATTTACATCCAAAAATCTTATTTAATGATGTATCAGTTTAAAGGGTATTGACTGAGACTTTATGTACCACAAATTTTGTGATCTGCTGAAAATCATCAGTAGGAACAACTGAAGTTACAATTCTGTTATAATACTAAAAAACAAGCTACTTCAAAATAAATGAAGCTTAAATATATAAGTGAATTTAACAAGAAATTCACTTATATATTTAAGGTAAATTTTCTTTGAATCAGAAAATTACACCTATCACTCCATTTGACAAGTGAACAGTTAATAAAATCAAGGGAAATTGAAAGGTTTTTTTTTTTCCCTTTTTATACAAAAAAGAGGTGAGGAGAACACATATAACTGTATTTCCTTCAGCATGGAACAAAAGTTATCAGCTCAAAGAAATGGCCAGAAATTGATGCAGTGTGAACAAAATTAAAATTAGCAAAATATTAACATTTTACAACACCACCAGCTGCATGGAACTGTGGGAGACTTACTTCCCAAGACTGCAGGGAACAATACTGTTTTAGTCTACTTGCCAAGACATAGAACCATTGTAATTTTAGCAATTTCAGCAATGGTAAACATAATCTAACAGCATTTCCTTGAACCAGATCCCAGGATTTTAAGTCAACTTTTACATCTCTTAGTCAAGCACAAAAAAAAAACTATATATATATATATTAACTCTACTGTGTACTTAGTATGAAGGAATGCTCCTGTAGCAACTTAGTGTGGCTTAATGAGTGTACTAAGACAAACTTTATAAAAATAATTAAAATACTTTTGCATGAGTAGGTTTCACTATAAGCAGGAAAGCTTGAAACAAAGTTTAGTACAATTTAAGTCCTACTTACTTAACTCTTCAAATATGAAGATTGAAGGCTATGTAAAATCTGTACACACTCAAGATACTGGTAAATACATACTTCAGAGTACAGAACCATGAACTGCACAGGATATCCTCAGCAAAATGATATACCACAGCCCTACAACTGGTTACTTGAGGAAAAAAAAAAGAAAATCAATCTTTTACTTTTTTATGTCTTGCAAATTGAAAAGAAATAATACATTCAGAAAACCAAACTGTAACCTGAAAACAATAATAAAATCAAAGCTCAAACTGAACTTTTTCTACTAAGTGATTTCTGATCTTATTAGACTTATTAGATTGCTATTAAACAAGTGGACAAAAGCACCTAGGTTGGAATCATAAAGTCTAACTGTTAGCATAGGTGAGACAGACTTGCTTCACCCTAAATAATAAAGACAACACCCAAAAAATGAACTGAGAGGTACCATAGGAGACTGAAGAAGCACAAGAAAACTGTCTTCCTGAAGGGAATCACAATCCTTTCAAAAAGTCGTCCACATACAGAATAGAACACAAAAATACAATTAATATGTGTCTTTAAAAGTGAACTTTTATGCAGTCAGATATATAGGGGGATACTTTATACATATAATAAAAGTTGGACCAAAGGAAGAATAATGATGCAGTAATCACAATGTCAGCAATAAAGTTGCAACCATGACAAGTGGCTTAACACTTAAATATGTTTCCATCTTTCTTATAAGAAGTATCTTTTTGTGCTCTCTCTCTTGTCATAGCATTGATGAAAAAGGTATGGAGATATGGAGGGTATGTAGGGTATTTTCTGATAGTTTTAGAAACATATAAAGCTTTAAGGAAAGTCACATTTGACTAAGAATAGACACATTTGTGAAAAGCACAAAGGGGATGCCTATGATAATTGTGCCCATTTTTTGTGATGAAGTATGGTGCAGAATCTGAAGTTTGTACCAGAAACAGAATCAGTACAGAAATATTTTACAGCAACACAAAGCTACTTAATTGGCTCTGCTGAGATGTAGGACTAACTGGCATGGAGAATGTTGAAGCTGTACCATTTTCTGAGCTCAGATCTCTCCAAAGAGCATTGCACTGGATGTGCCATTTCATCTGGTACTGCTCTGGTAGAGTGATTACCTGGGTAACATAAAAATGATCTTAGTTCACCCTCCTCTCACAGCTGTGACAACCTTCATACTTCAATTCAGCCTTCATACAATTAATCATGACACATGCTTGCTTGAAAAAAACTCTATGGTCTTTTCACTCTTCCCTTCAGTATATAATGAAACAGTGTTGTTTTTCCCATCTTTCTTGATGCCCCTTTGGTATGAAGTCACCAGGATTCCTTTGTGGACATACCATCATTGCATCTATAAATCTATAGACAGATTAAGGGTCTTGGATGAATAAATCACTGCCAAGATCTGTTAGACAATTGCTCACACTTGCACTCTTCAGCTTTGGCTTGAAGTCACAATTTTTATAACTCTCCACATAAGAGCCAGTAACAGGTGAGAGTGCATGGCCCAGGCAGAACACACCAGCTCTGGAACGCATTGTTAAGGGAAAGCACACCCTGGTGCATGGCACCACCTCTCTGGTGGGAGCATCAGAGCCTATTGGTCCCCACTGATCCTGGGCAAGCTGCTTTGTTGAGGATACCACTAGTATTCCTCTCAGGCTACCTTCATTATTTTCTGTTTGACCAAATTCTCAAAGGAATGACTTTTTCCAAGCATGCACTTGCAGATCTTAAATAGACTGATATACCACTGTATTTGATTCTACATTGCTGAAATGGGTGTCAGGTCAGCAGAAGAAAATAAAGCAGAATTTTTCCCTGTAGGGATATATCTGAAGTTTTTCTAACATGAATTAATCTACTAAGCATTTACCAAAAAAAAAAAAAAAAAAAAAAAATTGAAAAGACTAAGATGTGTGTAGAACTAAAGGAGGGTAAGAGGGGAGAAAGAAGGAGAAACTGAAGAGAAAGTGTGCAAGTACAGTATACTAAATTCAGGATCTTAAATTTAAACTGCAGCACGAGTTAAACATTGACTGAAAACCAAGAGAAATGGCTAGTTAAAACACTTGCTGATCAAGCAGTCAATAAGCTGGTAGCAGTACATGGATTGGGTGGCAAAAGAAAGCTCAAGTGTCCCAGAGACTCTACCATGTTGTGTGCTTTGCTCTCCTTGAGGAAAACAATCAAAGACTCAAAAATGCAGTGCCTAAAATACATCATATATTCCATTAGTTTCACAAAAATCAATTACCCCAACACATAGCTGTAGTTGATCTGAAATTGAAACGTAAGTAAAAACAGGTTTTAATCTATTCCACACTTTTGACCTAGAAATATCAGAAGCTTTGCCACTGTGCTTTAGAAAGTTTTACAAAGGTCTTCAGAAAGGGACCACCTTACATACTTCAGCGCTGACGTATTAAGGAAAAATTGCTAAAATTAACAGAAACACTCACTGCAATGTTAAGAAGGATTGTCCTCACTTCAAGGGAGCTCAAGACAGAATTTGAGTTTTCCCACCACTTGGCTCCTCTTCACAAAGAAAATCTCTGCTTTAGTTATCTGTATTATATTTGACACATCTACGACTTCAAACTTGCACAATACAGAGCTGGCATCCAAGTAGCCAAGAATGTCTTTTGCTGGTGCCACTACCTTCCTAAATATCAGGATGTTCAGATGTCAACAATGGAATGTCTGACTTTCTGAGTCACAGAATGACTGTTTTAGAACATTACAGACAGTAGGCAGGCTCACATGGACTGACTCTGGTGTACAATCTTAACTGTTGCAGTAATGGAAAACCTTAAACTAGTTCAGAGAAAAACAGCAAGCATGTCATCATAGACCTTTAAATTGCTATTGATTCTTCAGAATATCACTCTCCCAAAAGAACTGTATTCAAGGAAGAATATTTTTTAAGTCCCTTTTTATTTGTTTCTTCTGTGTTAGGCTACTACTCTGACTATTACAACACTGACAGTGCCCAGCTTTATCTGAACACAAGGGTGGAGTATGAACAATATTAAAATATGGTCTGAGTTACCCTCGTTTGTATCAAATCACCACACAGCCTGGTGAAACTTTCTACTGCCTGGCCAAAACCACAACACTGCATGATAACATCAGAGTAAACCTAAAAAATACTGAGATGCTTTGCAGACTATTAGTACTAGTTCACCTTATCTTGGTAGAAGCCTATCACACTCAGAAACTGGAAATACAGAGATGCAAGATACAATGCTCGTACTGTCTAATTCATGCAGAGGTTTTCAGAAGTGTTCTTGTCAGTCTCCCCAGATGCTTTTTTCCTCCTCCAAACTGCAATTTTCTGACAAATATTTTTAGCCTGTATTTCTTATCCTTGTCTTGATTTGAAAGATTCTACATGCGTAATGAATATAAAAACTGTAATTTTGCAATACTATGTGTAATCTCAATACACAAAATTAGTTTTCCTCTCCATTCTACAGAACCAATGTGATTGTGTTCACTTTAGCTCATATAATATTTTTCCCATTCTTGAGTTAATTTTGTAGAACCTTCGCTATTATAAAGTTCTTTGCACTCAGGCGATGAGACCAAGCACTGATTTGAAGTAGATGAATGGAGAAATTCAGAGATGTATAATTGCTGCAGGAAAGGAGAGAAAGGAAAATGTACTCAAATACTCACTTTGATGAATCTATGAAGTATATTACAAGAGCACCAATACTAAGAGCGAAGACTAAGACAACCTACAAAAGAAAAGAAAAGAGTAATTATTTAACAACATTAACCATTTATTCTTTTACATACAAAAAAAGACAACAAAAATAAATCATATGCTAGTTTAATTTCAGCTCTGATTTTCTTTAGAAAATTAGTCCTACTTGAGCTTCAAACATTATATATTATCATAGAATGCTTTCTTGAATTAAAAAAGAGACAAACAATCTGGCTTTAACAGACTTCAGGATTGCTCATTGGTGCATAAACCAAGATTGACCAAACTTCCATTTATAGTTGTGAAACCCACAGGAAAACTGTAAGAATGCACTCCTGTCCATAGAGACTATAGTGAACTTTCAAACAGTTTAAAGCAATATTTGATGCAGCACATCATGACAGTTATGACTTTTGTTGGCAGTCTTAACTGTTAAAGCTACAGATGAGTACTGGAATAAAAATAGCTTGATTCATTACAGGCTTCAGATTTCTTTCTGAAGCTGCTGTATTTTGAACAAGCCTGACTGAGGATCACAGTGCAAGGAGGGGACACACGAGGTTTTTCATTCTAAGCAGACATTCTGAAACGATGTAGACATTCCTCTGCTCCCAGCTATCACTCAATGCTGTAAAGGCAGCATGTGAAGCAAGGTATAATAATTATTACATAACCAAACTCTGAAGTTCTGCATGGCCAATATCAAACATGTACATACCTTCCAATAAAATAGTCATTAATGTATGGGTATTACATAATTACTACTAATTGTTGAAATAACTATTCAACTGAAAGTTTAAATTATTTTTCCTTACTTTGATATCTTGCTGACCATTTTTTATTTTGTGAATGTCTGAAAAGGGTATTTTGCCTGAGTACAAGTATCTGTTGTCTTGTCTGATGCATTATCACCTGAACCAGTGAGATTTGTCCATCAAATTCAAGAATCGAAGCATGAAATTAATTGAAATAACATTTTTACCTCCTAAATCTAATATATTGTTAACATCTAGAGTTTAAATCTTCTTTCATTGTGTACAGGTGTTGCAAGGCGAAAGAAGCTATTAAATTCATATCAACTGGTAGGAGTCTCACCATCACAAGAAATTATAGTGGAGGATAGAACTTGTGGATCATTATCTGACAATATACCCCAAATTATGATTAGCAGTGATCCCAAGACCCATTTTTTTTAAATTAAGATAATAAGAATCAAATTATTATGCATACTCTACCCTACCTGTTGGAATACTCCAAGCTACATACAATCATGGTTTCAATCTGAATCAAATCTGCACCATTATTTATTATCAATCCATTTCAAGGAAAGTCTTATTTTTTAAAAAACAGAATTGTAAAGAGTGCTGAGTGTCCTGAAAACACAGAGGTTAGAATTCTGTCAAAAATTTTGCTTTTTTCCAAAACAGTTTTAAACACAGCTATTCACTTTCAAATAATTTAAAGTCAAGAATTGGTGGTAATGTTTTACCCTGCTTTCATACTAACAACACCCTCAAAACCACTATTAAATACAGGTATCTCTTAAAAAAAAAGAAAAAGTAAAAAAACCAGCAATCAAAACCAATAAAAAGCAATCAATCTACAAATATCAGAAGAAAAAAAAGAAGAAAAAAACAATCCAAAAAAGCCACAGGACAAAAGAGATTTACCCTATGGCAGGAGTTTTGGGTTGCAGAATGCTGAGATGGCAACTTAATGCTGAAAATGAAATCTGAAAAACTAAACTTGTAATCCATTTGGGACTCTATAAATACTCTTCACATTCCTTCAAGTTCCACAAAGCATACAAGGACTTTGTAAAACTTAAAAGGACTTTTATTTTCCTTTTCACATAGCAAGTCTTGAGTTACAACATCCAGCCATTGCCTCCTACCCAAAGGAGTCCTGTAGAGCAAATCCAGCATAACACTGATTCAGCCTTACATTTCAGTTAAATCCAATCCTTTGTTAATAATCACTGTGCTGCCTAAATGTTATAGAGGACCTGGGTGAGACCTTCCAAAACACTTCAGGCTTTTAAGTGTTCTGTGACAGTTCATGTAACTGCCACTAAAATGCAAGTATCTTTATTGTGCAAGCAGCTCGAGATTCCCATGCTACACCAAAAATTGAGATATGTATGTATGCAAGACTGCAACATTACCCTTCTGTAATACATATATACCTGATTTTAAATCAAGGCTTATTTTCTCTTCTATTGCCTTGAAATACATACCTAACATGATACATAATGTCTCAAAGAATCACAGAAAGGGTATCAGAAGAAAATGGAACATTAAACCCCATTTCTTTTTCCTGCTAGCAGAGAAACACATTTTTCCTTTGCTAAGTGACAGAGGAGTTGCGCTGAACTTGAAACTATCAAGTGTGTGGGAAAAGCAGACCCTCAACCAAAATGAAAAAAAAAAAAAACCAAAGAAATATATTTTAACAGACCCCAAACTCTTGTATGCTACATGATAATGCAGGTTTTTGCTGTATTCCCGTCTAAAGAAAGTGGAGTATAACCTGGTTATTCAGACTCAGGATGACAATTACTGAGTTTGCTCTAGTCTTCCCTAGATTGCTAGAGGAGATAATGTCTATTTTAGAGATCTTATTAGACTAGAGGGGTGTCACAAACATAGACCCATACCCCAAATTCACAGCAACTAAAATCTGAGGGAGGGAAAAGAATTACTGCCTTTCTTGTTAACTAGGCCATGGCAAGAAGTTTGCTTCCTTTGTTTATTATTTCAATGTATTTGCCAAAACATTGCAATTACTACTCATCTATTATAACCCTTCTGTACAGAAGGAAAGAATCCTTTAATTTATAATAGCTTGCTGTTTGTATAAGATTGAGAAATGTGAACTCATATGCTAACAGCTATACTGACTAAGCACTTACTAACAAATTAAAAATAAACACCAATCCGATTAAAGGAAAGAGGGGGAAATACATGAAATAATTGCTGCATATCCCTAAATCTTTCATTAAAAAAGGAACAGAGAAAATCCAGCCCCAGACTTCAACAGAAGTGTAGAATGCCTTTTTGAGGCAAGAGTCAGAGAAACTGCAGATAAAATCCATCTAAGGAAAACTAAAAATGTTTTGACTGATTCCAAGATGCTCTAGAAGAGCTTTGACTGCAGTCAAAATTTAGGCATCCATAATAAATACAAAAAGAAAAGAGAAGGAAAAAAAGGGGAGATTTGATAAGGGTGTAACAGCATAATAATACTTCAGGCAAGCAGCAACTCTGAGAAGCTCTGTCCCAAATGAGCTCACCTTTCAGGCCTATGTAACAAAGGGATAATCCAAGGGGTGGCACTGTTCCCCCTACAACTCCATAACTGCATTATTGAAGAAAAAAGGGAAAAAGAAAAGGCTGGTCCATTAGACAGGAGGGCTACAGTTAATAATGAAGAGCCATTAAGGGACTCTAGAGCAAGAACTTCAGTCTCTCATACCCTGTAACACTTGAACATTCTGTGAAAGTTGAAACAGAACTCTTTGAAGTTTCAAAGGCAAATTCTTGCTTATACAAGATTAAATTATCCAAACATAATTAATACAAAATAGCAGAGAACTCCAGAGGCAAAGCAGAAAATCAAAAATGAATAATCATCTCTTTTTATTTTCCTCCAAAATTAAGTATTAAAATAGGAAGCATGCAGTGAAAAGGAAAAACTTTCAGAAATCTGTAACTCCTAACACCTCAGGGTATCAGAGAGTTTTTATTTTTTCTGACAACAATCTGTTCTGTACTGTTCTTCAAAAATGTTTCTTTCAAACTCTTATCCTATGGTTAAATTATTCAACCCAAAGGCTACTGTAATCCTTAGAATCTACTAGGTTTTTAGTTACTAGTATTTTTTGAAATTTACTTAGTTTTCATTTCTACATTCACACAGTAAATTCTATTAATAAGATACTCAGTTTTATCAACTATATTTTTTAAATAAAATTCCATTCATTTTTATATTTATAATTAGTTATGGAGAACACTATTTCCTATATACATAAAGCTAAAACCTCAATGATCCGTTAAACTTTTGTTACACAAACGTTTGCACTACAAAGATGTGAACAGCCTCATGTTTTGATCTAACTTGGATGAAAATTCTCATACCTTAAATATAAACCCCAAATGTACTTTAACCATCAAATAAGAAATCAATTCTAGTTCTTTTATAGACAGACAGAATTTACTTGTCCAGATTTGTTAGGAACGAAAACCGTAAAAATCTAAGGACATGCCTGCTTCAAGTTGTATTTCAGAAGTCAGCAATTACTTCTAGCTTGGCAATCCCAGCATTACTTTGCAGACTCTAGGAAATGTACCCACATCTGTGCAACTATTGCAATTTAACAAAAGTAAGACCTTCTAGACCACAGAAGATCCAGAATATTTACCCAAAATTGCCAACTCTTAGCTACTTAGTTAACTTAATTGCTAACTTAGTTACTTAATTGCTAACTCTTAGTTACTAACTCTTGGTTTTGAGCTTGAAGCAATTAAAACACTAAATCCAAACTTTGCAATTTTGATAGCCACATTAAAAACTTTTCAGAAACCCAGACTTGAAAATTTTTTACAAGATTTTACATGCAAGTAATTTCCTTCCAATGACATTTTCTGATTTTGTTTTTTGTTTACTGCTATTACACAAAAAAAGAGTTAAATAAAAAGTTAATCAGCTATTAAATTTTAATGTAACTAATTTAGTCATCAGCACATAATAAAAACAGTACTGTAAATTTTGAGAGGTTTACAAGATTTTTTGCTATATAAATTGTCCCCTTCAGCAAAGCTCATATAGACTTGCATTTTCCAAGACAAATCTGAGTCTATCCAAAAGAGGAGGTGAAGGGGAGTGAGAAATGACTACCTGATAAACCAGTGGGCAGTAAATTCTCAGTGAACTTCTGTCAGAAAATTCATAGCAAGGATTTAATTTTAAAACTAAAACGCATCAAAGTAGGCCAGCATGAGCTCTGATTGATGACCATAAGTAATCAGAAGACTTGGTTATTGTCCCTAGTCCTACCATTCTTGTGATGTGTGATTTAAGCATATCACCTGACCTCTTCAGGCTCCCAGCTCTCCCTCTTGCTTTTGTTTGGCAGGAATACTCCATGTCAACGCATTAGGGCAACCCCTCTCTTCACTACAGGTGTTTGCAGTGGATCTTGCACAGCTGAGAGCTCTCCTGAGGCCACAGTCATCACCAAGACCCCAAACAGGACATGCATCAGTGGCAGCAGCACTGCCTATGACAGCAAATGGGCTTTGTACATCAAAGGGTTTTATTTAAGTAGAAAGATGCCAATAACTCTAAGATAAACTTTTTGCCAATTTTTCTGGAGCTATATTTTTGGCACCATTAAGTTACTACCCAGTATAATAAGTTTTTAATTTATTACGAAAACTAAAATTTTGTACTTATGGTAAATATATCTTTAAAAATACAGTTCATATGTAATGCATCTCTTTTTACAGACTTGAATAACATTGATAAGAAATACAGAAACAACATTTCTGGGACAGAAAACAGATACAGCAAACAGAGAAGAGTTAAAAAAAAAAAAAAAAACTGGCACATATTTATTTCCCAAATATCAAATTTATGCATCAGAGCAGTAATTTGGGAATATTTGAAAGGTACAAATAAAAGCCATGATAAAGGCCTGAATCACTGCGAGCTTGCCTAACTACTCATGACTGTAGTAAGTAACTGATGTAATAGGTCACTGGGAATAGAATATGAAACATCTCTGAATGAAACCGCACTAAGAAGAATTAGCAAATTCAGTCTTCCTGCAACAAGCTCTGCTTTATTCTCTCTCCAATAAAAGATTCAGCTGTCTTACACAGACTTGAACAGACTATCTCTCATTTCAGCAGACTGCTTATTATAAGGAATGCTGTGAAATCTAAAGTAAGGAATTATCAGAGTAGACATCAGACACAGAAATATGAAAGATTAAACCAGAAATTAAACAAAAAAAAAAAGAGTACCCTTACATACTTTTCCACACACAGTTCCAATGTGATTTGAAGAAAAAATTTTAGAAGCAAGTATTTTTGCTGTTCTGTACGTGCTTCAATATATGCTACTATTTCAGCTTCATTTTGCTTTCTTGATACAGATAGGTTTTTTTTTCTTAACTTTCTACTGACATATTGACAATAAAATGAAAAATTCTGTTAAATCCATAAGTGTGAAAAGACTGAGATTTTCTAATTAGTGAATAAATACAAGACAAAAAGTCCCATCTGTTAATGGTGCTCTGTAGCTTGAAGTTAATTAGGTTTGCTGGTAGAGTGCCTGGTAATATG
Organism: Vidua chalybeata; assembly: GCF_026979565.1. Lineage (NCBI taxonomy): Eukaryota > Metazoa > Chordata > Aves > Passeriformes > Viduidae > Vidua > Vidua chalybeata. The sequence goes on from NC_071537.1 coordinate 22,927,774, forward strand.
ACCAATTAAAATACATGCAACTTTTCCAATTCAGTATCATTAGTCAAAAAAATAGCAGTACTTTCTATCAAAACGTACCATTTTCTAGAGCTAAGTGGATGGCATTATATGTCTGTAAATATCTGTGCATGCACATTTGAGGGGCTTTTCTACTCCTCAACCAAAAAAGTTCTTCCTCCTGATTACCTAGCAGTCACCCAAATAAGGTCAAATTCACTCTTTGTAGACTGGCAGAAGAATAGCTCTCACAGATTTCCAGTGGATGCGTGGCTGGCTCTACAACCACGCTGAGCAAAAGCTTCTTGTTGATGACATCACCCTCCAACTACTGCGGGTGCCAATGCTCTCCTTTCCAAGCTCCTCACTGTCCCACTGCAGAGAAGGGCTGCTAATAAGGCTACTGGCATGTTGCTTTAGAGAAACCAGTGATGAACTGTCAGTCAGATCCTGCAGAAATGAAAACCAACCAGCTCAACTGCAGAACTGTGCAAAGGCCAAAGAACCCGGGCAGGGTCCCCCTGTCACATACTGCACTGCACCAGAGCAGCACTCGTACTGGTGGCTGATTATTCACAGCCCCGTGCCCATTGCTCAGCCCAAGAAAGCCTCTGGGTATTGTGTCAGACCTTGAAACACAGCATGTGGTCATTAATTTTTTCTCTGTTTCTCTGTTATTATGCTTCAGTTGTAACAAAAGGGGGTTTATCTCCCCATGAAGAATTGGAACCAGGTAACTTCAGCTGGAACACTTTGTTCTAACAATACTTTGGCCTACCTCTGGCTAACAAAGTGATCAAGGGGAGGTGAAGAAGCAAGCTGCACTTTTTGGTATAGTGCCTACATTAAAAAAATCTCCACCTGTGCATGAAACATCTTGGAAAACACAAAAGTGCACTAATTCCTGGACAGAAAAAAAGAGAAGATATTACCCCAAAATCACAATCAAATTCTTTATAGTTAATTTATAAACTAATCTAAATACATGATGGTGAAACATCTGGGAAATGAATCAACTTATATGAAATAAATATATTTACCAGTAAAATGTAATGTAGTCATTTGCCAACCCACCCCTGTATCTGGAATACTGCAATACAGAACTGAAAAATCAATAAACTATAAAAAAAAAAACAAACTGGAAAACATTGTCTTTTTTAATTAAGTAATTATCTGTTTCTTTAAAAATATTTGTTTAAAAAATAAAAAATATTAAACAATAATAACAAAAATTTTAAAAACCCACAAAACCAAACAAAACCACAAAAACTAATTTCACAGTTCTTGTCCCTACTTCAATATACCATACTCCTCATCAGTTACCATTCACAGTTTTATAACTGACAACAAAATAGGAGAACATCCAAGAAACTGTCAAAGAAAATACAAGACAGAAACCAAAGAATAGTGGTAAAAATACCAGAAAAAAATAATACCGTAGGGTAAACAAAATTCTGTGTCTTCAAAATGCTAAAATCAGGAAGATAGGTCTGAAGTAAAGGGTTTGAGGTAAGGAAACCGCTCAAACGAGTTCTCAAGAAAAAATGCAGTCCAAAATGTGGACCTCCTGAGAATGTAGGCCTCTTCCTCCAATTCACACTGCATTTGTGCAATATTATACATATTAACAGTACTGTTAAAGGGAGCTCAAGCTTTATTGCTATGTCATAAGAAATTACTGAAAGGAAGTACATTTCTTTGTGAATGAATCACTTTAAGGATAACATTTAATGAAATTATTTACCTTATACATTCAAAATGAATACTAGACTGTATGGCAGACAAAAGGAATCCTCACATTCCTCAGTTATTTTGACATTAGTCTGACATGCAACCTACACAACAGACAGTCATGCCAATAAATGTTCAAAGAAGAATTAGAGAAAGAGGTTACTCCCCCTTGCTAAGGTTTTATAATGGAATAAATTGGTAAATTTTCAGACTTTCTGCTACTATTCCTAAAATTTGAAATACCAGAACTCCACAAACACAGAAACAAGTAACCTCCCATTTGAACTGTTTAGGTTCTTAGTCACAAGAGCTCACACATACAGCAAAGGCAGATACAGCTGTGGACATATTTGAAAAACTGAAAGCTCTTGGCTTCAGCAAAGCCTACTAAATTTTCATTCAAGAAAAAGACTGAATCAAGAATGCTGAATCATTCAGCAGCACACGACAGAGCATTTGAATGCTTGTCAAAGAATGTATTTTAAAACATTATGAAAACAAGACACAGAAGGGAAAAAGACTCACTGCTAAATGCATCTGACAGGCTGCAAAAAGCGTTTGCTGTTGCAGTACTAACATCACAGCTCTCATCTTCCATGTACTATTACCTAACGTGGGTTTTCTCTTGAACCTTTTGTAATATAATATAATAAATATAATTTAGCACTTCTATTTCCAGACCAAACATAGAGTATAACAATTTCTGATACTGGCAAATACGTTGGTCAACTTCTACTGTAAGTCTAGAAAAACCCATAAGTGTTTCATAGACTTTTAAAGAGAGGTATCCATCAACATGACTTTTTTAATTGGGACCACTAAACCTTCAGCCATTCACACGAGGATGTTCAGGAGCTCACTGCTCCTCAAGTCTTGTTCTCTGCTCAGCGATTTGGCACAGCTTAATTTCAACTATATTAGATGCTTTCTGTGACAATTAACAGGGATATTAAGCACAGGACCATCAATGAGGAAAATGAACAAAAGGAAACCATGTTAGGTAGGAAGGGGGGAAACTTGGTGATGAAGCTAAAGAGCACAGTATTTTTGAAAGTCATCTTTTTAAGCATCTTTTTCCTCCTTTTTATCTGCCATTGTTTGTCCTTCTGTCATTTTGCCAAAATTGATAGCTTTGACTGATAGCCGCAGAAAATCTCTCTCATACCAATCTGCTTTGAAGATGAAAAAATTGACTTTTTTATCACTAGGAATAAATCTAAACCTACTTAATCATCCAGCTATACATGAGAATTCGTGCATACAAAAAGCTGCCTTTAATTAGTGTACAAAAGAAAACTATAGAGAGCAAGACTGAGCATTGAAAATTGTAGCACTCACTAAATTTTAGTCATTTTAGTGATTTAGTTTTAAGAAGTCTGATAGCTCTAAATAAAGGCATAAACCTCAACAGTTTTACAGAGGCTATGACAAAACGTAATTCTTATCAGACCTCTCAATTTCCCACAGCAACAAAAAAAGAGACAATGTGAACTCTTCTGGTTTTTAGACTAATTTGAACTGAAAAGCCTCCCAATTAATTATTTGATATAGACATTGATCATGAGATGTGAGTTCCTCACATAATTAGAAAATAAAATTTAGCAATTTTAAGGAAGCAGCTAAACCTAAAGTAGACTGTTCAGGGTTGTGGTGATCTTGGTTGATGGGTAAGCATTCACTCACAGTAAGAAAGCCATTTTCAGTGGGCTTTGGAGTAACATGGAACAAACATTCATACAGTTGTTTCTGCAACTTGAAAAAACATGAATACATATTTTCCTTTTATCTTAGGTAAAATCTGCACAAGCATAATTATATGCTACTATAGGTCAAATCTTGATTCCCAGTTTGGTGCAAGACTGCCCTGATATGCAGACCTTGATATTTCAGAGAAAGGCAAGGAGGCCTTTAATACCAACAAATACAGGCACTGGTGACTTCCATACTGTAATTGTCAAGGTGATGGCATGTTTGTGAATATTTTTAATCTGGAATGATGATTCAACATTATCTACCAAATGATAGGAAATTCACATGAGGTATGAAATTAAATCAGTGATTTGCAACTATCACTAAAGACAAATGCAGAAAACAAATGATGCAGCAAGCAAATATAAAAGCTATTTTACACAACAAACCTTTGCTTGCAGTGATTTTTTTTTTCTCAGTGGTCGGATGGAAAGACTAGTTTCTCTGTTAGGATGCGAAGACTGATTTATTCAGCCAACCTGCTCCCTGCAGAGGAGTTTTTCTGTTTTGCTATGTAGTTATAATTCTAAAACTGAAAGCTTTATTGTGAACCTTTTTCTGTGTGTTTTGAAGATGGCCAAAGGTTTGCAGAATCAACTTCAAATGTAACTCTCTAACAGCCTTGTATAGTACCCTTACTTTTAAAAAAATACAGCAGTGACCACTAAATAAGGCTTTGAACCCAACTGTTACCTCAGCAGACTTCTTCTATTGCTAGTGACAATATTGTCAGGTCCTTTAACTTCCACCTTCTGGTGTCATGGCTTTTGTTATTCTTTTTATATAACATGAAGAATTTAATTAAAAAAACACAACAATGCTCTCAAAGTCCTCCTTTCCTCTGGGTCCACAGTCTTTGAATCTTTATCTGGCTTTGCTAGCCTACAGTATTTCTCATCAGCATCTTTATTTTTCATGTGGAAATCATCTTGAGGGTAGAGACCTAGGAAATTGCCTGCCTTCTCACCTGCTTTATAGGGTCCTTTATAAAGGTCTAAGATTGAAAGGCCACCAATTTTTATTATGGTGTGGTCTTATTCACAGGCACAAAAGAGGGTGGAGAACGAGGACCAATCCAGCTTATGTTCTGTCTCATAAATGTCAGCTGGTACATAATTTTTCCCTTTTCTGCATGCTTGATTCAACCTAGCTATAGTCTCTTTCCAAGGCACTTCTGAAAACCACCAAAAAAACAAAACTGGAAAAACTACCAGGCAATCACATACCTGTCACGATGAAAGAGATCTATAAGAGATATTACTATGACTCCATGTCTTTATGTTAATATGCAGTTTTAGTTCACATTTTAACAACTTTACAGAATGGGCAGAAGTTGAAAGTACACAATGGATTTGATGGTTTTTTTAAAGTATTGCAAGACAAGAATTATATTTTTCATGAGCTATAAAAAACATCCAGTAGCAAACCTTGTGAAAGACAAAGTGGCTTTTTCTCAGTAAGTACTGCAGAACCCATCTGAGATTCCTTTAAGGTAAATTATGCCATTGAAGTGTAAACCCTTTTCTTTTTTCTTTTAATGTGCTTTCCTTCCCTGCCTCCTGAAACTCTACTTACTATTGAGCTCCTACAGAGATTCAGTCTGATGTTGCTTTATTGAAAAGCCATTTTATTTTAAAATAGGTCACCTTTCTAGAATCTATTCTTAAACAGAAAGTTTGAAAAGCAGATGTCAATGAAATTACCTTTTTAACACATCTCTATCTGTAACAAGAGTTAATGTCTTTAGCCTGGGACGAGAAGTTTCTCTCTTCCAGCTGCAGGCCCAGCTGCTTTCCTCCACTGTGCTACATCCACTTCTCTGATGCTCAGCCTCCCCTAAAGACACAGTTCTTGTCAAGTAAAGGGAAAGTTGGCAGGTAAAAGAGAAAACTGTCAGGGTGGGTGAGTGGTCTATTTTGGTTTTCTATCAAATCAAAATCTCATCAACCCCTGGGTTTTTTCAATGACTTCCTCCCTCCTCTGAACCAGTTCACGGCACTTACAGCCCCACGCACAGGACCAAAAAGTGAGAAAAAACAAGAAAATTATTAAAAGTAGTCCAATGACACTTAAAAATGGCAATAACACTTGAAAAGTGCTTATACCAAATCTGCAAATGAGAAATATTTATACTGCAGTGATGACACTGCACAAGAACGAACACTGTCAAGTCCTAATACTAACAAATAATTTGTTTTCTCAATAGCTTGGCTGACATGCTTCCTTTCTGACTCTCAGGCAGAGCTGGAAGATAGAGCTTTCAGCATTCATAATTTCAAACACTAAGTTAAAATTCCATTTGCTGATTGCCTAAAACCCCAGAATACCTCTCTGCTCTGATCAATCTTACGACAAAGACCCAAAAGTGTGCCTAAGCAGACTGCTGACTCTGAAAGGAAGTCCATGCACTGATTCATTAATGTGACTGCCAGCAGCACTGACACATCCCTTGGAGATAACTTGCTGAAGCAGTGTCTCAATCCATAGTTTGGTTTCTTGTCATGGTTACAGGTATATTAGACACAAGAAGACCAAGCACACACTCATATGTGCTTACAGAACTGAAATTAAAGCTGCAGCTCTCTCTTAACTATAAGAGCTACAGTAGGATGTCACTAGTGACAATACCATGCTGCAGGGCTATTCCACAACATAAGACATGGGCATGAGGAAAGGCTGCTGTGGATGAGCAGAGGTTTTGTTAGAACAGGTGACACAGAGTTTGCACAGACACTCTGTCAGAGACAGGATAAGATATAAGCTGCACTGCAATCAAACAAACTATCTTATTTTTGTACCAGTTCTTGAGTGAATTCGAAACAAATGACCACTGTATTGAATAAATAGAGCACCTGTTTGTTGCAGTTCATGTTTCATTAAGTTATTGTTAAATGGTTCACTCTATTATCCTCCCATGCTTTCCCCAAGTTGGTTTTTCCCTAAGTTGTACCCTCCCTTAAAGCTGTCCCTCAAGCAATTCCTCTCCCTTTGCTCTAGTCCCTTCCCTGCCTGTCAAGGCAGCCCTGCCCCTTTTTCCTGAATGTTCCTCGTCACTCATCCCCTGGGCCAATCCCCAATTGCAACAGCCATTTGGAATTCCCCTCACCCATGATGCCCCATTGGCCCATGTGCCTTTCCTTCTCCTCCCCCTACCCTGACTGCTCCCACATCATTGATGTAATCCCCTTGCTCCATCCTTGAAGTTTCCCTATTGGTTGATTTTTTGTCTCCACCCCCTGGTTTGTAGCTGTATTTAAGCCCTTGCACAGAGGTGCTTGGGGCTCTTCTGCCTTACTCTCTTCACTTGGAATAAACCTTTTCTGTGGAACCTCAAGACAAAAAGCCTCCTCCTTCCTCCTTCGCCTGGTCCCTGCTGTGGCTGTAACAGCGTGCACTGTAGAGCTTGCAGCTCTTCCAGTTCAGCTGTGGGCAAACCCCAGCCCCAGCTGTTCCCCACTCCTGTCGTGGCTACCAGAGCATTGAGAGCTAGCCTGGGTTCCGGGGGGCTTCGGCCCCTCTTTGCATTTTGTTAACTCTGACCACTTTACATACGAAGAAATGAAGAATGTCTTAATACATTCATCATATACATTGTATATGACAACTAAATCAACTTAACCTTGGGGAAATTTTCAGACAGCTGTGTTTATGTTTGTTACCACAGTATTTTAAGAAAAAGTCAATTAATTAAACAATATATCAGTGGAAATTTACATAGATAACAGTTTCATCAAAGATAGGAATTCCATCCTCCATTCCTTCAGACCATTAACTGTTCTGAAGACACATGATTTTTTATTTTTTTTTTTTTTTACTTTTATCCATTTAAAATCAGATTCAGGTGGTAAATCTCAACTTTGGAACATAAGAACTTTCACTGTTATGGCCCTAACTTCTCTAATTGGAGATATTCTATTTTGTATAAGTAATTGAACATCCTTGGAAAGGGGAAGATGCCACATTTCCCCCAACCAATTACTTATTTTGTAAAAGTAATTGAACATTCTTGAAAAGGGGAAGATGCTACATTTCCCACAACCAAGATATACTCTGCTCCTGTTTCCTTTTAAATTTGAGTGATTGTTTCAAGTAATACAATTTCTAGGGTTTTTCTTACATATTGCTATCTCAACAGTTTAGTGGGGTCTTTGGGGAGGGGGGGGTTGAGTTTTTTTCTTGGTTTTTGGGGGAATTTTTGGTTTTGGTAGGTTTTTTTTTAGTTGACAGCTCTGTTCATTTAGTGATTTTTGAAAATGAGCACTATTGCTTTTTGCCAAAGCAAATTAAGTACTGACATTGTGCTGAGGCTAGCAAATTATGTAGAACTTCATTTCTACAAAGCAAATTGCAACAAAACTGCCAAAAACCTAACAGTGATCCATTACACATGAAAAGACAGTCAGCTTAAGGCCAGGCCCCTTTATTTTCAACAAATTGAGATTTAGCTGGTTACTGGGTTTGAATTTTTGTGGCTACTTTACAACCAACAACTGACACTCAGCCATCTTCATTATCATATTTTTCAAAATGATGACAAATTCAAGCTCTTCATGATCAACAGTATCACAGCTAATGTACATTAGTCAGCTTTTAACGTCACTGCAATAAAGTTGCATAAGCCATGAACTTAAGAGCTCCTTAGTTCCAATTTCATGGACTGTAGTTTATAATACATCCACATGTCTGGGGTTTTTTCACCACATGGAAGCAACTTGCCACTTATAACCAATCAATCAAAATTAAACTTCTTAATCAAAATCCTTCTTTTTTTCAGCTAACTTATATTGCATCTTTTCATTGATTATTGTATGAGTTTGAGTTCTCTATGATTTCTTGGATTTATAATTTGGTGAGGCCTGTAGAGCTGAATAATATGACAATAACAAATATAAAACAGATATGGGCAATGTTTCAAATTTGAATGCTAAATATGATGGAAATCAGTGTCAAAATAAGGCACTTGCTCACATATCTTAACAGATGAAGCTCTGGTACACCAGGCTTAACTGAGAGGTATACACAGAGAGCAAAAAAATGGCATTTAACAACACTTGCAACACTTGAAAAATGAATGAAAAATATTTCTATTTGTATGCTATTTTTTTTCCATTTTCTTCCAACTTATTGGCATCATTCAGTTCTGAAAGCTTATTTAAACCTCAGTTAAAGGTAAATTTTACAGCAGGAAAGTATTGTCCATTTGCATTCGTCAACTTGATAAACTGTTCCATCCAGTAATTTTTTCTTTTAAAACCTACATTTGGCACAACTAAAGTTACATAAACCTGTATGAATCTTTCTGTATTACTTGGAATAAAAAGAAAGTCAAAGTGTTATTTCAACCATTTCAAAAATACATTTGCAATTTTCTTTTATTTCAGATTTTTTTTTTGTGTTATAATAGATGAATGTTACTTGATGAGTAAGAAAATTATTTACTGCTTTGTACGAAATAAAATAGTATCAAATACAACTTTAATTGTACCAACTTGTCAGACATCATAAAAATAACCTGCCTGTCATCTATTTCCACCAGTGTGATTATTCTTTTCCTGTCTCTACTTTGTTTCCAAGTGAAACTGATTATTACTGCTAAAATATTACCCATCTGGAAATACATTATCTTCTCAAGGGCCTTGCTGATTTATTACTGGTGAGTTTCCTTGGTGAGTTTCCACTTTGCAAAGGCACTCATTAAAATTCACAGGTTTAAGTGTTTAGTGCTTTGTTCTCCTAACACTGGGAAGTGCTCTTGGGGAAAGAAAAATAAATAAACCTTCCAAAGTATCTTATGAATAAGTAACAAAAGGACATTATTAGGTTTGGCTCATTGTTCTTAGTTCCAATATGATGTCATAGCATAACAAGGTAATTAAAGTATAATTAGTAGCATCAATAGCAAAAGGATCACTTTGCATTATGTGAACAAAACCATATCTCTTCTTCCTCAGTGTATGCCTTTTATCTACTCTGCATAGCTGCTACAGGAGCAAAGAGAAACAAATTTTGTTTGACTTGGTGATTTTTGTAGTGACATTGAAGTTACAAATCTTCTGATAGATCCAACTTGAATTTATACTCAACAGCCAACTGTATTTTTATTCTAATGTAATGTCCCTGTCAAGCAGTATCTAACTTCAATATATACTATCAAATATCTTCCAAACCTTTATTGGAAGGTATTTAAAAAGCAAGACATGTACAGAAATTTACCTCATACTCACATAATTTACTTTTAGCAACCTTTTTTGTTCTGTTAAATTATATTCCACAAACTAAAGAGAAGGGGCAGCCATTCTCTATTGTCTCCTCCATTTGTACTTTTTTTATCACCTCCTGTTCTCCTTTCTTTCATTGCCTTATATTCACAAACAACTTTTCCACATGCATTTTCTTCTTCTTGGAAGATGTTCTTCAGATTTTTAGGTAACGAGGTTTTGTGCTCCACATATATAGACCACTGTAAACAGGTTTGCCTTTGGCATGACAAAGGGCAGGGTCTGACTGCAGTGTGAGATTCTCAGCTGGCTGCCCCTGCCTACCCAGCCTGTTAACTGGCCATAACTGCTCCTTGGCAATCGTGCTTGTCCTGCCTTCAATCTCTGTGCAGGGCTGGCTGAACACGTAGCACATATATTGCATATTGCTTGGCATTACACAATTATTCAAAAAAGTGGAGGATAATTTTATTGAACATACGATAAAAAGCAAACTTCACATGAAAAAAAGGAGATATGTTTCCACTAACTAAAAAAGGTAAAACAAACTGTGGGCTTTGACAGATACTTGTTTTGCAAGGTATTAAAGTCCAAACTAGTTTTAAGACTTAGAAGACAAAACCGTATTCTGATTTTTAACCAATGTGATAACCATGTTCTCTACTGCTTCTAAGACGGATATATACATTCATACAAGCTCTCAGCTCTCACAAAACTCTGGGGGAAGATTATCACTAATAAATCCTGGCACTTGGTATGTGCTAATATTCAGCTGTACCCAGTAAAATAGGTCTGAAAAAAATTTCCCTCCAAATAATTTTATTCTTAGAAAATAAATAATTTTTTTTAAATAACTTCAGCTAGGTATCCACCACACTTTTTCCTACAGTTTCACTAAACATCCTGCTCTGGAAGATTTTGATCTCTACTGTCTCTAGACTTTTTTTTAACTGGCAAATAAATGTGGTGATAGATACAGAATCCAGTCTCGTACACATAACAACCTAAGTAGGAGACATCATTTTCATGATATGTCAATAAACCAGACCATATCCAAGGCTACATCCAAGCCAACTTCATCTAGAGAAGCTATATGAAGATTAGCAGCTCCATGGCAATATCATACACAACACACAAACTTCCCAAGAAACCAGATAAATAGTCAGACATCAGATGTATAGTACTCTCCATCTGCCCTTTCTTTATTGCCAAAAGTACCTCATTTGGTTTTCACAGAACTAGGTTTGATACCCCAATACTACCAATTACACTTTAAAGAACAAAGCTGATTCATTGTGCCTTGAAAATAACATCTGTGCTGTGTTAATGAACATGTGTCAGAGATGTACAAGGAGCACTCTCTTGGTGTTTTCCAAACTGAGTAATGGCAATGTGGGGGTTTACTGGGTAAACTAAAGGCAACAAGCATTACTCAGCTGCTGAGGTCTGTCACCCTTCTTATGAAATACTACTTTTACATATAAAATATCTCATTGAAACAGAGCTATTTGGAAGATTGTATGAAATGTGCATGGGGATAGGTGTGCAGGTTGCTTTTTTCAACACAAACATGCACAAAGTTCACACAAAACTCTTCTCAGCCTACATGAATATCTTACATGGATGTTCCCTGCAAAGTTGAACAGTTTCAGCACCCGAAACATATTAAAGAAGGGAATAATTATGAATAATATAGTTGTGATACTGAGAAATAAAATTATTTTACAAAAATTAAGATGCTACAGAATTTAAGATTAGCATGCTCTGATAGATATCCATGCCTCTAAGCTTGTATAGCTTATTCATACTTGCATCATGAATATGTCTCCCAGATCCCAGTTCTAGTCACACACTTGTCTTTAGCATTTCTCTCTATTGAAGGGGTTTTTTTCATCTATGAATGGAAACTCACAAACTTATTTGCAGGGCTCCTTGATTGACATTACTTTGACTCCAAATTAAATCTGGTTTGGTAATTAATTTAACTGCATTTAGATGGAGATGCGGTAAATTCTGGTTCAATGAGGTACAATGACTTCCAGAGCAGCAAGACAACAATTTTCATTCTAGAAATGATAATACATTTGGCATTCAGTTTGTGTGAGTCCCATCTTCCTTTATTATTCCCCCATTTTTAATCTCATCTTTTAAAAATAATTTCCTGTTCACTAACATAATCATATCAATGGCATGCCATGAAAATTTATTATTTGATATTTATATTGTGTTTAAAATATTTCAAAAAATCAATTTTTAAATTGTAAAAATATTTCATATTTTCATATAGTGCAAAGAAGGACATACTCATACTCAGAAGCAGACCGAATTGTGATTAACTAAGAAATTATCTAGCTAATGAAATTAACAAAACGATTTACAGGCTTTCACTTGCACAACAAAGTTTGACAGTACACAAAGTTACAGGATATGGCTTGTTCAACACAATATTTTAATTCCTCATCTTCTCTGCTTACACCAGAAATACTACTTTTTCCTTTCATAAAACTTTTGAGTAGATAAATACGAGGATGAGGATTGTCTCTGTTGAGAAGCCTTTCTCTTGAATATCTAGAGAAATGCACAATCACACATCCTAAGTTAGGTCGCCCAGTTTCCAGGAGCTTCAATGAATTTCAATTTATGGGCCATAGAAGAAAAAGAAAGAAAATAAACTTCCAATACACTAAAAATACTACACATTTCAAATATATTCTAAAAAATGTAAAATTTATTTGTACCTGCATTTCAAGAAAAAATGAATTCTTGCAGGCTATTGCTGCAATAAACCAAATAATAAAATGTTAATAAAGTAATAGTAAAATGGCAAACTGTATACTAAAATCGTGAAACCAATTTTAATTTCTAAGCCTTTGTTCTTCACCTTTATTGCTTTATTTTTTGTTGAGGTTCAGCTAATTAAAAACTTGCTTGGTAGAATCCTCCTAGAAGTTTTAAAAGTGTGCCCCTATGGACAATATGATGTTGATTCTGTGTTCACTTTAATTGGCATCTCTTTCCTTATTTGTTCATTCTACAAAATCTCCTGTGTTTTTTTCCACTCACTCTGTTATGTTTTTGACCAATTTTTTTTCTGCTCTGCTTCCAACCCACACTTCATCTCCTGCCAAGGGAATTTTAAGCCATTAATCATTGTCAGATTTCCATACTCACAACATATAACCAAATTCAACAACTCATTCATCCATATTACAAAAAAATAAATGAAGGAAAAAAAATAGAACTACTTGAGAATAATGGAGAGTGCTAGCTTTCTAGAGTTTGATAATTTTGCTTAGTACATAAATATACTGAAGGGATAAACACGCATTAATCAAGATTGAAATTACCATCTAATCACTTTTTTTTTTTTTTTTTTTTTTTGCTGTGGCTCTTTAGACATTTGCACTACTAGAATCAGAATGCATACAAGAAGAATGACCCCAGAGTGATCATTACTGTAGTGTGCTTACTTTTCAAACATTAAAATATTGTTTGAAATGCAGGATTTCACCAAAAAACTGAGTATCATCCTAACATGACCGCTGCTAGTCATATGAAAAAGGCTTCCATAGGAGGTCAGTGCAACACTGGAACAGCTCTCCTGGAGACATTATGGAATCCCTTTCCTTGAAGGCTTTCAAGACTCAGTCAAATAAAACCAGAGCTGATCTCATCTCTTTGGTAGTTTACCCCTGCAAGGATTCATTCTGCAAAAGTTTTAGAAAGTTCTCTCAGCTATATGTTAAAATAATATGTTGTGGAGTCCCTAACTGGAGGGGAATAAGCAGTCCAAAATCACAAAATCATAGAATATGCTGAGTTGAAAGGGACCCATCGGGATCATGAAGTCCAACTCCTGGCCCTGCACAGGACACCCCAAGAATCACACCATGTGCCCAAGAACATTATCCAAGTTAACCTGAAGTTTAAATAAAGTTCATCAGCACTATGACGTTGCTGAATTTTACAAAATCCTCAAATAAAAAGACATGATAAACCAAATTGCATAGTCAGGTGACTGCAGAATACTCCTAAATATGATTATAAGGAAAAAAAAAAAGTTAAAAACCAAAATAAAGTAACTACTTTGAAAAAATAAACCAAGTTTGTATGTAACATAAATTTGATCAGTATGATGAAGTAGAAACTGAGATGACCAGAACACAAAAAAAGAACAAGTTCAGATAAACTATGAAATGAAACAAGCTATAATAGCTGAAAATTAAGATTCCAGACGTTTTTCTGAAGTATTTTTTTATATCCCTTTCCAGGTTGTTATAGTAACGTGGGCAGTTTGCTATGTCCAAAGTGCATGATGTTGCTTCTCATAGAAATGTTCCCTTAAAATCAATGGTTTTGCTAGTTAAAAATGATCACAAAAGTAAATATATTTAATTTTAAACAGCCTTTCCAGCTGGAGGCCATATGGTCATGATTAAATTTCGTATAAATAGACCTGGACCAAAGTAAACTGAGATTAAGCAAGATCTTAAAGAGTTACAGTTGAAGCATTAGCTGCAGAGGATTACAGTACACAAGCAGTCACGTTTCATGCCAAATTATGACCTTTGTCTAACACAAATGTCACATTCATTTAGGAAAGGTGTCTGTACAAGGAGAACAGCACTCTCTCAACCAGTTATTCTCTAAAGTATATGGATTGACATATTTCATTTCCTTCAGTAAGAGCCACATATAGTAGGGACCTATATTACGAAATTTTGCAATGCTCCGTTCCACTGAATGGAAAGCCAGACTAACACTTCTGACTGTACTTTCTCTTTAATGCATATGACACTTCTGACATTACTAATGGAGCCTAATTACACTTGTTAGTCCTATTCAACATTTCCTTTTCAAATTATTAATTGCAATAAGCCTCATGCTTTAGTGCAGCATGAAATGAAGCCCACACCAAGGAAAACAATCATCTTCTCTCCACACAGATTCTTTGTTCATCTTCCAGCTTTGCTTTTTATTAATATGTTGGAGGACAGGGTCTAAAGAAATCATAAAACAGATTTAAATATAATAATGTTTATCTAAATTTAATAGTTTTGCCACCCCTTTGTTGCCTATTGTATCCTAGTAAATGTAATTGGGAATAAAAGACATTTGGCCATGGATTAACTGCATGATTTTAGAGCATCAGTCTTCTGCTGGAAACAGACACAGAAGAGAAGCAGCATAATCACCTTGTTTCTAAACAAGTTAAAATTACCATGAAAAGGTGCAGAAAAATAAACCCTTTGATGTTTAGTAAGTTACATTGGGCACAGAGATAAATAAATTATAATGCAAAGTACTGGAAAGACATGGAAGAAGAGACAGAAATTATGTGAAATTACCAGACTTCAGCCAGGCTACAGATCCTTGATTGGATTACAGAAAGAAAAGCTACTACCACTATGAAGTCACTTTGAAATTGTTTATTTTTTTTAAATAAGTCTATTGAGAGCTTGTAAACTTAATTAGAGACTAAAACTTTTTTTTTTTTCCTTTGCAGGCTACTCTGCTTTATATTAATGAGGCCATAACATTGAATATACTTGCAAATTTATCAACCACAACTAGGGCCTGAGCATTCCATGGTTTTCTAGCATCATGACTGGTTTCTGAACAAGGGTCCAAAATCTGAACTTGGATTACTTTAACTATCATTGCATTTACTCTGGGAAGATGAGTTAGTGTAGCATCATCTGCCTTACACTGCTGACAAAATGAAAGAACAGCTTAGATAAATAAAAGCTGTCAGAACTATCTATCTTGGAGCTTCTAAATACTTTTATTCCATAAATACAGGATTCTGTATGTGGGTTTTTTTTTTAATGAGAAGTCAGTAATGCATGTTATCCTGAAGCCAAGTTCACCAATATTTTGTTTGCTGTTTCTTCTCTCTGTTTCATCCTACTCAAACTTGGCAATAATTCTACACTAGTCCATACTTCTGGTATTAGCCCTTACAGGTGAGTAGAAGACATAAAGAATGACAAGAGGAGCTGAAAGAATAATCTATCTAAAATAACAAATGTATGTACTTATGAAATGATGTGGTCACTCAAGCACAAAGACAAAAAGTGGATTAATAGAATGTGACTGCCAATTCCCTCCTCTTCCTCTATGTTCTAAGTGGAGATCAAGAATATCACTGCCAGAACTGAGGAACAGCAGAATGATGAGCAGAGCTGAGAGTCAGTGAAAGTCTAGTCTGAAACTATTTTCATGTATGCATTTCTATTATACTTATTACATACACTATGGAGAAGGACACTATATCACAGCAAAATAAGCTGAAATAAATAGAGACATTAGGGGCCACGGAGCAAATTCACCTTGTACAATATCAGAGTTGCTGTCTGTACATTATAACATCATAGAACATATTTGGCATGTCAACAATTTCATAAAGCTAAAAAAGAAACAGTATAATCATTCAGTAGCTTTTTCCTGACTTGAGTTCTGTCCAGCTACAAACACCTTTATAGGAAACACTTTATAGGCTTGTTAAAGCTTGTACTGCAATGCCATGGTCATGGTAAATCAGCCAAATAATGGGTGTACACATGCAAAACCCAAAGCTGGCATAAGGAGAAGCTAACACCAGTTCTACTGTGCCTACTTTCACTACAGTACTTGGGGCTTGAGAGTCCAAAGCATTAGGAATCTTGTATAATTAAGTGCTGTAACAACATTTTGATAAGTTACCAGCATATTCTACCATTAAACAGCAAGCAGTGTTTCGAGTACTCATTTATCTTCTTGTTGCTCCAGGGACACCAGAGTAAATGTGTTCTAAGCAAGACTGTGCTCCATATATTACACATGTGTATCAACACCAATGGCACATTTGTTTCTGGCTTTGTCAGGTGGACTTCCCGACAAGATTTCTGCAGATTGCCTGAGTTTACAACAGCACTAGAAAATAATTTTTACTATTATTATTGGTAATATATATTATTAGTATAATGCATATATTTTTGTAATAATATTATAATATGAAACTAATATTTTGCTTAGTAGTGTAACAGGTTCAAGTTTAAAAAACCACATACAGACTTGCAAAATGTTTGAAAAGCAGCTTGGTGTGAGAGCTTTCTCAAGCAGTTATCACAAATTGTAGTTGATTCTTAGTCTGCTTCAGGAATGAGTCTTAAAGCAACCATGACCATATCATCTGAGCAGCTGAATATTACAAACACCTCCTTTATCTCTGCTTCTTTTTTTTTTTTTTTTTTTTTTTTTTTTTGCAGACTCAGACAATCTTAGCCTTCAGAGAAACAGAAAACTCATACAATTAATCTCACCAGGATGTTTGCTTTGGAAGTTATTAATTAAGTAAAAAGCACCATCACTATAATTGGCCTGAAAGAAAAAAAAAATGAAAGTAATGCCTAATTCTATAATCTGATTCCATTAAAATAACAAAATTAATTTGTGAGGGTAGGGATGAATAATGTCCTGATTGCTGAGGGTATTGCTCTGACTGCCACTCTCCCTTTCCCTACAAGGCAGCCAGCCCTGTTGCTCCCCGGCACAAGCTATTGAGGTGCAATGGGTGAAACAGCAGGTAGAGGTTCTCTGCTTAATGGGCACTTACAGGAAAAAAAAAAAAAAAAAAGAAATCAGATATGCCCCTAATAATCCACAGCCCAGCTCTGGGAGCAAAGGATCCAAATGGAACAGGCAACTCAAAACACTCTAGAAAGTCATATCTACAACTCCCAACTTCACTGATCAGGTAAATTGCAGATATGAAGATATCTGTTACTTTCCATCTCTAAGGCCTCTCACTGAAGACTTTTTTAATTAATAGGAGCAAGTTTAACCTGTAGAAAGTGTTATGATGCATGGGTCTTCAAATTATTGGGGTTTAAGCAGATTTTTTGAAAATAAACTTTGCATCTTTCCAGCTCCAAGAATAAGCTTGACTAAATAACAGAGAATACCAACTGAACAGAAAAAGCAAGGGAACCACAGAGCAGGAATAATACCAAACAAAAGAGACCAAAGATTCTGAGCTTCTGAGAAACTTGATTCATTTCTGCTGAACTTCTAGGAACCTAATTTGGGAAGCCAAGTGAAACTTGTGCATACACTAAGCATGATTTGGGAAGCCTTTCTGCCAGTGATGTCCTCCTGGATGTTGTACAGCTAAACAGTGGCATTTACACAGAACACAGTGAAGACTTCAGTTTGCCTCCTCAATCTATTTTGCTCTCTTCTACTAGAGGGCATATAGAAACAACAACTACTCTGCAGCCTCAAACTGAAAATTTATTAAGCAAGACTAAACATAGTAAGTCCTTAACAGAGAAAACAACATGCTTTAAAAATTTTAACAAAAAATACCAGTTTTACACAGTACAAAGCTATTATTAATGTTATTCAGAATATGTTCCTCAGGTCACAGATATCCTTTTCTCTGTTCCTTTTGTATTTCTTCTTACCTTTGAGCTACCAAAGGTGTATTTCAATCTTTAAAATGTCACAAGTTAGCCTATGAGTTTATTAAATGATCACATGACAGGGAGAGCATTAAAAAAATGTACTAATTTTACAAATGTACTGTATGGCAAACAAAACTGAGTATTTTCAGATTACCCTTCCCAAATGTACAAGGCTTACGACTCAGGCATCAATTATTAAAAGACTTTGTTTTAGACCCAAATTCAGTGCTCTTTTTAGTCATCTCCTTGTGTGAATTAGCTAGAGACCAAGCTTTTAAGCTTGGCCCTGAGGTTCTTTAATATATCTTTAATTTAACTTTTAAGAAGGAAAAACAAGCCAATATTCTTAGACACATGATAAAACTGTCATATTTGTAACACATTTGTGGATGACCTTTTTCACAAATATGTATTTAAGTAAAGCCTTCTTTAATGAAGCATTCTGTGATGAAAACAGTCTATCGTTCATATATCCTAAAAGATCAGATTTGAAAGGTAAATATAATTCTTTACATTGGTGAAAAATAATTTAAGGTTGACATGGAAAGCTCTAAAAAAATATGGAGATTATGAAAGGCCAATAAGGATGGATGAACTGACACTGAATTTTTGGGGGCAACGGAGGAGATAGAAACAACACAACTATTTTAATATTGACTAATAACAGAAATTGAATAGTCCTTAATTTTCTTATCAACAGTCAGCATAACCCTTAGGACAACATTTTCCTAATTTTTTCCACAGTAAAGTATTTAAAAGATATCCTTCATTTTTAAAGGGTACATATTATAACCTTATTTTATTTCACAACAAAATCTACAAATTCATTTGGCTAGCTTAATTGTTAATATGCTTTTTTTTCACTATATCTATTCATAGAAACACAGAGACCAAGGACATGGCTTATAAAATAAAATATATTTTTTAAAAATGCAGCCGGTTAGCTAAAGTGTCATATTTCCAACATTACAAATCACAAGATTGTAAAAAAACATTTCAACACAAACATGTGAACAGATAATTCATTTTGTATATAGAAAAACAAATGGAGTGTGGACAAAAAAATGTGGGGTTTTTTTAGTACACCATTCTAAGTACTTGAAAGCTATGCAATTATTTCACAAGTATCCAGAGGACTTCTAAAAATTTCCATATCTAGGCTGAAAAAATGGATTCATTCATCTAATCTGTTCTGACAGCTGCAATCAGAGATCATAAACTCTGCAGATAAAGGACCAGGTTTTTATGGTATGTTTATACACTGTCATTTGCAAAATGTGCAAAGCACAAACTATTACTGTGTTTTAAAAACCAGTGACAATCAGACTTCACAGCGACGTGAGCACTTTCTCCCTCTAACTCCCCGGTCTCAAAAGGTGTTTGGGCTTCTGCCAAAGCATCTTCCACTGCACTGCATACTTGTGACGAAATTCTACTTATTTTTTCCTATTCCTAACACTTCCTTCCCCCAAGTGAATCTCTTCTCATGAAAATCCATTCAGCACTTCTGCTTTAACATTTATAAGGTGATTTGTCAACACAGTGACACGTCTGTATAAAAAACAGATGCAAGGTTCCTGACACCAACCTGATTAATGAGAACAAAGTGTAATGAGAATTTCTAGTGGCTAATGTCACTGCAAGAAAGAACAAAAAAGCACTGCAGACTCTTCTGGTACATGCTACACCATATTAGAACTGTGTGAAATATGGTACTATTTGTCTAAATCTGTGAACTAGTGACAGAAAAATAACTCTAAGCCATGTGAAACTTTAGCAAAATCAAAACAAAGCAAGCAAGCATATACTTCAAACTGGCCTACAAGAGTGCCAAACATTTTTAACTGTCCACACAGAATTTATACAGATGCTTAGGGGGTTTTACTGGCAAAATTTGGGTTTTCCCTCTCAGTAGAAAGACACTCAGATTAAAAAAAAAAAAAAAATCAAGCAGTAGACACAGCTGAATGAGGAAAGCTGGAAAGCTAACTGGACATTTTCTACTATAAGGAAAAGTAGGATGCAAGAGGGAATGAAGCATGCTCAAATGTTGCCATAAAATAAGACACTCAGAAGCAAAAACAAATTCACTGCTTTGGTCTTTTGGTCTTTCCCCTTCTATCAGATAACCAGCCATTACCATGCATATCACAGTAGTAAAATGTGAGTATTCTTGACCTACATTCTTACATCTACTGGAGTTAACTAAACTCTGAAAACAAATAACTATTTTTGGAAATTTGCGCTCTGCATACATAGTTACAGAATTATGCAGGAGAAAAGTAGAAGTAAAGGAAAAATTAGGGTAAAAAGGCAAGTCATTCAACAGTTTCTGCTTCTTCAGGAAAGGTTTTTTTTTTATTTTTCCTGAAAAAATATAGCATCTGGCTCACTCACTACTTTGATAAAAAGAGGTAATGATCTGTAACATGCACTAATTTTACTCAATTATTTCTTTTATCTCCTAACTTACTGGCTAAAATCAATGCTCAAGTTACTGGCCTAGTTCAATGCTCTGAACTGAGGGGAAAACAAAAAAAAAGCATTAAAAATCATATACAGACCAAAGATAAACATTTGTATCTTTTGCTAAGATGGTATATGCCCACTGATTGTGGCCAAAAGGTGTTTGATCCTGTTCTCAACTAAAATCATTAAAACTTTGACCTTAGGAAACTCATTTGTTAAAGCTAATAATATATTTATGTTTTTAAAAAAAAATTATTTCTTTAAGGCTCATAATCTTAAGATGTCTCAGGTGACAAATCAGAACATCTAAATCAGGCTCTTGCTTTTAAATGGCCACTGAAGTGACCTAATTACTGTTGCTTTATTCCTGTTTTTCTCAACCTCTCCCCAGTGTCATGGTATTACAAGGAGCAGTTTACCTGTCCAGCAAATGTTTCTCTTAGAATTAGAGGTAGGTGCTGCATTCCCTCTTTTCTTTGAAAATGTTGTCCAAGGATATTATACATCCATTAGAACGACAGTCATGTACATCCACCATGTTGTGAGGCATCTCAACTCTGAAAAGCTGATAATTCTGTCACACATTGAGGTCTCACAGCTGTTGGTCAATTAGATGGACGAACGGAGCTAAGAGTCCTTTCTACAGAAAAGTTAGTCTGAATGACTACATTTTTTTAAGAGGGAACCTCAGAAGAAGAAAATGTAACTTTGCTATTCATAAACTGCAAGTATAGAGATACAGAAACTGTATTTCAGACCACTTCTCCTTAAAGATGGACAAAGCAAAAAAAAAAAATTAGATGGGGTCATCATGTCAGTGGCCAAAAAACAAATAGCTGATCCTGAGTGGCAGAAGAAACCTGGAAATCATGCGTGAGCTTTTAAACTATGATAGAAATCTTTACAATGATTATGCCATCAGTCAGCTGTATTTTTTTTTAGCTTTATTATTATTGAATAACACAGATGTGGACTTTTTAGCTTGTCATCTTACTTAAAAAATAAATTTGGATAGCTGCAGGAATCTGTCTTGATACTGTGCCTACTGTCACATTTCAATGAGATTTCTCAAGGCAAACAAGAACAGCTTGCCTACTATGACTCAGGCATCTTTTGAATCATACCTGCTATTATAAACTGGCTTGGAAAGTAATATCATGTTATTTTTTTGTGCTTCTGGAATTAAAAGCCATTGCTGCTTTCAAATTACAACCCTCTATTACAAAAAAAAAAAAAAAATTAAAAAGTTACATTGTTCCATACATATGGAGATATACACATACATGGATATATTTTCTTATTTGAGAAAAATTAATGGAAGAAAAAATTTAGGAGAGCAAAACATAACAGAGAAGATTTAAACAGTTCCCTCAGAAGGTAATTTCATAGAAGCTAATTCTTATAAATTCAACAGCAGCAGAAAATTCACATACCCTATCTCTTACAGTAAACTGAACATCCATTACATGGAAGCTCCAGTAAATAGGTACATGTGTCTGAATTTATTAAAAATGCAACACCATTGGGTCACAGTTACTTCAGGCATATAGCTGTTCCCCATTAGAGAGTAACTTTGCATATACATTGACAATATAGAACCACACAGAACTAAGAGTACAGTCTCCAACCAAAATATATTTTAAAAGAGGTCCCTTGATAAGTATACTATTTTAACATACCATTTTAAATACATTGCTTGAAGTATTTCTCCTTAGTGGTCTAGAAGCAATTGTCATTCATTTCTACAACTAACCCCTGTATATGTCTACTCATCTTCAAAAGGGAAGAGCAAGGTAAAATCCCTAGTCACATACAATCCTTCTCTGTCCATATTTATTTGCACAACTGAAAGTGATGTGGTTGTCAGAATCATACTTTCCTTTTTTATAATTCTCATCTGTCTTACCATGTTTTCCAAAGCAATCTTAGTTCCATGAAATTCTTACTTGCATTAAAAATTCTTTCACTGATGCAGTCTATGTACCACCTTCTTTTATATCATCCTGATCTGCCTTGGAAGTTCTGAGGTACAGTCAGGAAATGTGTTCAAAAGACAGCAAAAACTTTTAAAAGCCTGAAATTACAGCATAAAGTACACTTCCCATAAGCTTTTCCTTGCATCCTGCAACACCTGAATTGGCTAACACACTGTTTACATTCAAGGCTTCAAGATCTGAATTAAGAGTCCAATGAACTCAATAGAAATCTTTCTACTGATGTCATTTGGCTTTGGATCAGGTCCTAAATCGACAGATGGCATTAAATTGTTCTCTTGCTCCTTGCTTTTTCTCTGTCAGTCACTTCAATTTCACTATGATGTCATTCAAGGATTCATGGAAAATGGACTTTTTGTATAGTCACATTAACAAGACCTGATAGCCAATAACAATATTCAAGGGTATAAAAACTCACTTTTCAGTACATTCCAGTTAGTGCCACATCTCAGTTCAGTCAGCCAGCACCAATGAGAACATTTTTGGCTCCTTATTTGCAACTTAGTGTTTGGAAATTAGCAGTTTTGAACTCCATTAAGAATTTCAAATATAGAACAAGTCTGTTGGAAACATCCCTTACCCATTTCAAATCTCTCTTAAATCCTGGTTTATAACTGTCAAATTTTATAATGCACAAAATTCATATGAAAATTACAGCACAGGAAAGAGTGCATTTTATTGAATTTTATTTACTTTCCTGTAAAGGATTTCCTTCTTTTATGCTTTATGTTCTTATCTTTATGTTTCCTTTTCACCTATTGCACCCCATTTATCTGGGTGCTCAAGAACAAAGCAATAGCAACAAAGTACTTCAGAGAATTTGGGAACATTGAATGCAAACTGCACTCTCACAGACCCTCAGGGAAAAAGGTACCTTTAAAGCATGTTTTATCTAGGAACAGAAATTATAATGCCTTTAAATGACAGCAGTGATAACATCTAAAAAGTCTCTAAAATCTATTCCACAAAAAAGTAACTCAGTGATCCTGGAAGTTTGAGTAAATCACAAGCAATTAAAACAGCGTGTGAGACAGATGATGGATCCGTCTTGATTTCAAACCATGTAAGCTCAGCATTGTGCCTTTCCAGGCTCTTTACATGATCCAGGAATAAATCCTGCTATATAGGTTAGAGTGAAACATGAGAGTGCACAGACAGAGAAACACTGCTTTGTGGGAAAGCAATGCACAGAACAGCTTCAGGCTTTTAAAAACTAATAAATCTGACCTCCTGCAGATGCTATTCAACCAGCTTACCATTTCTGCCCCCCGTGCATCTGTCTTGTTCACTATATACCAAGAAATGTTTTAGGAAGTTCATTATATCCACTTATCTAAGTTAGTGCTGAGTGGAAAATATTACCAGCTAAAAAAAGAGTAAGGGGGTAGGGCTCCCTGATTCTTTTGAAAATATCCTATAATACTGAGGGGTTTAGATTTTCTTTCTATTTCCCCTAGGGGTGACAAGTAGTGGCGATAGTTATTGCTTATTACAATACTTTCAGCATTCACAGAATTAAGTATGTAACTCAACACAAGAGCAGTTCGTGATTTCTCCATGAAGTAGAGACAGCAAAAGCCTGTTCTATACTTCTTTTGAGTATGGTAATTACACTGGGCATTCAGTATGTTAATGAAGTAGAGAAGCTTCTTTAAAACAAAAAGAAAAAAATATATTTAAATTTTTAGGAATAGTTGTGTGGCATCACTGCAAAGTAAATCAGTCCGAAAACAATTTAGTCGTAAAACAATGAAGAGCTTACCCCATGTACCCACACATATGACACTGGCCTGAGGCTTATCTTGTAAGCACAGTAATAATGGGTTTTATTTTTGGGAAGCTATTATACTAAAGAACGTGCATCTTTAGAAGGCACGTATATAGTTACTAAGAATTCTGATCACAGACTAGTGACCTCTCTAAACTAAGCAAACAAATCATTTTGGCTAGATTCCATTTTATATTTAGCACTAGCAAGTACCAACTTAATTTTGTCTTTCAGCCACCATGTAGTGGGACAAAGCTGCTATAGTGACCAAGGCAGGAAAATCACTTTTAAATCAAGCCTTTCAATTACTAATCACTACACTGAATGTGGAGTTAGTAAATTCAGCCAAAGTAATTAAAAAAAAAAAAAAAAAGAATCCAATGCTAGCCTTCTTACTCTAACAAGTTGGCACTAGTTCCTACTTAAAACCCTCCTCTTTACAGTAATGAGAATGTGGTACCTTGAATGATACATGCTGTGTCTTCCTCGGTGCTAGGGTTATGTTCCACTCAACAGGTTAGCTTAAAAATTTGTGGGTTTAGTACTAAAAATTATCTCCACTGTCCTCCTGAAGCATCTGATGTGAATGATAACGTAATGAGGTGAGGTGGAAGCAGACTGGCAAGAGAGAATACTTCACACTGTTACTTGCTGATTTTACATCATTTTACAGAGAAAAATGAATCCAAAAGAAATAGCCATCTTCTGAACCATAACAGCAAACTTCCTGAATGAAAATCAGGGAGTGATTTAAACGGAAACTTTTTAAAGGCTATCCTGAATTTCAAGGCTATATAAAGGATTGAAGCATCGCTTCATTTCAAGAATACTAGATAATGTACAGATATATAGAACTGTAAAGGGTAGAAATTATAAAGTCTAACTGTAATCTGATATTCAAAAATTTATACACACAAAAAGCATACAAACATACATACACACATATGAAATTTGACTTCAGTAGAAAAAGTACTAGGTTTTTCAGAAGCATTTAACAACTGTTAGAGATACTTTTAAAAATAAACAAAAAATATTTTCATCTACTAACTTATAAACAACTTTTGCCACCAATAAATTTAAAAAGATTTAAAGATAATCTATTTTCCCCAAACAGATGTGCCAAAAATTGCATAGCAGTTTGTTATTCAGTGTGCTGATAGACTTTTTCAAAGGCCAAGGAAAATTACTTTTATAATTACATTGTTCCCACCATATACTGTGCATCACAGAAAAATTTAATAGGAAAAACAAGAAACAAGACTGACTTCCAGAGAAGTTCAGCAGAAAGTGCTCAATGAAGTGATCTCTTGATGAAAACAGCATTAGCAGAATCCAAAGAGAAACCGAGTTAGAGCTGCAAATGCTAATCACATACATAATTGGATAAGAAACAATTTCAGTATCTAAACAAATTAAGTAAGTTTGAAACAGAAATAACTAACATTTAGAAGCCATTGCACCCTAATTAATATTTTCATATTTAAAGAGTTTAAAGTTTTCTTGGTTCTTCTAATATTTATGAGGTTCATCTTGCCAAGAGTGGTAACGCCACTGTTGCCAGCTCAAGGGTTTTTAAAGCTCAGAGCAAGCTGAAGTCTGCCTGTCTAGCACAGCCTAAAAATTATTCACACAATAAAAAGTCCAGTAAACATTTCATTGCCTCTGGCAACCACCTGCTCTACTTGAATGTGGTAACTAAAAATTTAGTATAAGCCCTACCTTCTTCACTAATCATCATTCATAGAGGAAAGCAATCTTTCATTTTTAAATCACATGGTCAGTGTATGGAGAAAGTGAATTCCATTAAATCTCATTCACTAAACTCGCATTACTGCCTTCACTTGAAGAAAAGTGTTACTCCTTGGAACACTGAGTACAAATATCACTATTACAATGGATATATTCTATAATTGGGATACAAAAATTCCAGAAATCTATTGTCAGTTTCTCACATGAATGGAATGAAGGATGGAGAATGGAAGAATCACAAAGAGAAATGTTCCTTCACTTTCATTATTTTAAAGCATCAAGGGGAATTTACTTTATGGTGCTGGCTCAATCCAATGATTCCATGCATCACGAACTATAACATGCATATAATGGCTTAGTGGGGGCTTTAAGAGCTATCCATGGCTAATTCTAATTACTTGCATTAAGTGGATGTCTAGCCCCTTAAATATCTCCTTAATTTTCTAATTTGTTATTAGACCACATATCCAATTACAAAGTTTATTTTCACTAAGTTTTTGCCCCTTCATACCAGACAGTATAATTAATTTCATAATTTGTTATGTTCATCTGCCTGCCATTGTGACATACAGTTCACTGGATGTTTTAGGTTTCCTGTTATAGTGGTAGGTTTTTTCCAGCATCAATGACTGGGATGCAATTAAAAGAATCCCAGAACATAACAGGTTCAATCCTTAAGTGTAATAGAATCCAAGAAACAAGGGAAGACAGAATAGGTGAGACAGAGGAAGACAGAACAAACAATTAAAAAATAAGCATTCAAGGCTCTGAAACTCCCAATTAATGCAAGAAGTGAATTGACCCAATGTTTAAAGAGAGTGGTCATTTGTAATGATTATTTCAAATGACCAGTTATGGAAGTTAGGTGACAAAGAACAAGTTTAAATTGATAATTTTATTCACGCGATACTGTTACAGGTCTTTGGTCTCTACCACTAATTCAATACTTCTGTACAAAAAACTAGAATTTGGAAAATTGCTACCTAGTATTTCACCTGCAAAATTTTAACTTGGTTTTTAGGAATGAAGCAAATGAGTGATGTCAAAGGAAGCTTTTCTGGTGGAGCACAGTGCCCATCCGCAGCTAATCTTGAAATAGGTATTTGTGTTCAACCTTTTCACAAGTATCCTCACAAGTCATGTAAATTAGCCAGAGATGGCTGGAAGCAGTTACTGAGCAGCAGAGTCCTCATGATACTGTATTGTGATATAAGGCTTTCTGTCTTCTTTGCTGTCTATTTCATTTCTCTAAAATTACATTAACTAAACAAGGAAGAACATGAATGCAAAATAGTATGATGCCTGTAACTAGCTTCCTGACATTAGGTATGGGCATAGATCTATACATCACTAAAGATCTTTGTCAATACAACACTGAGTCAAAGTAAACATCTGCAAAGATTTCCTCTTTGTCACAAATTGAAATAAAATATCCATACTAGCCATGCACGGAACAGAACGAGCAGCCTAGACTTATTCATGAGCTTTGAATGCCTTGTGTCTCTTTGCACATCATGCAACGAACATCAGACCTATATAATGGAAATGCATGATGTCAGCTGCTGTGTCTGGCTGCTGTGAAAGGATGCAAAACATCCTGATACTGTATTTAAATTGACATGGCTTACTATATTGGGAATTTTTGCTGTCTCAGTGGGAGCCTGGGGACTTTTGGGGGACATTGCTGTCAAACCCAGCAGCAAAATTGCCCTGTGAAGGGAACCCTGTCAAATTCATTTGCATCTCCCACAGAAAATTTTCTCCATGTTGTTCATACTTGGAGAATCCATGTGCTTACTTTAGCTTTGAAACCAAATATTTAAGTTGTCAGTCATGTGAAACAAATTTCCCCTACAATTCCTTTCCATCACATCAAGGTGAAGCTAAATAGTATTGCAATTGCCTCGGTGGTATGTTTCATGGTTAGAACCAGCACTGAGACCAACTAATTCCTATTTATTGCAAAAACAAACAAACAAAAACCCAGAAGGCTGAGTCTCTGCCACCTCAACATCAGCAAGCTACTGGCTAGTCCTCCTCACATGTAGCTGTACATTTATACATATCATACACTTCCGCTATCAAAAGCTTGGCGATCTCATGCCAGACAGACTCAAATGCATTACACAAGAGATGCTGTATATTCAGTACAGGAAACAAACCCATTCTGACCACAAAAAGTTGCTTGTGACATATGTCTAGACTTTTCAAAATCCACTTGCCAGCTTACTTTGGCTCAAGTAATCTGTGAGGGAAGGGAAATCAGTATGGAAATCAAGATTTCTGTGAGGCTGGTATTGACATAGATGATTTTACAACCATTCCTTAAGCTGCCTTAACTAAAACAGGAGAAATGGAAAGAAATGAAGGCTCTGCTCCAGAGCTGCATGAAAAAATAAATACTAAAAAATGAGCCAGAAGAATTAGTAACTTCAATTGTATCCTTAATCTCATTGAATATCATGTTATTAATTTATAATAAAGAATGCTGTTCAAATTTTTAGTAGTTTGCTCTCTTAAAGCACATTTTGAGATTTTTTGATGAACAGATATTTTAGTCATACCTATTTGTGGGGATTTTCTTCATTGCATGTATTAGAATCCCAGGCCTTATTAGTTTTTAAAGACCAAGAAACTAATTAAATCAAATTAAGGGAATTGTTTTCTGAAAAATAATTTCAGGTCTAGACCCATTAAGAAGGACAGTTACTATTCTGTAGTCGTTGGTATCTTACAGTCAGATCTCTATTTCCTGTTTCAATTATTCTTAGATATTAACTGCACTGTAGTGTAAACATGGAAACAGACGCATACTTCCTCTTGTACATGTAACACAATCCCAGCACCCATAAGTGAATTCAGAAATTAACACTGAAATAACCTATTCTTGGCTGAAGAAACTAGGTTTGAAGTGCTGGCAGAGTACTTCCACATATACAGAGGAAAACTGTAACTTATATTGATACTGTGAATCAAACCAAGAAAAAGCAATAGTGTGTTGTTTGGAAGTTCTGGATCCTTGGAAACTGTGGTACTTGGCATTATCAGGTGCTTTTAGTCTTTGGCATGATTCACATACCAGAAAAATAGACCAACAGCTAATCATGCTGTACCTAACTCATATAATTAAGAGTTTCCAGTTATGTACTGCAAGCTCTTCCCCAGCACTAAAAAGTAAGGTCTTTGGGTAAAGTTTCTGGCAGGACCAGTCCTGCCATCTTGTCTTTGGCATGCTTAAGGCTTCTAAACCACTTTTAATAAAGCTGTCTAGCATCATTACCTAATAGTTAATTTTCTTTATAAAAACAACATCAAACACCTAATTTTCCATTTTCCACCTGTTTTTTAAGTTAAAAGAATTATTTAATCAAGCTTCATGGTATATATACATACATACAATGTATGTACATGGAAAACCATCTATTCCAGGCAATATAAAAGTCATAGCTAACTGGATTTTTACAGCAGAGATGAAACTCAGGGCATCTCTGTTTAACTGACTTCTAAGAAAGCAGATTTGTCTGCAGGTGACACATAATGCTATCACCCCTTGAAGCATTGTGACAAAGTGGAAAAAAAAAAAAACCACATTTATTGCAATGACTGTCAATATCAAACACTCAAGCTGAAAAATAAAGACAAGCATATTCATCCTGCATCTCAATTAGAAGTATTAATTTGAGAATCCTAGAAATCTCCATTACAGATAGTTTAGTTACGCTTAATTTCCTAAGCAACATTAGTTCAAAAATTAGACTTCATATTAATCAATACCCGTAGACAGAGCTTGCTTATGCACCCAAGTCTATTTCCAATTACAGGCACAATTACATACTTTAAGATTAAGAAAAGAGTAAGCTGATACTAGGATTCAGTAGAATAGAAGCCTCACTAAAGCCCACTAAAGAGCTAAAAGGTTTGGGGAAAGAAAAGTAAGTATAAAAGCATCTGAAGTCCCAAACCATCCTAAGAACTGGAAAATCATCCAATAGCTTATTACAGAAAAGAAAGATGCTTTATTTCTCTGGAAAGACTGTAAGAATATTCTTCTCATGCCAAAAACACAAACTCAAGACAAAGAATACAGCTTGATTCTGACAATTGCATTTTGTAAATGGAAATTGTCAGAATACACTATTTGAAAAAATCTTTAGTACATTTAATATGGTAATATAGTAAATAGGAATTACCAGGATATCACAGAATCACAGAATATCTCAAGATGGAAGGGACCCATAAGGATCATTGAACCCAGCTCCTCATAGTAATATTTAAAACTAAATCATATGACTAAGAGCATGACTCTGTGGATCATTTTCCAGTGACTTTGTCACATTCTTCCTCTGAACACACTCTCTGTAGATGCCCTTCTAATACCAAGGCACCCAAAATGGCACTCAAGGTGAGGCCACACAAGCACAGGGTAGAGCAGAACAATCATCTCCCTCAACCAGCCAGTGATGCTGGCCTGATGTACCCCAGGATACGGTCAACCCTATGGCTGCCAGGGCACACTGCTGACTCATATTCAACTTGCCATCAACCGAACCCCCAGATCTCTTTCTGCAGGGTGGCTCTCCAGCCTCTCAGCCCCCACCTTGTATGTATAACAAGGACTACCCTGTCCCAGGTGTAGAACCCCTCACTTGCTCTTGTTAAACTGAGAGTTTATAGAGTTGCTTGACATCCAGCTCTTAGTTTGTCCAGATCTCTGTAAGGCTTCGCTGCCCTCAAGGGGGTCCACAGCTCCTCCCACTGTGGTACTATTGGCAAACTCAATGCACATTCAGTTCTTGGGTCCAGGTGATCTATACACAATTGAGCCTGTGGAGCCCCACTGGAGCACACTGGTGACAGCTGCCAGCCCTATGTAACCCCATTTACTGTAACACTGAGCCCAACCCATCAGCCAATTGTCCACCCAGTGTGTTACAAACTTGTATAGCTGTATGCTGGACATTTTTCCCAGAAGAATACTGTGAGAGAACATATAAAAAGTTTTGTTAAAATCCAAAAAAAAAAAAAAAAAAAACCAACTAAAATCACCTGCACACTTCATCCACATCTCAAGCTATGCTATTATTCTCTCAACAGAATCACAACACGATAGGGCCTATTGAGGAATTCTGAGAGGTTTTTTTCAAAGCGCTTTTCTGATGGTACATGGAAAGTAATTATGAACCGCATGTTATGACAGTTTTGGCTTCTCTACCCAAATAAAAGCAGCTCCAAGTACAGAATGAGCTTCAAACTGCTCTAATTACAGAGCCAGTTAAGCACACAAGCAAAACACACCTGCAAGGAGACCCTAGAAGCAGATACTGTCAAAGCAATTTAACACATTAAATATTGAACACTCTTCTCATATACTATTCAATAAACAGAAGGGTGAAATGTGTTTTCTTTTAATGTAGTTTTTTTGTGTTTGTGTAGATTAACTCTACTTTTCAATGCAAACTAACTAGGAAACAAAAGATAAGTCATTTGTGTATGAATACAAAAAAAAAGCCCTCAAGGAGGAATGAAAGTGCACAGAAGACAGTCCTACATTTCAAGTATCTGCCTGTGTAACACTTGTAAAATATTTGATAATGATAAATGGATTCTCATTTCTAAGAGCTGCATATAATGAAAAGACTTTGAAATATAAAAGAGACCCTAAGGTATTATAACAAACCTGAAATATATCTCAGAATTAAAATTCAGACAGGAGGAGGATGATGATGATGGTTATAATAATAAAAAAATCTTTTATGACTGCTTTCTTAATGTGTTTAAATGCCATCTTTGAAAAACTAAATTGAAAGGAAATTTAAACAAGGTTTTTATTTAACTGTGTTACCTAGAAAAAGCAGTTCACTTCTAAATTTCGTAACTTACACAAAGTTATGAAATATGAAAAATAATTTAATAACTACAGAACATAAAAAAAAACACCAGAGAAAATACTCATACCATATAGGGTCTACACAATGAAAGAAATTACAGTATAAAACTGAAGAAAGGTAAACTGTGGGTAATTAGCTGTCTGTAATGATTTCCCCATATTGAGTTCTAATAAGGCTAGAAAACTTCATCTCTTACAGAGAAGTACTAAGAGATATATAGGGTGATGATGTGAGTGGAACTGGATAAAGTCATTCCTGCTAGGTTTATCATACAATAAAATATTCCTAAATCTGTGTAGGTTTTCCACGTAACACTCACACATGGGTGGATTTTCTAATATTTGATCATTTGTCTGGCATTTTAGATGTACAGATAAAACAGAAAGAACCTACTCTGTCCACTCCTACTACATGATCAGATCAATGCTTTGCTTTGGGCATGAGCAGGAACAAAAAGTGAGTCATCCCTAAAGGTGTGGGCTTGGAGCACAGCAGGCTGCCAGCCCGCAGAGATCTGCCTCCACCAGCTGCAATAGCTTCTTGGAGTTGCAGCACATTTGTCCAGATTGCCATCACTGAAAAAGCAAGTTACTAGAGTTAATGTTCAGTTGTTATTCAGTCCCAAAATAGCACATCCATCTGCTGAAACAAGTGTATAATTACAAGACTTATTGTTACATAAGCTATTTATTCCATACTGTTCCCTTGTCAATTTTGGAAGGTGCTAAGCCAAATTCTCTTCTGGGGCTTCCCTTCTATATAATTTAGATCAACTCATTATTCAAGCCATTATTTTGCTATTAGCAAGCATAAGACACCAAGGGAATGCCTCTAAACTATCAGGGAGAAACAATTCATCTGCAAAAGGCCCCATTGATCACTATTTCCTGAACCATCCAATTTCAGCCAGTCATCCTTCTACAACTCCAACCAACACTGCAAGTCACAGCTTCTGCCTGTGTACCTTCAGAAAGGTCCTCTGAGGTTGAGGACAACGCTAGTTACAAGGCTACAAAATTCAAGGCTACAAATCAATATGCCAAACTGCCCTCTGTATCAGGCTTTGACCCCACTGATTTTTAGGTTTATACTTAAATTTCAATTTAATTGTATGATTTTTTAAAAATTCAACTGAAGGTCAGAACTCCAGTACCCTATATCTTCTAGCAACAGTTCAAAACACAGGTTCTTAGAATGCTGCTTGGCCTCTCCATTTCTAAGTGTACTGAAGTAAGCACACAGCTCAAGCAGGCTCTGCAGGCTCCCAATCAGATGTTAATGCAATATAAAACTACCAGAAATTGCTGAGAGACATTATCTCAGAGCCAAGGAACAAAATAAATCACAATGAGCAAACGCTTACATGCTATCTGATTCTAGTCACCTGTAATGATGTTGACTTCACAGAAAATCTTGTACTCCTGCACATCTGAAGTAAACATTAACCAGAAGAAAAAAATATTGTAAAACTATAACAGAAACTTTAATTCAGAGACCAGAAAAAGATATAAACTTATCTATTACTAAATTCTAAAAAAATACCCTTATTGAAGAGGTCTTCATAATCTAGAGAGTGAAGATTACAAAAGTTAGATAATACTATCTATTTTTATATATATTTAACTACTGAATGCTAATTTCATTTCATCAATGATATTAAGATCTGATGTCATCTGTCATTTTGAATAGTGTACTTCAAGCAAGAAGCTGGTTCAGAAAACAGAATCCTATAGAAGCGCCTAATGTTAATCCACATTAAGATTTTAATGTCCAACTAGACAACCAAGAGTTTGTCCTGATGCCATGAAACTCTTAACTTGGGCTTCCATGGATTACAGGGCTGAGGCTCAGTAGCTCACAGGCCAGCCAATTTAATTCTTCAACAGAACATCCAGCGCTTATTGAGGTTTCTTTCTATTTTTTCTAAGCTATCTCAGGACTCTGACTTACTTTTCTTTGAAACAGAAAAGAATTTATAAAATAAAGAAGAAGGCTTAATACAGATTAAAATGAATAATAATGAAATACAGTATAATGCTTATATCTTGGTCAACAACACACCATAACAAGGCATTCATTACTTTTCCCTGTTATGGCTAATACAGGGTATTCTGGTGATTAAACATGGTTTTTTTTGTAGTTTTCATGCTTATGTTTGCCACATGAAAAACGTTATTATTTGTGAACTAAATTTGTTTTCAGATAATAAGAGCTATGCTATTATTTAATAAATTTATGGTTGTGTATGTTCCAGAAACAGCTACTCATTTAAAAGAGGAGCTGTGAATGTAACATAGAAGACTAAATGGACTGAAATCTGTCGAACAGTGGAACAGTTCACATTGCTATTTCCTCACAAATGTGTATTTGCCCAAGGGCTTTCAATAACAGCAATCACTGAAGTACATAACAAAGCAAAATTCTACAAGTCAGAGAAGTCTATCATTTTCTTCCCATCAAAACAAATGTATTACCATTTGACATCTATCAAGAACTCTGCTATGCTTTAAAAGCTAAGGTAAGCCCAGTCTTGCATCTAAATTTTGTGAGGGCAAGAGAAGAAATCCAGTAAGCATGATCCTTCCCCCGGGTATGACAACTGTTCCTATGACATTTGACAGAATTAACGTTTATTTCTATTGCTCATAAAACTATACATTATTAATCAGCTTTTCACAGCCAAAATCCTGGGCCTTACATAAGCATGAAGCATAACACTAGCCTTGAGAAACCACTGTTCTCAATAAACAAGGAACCAAGGAAATTCTGTAACATTTTATAAATATAAAATATTTATTTAAGATATATGTAAATATATTTTGATACTTTGCGGTACCAGATCATGGTTGCTCTATTGACACAAATTTATTTGACAAAATTCTGTAGGTTGTCAACTCTAGACATTTTTCATTATTTAACTGATAAATTATTAGGAATGTTTTGGTATTAATGCCTTGCTTGACATAATGACTGATGTAGTAATTTCATGTATGATCCACTAACTAGTATATCAAATATCAATCAATACATTAGCAGAGTATACCTGGCAGGAAGAGGGGGAGATATGATAAATGTCTTAAATTACAATTTCCCCAAAATAAATTGATACAAAAGTAGATGGGATGGATTAAAATTTGATAGTTCGCACCTTTTTCTGGAATTAGGAGAGGCAAATATTTTTCTTCTATAGTCACACAGCAGGCATTTTATCAAATTATGGTGGTAATTGAAACATTCCTTACACAGAAATTTCCATAGAATTGGAACCAATGGTTAGCTCTCAACCACACAAACAAATCTCCTTCCAAATGAAAATACACTATTCTCATTAATATTACTTTTTACACTTGTCTATACTTTGCCAGTGGAACCATGTTTTCAAAAGATTTAAAGCACGGTTTTTGTACCAATTTCAAAAGCTTTTATGCAAGTATGTATGTTCGGAGTCCAAAAGTATCAGGATAATCCATGCAAATTTCACACATTATACATTCCATTATAGTGGTCAAGAACAGATTAGCTGAGTTATTCAGAATGACTATAGACTGTATAGGATCAAGATACAGCTACACTGAATGTCTTAAACACTTAAGTTAAATTGATCTAAAATAACATTTGTGTTTCTTGGTTTCAAACATTCTGAGGTCTAATATGTTATTGACTCAACAATATCTGTATCATCAGGTCATGATACAGAAGCATACATGCTATGAAGAAATCACTCCTCTTGGATCTAAAGTGGTCAAAAGCTCTTAAGGAAACATCTTCATTTTCATGTACCCTGGATATTAACTATTTTACATGCATGTTCTTAATATTATAAACCTAAATCTGAGAAAACCATCATTTACACAACATTCTATCACAGTGATGATGGGGGGTGGAACTGGGGTTCATATTTAAGTACATATTTAAATGAATGAGCAGTTTTAGTTTTTTAGGATTCTTCTACTGTTAAGATTATCACTTTAC
Organism: Vidua chalybeata; assembly: GCF_026979565.1. Lineage (NCBI taxonomy): Eukaryota > Metazoa > Chordata > Aves > Passeriformes > Viduidae > Vidua > Vidua chalybeata. The sequence continues at coordinate 22,963,756 of NC_071537.1, forward strand.
AAACAGCATTTGAGCAACTGGGAAGGACAAAGGAAAAACAGAGCACAAAGATTAAATAGCATGAAAACTAGAGAGCTTTCTGAACATCTGAACAGATACTAAATTGCACTCTAGACTTCAATTAATGGGGAAATAATTAAGTCTCTGAGAAAATTTTAAGTAATCAACACAAAAAGTTTGTCAAGGCAAAAAAAAAATTGTTGGCTAAGGGAGCTACAGAGCACCCAAGGAACCATCTACTGTCCTGACATGTTTCTTTCAGCCCTACAGCTTTGCCTTAGCACGAGCCATTCCATATTAATGTTAAGTATCCTACTTACTTTATATAGCCCCTGTTACCATAGTATCTAACCACTAGTTAGGTGAAATAGCAGGTTCCACAAGGTAGAAATGCCATAAAACACATTTGGGAGAGGGGAAGACAAAGAGAGTGGTTAAATGTCTCGCCCAATATCACTTACAAAAGCCACTCTAAAGGAAGAAAATAAATGTGTCCTAAAAATTTCATACTACTGTTTGTATTTTGAGTGGAAAGGGAAGATCAGTAAACAAATATGAAGATAGAAACAGCTTTTGCTCAGTCTTTTCATTAAGAGTGTCCTTCAATTAAAATAAAAATCAAAAAAGAGTTTTGACTCCAGGTATCACAATATGTGAGAAAAAATTATTAAAAGGAGAAAAACTTTCAGAAAACTGAGGTAAAAATTGGTTGAAGTTCAGCCATTTAGAGGAGGCTAAATAGATGAGGATATGAAAGCAGTGAATTAGAAAAAAATCATGTCCAAAACACCATGTTAACAATACATTAATTCAGAAGCCCACCAAAAAAATTTTTTTTTTAAATTGTATTTGGCAGACATCTCTTGAGCAAGAATGGGTATTGGGTCACAAAGGAAAGATTTGTGCCTTGTTGGTTGCAAATGGAGGAGCAATAAAAAGAGGAAGCATCTCCTACCAGTTCAGCATGGATATCTTCCAATGGGTTTGGAAAAAATGTCAGAAAGGACTGAATTATTGTTCTGTCTGTACTTGCTGTGAGACTTTTTTAACAGCAAAGCACTTCAGCTTTCTGAATTAAAATTTCAAAATTTTCAACTGTCTTGTCTGTTTGAATATAAGCTTTTCAGAGCAGAGATTGATCTTTATTATTACAATTTTCTGAACTTTCTAACTGGCACCAGTCTCAGGTGGGGCTTTTAAGCAACAACATACTGTCAGTGCAGGAGTTAACTGTAACACATCACGTTTAATCGTGCCAGTGACTGGTCTTCAAACTACATCTTTTTCACCATGTGAACCAACACACTGAATCAATACAGTATGAATGGGCAATATGAACCAGTCAGGTTTCTCTGACTGTATTGAATAAATGGCAGCTTGCATTTCTTAACATGCACTTAACACTTATAGAAGTGATTTTTTTTTTTTTCTTCACTTGGGTAAAAGTTTTCCCCAGCACTTACAAAGTCTACTTATATGAGTGAAGCTTTGAGAAACAGACCTGAATGTTTTCTGACTAGGCAAAGGAAATTATAAAAAACTACAGGAATAGATGCTGGCCCAGACAAAAACACAAAGTAACTTGCTTGCTCTATTCAATGGGCAGATGCTGCCACTGAAATCAGCCGCTGTGTCCTAACAGCTTGAATGGTGTGAATGAGAAGCTAATCGAAGTATGGAAATGACCAAACCATCCATATTTCAAGTTAGAACAGTAAGGATCCTGTGGCAGGAAAAAAATAGCAATGACGCTGATAAGGCTTGAATAGAAGCTTGTTGTGTACGGATATAGATGTTCCAATGGCAGTGGATCTGGCAGAAGTGTCTGAAGAGACAGACCCTCCCAGACAATATTTTTTAAATGCTTCCCTAATGGGAAAAACACTGCCGTCATATCCCTAACCTCATGATTTTTCATGACAGAGAACAGACAGATATAAGACCAATCAATCTTATAAGGCAAGCTGAGAAAGCTGGTGATGCAGCTCACACTTACGTTAGACTAAATATAAAGAGCATCCATAGAAAACAACCATAGAAAGAGCTACTGTAAACCTTCAGAATTTAGCAAGCTAATAAAACATTAATCCTTGTCAAACTTAAATATCTTCTATTTTTAAGAGTTCATTTGGCTGCAAATGGCTGTCATCCCTAATCCAAGTACTGTGCAAGTAGCAGATGTTGCTTTAATAAAGTGATCTGTGCCAGAGATGCTTATAAAACTGCACACAACAGAATAGGATTTGCTGCCCCAGTGCTCATCCTCTTAGATTTCAGGTTCTGCTCCTTCAATGGAAACGTTATATTAGGCTGACAAAGGCAGATTTCCAACCACAGTGCAACAGGGTTTGGCAGACCACTGAGGGAATAGCTATAAGGATAAAGCAGTGAAAGGCAGGGTCATTATAATGGGCACAATCCCCACGGCAGCTGGAATGTATTGCTTCAAACACCAACATTATGCCATTTGCTTAGCTATCATGTCAATCACCAATGAAAAGCAGACCTATTTGGGAACACTTTTCATAAACAAATTCAATTGAAATTAATCAATAATTTCAGTGTCATAATGGATGAGAGGCTATCTTTATTTTTTTCTTGGACCACCAGCTATAATCAAGGCCTTTTTTGTTGTTTTAGATTTTTGGGTTGGGGGTTTTTGGAGGGGTTTTTGTACATTGGTTGTTTGCTTAGTTTTTCTTCTTCTTGGAAAGTAGCTATAGTGTTTACATTCATTTTTAACTGGGACAGATTTAGTAAGGCAGATTATCACCAGCCTCATTTACCACAAAGCATGGTCAGGCAACCCCATAGTCTCCTATTCCTTCCCAGTTAGATCAAAGCTGCTCACATGTACATGCAAATGCTGAAAGAATTGAAACTATTGTATTTATTCTATATGGACTCCAGAACTATCAGGATAGAGAACATGATACTGAGGTGGTGACTCAGGAGACAAGTGAAGAACAGGAACTAAGGAACTGGCACAGTGACTTTTCTAGGTTACAAAGGCTGACTATTCATTGATACACTTTAACCTGCTTTGAAAAATCAAACATCTGTATTTCCTAAGCCTACTACACATCTAGAAATGCATCTCATGCATTTGGCAAAGATAGGATTAATGACATTTTTACCAGTTGTGAAGTCTAAGGTATCACTTCAGAGAATATTCTGGAAGAGCTCTGAGGTTTAGATGCTTACATACAAAGTGAAATTAATAATTTATGCAATATTGAACCTTTAAAAATCAACAAGAACCAACTGCATAAGCAGCCATATGTGCATAAATATAAAAATTTCATTCAACGTTTTACAGAATCTTGGAAAAACTGAAGAACTGAAGAGTATTCTATCCTACAATTAGAAAGAACATTTGCAATCAATACTGCAAATCAGTCTCACCTGTCGTCTAGATTGAATTTCTGTGAGCATAACCCATAATTTACAGGGAAAACAGAAGATACTAAAAAGTCTATGCACAAGATTAATTTAGAAAACTACTTTAATAATGAAAAAAATCTTTTTAGACGGTTGTCATTTTAAGATTAACCAATTTTAAAGCATTTAACAGATTATAAAGAACTCACAGCAATTGCATCTATAACTCCCCTTCAATGCAGTACTGCCACAAGAGATAAAAGAGGAAGCAAAGATATGAACTGACAGAAAATAAATTAACACTCAAACCCAAAAATTCCTACTTTATAAATACTACCTACTTTCTAGGAATGTACTAATTTGATGCAACAGCCCAGGTTGTTTGCCTCACAATTCACATAACAAAATCCAGCCATATTATCTCCATTGCCACTTAGTCTGTTATTCTGAATATCTCTCTCCATGACAGACACTGTTTCTCCCATGATTTTCCTCCTTTTCCTACCAATATCTGAGGCTTTTATCCTTTCACTGTTGTTTTTCTGCTTTATATTCCAAGATCATCCTTGGCTTTTCTCTTTACATCTCCAGGTGCTGAACCACATTAGGATGTAACAATGCCTTCCATCCCTCAAAAGTACAAATCACCACATATATTAACTGAAAGTCAACAATATTCAGGAAGAATGGCAGTCAGAATTCAGACATGTAAAAGAACTAAGAAAGAGAATAAAGAAGATTGGCCATACTTGCACTACAATGTGTTTAACAAAATTTTAAAATATAAATCCGAACTTTCATCATGTTGAACTCATGAAGTTTTATCTAGTTTCTGGTGGTATGAGGGGAGAAAAAGAAAGATTGATTTCAAGGGTCAAATATGTTTCCAGTTTCAGAACTAAGTTCCAAGATAATTAATTCTCAATAGGAACTCATTACACTTTGTAAATGAATTCATCTATTCACCATTGTTTCAGTGACAAAGGTTCTTGATACATGGATTAAACTCTCAATTGAACCTCAGTTCTATCACCTCATACTCTCACCTCTCCTCAGATTGAAAATACAAGTCATTCATTTGGAAAACCTATTAGTTCCTTATTAATAGGACAATGACCTTCTGATCAAAATGTCTGTCCTCCTACTCAGTGAAATATTTTGTTCACTTGAATTTACAATAGAGAACTGCCACAGTTAACTCTTTGCTGACAGTTTTAGTATTATTTAATTACAATAACTTTACATCTGCATTACACAATCCACATACACACTAACATCAGTTTAACCAGCAAGTAAAATCAGGTCTATTAAATAAGGAAAGGACCATGTCATTAATCAGACTGGCTTAGTGGTCACTTTTGTATCTCCTCCAGTTATTGTATTCCTGAGGACATCAATGTCTTCAGGAGCAATTTTAAAAATAACAAGAATACCAAACAATTTATACCTCAGGCAGCTGGCAGTTGTTTTCTATGTTGTTGGGCTTTTTCTTTTTTTTTTTTTTTTTTTGTTTGTTTCCACATGCTTTACATTACTGCTAAGTCTTTTTTATAGCTGATGTGATCAGTACTATTCATAGTATACTGAGAGCACACCACCAATATTTATAGTATCCAGTCTGGCACAGTTTAATCAAGTTTTGGAAGAAGTCCTTATGTTATACACAGAAAAGCTTGTTTGCAGGCATCTTGGTGGAATTTCTGGGTGGTATTTTAAACTTGTTTCATGCCTTCAACATTAGAATCAGTACAGAAGAGGTTACACTAATCAAAACAGGTTTGTTGACTCCGTGGGCCCTAATCTTTATGTGGTTAGAGACAGGAGTTCAAAACCCAGCCCAGTTTCTGAGAACTTTTATACACAAAAGCCTTCTTATCAAGGGTGGTTCTAAAATGTGTCACTATTCATTTTCTGGTTTTGACCTTTTTTTGCACTTCATAAGGGGCATTACTTAAAATTTCCAGCTCTTATGACATTGCCCTGATTGACTCCAAAATTGATATCTAGGTAAGGAAACGCTGCTCTGCAGGCAGATAATAATTCATTATTTTGTTCCATGTACTAAGATGCTTGTCAGCATGCAGTTTAACAAAGATATTTCACTTTGGCTGTCTGCAAGTAGCAACACTCTTGCTTCAAACTAATGATAAAATAAAGGTGATATTGAATATTTGAGGAAGTTTGCTTTATTTTTATTAGTTGTTGATGCATCTTGTCTTACCAGTATGTTCAGTGCTGTTCAGCATAGTCCTAAAGCATCCTCTCCTAACAAGATTTTCCAGTAGTTAAAATTTTCATTCCCTGCCTGAGATCTTCAGAAAAAAAACCAGCAATATTAGCATTGCCAAACCTCCACCAAGTGAACTGTGACATCTGACGATTTGCACCTGTATACCAGCATGTCAAGAGTGGAACACACCTCCCTCAGACCTAATATAGTCATAGTGCTAGATTAAATAAAATTACTTTTTAGTATCACAATAAGAAGACAAATACTCAGAGAGTTCTGTACTGAAAAAGGGGCTAACTTTCAGAGAGACTGCACGTACATTTCAGAGAATTCTATTCCCTGAACTTCCATGTGCTCTAATGTTCTGATGAACCTCTTTGCATTGTGCCAAACCATTGTCAACAGTGCCAATGATGAGGGACAAAAAAACCGAGGGATCAAATTGTGGCACTCATTCAATGACAAACAGCAATACCAAACTGAACTTGATCTGAAACAGTGAATACTCCTCCCAACTACCATTTATGCTGTCATTTTAATGCACTGTTTAGCACATTATACTGTGCCTGATATAGGATCACTAACATGCTCCTGGTAGGATGATGTTAAAAGGCAATCTCACACGAACAAGTAATGAGGGATGTTTCAAGATCATATAGAAGCAATGGATTTATTTTGAGTGATCTGCAAAGAGCTGGTGGTTTAAATCATAATACCAAAATGAGTAGTCAACAGTCCTTCATTACATAAGCTAAACCAAAATCCTGATATCATAGAAATAGAGAATTGTTTCTTTTGTAAGCAATTAGAAAGTAAGACGAGAATGACTATTGTGCCATTAGGAACACTTGCACCAGTTGCAAACAAGCAATTCCTAATACTGAGCCCTAGGATTTCAATACTGTCAAATACTGGGGCAAAACACTTCCTGGTTTAAAACATAAAACTACAAAACGCGGTAAAATACAGAGTTGGAAACACTGTTAGCCAGTTTCATAAAAATGTTTTCTACTAGTTTTGAAAAGAACAAGATCTCTTTAAACCCTCCCTTCCTTGGAGATCCTTCATTTTGGTAGGAATTTCAGCTGCCAACTAATCACAAAATTACCCCTGTAAAAAGCAGTAAGAAATTATCCTACCCATTATTCAGATACTTCATAGGCAAGAAGTAATCTGGCTTAGTCCTCCTAGCCTGTGTTTTTCCACTGATTTCTTTCATATGACCTTTTATTCCTGCTTTATCTCACTCTAAACAGGTTTTACACAGACTTAATCTTTCACTAACAAAAACATGAGGCACTACAACAGGGGCGATTTACATTGCTCATTGCTGGTTTCAGTTGCTTTAAAATTTTAATTGGTAGGCTTTCTTTTTTTTTATAGTTACTGAAAGAGACACCTGATGAAATCTAATCAGCTTGTCATGGTTTAAACAACATGGGATGAATTCCCTCTTAGCCTAACAGTATCTTTACTTTCTACACTAATAGAAAAGCTAACACTATTTTTAAAAAGCACAGTTTTAGATAAGACATCTGTCAAAATACCCCTTTCAGTTTGAGGCTCTCTCTTGTTATTTTGGTCTTGGGCATGTCAAGATAAAAGTTATACAATGAAGAGAAAGGTCTACAAAAAATATGCCAAAAATATGCCCAACTGAAACAGAGCACTACTTGCCCTTAACTTTATTGTCCTTTAAGGGGCAAGGGTGGGTCCAACAATTCCTCAGTCTAAAAATCAACAGCATTTACTGGGATGATGTGTTATGTCAGTGATAAAGTTTAATTGGAAAAAAATCAGGAAAAGCTCTTCTCAAAAACCATTTTTGCAGCCTGCCTTAGGAAGTGATAGTACAGTGATATGTCAGAAAACATCACTCAAGGGTGCTGAAAGCAAAAGAACTATGAAACTCTTTTTCTGACCTCACAACTGTCAGAAACAGACAGGATATGTTGCCTTAAATGACCACAAAAAGCCACAAAGCTGCATCCTGTGACCATCATGCTCATCTGTATTCATCTAGAATTGAGTCCATGGGTACATTTTAGGCCATCTTGAAAAAAACCAGGCAAGATCTAGGATTTCCTATCATTTCCAACTTTAATGCCCAACACTAATGTAAAATGAGAATTTGTTTGGATTTGAAGTTTGGGTGTGGGTTTTGGGGCATTTTTTGGGGGGTGTGTAGAACAGTGCCATACTAAATGGAAATTCATGCTCAGGGAATGCACATGAAAAAAAACTGCACTGTTTCCTTAGAAAGATCACAGTAAACCACAGCAGGACAAATGCATATTTGCCTTTCCTGCTCAAAAACAAAAAACAGACAAATCCCCATAAACCACAGAAAAAATCTCTGGGAGCGATACTAATTTGGTGCTACAGTCCACAATCACATCCAGATTTGCTTGAAAGGCTGTTCTCACCTCTTGCACTCATTTGCAATGTTTATGTTTTTGTTTGTTTTATCTTCCACTACCTATTCATTTCTTAAGTGAGCAAGTGTAATTAGGGTTATATATCTTAGAACTAAAAAAATTAATTGCTGATAGAAATTTCTTGGTCTGCCTCTCAATCACATTCTAATACAAGATGCCTGCTGTAGATCAAGACTAGTTGAATATATCCAAGAAATGGCTAAAAGCAAATGAGCCACAGGTGACATTCTGGTCAGGACAGTAAGAAGTTCTAGTTCCTCAAAAGCAAATTGTTTAACGTGCTTAGCTTTCTACATTTCATAATTGAATTCAAGCCCCAAGCTTATTGTTCAGATATGTTGCATAGATTGAGCTTTGCTATATATATGTATATATATGGCTCTTGAAGTTAAAAACTCCATCTTAAGTAACATACTCCATTTGTTATAGATGTGTGTGTAGCAAATGCTGATTGTGTGCCTCTAATTGTTCTAGAATCATGTCATATTACTCGCTTGAAAACCAGAAGATTATTGAATAAACTCATGTCATTCACTTCATGACAGACTGGTATGAATTTTAACTTCAATAACTGGGAACACAAAGTATTGTATCAGTAGAACAGCCCTCTCCATGTCTCTGTTTAATTAGTTCATGAGTCACCTTGGAATACCAGGTAACCACACTGCAATTGTTGAAAGTTTCTGTCTTGTGTTGCAACCCAACAGAAATTACAAGACTGGCAATGGTTACAGTGGGCTAACAGCATCTTAGCCAGGTACACTGGCACAGATTTCTCAGGCAGGAACCAATGCAGCATTAACTTCTTCATTAGCTACAGCTCTCTGTTCCCACATCGTGCCACCCACATGTGGCTGCTGCACACTGCTGCAGATTCCCCACGGAACACTAAAGCACTGTGATTCAGTGACTGCCAAAAAAAGTTCTGATGCTGGTTTCGATCCTGTATGAAAAGATCAACTTTTAGCTGGGTGTTATTTCTAGAAACCCTTGTTTCATAAGAACTTTTGGTGGGGTTTCCAAATCCAAACCCATATATTCCACTTGTATTGAAGCCTTGCTATAAAGTAGCTAAATTTGACTGGTTTTTGTCAGTTTTGAAAACAGGAAAACACTAAGATTTTTTTGTTGTTGTTTCTGGAAAAATGATTGCAGAATTATTTAATATGGTTTTCCCTGAGGGCCGTGAGTAAACAAGCATCAAGACAATGACAGCCACACACTATCACAGCAAGATAATGAGGCAACCATGTACACCCTCTGCTAGGTACCAACAGAGACTTCCCATAATTAAATTAAACTAAATGTCAACTAAGTTAAATCAACATCAATTCCTTGGATTCAGGGATATACACAATTAAGATTTATTTCCATTTATTATAATTTATAATATTTTGTGGAAAGGAGTGGATGTGAGCATTAGAGATATAAACAAGGCTAATCAGACTACAGTCAAAATTCATTTAGTAGGACTCTTGTATAAATCCCATATAAATTGTATGGCTGGTTATACTTTTCCATTAGAGATATAAACAAGGCTAATCAGACTACAGTCAAAATTCATTTAGTAGGACTCTTGTATAAATCCCATATAAATTGTATGGCTGGTTATACTTTTCCATACATCTTTGTTTTGTCTCACAACGTTGTCCAAGGATAGCAGTTTCCTTATAACATTTTCTTCAAAAGCACTGGACAAAAATAGGATTTTTATTACCCAGGAAAACATCTCGGGGTTTTTCATTTGCCAACCACCTCTGAAATAGTTTAGAACCAAACTAAAGCTTAGTTGGAGTCACTTCAACTTGGTAAAACATGCTTAACATGAACATAATATACTGAAGACTGAAGATGAGGGTTACTGGCACATACATAACATATTAAAGTCTATTCTCTTTGTGTCATTGCATCTCACATTCTGCTTGGAGTGAAATTAGGCAATGTTCCTTCTGATTTACAGAAAAAAATCTAAAATAACTTAGAATTTAGACAATTTGAGATTCTTCTGAAAATTGGATATGTTCAGGCATGACTACAAAGTAAGGTGCAAATGGGTTTTGACATGAGCCTGTACTTCAGGGGACAATATCTCCAAAGCTTTTAGAAGCTTGTATTTTTATATTTTTGTTATTATATTTTTAGAAGCTTATATTTTTAAGTATATGATGACAATAATAAATTCTTCTCACTTGAACTTGTTTAAGAAGGAGTAGGAATATGTCTCGTTCCCATGTGCAAAGAGGGAAACAAGGAGTTTTGAAGTAAAATAGACTTTCAGCCATTAAAGATCTTCTTTCACATGGGAGATACCTATTTTTTTATTCCTGTCCAAGAAAGTTCTGCCAGCCAATGAAGGGACTATAATGAAATATCAATTTCTGCCTAATGCCATGGATATCAGCTGTAATTTCCACTTACCAATGGAAAACTGAGGACAAGCAAGATCAGTGTTTGATGTTCACAGCACATCAGTGGCAGAGTTCAGCCCAGTCTGCAGTCTTAAGCCACTGATATATTCCTTATACATGAAATATATACATACAGATGTACGTATGTATGTTGTTTATATATATATATAAAGATGTTAATATATTAAGATGTTTATATATAGAAAAAGGTACATATGCACACACAGTACAGTACCTATTACTTGCATTTGCACCTTAAAACAATTATCTCAGCTTTGATAATCAAAAGAATCAAGCCCCATTCAGTTTCATCACAGCAAATAGCAAGACCCAGATGAACTCAGCATAATGGGAACACTTTCTACCAACTCAGAAACATAACAAAATTGTAATGCTAATCAGGAATGGAAAACACTATGTGACAGTATTAGCTTTTAATTTAAAAAATCTTCATACAGACTTCTAATTCTGCCTTCCTCCTCTAATATTAAGGATGCCAGTAAACAGGCTGATAACATTTACTAATTTTTCAAGCTAGAAAAAGCTGGTATATAGGAGCTGGAACCAATATGATGCTCAAGCTGTTCACAAACTACAAAATAAATAAGTGGTAATATTTAAAGGGTTTCAGTGGAGATGTGAAATCAGACTGGAAAGGATATAAAGCAGCATACTCTAGAAACTGCACAGGATTCTGTAAAATAGTTCAAGCACGAAGAAATACATGAGCATTTTATATGCTTGCAGTATCACCTGCATTCAGTCCAGGAAAATCACCATGGAATTGGGAAAGAGATTATATTTGTAGTTTTTAATAAACTCTTTTCAGTTGGAAGGCCCATTTCTCTTTTCCTTTTCCCAAGAAGGTGACTGGATTAAAAAACAAAAGGGGCCAAAAGTCACAAATTTTCTTGGACAATGCCACGAGTCTTGCAAAGGTCTTTTGGGTGGTGACCCTGTTAACAGAGCACAATGAATGGGCACATGAAAAAGCCCAGAGAAATAAACTTAGACTTTCCTCCCATAACCATCACTTAGTGTTTACTAAGCCATTGAATATTGCCTCTCTATCAAGTTCAAGCAATCACCTTTGCTCATTGCATCCTCCCATGTCCATATCTACAAGAAACAAAGAACAGTATTTCAAATGTCTAAAGGTGTTCAAATTTGCATTTCAGCCTAGAAAAGTTATCCAGCTTCACACTTATCACTTTTTAGGGCATTTCCTTCCAGAGATTTCTATGTGAAATTAAACAAGAGAAAGTGCTGAGAGGTTTGGGGCTGTTCTAATAGGAATAAAGAACAAAAGAGAAACAGTATCAAAATTGTATAATGCAGCTTAAAGACCAAAGCAGATAGAAGAAGATGGCGACTCACTTGACAGCTATGAAAAAAGAACAGAAGAAAAGAAGGGGGAAAAAGAAACATGAATCAATAAAAGCAAAAGAATGAAATGTTGGAATTTCAGATCATTTTGCTTTTAGAGATTCTAATATAACTCTCTGCATCCAATAAAGTAACTGAATATGTTAGATAAGCAAGTAAAACTGCCATAATACCAGGTGCAATCATTAATTTACTTAAAGCGTAGCATTTATAAAAAAGGGATTCTTTCACTTTTGGTCAGGTGAACAGATTGACAACCAAGCCAAATGCTGAGAAAGATAACTAAGGACATCAGGAATTTTTAAACATCTAAACTCAATTAGAAAAATAATTTTAAAATTTCCACACTTTGCCTATACAAATTAATTCTGTACAATTGAAAAAAACAGAATACAAATAAAATAAACCTTAGTGTAGGCAGACAGGTTTTGTAACTGTGCACTGCATAATAAGTGTACCGCTAAATTTATTTAATTACTTTACTGGAATCCAAATGATATAGCTAAAATTTATTGTTTCAAATTCCTTGTTATTAAAGATATTTACTATTTGCAAGTAAAGGATAAGTTTGAAATATATTTCATTGCCATTTTCAGCCATGGAAATTGAAAAAAACTCATTATCCTGGCCCCTCCTTGTAAAATGTTTCAGACTAAGCACATGGGATAACTTTTAGAGATTTTAGTAGGCTGCTGAAAAACTGACAAGTTGCCAAGTTCTGGGTTTTTAAATTTTTCTTACTTGTCCTGTCACTGATTTCTGCAATTGCTGAAATTATCATTCTGCCACACAGAATGAGAACAGAACTACTGCTGAACAATAGTTCAACATTAAGCATGTTGAAAACTGAAACAAAACACACAGATCTAGTGTTCCAGAAATTTACTATTCTATTACTGCTTTAGCATCCTTAACTTTTCTTTTGCATTTATGCACTAAAATGTTCCATTTGATTGAAAATCACATCTTTTCCAAATTGTCTCTGAGTTCAGGAGACAGAGAGTGTGCTGCACAAAGACTACACAATAAAAACCATTCTAAAGACTGCATTCATGCTTCATCTGTTATTAAAACTTTAAAGTTGGGTAATGAACACTACAGAAGTTCTCCACAGAAAAACTCCCTTTAAAATCTGGTTACACTGGCAGTTTAAACAAATTAAAAGTGACCTGCATTTCAAAAAGTTGCCAAAACTTTAAGTCTTCTAGGATATTTTTGCATATGTATCATTTGTGATGTAATCACAATGACAGTATTAAACATGACAGAAAAAAATTTAAAGATAAAAAAGATGTAAAACCCCTGAATCTGCTTAGCAACAAGGTATAGGTAATATATAAATTCCTTAGCCAACAGATAAAATTCAGAGTCTGAGGATTACAGACTCTGCTCCAAGCTATTAAATTACAGAATTATCTCACTAAAAAAGTGCAGATGTTTGATCATCTGGTTGACTTGAACTAGAGTAGATAAGACCGTGTCTAATCAGTCTAGAGCATACAGGCAGGTATGACAGCACAGAGTGATGCTATTATTGCTATCCATATGTCTAAATCAAAGAGGCAAATGAGTGAATTAAGTGCCCCAAACAATCTCTGCTTTGTGAGAATTGGGTTTTTGTCTTGTTTTACATGTGGCACTATTTTAACTGTGTCCAGTATTACTATTTAATCTGGTGTACCATCTGAACATAGGGTGTCAAAAGTATAAGCGACATTACAATGCCTTTTTATGATGAAAAGCATCACTTAACAGTTGTTCATCTTGAGTCTTACCCTGTGAAGGAAAAAACCCCATACAATTCTCTTGTAATAAATGTCAGCAAACTGGAAACCTGAATAAGGACAAAACCCTGTCAAGGGGACAAATGAAGAATTAAACATCTGAATACCAGAGCTCTGCTACAATGCTAACCATTAGACTGCAGAACTAGATACCTTTGTTTAATGATGATATCAGTAAAAAGGCTTGCTCTGCAGAAATAAGAAAGTGACCAAAGAAATTTAATTATCATAAAACTTTTTCCAAGAAGGCCAGAATTTCTTCGAAGAGAATGATTATGTAATACCAGCTTGCAGGTATTACTTGTTGTTGCAATAAATATTCCATGGAATGGCTTGGGTTGGAAGGATCCTTAAAAATCATCAAGTTCTAATTTCCCTGCCATAGGCAGGGACATGTTTCACTAGACCCATCCAGCCTGACATTGAACATCTCCAGGGATGGGACATCCACAGCTTCTCTGAGCAACCTGTGCCAGTGCTTCACCATTACTCTTATTTACACATGACTAAACAAATACATATGCAACTTTATATATTGAAAAATATAAGAAGCTACTTAGTAACTCAGTTCAGATGTAGAGTTCATAGTTAAAACTTGTTTTCAGAGAACATTCTCAAGTTCTTACTGAAGTTGGTTTGTGATTCAACAAGTGATCAAGACCACTAATATTTCTGTTATTATCTTCAATCCCAGTATGCCTGCTAAACAACAACAGAAACAGTAGGCATGAAATCTCTTTCTTTACCAGTAAAGAACAATCCCTACATTAGCCTTGATTCAGTTTTCCTTCTAAGTAGTCAGCAGAAGTCCAAAGACATTGTTTTCAATCTCCTTCAAAACACACCTTGTAGCAAGCCTTTCTAGTAAAGTGGCATTGCAATTGAGTAAAATATTTCGCAGGTGGTGAAGAATGCTACAAAAGAACATTCTTTTCATATTAAAACTAGATTGCAATACCCAGTCCAGAAACTGAAGTTTTGTGTTCTGGAATTCTAGGCAAGTGCAGAGTCAAACCCACAATCTCCATACCCACATAAATACAATACAGAAGGTGAGAGCTACTTCCACTTCCACTATATTTAATTCAGCATTAAAATACATTCTGCTAAAAAACAGTGTATAGAAGGATAAAAAGGGAAATTTTACAGTAACAAAAAAGTAGGGGAACACACCCAAGATAACTGCAAAGCAAGCATTATAAGAATCCAAAAATCTTCCATCATCACACTCACTGTACAGAGCGTCTATTCATCCTATGGCAGGCTTTTCACAACACAGCAAAAAACTAATTGTGCAGTGGTAGGTCTGAAAACTTGAAAGGCAATCTTGGAATTTCTACACTTCATGGTCATAATGACTACTGCTTAAAAATCCTACTTAACTACTACATTATTTACAAGCAGCACAAAGTTCGCTTAAAGTTTCTTCCTAAAGTGTTCAGCAGGATGATGGAGAAAGTTAAGGAGTCTACATTCATATTGATTTCAATATGAATGTAGACTCCTTAACTTTCCTTAAATTTCCAAATTTTTTTGGTTTGGTGTTCAAGATTTTGGGGCTGCTTTTTATTTTCATTTTGGTTTGGATTTTTTGGTGGGCTTTTTTTTAAATAACATTTTAGGATACATGTCTTTTTTATATTTCAAAGTTTAAGAAATTAAGCACAGTAAGATTAGCAATATCTTTTGCTAACCTTATTGGGTTTTTTTTTCCCCACACTCACGCAACAGAAACTACTTCAACTGTTACATAATAATATTACTCTTCCTTTCCAAACAGAGGTAAAACAAGAGTTTCCTAATACAATCTGACAGAACTGGCCAGGCATGCTATTTAAAGGTAATACTATTTGAAGGCAGGTTACTTCATCTGAAAGGGCCAGGGAAAAAACCCTCTATAGTAACCTGTCTGCGCAATAGATCCCAGGGGATTTCCCCTCATCAAAGTCACCTTCATGCAAAGATAATCATAAAGAAGCCATCTAAGATGTAAAGTAAGCCAATGCTAAATAAGCTCAAGTTATCCTTCTGCCTTGAAAGGCTGGAAAGGGTTATAACAGATATTATTTCTCAGTGTTAATGGTTCTCCAAAATAAAAGGAAGTCATAAATCCTTTTTCCGTATTACTACAAGACAAATAGCCAGAATCACAAAAGAATGGGATATTTCTTCCAAACAGGTTAACTTGGTTAAATAGTCTTACCAATTAAACAGCTAACTGCAGTCATCAGTTTCTGAAACTGGTGTAGTATAAGATCATGAAAATAAACTGTTCAATAATCAGGCAGAGTGAATCACTATTCACTTCTGATTTTGGCTATTAACACCCTGGGTCAACATTCATTACAGAATTTGAGTTTGGCTCTCATATCCTCTTTCCATCTTAATCAAACTGAAAGCTCTCTAGAAAAGCACTTGCTCATGTTCTTGTGTCTTTGCAGTGCTTAGCAAAGCCTAGCTCTGATTTATGAGACAGGATGAAAATGTTACAGTTTTTATGCATTTGTTTCCTAAACCTAGACAAGGTTTCTTTTATTGACCTTTTTTTGCCCACAGGGCCTTAGTAAAACAGTAAGAGCTACTAATATAGCTTTCTGTTATATTAGTACAGCAAACTCATACAACGTTTTTTAGGTAAGACTGATATGACAAATGAGCAGTCGTAGAGTAAATAAATACATATAAAAACATAAATAATAAGCATAGCCTTTACATTCCAAGCACAAATGAGAAAAAAAGATTTATGGGAGAAGAACTGAACTTATTGAAAACTTTTATTCTTGAGTTTTTTCTTTCTTTCTAGAGCTGGTAGATATTTCTGCCTCTGATATGAAATTTCAGCCTGTATATCATGGTTCTGACACTATCTCTGTCTTTCAGGAAAAAGAAAAAGGACTGTATTACTAGTGTTGAACATGGTACACTCCTTCAAATGAAAACCCAATCTGAGTGTTTGTGTGAAAACTGAAAGAAGCAAGAGAAATGGATCACTTTTTCTATGCTAGTATTCAAAAGTTAAGTAATGAAACATTCTTATAATGAATGAGTCAGACCTCAGACTATCTTATGGGTTAAAGAAAATTGGTACTAGACAACTGATTTGTCAAACAGACTCTCCTGGAAAGACAACTTTTGTCAAAATAAGTGCACCTGTAGCAGGACATCTGTAAGTACTAACACTTTACCCATCATAATTTTGAGTACTGTACCAGGGGATAGAGGAACTCAAAAAGGAAAAAAAATAATTTTTTAAAAGACATTAATTCAAAAAAAGAATAAGTCAGTGATTCTCAAGAGAAGGCATAGGCCTGTGCTTATCATCCAACTTAATAAAATATAATGTGTTCCATAGATGAAAGCATATAATTACATAAAATGTTACTGGGGAAAGTCAAAGGTTTCTGGCTCAACCTAGAAGCAGTTTCCAAGTTATGTCTTATACCCATATAACTCAGATGAGCATTACTACACACCTGCCAGAATTTATGTTAAGCAACTTCTCTTTTCTGGCTTTTTACAGGAGTACGAGTTAAATTTCCAACCAGAGTTAATTGAAATCATTATGTTGTCAAGATATTTCATAATATTAACATTGGATTGATAGTCTTTTCATGTAACTATTTCAAAGTACTTCTCAAAAGAAATGCTTTGCAATTTACTATGTTAATTAAAACATTGCCAGATCTATTGATTTTAAAGGAAAATGTTGACACTAATATAATGCTTTCCTTATAAAATGTATTACCTTTTCCACAAGACTGGCTTAACCTGGCAAAATATGGGGGGCTCTAGCACAGTAGGACAAGAAAAACCCATATAATTTTCCTTTTCCAACTACCATAAACTAAGGTGAAATGTGCCTCCCATGCAATAAAGGCTTTTTACTTCTAACTGCTGTCTCTATTCAGTGAAATACTATGAGACTTCATTGCTGCAATGGTCACATTAAAAACATGGTTTTCTGCAACTATAAAAATAAAATATTTAGATGAAAGAAAAAAAACCAAGCATTAAAGCTTTGCATTATAACTTCCCTTGACCTTGCTTTATTATACAGCAGCATGAAAGTCTCTACATGGCTGCATTAAAATATTTTACAGGAAAATCCTATCTGTAGACCAATAGATAATATCATGCAGTGTAGGAAAGTAGGCATGATTTCATGCAAAACTTGTGTTTTTTAACAATTGTAATAAAACACAATCTGTCAACAAATCTAGTGATTTTTTGTCATTTAAATTGCAAGAATAAAACTCACTGTTGTTTATTTATTATCAAACATTGATTTATCTATGCCACATTAAAGGAAATCAGCATGACAGTAAAGAGAAATGTCCTTAAGACAAACTCAAAAAAGAAATAAAGTTATCCAATTCTGCATTTAGAGGAGGTGTCTTTGCCTCACTGTAGTGCAAATGAGCAAGTACTGTTTCAAAAGACTAACAAAACCACTAACCAAATCTAATCCCTATACTTGAAAACCAGTGCATATAGCTTAAGTAAATTAATATTATGGCTAATCCCTGCTCCCACTGGAATCAACAGAAGATACACACAATCAGGAGTTTTGTGTTTCCTTTGCTGTCTTTTGAGAATGTAATTACTGAAGTACAATATGTAGAGATACTTGTGTCCTTGGGAATAACCATCACATGGATGCATTTCTGTGTAAGCAGGGGTGTAAACTTAACAGACCTTCAGTTCAGCAGAAGTGCACTACTAGATGACTGTATCAGAAATTATATGTTGCTGAAACTTACTAGTTCACATTCTCTTCCTACAAAAATGGGGGGAAAATGGTTTGCTAATTTCATAGAATTTTACCAAGGAAAAAATGTCAAGGCTTCCACTGGGGGGAAGGAAAAATAAAATTCTCTAGTCAAACACATGAGAACAGACCTCACTGACAAGTCTAAACGTTTTACTAAAATTTCCAGCATCAGTTTTCCATCTTGAAGCTCACAGACTCAGACTGCAAGTAAGGTACAGTATCCCAACACTGAAAAGATGTCTAGAAAACTGCAAGTGCTTTAGAGAAATATATAAAAACCAAAATGTCCCCAAATTCATAAGAACCTGCTTTAGCCAAATTTTTCCTCAAACTTTAACTGTCACTACCATTAAGTATTATGTTCATGTCTGATCCTGTCAAGGGAAAGACTTGACAGAGGGAATTTGGGCAGAATTTCATTTCTATTCAACAGCATCTGACCTTGAACCTAGAAATTCCCTAGAGGATTGTGGCAGGAGAGTTTTTCTGCTTTGTTTTAATTCTAAAGCCTATTCATCTTCCTTTAGGAAAAAAAAAAAAAAAATCCATAATTAGCTTTACATTACCAATAGGCCTGCATATGTATTCTCTTTAAATTTCTTGTAGGAAGACAGGTGTCTGCAGTTCTGATAAAGTTTCATTTGGCTCTCTGACAGGAACATGCTCTTCCATATATGTTATTTTCATCCTCGAATATAGCCATCTACATCTGTCCTCAATTAAACCAGTGTAAATATGGATCGACTGAGCTAACTTCTATTAAATTACACAGTTAAGTACGAGACCAAAACTTGACCTGGAAGCTAGAACTGAATTTAACTTTGCATTCCAATATGCTTTCAGTCTTACAGTTCCTTAGATTTTCCTTTGAACTCTTTTTTAGCATTTTCACGAAGAATCACACTTTGTATTTTTGAAGCAAACCAGTAAGCAGGGGAAGGTAACTCAAATAACATACTTGTCGACACTTCTGCCAGCTAATTTATGCTTTTTAGATATTTTTGGCGTTGCTAGCAAATAACGGCATGTATTTTGTTTTTACAGCTCTTGCAAGTGTAACTGCTTATCGCAGCAGACATACTGCTGTCAACTTTTTCTACATGGAGATTTTAAAATGCAACTGGTTTACCATTTCTCTAGTCTAAAAAATAATAGTCTAAGAAAACAGACCAAATAAATAGTCAATAATATTTGCAACTAGTACAAGAGGTAGAAGTACTATTTATATGCATTAGTATTTCATGAATGTTTCCCAGGTGAAGCTAAATTCTTAATACTCAGTTATTCATTTTTACAATGTAAAGCCACCTTTTCATATCTCTCATGCCAAAACTAATCCAGCATAAAAGACCAGAAAACAGCTTCAGGAGGCACTTACTGTATTCCTTTAATGTCTAAACCAGAATTCTGTGACATGATATATTCTGTTAGAGAAATCAAAGGGCTTTGTATCATCCACAAGAAGAAAACTGTAGAAAATGTATTATGTTAGGAAATAACAGGCATGTACACAGCTCTCTGGAAGTGTGAGAAGCAAAGGTGCACTGGTGTCTTTTAACCTGAGAAATGAGAGCAAGGCACTGTTTTTCAAAACACAGTTTTTATTGTTATTATTGTACACTTTTTAGTATTAACTTAGGGGTAAAGCATGACAGACTATACTGCATTTCAGACTAACAATCTTGATCTGAAGCAGAATCCTTGAAACAACCATAGAAACCTCCCAATCTGGTACAGTCTGACGCATTCAGTACAAAAAAAAAAGATGGTCAAGATTAAAGAAGGACAGAGCATTTTGAATGTTTAAGAATAAACCTGCTGAACTGATAACAAAAAAATTAATTTCCTCATTTGCAATACATGAAGATGAACCAGTAGGTGGTTAGAAGTTCATCTTACAGTATTCAAGTTGTATCAGGTGCTATAACATCAAAAAGAACAAAAGAGCATGCCTTAGCTTAGTGTCAACTGTACTGGTTGAAACTTTCATTAAGAGTAATGTAAAAAATCTAGAGAAATATGGTGTCATTAGTTCCACCCTCCTGCATTTCCATCAGGTAAACACAGGGCACTGCAAATGCCTAGCAAAATCCTCTCTCTAGAGTGTTTTACTGGCAACTACATATTATATCCCTAAACAGCTCATGCTGCCATGATTTGCTGACAAAAGTTTGGGAATCTTGAAATTTGAATCCAACCATATCAAATGGTGATGCCTAATTTAATGCAAAGAGATCACTTAATAACAAGGAAAAAAAAAAAAAAAGAAAAAACATACCCAAGTGCACCAAACTAAACTTAAAACTGTTTCTTCTCTGCTTTCTGTATAACTGACAAAACCGATAGGCCTTCTTCTATAAACACCTAAATAACACTAAAATACCAATACTCATGCAAAATCAGAAGTTGTTGCAATATTAAAATTTATTTAAAACAAAATGGGAAAGAGGATTTGTACAACTCATCACTGCACCTGTAAAAGAGGCTTAATATCAGATAATAAAGCTATTTTCAATTAGTATGCTAATTGTGAAAGTGAAACAAAAATTAAGATTTTCCAAGCTTTTTCATATACTCCTATTCTTTGAATAATCATCAAGACAAGTAGAGATTTCATTTACAAGTGTAAGCATCTGATGTCAGTATTTTTAGCTACAGGAGGTAAGACAAGGCTCAAACCTCTCTTAATCCAATGCTTACTTTGTGGCAAAGTAAAAGTTTTCAGGCTTCATCGTATGCTTATTCCTGTAATTCCATATAATTGAATTAACTTATGATAACTCAACTAGTTATATAATTTCAGTTTTATACAACCAGATTTAACTTTTTTTTAACACTACAAGATGCATTCTCCAAGTAAAATAAAACATCTCACACAAGCAAGCTTTTCATTTGTAGAAATAAAACAGTGGATTTGGATATGCAATTGAATTTCATCATTAAAAAATTGGTTCCATATCAAGAGCCATCAGCTATAAAGAGACCACAGGCAACTAGTGTTGATGCCCAAGGCTTTTTCCAAAAGTGAATACATAACAAGTCTAATGGACTGAATGGCAAGGAAAAATTCAGATTGTTTATCTGTCTGCACCTACCAGATGCAAAAGATTTTAAAAAATTCAGAAATGCCAAACAAAAACACTAAGGAAAAGACCCTGTATAGTAAAAAAAAAAATTGATGCATAAGTATCAATCTTCAAATGCATAATATGGAAGTAAAAATCATTCATGTATAGGTATACAAAATTTATATAAAGAGGATACATGCATTTCATATTACTAGATTGATTTAACTATATAGGACAGAAAGTATCTTGGACCAGAAAATGTGTATTTGGAGAGGAAAAAAACATAAATAATTAAATTACTGATTTCACATCTTTTTAAAAGCTGATTTTATTTCAATGCTTTTTATGAGCATGGGTAATTAATCTGAATCCTAGATTGCACAGAAACAAAGGAGTAATTCAAAGTTTAGTTTCATGTTCAAAGTCATGTAAGTTACTTTTATATCTGAGAACAGAAAACATGTCAAACTTCAGCAGTCATATGCTGCAGCTACTGAATTCACACTGCTCCCATTATTTTTGAAGAGTGACAAAAAATGCTTAGGAAATTTCAAGTTTCTGCTATAGACCATACCATCTATTGTGAATCCTCTAGATGATACTTCAAAGACAGAAGAGTTTTCTGCCCAACTAAGTCCTCCAAAAGATTTAAGCCAGTGGCTGACAACCTTTTCCAGCCTAGAGACACTTAAAATTATCTATTATACTTAAAAATCCCAAACAGCATCTGTAAACCTATCATCTGGTGACTTAGTTACTTTTCACAGCCATCTGCAACAGCAAATTGAAAATCACCAACCTACCCAAAATAACTTGGCAATATTTACCATGAGAGAAAACAAGGCAAATCAGAAAACGTAATCTATAGGGAAATTATTACAACAGGTTTTTTTTACAGATTGATATAAAAATACTTACAGGTTTCTCCAATACTTTTCTGTTAGCATGACATGCTGATTTATGTTGCTGTTTTGTAATAGGGAAAAAAACTTCAGATTCACATCTACTTCATTATTTTTGATATTCTTATAAAATCCTCTAAGTGTAGCACAAAACAGCTTTCACACCTTGTCTGACAGCGTGCAGCTTGATCACATTCATTGAATAAAATCAGACATAATCATCAAGGACAAAATTGGCTCTGGCCATGGTTGCAAACAAAAACCACAAACCTGCAACCTTGAAAAACTAAATCTGAACAAACTACTATAATTTTTAAGAAATATCCTGCTGAATTTCTTAGAGCAGAATGTAGAACTCTCTGATTTAGCTGAAACAAAAAAAAAACGGACTGGTCTGGCTTCTGTTTGCATATGCATGGGTGCTAAACTGTAGCATGGAAAAGAAATGGCAGCATGGAGCACTGTCCAGACAGTCCAATGACACTCACAGCCCACACGGATCAAGCACCAACTGCCCCAATGCTACTCTAAAGCTGAATGCAACCTTACAGCATCTGAGTTGGCTCAATTTAAAAATCCTAAACAAAACATCCAAACTCACAAGACAAGACTTTCTCCCTTGTCATAATGAACAGATTAAAAAAATAAGGAAAAATATAAAGTTAAACAGCTGACAGGGATATTACAAACAGTTTGCATTATTACTAAACTGCTGACAATATACTTGTACTTGTTACCAAGATACATAGCTATATTTTCTCAAGGGACATTCAACACCTTCAGAATACATGTTATAGGATTAAATATAATAGCTTAATTATATAAATCAGGAACCAAGAGCTTAGTATTCTACAGCAGGCTCATGATAGGATCACATTTTGTATATCACAACAATCAGATGGCTCACTAAAATCTACTTATCTCTACCGAAGCAATTTTTGCATTTTACCCTTGACAGGCAAAAACTGATTTTTTAACAGTCTGTAGGAGTTACATGCTTTTCAATGAGGGGACTGTGGGCATCTGACAGAAGTGGATGGCTTAGTTTGCATGCAGTCTACACAAGGCAGGATTGGGTTCCACATTTCACTTTTAGGTCCCAAGTGGTATCCCCATTCTAAGCAGTAACAAGTACACTGTGTTTGATTTTTTTAAGTTTGGACCAGAAATAGAGGAGGAATCAGATGATGTTTCCTTTCCCATCCTATACTTACCCTGCCTCAATTAAGTCAGTTTTGTGACCCCTCTTCACAGTCACAGTCAGCAATTCCATAACTCATAAGAAGGTATGGCATTACATTGCAGAAATTGCCTTTTCACCTACCTATCCTAGATAGCTCTGATAAACAGAAGTGGTCTTCACGAGACTCAAAGAGCCACCAGGACTGTTTCAAACTTCTGAAAAGTTCTCTCTTTCCCTTTTTTGCCCATCTTCCCTATTCAAAACATTTTCCCCTAGCTTTATCCCAATATGAAGGGAAGCATCTGCAGGATGAAGACTCTAACTAGGAGGGAGGAGCAGGATCATTCAAGCAGACAAGGAAGTTTCTCCCTTAAACTCATGGCATTTTACTGTGGATTTATGGAAGGTTCTGAGAGCTCCCAGCTTCTAGGTGAAACATATGGAACAAGCAGTTAATATTCCCTGATTTTTACTTCCAATTAATAATTTATCCATCCTAGTTCCTACCATTAGATTACCTGCTCCCTTTTTAGAAAGGCAAATACAGGGTTACTACTACTTCAGATTGAACCAAGCCTTCCAAACCTTACCAATACAGATATCAGACTTCCCAGGAAAAGTGGGACTTTCTGCAGCTTTAGCAGTAAGCTTTGAAGTTGTCTCTGCTGCAGTATTTGGAGCTAAAACAAAGCATTAATTAAAGCAGAGAGCAATCTCCTGTGCCAAAGCAACGGAAATTTAAGGAGCCACATAAAACTACTGATGCCAGGAGGGATATGCTGAGAGCATTTCTCAAGAAACCTGTGAATATTAAAGAAATACCTAAAAACAGTTTCAAAAAGAAAAAAAAAAAAAGTATGCAAGAAGGAGAAGGAAACTGATTTTGATAGGCAATATTTTGTGTGAAAATTTTGCTGAACATGAAAATGGATATTTTTCTTTTTACCACAAGCTTAGCAGTTTGTTCCATTCACCCCATGCCTCAGAACAAATGATTGATGGTAGAGCTGTATAAAAACATACACAGAGTTTTCTTCAAAAATATTAATTATCACATCAGTGTTTTGATTACAAGCACAATTTTTTCAAATACACTAAGCACAAAAAGAAACTCATAAAAACCCCATTATTATCAACTCCATCATCAGAGCAGCCCTTCACACGGGAACAGCACAAATGCCTTAGGGGA
The DNA here is from genome assembly GCF_026979565.1 of Vidua chalybeata. NCBI lineage: Eukaryota > Metazoa > Chordata > Aves > Passeriformes > Viduidae > Vidua > Vidua chalybeata. The sequence continues at coordinate 22,988,496 of NC_071537.1, forward strand.
AGCCATCTGTCTCCTCCAGTGAGCTTTGTAAATATGCAAAATTGTGTTTGGATCTTTTGTTCAATACCTGGCTATTGTCAGTGGCCCATAGGTGGAAGGTAAATTTCCCCTGTACCACACACTAATCATGAGGATCAACACAGCATTTCCACAAGGCACATTTCTGTATTTACACACTTTCATTCTAGATTCATGCAAGAAAAAAAGTAGCAAAGACTTTCCCTACTTATGTTTGACATGCATATACAGCTATACATGTTATCAATAGTGATAGTCTTAAAACAATTTTTCACCAATGAACAGCTGTATAACAGATGTTTACCTAAACCAGCTTTGCCATCTGAATAGCAACCATGTTCCTGACTTTCTGCAAATAATCATACTATTCAAAACTTAACACATTATTTTCAAGTTTGTTTTTCTTCGTTTTAATGACAGAATGCCATGGATACAAGAAAGGAAGTGGTACTTGCAAAAAATGTTAGCAGAAGATATTTATTCCCACTGTAGGAAAAGCCTCTGCTTTTAAATACTCTTAGAATGGTTTCTGCAAGCATGGTCAACTATCTAGAGGTCACAAAAGTCACTGTGACACAGCTCTAAGTCTGAAGATAACTTTAAAGTGGGTAACTTCCATAGCAGCAGCTATAACCTGACTGAAAATAAGGTAGACTAGACTACAGTGAGGTCTGGCTTCCAAAAAGGAGGCTTATAAAAATAAGGAATTTTAATCAAGATAAATTACATGTGTGATGTATACAGTAATTTTCTACTTCTCCAACCTTTGAGCTAAGAATTCAAATGCAATGTTTTAAGTCCAGTTCTGAGTATATTTCATGTAATTTCTTTTTGAAATGTACTGTTTATCCTTTTCTTGATTTTATTTTACTACTACATGTACTTTATGCTAACCTTACCCATTCTTCACATAGCAGTACTTAAAACTGGTAAAATTGAGTAGAAAAAACACTGTTTATGTTTGATTAGCCATATAACTCATGAACAACCTTACAGAAAAGAAAGTTTAAGATTAGCATATGGTAATCATAGAATATGCTGAATTGAAGGGATGCATCGGGATCATTGTGTCCAACTCCTGGTCCTGCAGAGGACAGCCCAAGAATCACCATGCAGTATGCATTATTCCTTTAAGTACAAGATCCACTGAAATTACAGCAGTTTCCCAAAAACACGAAGTACAGCGACAATCAGAACTGCAGCATCTACATGTAGCACCTACATGCACAATTTAATAATGCAGTTTTAAAGACATATGCACAATAGAACTTTCCCACAAGACTCTGGGCAGAAGCCCACCCTTCAATCCAGAGCAAAAAAATGCCATTCTACTGTCAATAATAAATAAAGATTCAGAAAATGCATAACTGGAACTTAAACTAGCTGCAGTTACCATAGAAACAAACAAGACTTACTCATCACTTCCTACTCTATTCCATTATCATTATCTCATGAACTTACATGGAGAACATTGTTCCTATTCCTATGGAAACCCTGGAAATAGCCCCCATCATTGTCACAGATTAAGGCAATCTAGAACTCATCTCTTGGATTCATTTATGTGCCACTAAGGCCTATGAAAGATTAAAAATAACTAAATAGAGAAAGTTCATTTCTCAGTAGAGATGAGCAGAATCTAAACCATTCCCTATGAACAGCAGGCAGGTAAGTACCAAACACTGACAAGCAGTTTATAACCTCTCCACATCTGCAGTGATCAGATCTGTGCAGCTACACTGACACACTGCAAGGTACATTCTCAGCAGTTTGGGCAGTCTTTTTACAAATGCCCCAGCATGGGAAGACTCTGCTCTTTCATCCTTATGTCATTTCTCTTACTTGTTGACCACGATGAGGAAAAGGGAACTTTTATACAAATGTAATAGTATATAACCTAAAATACATATGTAATTCTTTTCATCTCCAAGAACTAAAATAAATAAATAAATAAATAAAAGCAGCAAACAAAATAAAAAAAAAAATCCAAAACATAAAGAGGAGAAAAAAAAAAAAAAAGAACCACACCATACCACTCAGGGCATGGAACATCTTGTGACTCCTGCCTCCTGATTCCACAGTCAGATCTAGAAGCTGAGAAAGACTTTCCCTTTCTCCTCTAAATTCTGAAACCTAGACCACAGCTAAGGGGAAGATATGGCACTATTTATTTTTTGCCTGACTAGGGTATTCTGTAAGTCCCACCAAACCTTGCATAACTACCTAAGAAAAAATGTAATATCAGAGCAAAACAAAGTATTTTATCAAAGAATGCACGTGCTTCACTGCTGAAAAACTGTCATATTTGGACTTGTAAAAGGCTTGGAATATTATGAGAATGAAAGACTAAATCACTCAAGCATGCATTCAATTCCTACTCTCTAGTCAATTATATATTTTATTCTAAATTAAGTCCTATTCAGATTAACTGCATCCTAAGAACATTACACATGCTCAGAAAAAAAAAAAAAGTATGTTAATTTCACAAGAAGATTTGCTACAGGACATTACCAGGATGAGAGGGTCCAAATTGAAAGAAAAAGAATGAAATTTATGAGAACTTTGCTTATCCTTGAGAATTCATATTAAACTTCATATTGGAATTATGAGGTGTTGCATACTCATGTTTGCTCAAGGTTTCTCTTCCTACTTTGAAAATCTAGTGAAATAGCTGATACTGCCAAGAACTCTCAAAAATGTATATGTATACCAACAACACCTGCTTCTCCAATTTCTTATCTGTCAAATACCAAACTGTCCTTTGAGCTACTACTCTCATTAAAGTAGTGTTTGGAAACAGGGAGAAACCCCACAATTTCTGTACTGTTAAATTTCACTTTGGCAACTAGAAAACTATTACTTATCACTAGATGTTGAAGGGATTTTTTGCCCTTAACACTAAAAATTTGAGTCCTCTCATTCAGAGAAAAAAAAAATTAAAAGTAAATAAAAAGCAGCAAGAACAAATCTAGTGAAAAATACTGAAAAAAAACAAAACACACAAGCAATCAAAACCAAAAAGCATATAAAATACCTACATATATTTCCCAGGAAAATTTACTATAAATACTTATATAATTAAAGATCCATGAGTAGTGAAGACCTCTATAATTTTTTAATAGTTCTTCAAAAGTCCAGTCCAGAGTCTACAGCTTTCCATAGATTGAACTGTGTTAAATTCAACAATATACATAGGACTTTATTCTGTATATCAAACACTCCATCTAATTAAGGAAATCTTTTTCTTCTTACTCAAATGATATAATTTCAGGAAGCAAAATCAGTTCATAAACATGTTTAATTTCCTGCATCTTGAGATTAATTATGAATGTGTCTGACTCTTCTTTGAGAAACTCACCTCAGAAATCTGATACTTACATCATCTACAGCATTTTACAGCACTTCAAAGTAAATCAGTATTTCCCTGAACAGTTTTTAAGTAAACTGTTACCTTTTACCGTTTTTATATTTATGTCACTCAACAACAAATACAGACAGAACTGCACAGGCTCAATTAGCATGTTCTTAAACAGTGTGCTTATGCAATTTAATGTGGACACATTTTTAAATCATATGTCAAATTCCCATCTACATTGTTTAAGAGCAAAAGTCACATTTTCAAAGGTTGTGGCACCAAGAACATTATATTTCAGTCTTGCTTCTCAAAGATAAAGCATGAGGAAAAAAGGATATTCTGGCCACACAACTGTAGGCATCATGCCTAGACAGCTGCACTACTTCAAAAAACAAAAACAGCTTCTAACTGGAAGACATTCTGCATCTCTTTATACAAATGTCTTCCTCCAAAGCCTGCCCTTCAGGTGAAACTGGGTAGTGTGAATATTTCTTTGTGCCTGAGCCACTTATGAAATGTCAGGAATAAAATTTAGCTACTAAAGCAGTAAGAATGTCTATTTCCATTTCAGTACTTTGTCTTTACTATATTCACATAAAGTACTGAAACAATTCAATATTAGTAGAATCCCATGCACATGCCACTTTTGAATCTCTTACAGACATGAATTACTGGCTAGGAAAGACTCACTTGACATATTGATAAGCAAGTGACAGCAAAATGCTTTGAAAATTCAATAGTCTAATTTTTTAAAATCTCCCATTCTTGGTTCTCACGATGCTCCCAACAACAACAACAACGAGGTTCTAATTTCTCCTCTTTGTTTATTCTTTAAATGTAATTTTCCATTTAATGAATGGAACGGGAGGAGAGGGGATTACAAACGTTGCTGGGTTTTTTCAACATTCATTTCAGGTACAGAAACCTTCCTTCTCTCACAGCCACCAACGAATTAAACATTTTTAAGAAAACTAGTATGGAGGAGTGTCATCTCTATCAACAACTTCAGTGTTTGTCTCTGATTGGATTAAATAATTTAATCAATTGTCTCAAATGACCCAGACCATGAATAACAAGTTACATCCCTTACTTTCCAGCAGATGCACCGAAACACATGATTTTGTAAATTATGTTGGAAAAAAAGTATTTTTTGACTTAAAAGTTTTCAAGTAGTTCTACGGCTACAATATTGCCTATGGCCTTCAAGTCTGCATCTGTTGTATAAATAGAAATGTTTTATTTCACTAGAGAATTATACAAATGGTCCAATGCCAATGTAAATGTCCAATCTTGTACTACACTATGTGGCTATAACCTTTAAACATGTATGTTGTCCTGTACTTTCCTACTGTTGGCCTTTATTTTCTTCACCTTTGGATAGCCATAAAGTTTAAAAATTAAAGAGTGGGAGTACCCACTATTTAAATATTTGTTTCAATATTCACGAAGTACCTGGACAAACTAATACGATAAATGAGAAAGCTGTTTTGTAAGGTCACTAGGGAAGAAATAAAAGCTAGATCAGACATGTCAAAGGTATGGTGACAGAACCCAGAAGTGAGGGTTCCAAAAAGTAGCCCTCTTAGATTCCACAAACAGCACTTCACATCCCACTAAGTTTCATTGTGAAGAAAATGCCTGTACAGGTAAGAATAATGATGGGAGCTTTTCCCATGAGCAAAAAACACAATTAAGCTCCTACTTTCCACTGATGTGTGCTCCACACTGCAATAACTTGTCTCCTTCACTTCCCAAATAAACCCAGGCAGCAGTTCCACAATAGCTTTCCGGTGACCATGCTGAACTGAAGTTCAATTATAAATAACTCTTTTCCCAAGTCCATCTTCACTGGACTGCTTTTGAAACTTTTTTTGTAAAGATTGGATGTGTAAGATTAATTTTAATTTATGTATAAGATTAATTTTAATTTAAACTTGCACAGTGTAAAAGTGAACAATTTCTTTTGCTGCAGATATCACAATTTTGATTTCAGAGGACTGTGAAATCACCAATTCTTTCTTCAGGGGAAAAAACAAATTTTGCACTTCGATTCAGAACTAGAGTAGCTGTCAGGAATAGGCCATATTAAATTAATAGTAATCCATTATTAAGCCCTAATATTTTCAAACAATACACTTCAACATAAATATTGATTTGATTTTGCTACATCCTATATCTAAAAATAATGACAATATTACCCTCTAGCACAAACTTTCATTGATGCAGTTAACCTTTAGCAAGTATTCTCAGAAAGTAAAATTTTAATTAACACCCAAATGGCCCATTCTGGAAATGACCCTCCATAACTTATATCCTGTCAATTCAAATACTGAATTTGGTAAGTGCTATATTAAAATAAATGCACCTTGTTTTCTAAACTGACTAAAATTAACTAAGAGATTCCATGCATCTGATTTCTCAAGATGGTCAGGATACTGATAAACCCAGATGTGCACAATATGTGCTGCTATTCCTTGACAAGACCATAAATATACTCTCAGAAATAACCTAACCCAGTGACATTAGCCAGCTGGTCCCTTATAAAATGCAATGGAAAACTCTAATAAATGCCCCTAAGAAATAAATGAAGTCATCAAACAGTGTTGAGTAAGTTCTCCCACTATATTGAAGTAAAATGTATTTTACATTATGTACATTAGGTTTTGGTCCCAGTTGTTGGTTTGTATCTGTGTTCACATACAGCCCAGTAAAACCAACACAGGGCAATTTCTGACTGCAGAGGTGGTGCAGAGGTGAGCAGAGGACTCTGGCTTTGGGGGATTTCTAGCTTTGATACTTAAATTGGAGTTGGAAGCATGACTTTAAGGTTTTTCATTTTTAACACTGAAGATGTCAGGAAACATGCAAAATGCCATTTTTTAGAAGACAATCACTAAAAGCCTGTAAATACAGCAGCTGCGCATAAAAGACACGTAGTGCTAAAAGCAGGAAGGGAACACGCTTTCCAGCTATTGATAAAAGTCAGCAGTGAACATAAAAGTGAAGAATGGTATTTTTAGGAAAAATAATCAAAATACTCTTCTTGCAGAACTAAACAATACAGTGGCAATTAAGTCACCTTAACTTTTTGCTGTAGAAGACTTTATTAAGCAGTGCAATCTCTTTTCTTTTCCTCCATTTCCTCCTCCATCCAAATAATTACTCTATAGCCCAAAACTGATTTGCCATAAAATATCTCTTAACCAAAGACAAATCCTTTTTCAGTTCAACCCAAACTAGTTACAAAGTTTCACTGGGATTCTCTGAAGCTTTAAATGGGATTTAAATAATTTCAGCTTCTAGTTTATAAGTATATGCATTCTAAAAAGAAAACTAATCCAAATTACATAGGAGACACTTTTTACTGCAGTAAACTCCACATAAAACCCTTGCATTTTAATATTTGACAATGCTAAAGCAATTATGTTTAAGTAAAGTGAAAAATTAAAAGGTTTTTTTCCCTTTAAACCACATATCATCTGTCTCCATTTGATATGCAACTGTTCACAGGTTTGAATAATAAAGAAAAATATGAAGGGAATATAAAATCATTAGTAGTCTATTGAATATATCACAAATCTCGTTGCACAGCCATGAGAAGCTTGTCTTTGCTTTACAGTTCTGACCACTCTCTACATTTGTAACACTGGGCTTAATTTCCAAGTTTACTTCCATTCTTCCAAGTACAATTTTACTTTCAGATAAAATAGGTCTATAGTTTTAACACCTAATATGAAATTAATAAATTCACTGTTTGTAGTTCAAAATCATGGGCCAGAGGAGTGAAATATGCTGGGGAGTGGACTGGCAGTCACTTTTTCTTACTCGCTATCTCTTGCCTCTCTCTTGCAGTGGGAATTAGTCTGCTATTTTGCAGAGAAAACTGGGATTGACTCAGTGCTGATGCAACAAACCAATCAAAAATCCTCCACTAATTCTGCGACATAGTGCTTCTTAAAAATGTTCTTTCAAATAAAAACATAGAAAATCATAGAAAACTTACAAGTACTCTGCCAGTTAATGTCTGGGCAGATATCATGACTCCTGCCCAATCCTTCACAGACGTCATCCATCCCACTTCTGCTGCCACATTCTCCTCTTTTTCATCTGTTGGTTTGCAGGCTCCATCTGCCTGTGTATCTCCACCACCATTGATCTTCTGGGCCTCCTGCAAAGTAAGTATTTGGGTTAGTTAATGTTTAGCAATTTGACAGTCAAAGTCAGTATATAGATAGGGCCAAGAACAGTAATAAAAGCATGAAAATCTGTCTTCCTGAATTCCTGCTAGGTGAAATTAAGAACCTACTTGGCCACATCTTTAGAAATAAGAGAAATAAAAATGTTCTATAAGGTACCAGACTAACTAGATAATAATACTCTCCTTGACATTGCATCTTCAAAACACATACTTCACACTAAATATATGGTATGTTCCTTTGTTACAAGCAACATAATTGACAATAGCTCTGTATGCAAATATAGTTACATATAAATGAATTTGTCAGACATACACCGAAAGACCTTTTGATGTATCAGTTCAAAATAATGCATACTAGGTGTGAACATAATTTATGTACAATTCCCATTTCCTATCACTAGAATTAATTATCTGAGTAAACCTTCACTGAAAACATGATGTAACAAGACAGCAATTATCAAGTGTGAGGGGAACAAAACCCATCATAAAGTATCTGCAGGGAGCTGCCACGCTATCAGTGAACCTGTGTTTCAATGAAAGTGTTTAATATATCACAGGAATTATTCTGTCAGTAAGTGGCTCTCACAGAAAGAAGAGCTAGAAATTAGAGGAGCCTCAGCTGCACCAAGCTCACTGATGAGTAACACACACTGAAATACATATCAGTCTCTGGTGGATGCTGCAGCAAGGATGTCGTGCTCTGTAACTGCCTGCCATGTGCTACAGTCATGGGTGCTGCACAAACATCAAGGGGAATGACAGGAAAAGCCAGCGTGGATTGTACAGTGTTTAAATCATACTGCATGCAAAGTATCAGTGCCACGAGCATGCCTTTGGTGACAGCATAATACTAATGACTTCCTGAATACTTGACAAATTATGCTAAATAAGGCAGCAAAATTCAGTGCTGAAGCAAGTCCTGAGCACTAGATCTGCATTAGTGTTCCAAGCACTCTGCACTGGCCAACACCGTGAAAGATCTTGTTTATAGATTATTTGTCTGTAGGGCACTAAGCAGGAAATCAATTGCCTCTAATTCCCTTTGGGATATCTTTTACACAAGCAAAGATGCTTGATGCTGAATATGTGATATTTACTACAGTAGAAGTACTGTCCTGTGATGGTCAAACATAGCTGTGAGATGACCTTGAGGACACAGCTGGACACAAGGGTACAGGCACTTCCTGAGAGTAGCACTCAACTAATAAAGCAAGTTCATTGAATCTGTCAGCAAAGAACAGTAAAACAATGCTAAAAATGTAATATGGAGACCAACAGTTGTTTTTTAGAGAAGCTCAACATTGCAACCTAATTAACTAATCAGATTCTTTTTTCTCTGTTAGTTTCCCTCCCAGAAAGCAGGCTTCATGTTCTTACTAGCGATTACAGCAGTGTGATGTTACTATATTGATAATAACAAATTATTCAGAGTTACAACAGCAATTCAATACACTTTCTAAGGAAATAACACAACAGAAGTTTAAAATTACTTTGTATTTGCATAACTGGACCTCATTCACTGACAAATTTGGACACAGTGAATCAGATGTTTTGCACTCTGCATTAAAAGACACATCCTGTGCTGCACACACACAGAGTACAACCTACAGGAATGAGCTCATTGCAGAGGACAGCGATGTACAACACAGAATGAGGCGTCTCCAGCACAGCAATGCTTGGCTGGAGCCAGCTGGTGACCCAAAGCATCACAAAGCCATAGAGTCAGTCCCAAAAAAAATGCCTTCACCATCATCAGAGTTTTGATTATAAACCAGGAAAGGCAAAACTAGGTTCTATACCCCAAACAATATTGAAGCTTAGGCAATCTAGATGTACCTCCAAGGCCTCACTGGTCCTAGCTGCTGTCCCCAGGGTCTCCCCGGACTCAGATGCCCTCTGTGGCCCAGGACACCATTTCAGCCCCATCCAGGGCTCCCACAGCCCTGTCCTTTCCAGACCTTGGTGAGCCCACAGCCAGGTCCCCTTGCCCGAGCCACAGGCTGCTGTCCCAGGCTGGCTGTCCCCAAGAAGGCTCGAGGCCAGAACCTTGTCCCACCACCCCAGCCAGGGCGCTGGGCAGGCCCCTGGCCCACGGGAGCCCCACAGTCCTTATGGCTACAGACTGCTTAAAACACTACACATGCCATTTCTGTCCCTCTTCCCACCGGTTTCACTGCCCTTTGTAACTGCTAGAGCTTGTCTTTCAGAACTGTGAGCTTCACACACCAGATTTTGCTCTGTGGTCCTTCTCTGCATTGCACAGTGAGCTTTCATACTCTGTACAAGTTTATATTGAATGAATTAATGTGGTTTTCATAGTAAAGGAAGTGTAATTATCTCTTCCCCTCAGATAAGAAACTGAGGTGGTGATTAGATGCCTAACTCAGTCACTAGAGAAGTCACTGGCAGAGTCAGGATGAAACCACAGGTTTTTTTGATCTTTTCACCCAGCAACCCTTGTTTAAAAGTGCACAGATGCACACCTTGCTAAAAACACAACTACAGACTTTGCTATAGAAAGTCACAGAACTACAGAACACTAAACAAAAAGCTGAATAAAAAAGTCAATTTTATGTTAGTGAACTTGTATTAAGGTTAGAAAATTCTTTTATTGTGTACATATTCCTTACCCCAATCTTTTTGTCAATAGATGTGATTTGCTCATAAGATATAAAAATAATTTAAAATTTCCTAGCACTCAATGAAATAGCAGGCAATTTACTTAATTGAAGGAGAAAGGTAGTTTTTAGATTTTGAAAATGTTTTCATAACCTACAGTTCTTTTGTTGTATTGACTTTCGGTTGCCAATAGAATAGAGCAGTAAAAACATGACAAACCTATTAAGTATTTGATTCTCTAAAGGTATTAAAGTCTTAAATAGATTTGAATGGCTATATTTCTGTATTTATACTACTTATTTCACCTCTATTAAAATCTCCCACCCATATTATTTTTTAATTAAAATTTAAGTAAAACAATCATTCCCTGCCAAGTATGATTTGGAACTAACTCTCATGATCAGCCTAGCTCCTGCCATTATTGTAGCTATAATTAACATGCAGATTAGTTGCTGTTATGTAATATTTGTATTCAGTTGGGATATTTTATATTTTTCATCTACATGGCTAGCTTTTTATCTTACTTAATTGGCAGTTGAGTATTAGGAAAAGTTTATCCCAGAGTCATTATGCAATTGTGCAGTGATCACTAAAGGAGGTTTAAAAGCTGCTTTTTTAAAAAAAATTCAGCCCTGTTATTAAGTGTATAGTCTTGTTTCATTGCTATTTCCTCATGTCAAAGCATTGAGTAACCAACACCTGAAAAAGGTGCTTAAAATAATAACCTGACAGTGATGATAGTTGCTTAATAATTTACAAGTTCAATATTACAAGTAAGGGATCTCTACACACTCTGCTTACCAGTTTTCATTATTTTAATTACTTGATGGCAGGAACATGCAGGTAGATTAAGTGAGAAGCAGTATATTGTGAAATATATATTTCCTGAACTTAGTAAGTAAATGGAAAATAGCATGATGAGTAGGTGTGTTCTACCAATGGTTTGACAACACAGACCTGGACCAGAAACTTCAATGGTTTGTCTTCTAGTTTCAGCAATAAATATTGATTTAGATTACATAAGTTCTGGGATTCTTGAAGACAGTCACCTTAAGGAAGAAGAACTCAAAAAGGCAAAATTCACTCAAAAACAGTTAACAGTTTTTGAAACATAGTCCTATCTGTTCCATTTCACCTCTAAAATATCTATACAAATGTAGAACCACTGCACAGAGACCTCATCCAACTCAGACAACACAAAATAAAATCAGAAAATTATTAAGAAACCTTAAAACATCATCTAAGAATAATCTGTTTTTTTAAAAGCCCTAAAAGCATAGGACACCATGAACACAACCTGGAAAGTACTCTCTGGTATATGGTACTGAAAAAATTTGCTATCTTGTTAAAACATGTTAAAAAACATATGAAACAGGGAGTAATTGTGAGAGAAAAACCTGGGTTGAAGTGTGGTTAAACAAAGAAAAGGATTTCATAATCCCATTTATCTAACGTGTGAATATGACACAAAAATCATTTAAGTATCACCTGTAATGAGATACAGAGCATTGAATCATGCCCACATCACTCAAAAGAAAGTCATATGCTCAGTCTAAGCAGATATTTAAAAACAGTAACACCAATGAGGCAAACACAGTATTGGCCTTTGACTTCCACCCTAGATAGCATGAAATGAGAAAGGGCCTGTCAGAATGGCAGCTGCTCCTAGCTTAAGGCATGCAGTAATAATACAATAAAAAAAAATCACTGGAGCAGTTAGGAAAGGGTTGCTTTAGATAATGATGCCAGCAAATAGCAAATGCCTTCAAATAACAGCATTGCATTCCTAGAGCCTTGCATTTTTTGAAATGTTTTATATCACATCAACAACACTGTGAAAATGGCCATTTTTACAAATTAGGAATCTGTATTTACGATTCTTTCCTCTTCATTCACCTGTTTCCCCACAGCCACCAAGAGGTGCTAAACACTGTGTTTAAAATTATTAACTTCTATCAATAATTTATTTTCACGTCCTTCAATACATTCACTCACCACTTTGACATCTCCAAATAGGGGTCTTAAATTTATATAAAACCATAATATTATGCTGCATTCTCTGAAGCTGAGCAATGTACAGTGAATGTTAAGACTTCAGGTACCTACTGAATATATTGCCATGGCAGACGCCTTCTGTCAGATAAAGTTATCATCCATTGTCTCCATCTTAACAGTTACTAAGTACCAGTTCATCCAGTGCCAAAAACAAGCAAAACAAAAAATAACCCTGCAGCTGTTCACCTGTTCTAGTGCAGTTTAGGAAACGTAAGTTTTCACTGGAATATTAATAAACAGAACAAATGGTAATGTGAGAAATGAACAACTTTATGGAGACTTCCAAACCTCTTGTAAGTCAGACTTGTAGGAAAAGAGAAAGCAAAGGCTAAACTAACTAAATGTGAGGTAAGTGGTACTTCTAAACTGGCCTAGCCACAGCATTTCTTTGCATATAAGGTTACACTGACGTCAGTTATCATACTGTAGCTATGGTTTGACTTGTTTCAAAGGATTAATTATTGATACCCAGACAAACATTATTTCTTTCACTGAATAGAAGAACCAGAATGATCTGTGGAAAACATGGCTGATGAGATAACCCAGCATTTTGCTCTCATAAAATATTCACAAGCCATATAAATTTGCTGTCTGCAAATTTGGAAGATTAAGAAAAATATGTCAAAAATGTAATACAAAGATTTTCTTATTAGTTTAAGAGTGAGATGTTATACTCTGTTTTCTGCATTCCCAAGGGATTTCTGAGAAGCACCTTGCCAGTCCTTCCTTACAACCAGAGCCTTACTTTCTGTGCTGACCACCATAAAACCTTTCTTCCTCTTCTTGTAGTGACCAGCTTCTCTGTTGCATTTGTGCAAAACTTCAGTAATCCTCACAGATTTCATGTCCTCTGACCTTCATATTTCTGGTACAGGTTACTTGTATAAAATTCCCTTTTCATATCATTGCTTTGACTGACAAAAATTGCTGCAGTAGAGGAATTAATACTAAAACCTGTCCTGAGAGACAAGAGAAACTAGACTAGTAAAATATAGTGTTCCACCCATGATTCCACAAATAGTACTCCAGTCTGTCAAAAGAAGGGTTCCTGGGTATGGTTCTCATTTAAGAATATGAAACAGCAGACACTTACATTATCTGAAATCTGAAGTATAAAAAGATTCATTTCAAAGATTAAAAATGTTTAACCTTAATGTTAAATGTTTAAAAACTAAATATAAACACGTTAATAGAAGTGTTATAATGTAACACTTTCAATGATGTGAAACAGTATTTCCAAATAACTGAACAACTGTCTGGCAGATTTCCATACCAGCCTAAGAACCGAGAGGCATGCTGGATGTCCCTGTTCTGTTATCAAATTTTTAAAGTCCTCAGCCACATTGTCTAACCTCTTCATGTCTTCACTCTGCAGCTATAAAACAAGAGCAAAAACTGTTTCTGTTGCATAGGGATCTTAAAAAGACAAATATATGTAGGATTTTAAGTGTCTCAGTATTTCACAAAGACAGACAACGCAGACGTAATTGAGTGAAATCACCAAGGAAGACACCCTAAAAACCTACTGGTAAAAATTGTTAGGTTAGTTATATAAAACAATTACACATTAAGACAGATATGTAAAAGAGAAGCAATTAAGAACTCCAGACAACATAGGGAAATGAAAAAGGACAGAAAATCATTGCAACTTACACGCATTCAAAAAGACAAATGGTGCTTTCCAAAAACATGGTTGGTTCAATTCAGCAGGAGTTTATATCAATAGTTATGTAAGCTTTCACTATAAGTTAAGATGTTTGGGTGAATAATTTCATGTAAGTTTATTGATAAAAGCAGAAGTAAGTTTTCTTTTGTAGCATCTGATTGTGTATTAGACCACATTGTTAGAAATAAATAACCTCTGAACTTGTCTTAAGACTACGTAAGAAATGAACTTACTGTGTGCGGTACATAAGCAAACAAAAAAATAGGATAAGTCAGTGATGGACAGGTTAAAATTATTCACTGAAAATATTTCACAAAATGTCAAACTAATACCTAGCCTATGAATTTATTTTCCATTTTTATAGTTAACAGAGCATTTCTTTTTAATTTCCTCTACTAAGACCAAATTGTTATCAGATTAAAATAGTCTCTGAAGGCCCTTTCAATTACAAAGTAGCAGGAAAGAGGGCAAACAAGCATTTCACTTTATTGATGGGGGCACTGCATTCAAATGAAATGACACATTTCATTAGTCTTTGGTCCCCACACACCACAGAAATATGTCCATTAAGTAAATTAGGCAATTACCATGTAAGGCATTAGTCCTTAACTGTATTTTCTGTGGTTCAAGAATATTGAGATTGTTCTTTCAAAATATATTTTAAAAGTCCTTTAAGTAGATTAGCCTTAAATGTGATAGAAACTAAACTTGCAAAAATTTATAAAACAATTTTAGATGGGACTGAGTTATTAAAAATACAGAAAAGGGTACCTTAATAAAAAAGCATAGAGGACAGAAAGGTGCATTCATTTTCTGTTATCCTCCTCTTTTGTTTCCTCCCACCTAACAGAAGGCAAAGCATACAATTGAAAATAAAACTGATAAAGACATTGTCATGAAACGAAAACTGCCAAATTACCTATATCCTATTGCATGAGAAATATCTGTCATAGATGACAAAACACTTTGAATTTTTATCCAAAAGTCTCAAAGTGTTCCACAAGTGGGAGAAAACAGTCTCAAAAATAAGAAATAAGTAAGAATCTGTGGGGAAATTACCTAACTTGTTTATCTTGATTACAGGAAGCACTCTAGTTGATTGCTTGCAATTTTGTTGTTGTTGTTAACATTAAGTAATACGCAATTCCAGGCTTTTCAGTCATTACCTCTTGGCACTTGTTTTACTACCATGAAAGAATGAAAGATAGAAAAAAAACACCCAAAATTTTAAGAGAAGTATGACTAGTAAATCTTTTCTGATCTATAGGATCTAGATTACAAACATAGTTTTCACAAAATAACTATGTGATAGATCCAGCAGTAAGAAAACTAATGAAATAGCTAGTCACTGCCAGGAATAGTCAATTAAGTAAGTTATTAAAAAGTTCAAAAAGTAGAAAGTTTATTTCACTAAAAGATATACTCAAGCACCATTTACAAAATAAGTATCAAACTGCTTTGTCAGTGCTGTGAAACTTCACAGTATCTTCTCAGTTGTGTGTTTTTCTCTATCCTGCTCAATCACAGAGGAAAAGTTTGTACCTACTAGCCAACAGGATGTTGTCATTCACTGCATTAACTTCATAATCCTCTCTCACACGTGCTATCAGAGGTATCCAAGAGAAGGAAATCTAGACTGAACTGCAGAAGGAAATTCTTCCCCTCTTCTGTGAAAAACAGAGTAGCAAGGCAGCTAGCATCTAAACTAGCTAGTGACTAAACTCATGCTCAAAATCAAATTCTATTGCCCAAAAATCACAAAGAATACATGGATTAGGAAAGGCAGTGCCCAGCTTAAAGGACAAAGCACAAAGCACAAAGTACTATAGCTACTCCAAAACAGGAATTTTGGTCCTTACATAAAAAGGAATTAACCACTAATTTCCTTAGCTCAAAGAACAGGTTTCCACCTCAAAAACTTGCTGACAGGAATTTGAGAACTTCATTTGACTCAAATCAAACATTTTCACATGAAAGGGATGGACTTAAACACTTGTGTTTTCTTTATATGTAAAATAGCAAGTTATCAATATTTTATGGGGATATTGGCAATCCTCAATGCTAAGCCTGAAATGGAATTTATTTGCATATAAATTTTTATAAATAGATTTATGATTTTTCAGAAGATTTTACAGATTACAGCATAAAATATGAAGGAGGAAGGCAGTGGGACAAACCTGAGAGACTCACAAATATAACAGGTTGGTAATATCATAAAACACACGTATAACAATAATTTGAAGAATGCCAGAGAATCATTCTATCATCTGCCAAATTCGATAAAAGAGTAATCTCTAAGGCATTTTTGATTCAAGGGTAGTATATAACATTTATTCTCATTGTATTAAAATCATACAGGAAAGCACAATGAATTAAAGGCAGCTCTCTGTAGGATATAAAGCCATATCTAAGCCTATCCTGATGCAGGAAAATAAGTTCCAGTATGCAGCACATAAATATTTGACGAGCAGCAGGTCAGCCAATAAGTAATTAAAACTATTTACTAGCACACAACACTTTCACTCAGAAATTAGAGTGATATGCAGCTTTCAGACTGCAAGAACTTGGTCCAGGGGGGAGTCAGAGAGCACACAAATGTGCAGGAATCTGAAGCAAAGATATACAGCCCTACTTCTCAAAATATTGAAAATGCAGATTTACTTGCCAACTGTTTTAATGATTACTTTGAAATAATTATATTAGACTCAGCATTTCCCTCTAAAAGACCAGTTACATCGCATGGTAAAAAATGTACAAATGCTATTATTTAATCAAGTAAATGTGACTTGATTTATTACCCACTGCTATGGAAACATTTTTGTGTAATGTTAATCTCATTACTCCCTTGCATAAATGGCAGACAAAAGTTTTTAATCTACAAGGAATTTTTTTCTGCTTTCAAGTTAAATTTCTTTTTGGTAGCTTATATTACTTTGGTTCAACTTCTTAGACACTATCAGCATCCAAGTTATCCAATATCAACACCTGTAGACTACAAATACAGCATATATTGATATATTTATGGTACAAGGAAACATACACAGTTGTTCCAAATTTACAGATATTGACTGAAATCTGAGGCAGAGAGGACTGATAAATTTCTGACCTGCCTGTTACATCTCCATTAATTATTACTTACGCTATATAGAATGAGAACAAGCTCAGTGAATTCTCCTTGACTTTCCTAACTTCATCACCTTAAATAACAGCAATAACTTAAAGCAGCACAGAGTTCATCCCCTGCTCTTGTGCGCAGGGATGCACTGCTAGGAGCTGATGCATGACTTTGACATTGAACATTGCTTTTTTAAGCAATAAGAAGTTGGATGTTGCATCCTGGACTAGTGGAAAATAAAAATACATAGTGCCCATTCTTGGCTCTCATAATGCACCCTGTTCCTGTTCCAAGGCAGGATTCAATCTGCCTGCACCAAAATTTCTATATGAAGCTCCTACTCTGACAGGTCATTTTCTAAATGAAAACAGTAACTCTTTGAAGCTCCTCAGAGGCCTGAGTGCTCAGAAGCAGCCCTGGCAGAGCTGCATTAGTAGCAGAGGGTCAGTGAGGCAGGCATTGTTCTGTCTCATGAGTCTGCAGTTTTTGGTTTCAAAATTTATCAAACCAGCAGATACAGCATATGTTACAAAAATATGTTACCTCTGAACACTCACTCTGCCTATAAATTATGCATGATACAGCAGGCAGTTATTGTCACCTGAGCAGAAAAGGTAATGAACAGAGGCGAGAGGATAGGTCAATTTAAATTTCTAGCTCTTCTGGTAAGATTAAATAAGAATAAGAAGAAGTTAAAGCATAACTACTGTTAAATCATCAAAAAGTAAAGAGTTTTAATTTGCTCGACCTTCGTTGGAGCAGAAGTTGACAAAGACAGATAATAAAGTTAAGGCTACTATAGAAATCTCAATCTTGAATACTGTTTGTTTATATCTTGCAATTCTGTGGCAATGTGATAATGTTATTATGGGGCCTAGAACTCCAATTTTTTCTTTTAAATTTTATATTCATTATTTTGATAAAGAGGTTGCAGCAGCATAAAGATTGAACAGTTCAAAGCAGGCTGTCACACTGTACACTATTTACAAGATGTGTTTTACTGAACCTACTCATCAGCTTGAAACTTAAGAGACTTTATCCATTTACCATGCTGCATAATTACCTCACACAGCTTTTCAAGATGCAGGTGCCCCCTCCCATAATTTATCTGTGAATGAGATTCACTGACAAGCCTATTCAAGTATCACATGACATTAAAAAAATTTACCTTAACTACCTCTTAAAAGAAGAAGGGGCTTAATTAAGCCTTTGTAAAAAAAAAAAAAAAAAAAAAAAAAAAAAAGAAAAGTAATGATTCATACATCAGTAATTCACATCTTCCAAATACCTGATTCTAGTTTATTCAGCAACAAGACATTGAAGTAATAGGTGTAACTAGGGGATACATTTGAGAAATAAATAATATCTCTGCATTTCAGATTCAGCTGAAGCAAGTTGAGGGGTTGGGGAGGGAAGGCATGAACTAAAATCAGCCCTTTTTTTTTTTTTTTGAGTTTAAAAGTATGGCTTTTATCCTCACAAAGTAGTTTAATAAGGAAAAAATGGGATCTGCAGGTTACAAAAGCTGAAGTCTTATGTATAATGAATCCCATTTTGTCTGCAGATCCAAAACTCTAAGAAAAGGATTGATTCAAGGATGTTTTTCTTCTTGGTTACTCTGTAGGTCCTTACTGGTACCATGGGACACACCCTGCATAATTCAAATGCTTCAATTTATTAACACCTGTAAAGCACCCAATAAACTAAAAGTGATGTGTAATTTTTGCCTGATGTTCACACTGGCAGCCACCATTGCCTAGAAGCATCTAGTGGCCCTCACCCCAGGCTGCAAAAGACTTCTGCTAAATAAAATGAACCTTCTGTGAAGCAAGCTTCTTCCTTAAGACTAAGTCATATAGCAGATTTTTGTACTGTGGTGTTTAAAGAAAACTTGACTTCAAATATATTTTAAAGGGCTCTCCATGGAAATAAAGTCTCCTTGTTATTGATTGGGTCAACAGAGAGTTGTGAAAATTCAAATGAGAAACTTTGAAATCTTCATTCACTTTTCACTTTTTGTGGGATTCAAAAATTATGAAACAATTCTATTTTCTAAAAGCTCTAAAAGCCCATTACTGTTACCTATAAAATTAAGTTGGAATCCCTCAGATCCACAGAAATCTTTTCCTACACTGATTTCTTCTCACGCAGATAACCACAGGCTTAACAGAAAACTATAAACTAAGCAAACTCCAATCTCTACCTAAGTTTTATAAAACAAAGCATGCTTTACACAAAGTTCTAAGCAATTACACACAACAAAGGCTAGCAGGGAAAAACCCCTCCGCACAGCAAAACAGTAAAGAAGCTATTTTCTATCAGCTTTTTTTCCTATAGCTATTCGCTTCATCCATCACACACACCAACAAATGTACACAACTCTACTGATTCTACAGGTCACAAAGTGATATTTGTGAGCTAGTATTTAAGTCCACACCACCTCATTAATTCTCCTGTTCTATGATCTCCAGCAACATCTTTGCAGGTATGGTGGTAAATGCAGTCTCCTTATCTCTCAACCAACTTATGAAAACAGATACATCTGAAACAGAGAGAAACACTGGGCCCTCATAATCTACTCTCACCAGAAAGGTCCTGTGTATGGTTCCCATTACAATCAGCCACAACAGCTGTCAGCATATGAAAGCAAACCCTGTGAAAGTCCCTAATGTCTTTTCTTAAGCATAATACCAGTCAGAAAAGGAAAAAAAAGGAGCCTGGAATTTTTTGTACAAGGGCTGTCAGGCACTGGCATAGGTTGCCTAGAGACATTCTGGTTGTCCCATCTCTGGAAGTGTTCAAGACCAGGTTGGATGGAGCTTTGAACAATCTGGTCTATTGGAAAGTGTCCCTGTCCATTGCAGGGAGACTGGGACAAGCAAACCATTGTATGATATGATTCTATGATTCTGTTATCCATCTGAGTAGTACCATCTCATAGGGATTATAATCTAGAAAAGGAGGTTGGAAAGACTGTGGAGCATCATGTAAAACTAAGTTCACAATGACAGCACTCTGTCCACAACTATGGAAGTGCAGTATAAAGCTAGAACTCTCTCAGCCAGGGTCTGAGTAGAAGGCAAGTTGAATATGAACAACAGTGTGTCCTGGCAGCCAAAGGAATGTTTATCCTAACACAGTAGGGACTGAGGAAAGAGCTTCCAGTTAGTTCAGTAGAAGGTGAACTGGTGACAAAGCAGAATAAGTTGAGAAAAGATATATCATTTAAGCCATTTTTTCAGGAGATAAGGAGGTATCATCCTTCTTAATTTTATTTACTTTCTGTTTGCTTCATTCAGGAATGGGGGTTTTGAGGTTTCCTTCCCTGCCCCTCCCTTCAAATATAACACTTTATCATTTCATGCCTTCAAGTTTGGCTTAAAGTCCCCAATTCTTTCAGACCACCTTCTACTATTATCATCAATTGTGGTGGCACTGAGCAGTGATAATATGATCGACATCTGCACACACACTCTGGATGAAACCCTGCCAACCTCCTAGGGTGACAACAGATGTTTTTCTTAGTTCCCATGTCTCATAGGAGCCAATACTAATCCAGGCAAAGAGTCAAAAACTGAAAGTAACACTGACAGCCAGAGTAATACTATGGTCCACTGTCACTGAGGTCACCATTTAACCAAATAATTCATCATAGGAGTAAACACACCAAATTACCAAAATGGTTGCACAGCCTTTCACCATGCCAGAAAGATTTTTTTGCTACAACAAAACAAAAACATGATTCTCATGAAAAAATACCATTAGGTTAGGTCTAAACCCAGTAGTGTGTGGCTGTACTGCAACTGGGACAATGGAAAGCTACCAGATAGAGTAATCAAGCTCCAGAAGGAGGACAAAAGTTCATTGTTTTGAGCATTTGACTGTAAAACCAAGCATCTGGGAATTGCTGGAACAAAAGACAGTCTCAAATATGGCAGGACAAATGGAAGAAAACAAAATTAATTAAACCTCGTAGATTTTTTATGCTTAAAATAGGGTAAGTTTCCCATCATAAGTGAGATTCATAACTGCACTACATGAGTCACTTCATCTGGTAGGAAAACAGGTATGAATACAAATCTCGTTCCTGGCAACCAAATTAGTGCAAAGGCTACACTGACAATTAACTCATAGCAAAAAAAGGGCCAATTTCTTGCAAAGATTATACAAAGATGTTGACAATTAATTCTAGTTTATTAGAATAGAGTTTTGAGAGTTTGCTTCCTCCTGTCCTAAGACACTCAGCATCCCAGTGATGGTGGCATCGCTGCCTTGCTGTGCTCCAGACCCTGGAGTTCAGAAGAGTAATTTCATTACTCAGAGACCTAGCAACAGTGATATTTAATAAACTGATCATCAATCATCTAAAAAAATACGTTTTTAAAAATGTATGATTTTCTGCTGTGCTCTGCACTCCCTGTAATCAGAGTGTTCTGCTGGAATCTAAGTGGGGGAAATTTTTCATCAACACAGGCATATCAATTATGAGAATGTCAGCCCTGCTGGATGCCAGATTCAAACTGTTGTTAGGTAGGCTGTTTATGAAATGGCTGGAGCAAAACAGTAGAAAAGTATAAAAATAAACTGAATACTTAACAGAGAAAAAGTAATGACAGAATTATACATTTGAACACAAATCCCAACTCACTGTAATAAAATTCTTCCCTCCTTCCCTCAGTGTGAGTTTGGTGTTTTGTTTTGTTGGGGGTTTATTGGTTCTTGTTTGTTTTACAATTAACTCACACACTCTCCCTCCAGGATACTCTCTAGGCTTAGGACAAGATTTTAGCACAGACAAACCTGATACAAGGACTGAGCTGCTGGAGAGACAAAAGAGCTATTTGAGGGCCTCTCCACTTACCAGCCTATGTTAATATTAGTGTTGTGACAAAACTACCCCAGAACACAAATCTGTTCATGGTATCAGTATTTTTACCCAAACATACTCAGACATCCAAAAAATTTCACTTCTGATAACTCTCAATCTTTCACAAGCTCCTCTGAATCGGTAAGTTCTACAGAGGTCCCTGAAGATGAAAAAACAAAGGCTTTCACTTTTATGAACGCATGCAGACTTCTCTCTAGACCATAGAGTCAATCCTTCTTCCTCTTCCTATGTGTCTTTGCAACCAAAACATGGCTTTATCAACCAATGCTCCAGATGGTCTAATCAAAGTTACAGTCCTGATTATTAGAATATATACAAGGTAGTAAGCTTGGTATTGGCAGAACAAAACCAGAAGGATTTTGGCTGGTTACCTTGGGGATTTTTTTGTTGTTTTGTTTTTTGTTTGTTTTTTTTTTTTTTTTAAACTTAAAGAAATGCCAAGTCAGTGACCTAAACAATAAAGGTGTATTGATTCATAAGAACCAATAAGGATCTGGGCCAGAAACTCTAAACACACATTCCCACTGGGACAGGACAAAACATATGGCTCTATAAATTGCTCCATATGGTGGGGTTCTTTTCCTGGGATGTTGGCATGGAGGGGGTTTTTTTGGTGTTTTGTTTTTATTTTTTTCTACTATTATTTTTGTTGCTTGGGTTTTTTTCAGTCACTAATGTACAGTAAAAAGATGTACAGTCTGTTTTCTGGGTACAAGCTGACAGATGAATATCTGCATGACTAGGGGATAAAGGAAAGACTTAAGGGTTAATGACTGATACCTCTCTCCTGTTTCTTTAGCAGAAGTAAAGGTAAACTTTTTCTTCTTAGTTTGGGTGAATCTGTTTCCCTCTCAAGTCCCCATAATTCCCCTTGTCTTGACTATTCTGCCATGACTCCTCCTCCACTTTCCAGTAATCTAAAACTACAAGCTATGGTTCATGTATTGCATCACCTGTATTGATTCATACTCTAGGACCTTACAGACATTTTTAAAATATAATATTAATGTTAAGTGCTGAATTAAGTAATAAAAATTTTACACATAACAGCCTTTATTTCATGTTTGAAGTTTTAAACCTGATTTTACCACAAATACACGTGTATTTTAACTTCAGAGTTAAAAAAACAAAACCTATTCCACAGGCTTCTAATTTGTAATTATCTATTATTAACAAGATTTACTTGTTTCACTGAAGTTTCTCCTCACTATATCAGAGCTGAAAATAGGAAAACTAGTTTCAACATCATTTTTTTTTTGGTAATACTAAGAAAATTGCAATAAGTTTGCCTAGCTATATTTGTTTCTAGCATGAATATACATCTGCTTTGGGTTAAGGTCCATTCCAGCCCAAACCATTCTATTATTCCATGAAAAAAATATTTCAGAAGAGTAATGATACTACAGTCCAAATAGGTAACAATTTAAGACATCTGTTATATTGAACTAGGCAGGACCAAAGCAAAAAATTATCACATTCTAAACACTTTCATGTCTGATTCAAAGGAAGCAAATAAGGTTATCTCGCAAGTAGAAGTTCATCAATTTGTAATTAGAAGCATTATTCATTGCATCTTTGCTGAATATTCTCTTAAAATTGATAACACATACTATACCAGCACACACAGCAATTCACATGCACAAACCCACCAAAATACATACAGCCAATTAACATGTACCAAAATACTCAAAGTTCCGAAACCATTTTTATTTTTTAATTAGTCATGCTTCATTTCTTTCTTAATTGAAACCAATTCAAAAAAAAAACCTAATTGCGATCTAACATCAACAGAATCTGTTACATTACTTTGGTTTGGTCAGCTGAGTAGGGTTTGGATTTAGCTGTTCAAAATGCAAAGGAAAACATTTAAGAATTTATATTAAAATAAAGATGACTTTATTATGATTGATGCAATGAGAAAAATTTTCTTTCCTATTTAAAACCAATTTTACTAAATAATAGCAAGACTTTTCATAGTTTTTAGCAGTCTTCCACTTAGCCCTTTACTTGACATAATTCCCTTCCTGAGCTAGAAACAGATAATCAGAACAACTAGACAGGTTTTTGTGATAAATCCCATATTTTGTTTGATTTTTGGAATACGTGAAAGCGCTCATGCTTTCAGAACATGCCGTCATGCCTACACAAGGACAGGGTGCTCCTGGCAGCACCAGTGGGCGCGGGGAATCGCTGCCGCAGGGCCAGCACCACCACAGGCCACCGTTCACACCCTCCAGCCCAGGCAGCACCACTTTGGGCACAGGGATTCAATGCTCAGGGTAAGCAGCTACCCCAAAGATGACACCTGGGATACAGAACAACGAACTAAAATCTGCCTAAGCAAGTAACACAACCTTTTGTGCAAGAGGGATGAGAAAATCCAGGATTCTGTAACATTATTAACAGGAATGGGAACACTAGCCTTGGGATCGAGAAACATATGTACTAATCAATGCAGATTACTTTCTCTAACCTCTTGGGACATGTTGCTCTCATCTGAGCTGCCTAATTTTGTATGTGCTAATTTAACTTTTCTAAAAACAGAAAACAGTGATCTGTGGGCAAAACAAGATTAAAGACATACTATTGTGTTTCAATTGAAGTTTAGTTTTCTGTATGTGGGACACTGAATTCAGACCAAATAAAAGCAGTCATTTGCTAATTCATCATAGGTCACATAACTGTAGAAGATAAATAACAGTACAGTTTAGACTTTTCTTGTATAAATAAAAATGCAATAAAACAAAATATAAATAATAAATATACTGAAATCTGATTTTATTTTCTGTGTCAGTGAAGATGTATGTATACATGCTCATCCTTACCAAGGAATAAGAAAATACTACAAATATTTTTCTGACGGGCAGAAAAATCCAAATTATAACATCACATTGTAAAGGAAAACATACTGCTGAAAATATAACAGAAATGGAAATAAAACTGATTATTTCTTCATATATGCTGAGTAAAGGAAAAGCAAAAATATAATAATATATAAGAAAATAGTTATATTTTGAAAAAAATGTTTTACTTTTGCTACTCTGTAGCAAACACCTTGAAACTAAACAAGAATTTACTCAGAGAACCAGATCTGGATGCTGTTAGACAAGTAATAAACATAGAAGTGTCAACATATTATAGCATTCCCTGCCCAAACTGAAATTACTGTACTAATCCTGTGAATAAACACAACCTACATTAACCTCATTATTATTAACTGAATACCAAAAGTCCCTCATTTTAATTCAATTGCTTCTCTCAAAACACTGATTCTGTAAAATTGGACCTTTTTTGCACACAGCAATTACTAACACAATTTGGGAGTTCTACTCCACTCTACTACCAAGGAACATTTGGAGACCAGAAAGGTAAAAAGCTAAGGGACAAAGTGCCTTCCTTAAAAGTGAAGTAGAATTTTAGAACTTAAGATGACAACCTAACAAACTCAACTCATTTGCACACTTGAGATTGATTAGTTACATGGTCTCAAAAATTTTTTATACTGTGATCATTACTTAATTGAAATCCGATTATATGTTTTAAGCTATAGCACTAATAAAAGGAATAGCCTTCCTCTCTCCCGTGGTGTATGTAAGCAGAATCCTTTGCCTTGCTAAATAAACCACACAGACTTAAACTTAATTCTGAGACATCAGTTGTGCATCCTTTAGGTCATTTTTCAAAATTACCTCATGTTACTTGGTGTATACACAAAATGCCTTACTTCTAGTCTGGATCCTTTGACAATTTCCTATTCTAATTAGTTTCCATTGGGCTAGAAGACATAGTACTTCTCAGGATGGTAAATTTAGCCCATGTCCTCATTTTTCTCGCTTTCACTAAAACAAAGGGTCATCATAAAATCCAAACTAGCACCTAACCAAGTTTTGGCAGTGCTTTTTTAAGCCTGAGTCTCATCATAGGATCTCTTGCAACGAAGTTGCCATTTAGAAGGCACATTGTCAATTTAATTCTTTGATTAACTCCTTGTGTCTGCCACCAGCAACTCAGTCTTGGAATGTAATAAAATAAGAGCAAATGGACAGCAGAAGTGCATAAACCAGGAAGGTAGCTTGATCCAAACGTCCTAGTGTTCTAAGTCCAAGAAAACATTGTTCTTGTTATGAGAAGATCCATTTTCAACTGAATAACATTGTTTAGGATAACTGTATCTGAAATATTCTCAGTAAAAAAAGGAACTGCTACTTCAGCTGATGTTAAAGAATCTCCAGCATACAGTAGTTGAAATCAATCTGGATTCCTGCCTGCCAAACCAAGGACTACACTTTATTCTTTTTCTATCCAAAGAACTGATATTACAGCAGGTAAAGAAAATAAATTCAGCATAATGGATAATAGAAAGAAAAACTTTATATTCCAAACATAATTTTATTTTTGCATATAGAAGTTTAGGAAGCAGAAGCTAATAATTCAGAATTAAATGCAGAGCACTGCAATACTTCAGAGACTCATTGTATGCACAAAACCAACATCTCTCAATTGAAGACTAACCCACTGGCTGAGAACTATACAAAAGTAGTTTGTGTTTTATTCTTTTTGGTAGCTGAGAAAGTAAGAAGTGAACATTAAATATAATCAAGAAGAGGTTGCTATGTTTCCTGAATAGTCAGATCTCAACTTATGCCTCAGCTTTGCTAAAAATTCAACAAGCTAAACTATCACTCTTAACCAGTACTGCACCCAGTTAGCACACTTATCACTGGATTGCAGGATCAAAGGTGATATTCCCAGCCCTGAACACAATGCCAAGGAAACATTTCACCACAGAACACAAAAATCTCCTGGAGCACTTTTGAAGTATTACTTTAGAGCCCAAGCAGTACCAAAAAGTTCTTCAACAGCTACGTAACAGTTAAAAGTAACAAATAAAGAGCTACATGGAACTTTTCCAACAGTCTTTTGATAGCAATTCATTTACTATTTAGCAGTAACACTTTTGAAATGTATGTTTCTAAAACAGAGAAGGCTGTTCCTGGAAGCTCTACTACTGAGTACTTTCCTATTTCTTAATCAACATACCATGGGAAACAGCTCTGTGAATACCAAATTACATGTCTTTAAATTCTTATTTTGCCAGTTAGGACTCAATACAATTTCTTCAACTCTATTCCAACATTATTTTTATTTTTCCTAATTTCTTTTTGGCTTTTGGGGTTTTTTAATTGGCTTTTTGTTTGTTTATTTGGAGTTTTTGTTGTTGCTGGTTTTGTTTATTTCCTTTTCCTTTGCAGCTAGCATTCCTGTCCCACTTAATGACAGTTACTCTGTTGTAAGACAAATAATATATAAAAACACTGAGGAGCCATTTCGATACATTTTTTTAGACACTAAACAACTTGTTTGAATTTCATTCTTCAAAATTACTTGAGAAATTTCAACAACATACAGAATTCTCTCCCAGATTAGTTTTTATAGTCTTCTGGTATTTGCAAAACACACTTCTGAGTTATACTTCATATCTGTATTTGTTAACCATAAAGTCAAAAACATATGGCTCAGAGATCATAAAAATCAAGGAGTATTAATTCTTCAGCCTTTTTTATTCCTTTTTTCTATACATATACTGAAAGAGAAATTAAACTATTTGGAACCTATTAAATAAATAGAACAGTGATAGTGATACTACTTAATTTTCCCTCTGATGAGCAACTCAGCGACCTACTGTGAAACAAACAAACAAACCAGCCAAGTGCACCTATTCCTGGAAGTTCCCTCTTCTATAATTAGCTGTACCTTGAATTCCTTCTGACTATATTTCCACATCAAGAAACATTTCTGGAGCAAGATATGTACATACAAAATTGTTTTTACCATTTCAAATTGTCCCAACAACTGTGACAAATTACTGTATCATACAATGTAGTTATAGTTGTTAAACTATCACTTGACTAAATGCTTAAAAAGTTACCAGAACAATTCTAATCTCCCTAAACAAAGTATGATTAGAATTATTTCAATAGGAACATAAGCTAATAGTTACATGAAGCTTCACCTGAAAAATAGTGAAAGTGAAGTATAGTATAGTGAAGTGAAAGTACAGTGATGTGAAAATGAATTTATAAATATTTACCTACCAGGAAAAAAAATTCTTCTTTAGTCTTACATAAAGAAATTATGAAAGTCTTTCATGTAGGATGAGCAAAAAACCCAAGGTTAGAACAGCTGGATTTTATTGATTAAGCAATACCATGCCTTCCATCCACTTTTCCTTTCCTTAGATAACAGATTTCCTATGATAACTGAATGCAGACATGTAGAAAAGGGCAGGAAATAAGCAATTTCCTACTCAGTCTGATTGCAACCCTTGAGAATTTGGTTTATGTAGTAAAGAAAATTTTGATCTGGAAGTCTCGAGCAGTTGTATATCACTGATAAAGTTTCTGCATTCCTTTAGTCTGAACAATGGAAAACCAAACATTTTTCCTCTCACACATGGAAATGCAAGTGTCTATGAATCACCCATAAAACACAATTTTCTGAAAAGCCCCTTAAATTCAGAAAGTTTAAATTTTGTTTTCAAAAATGTTAATATCACTTTCTTTGACCTGAAATTAATCTTGGATAATTTCTGGGCTTGTATCAACCTTTACAACAAGAACATTAGTAATAAAAATTAAATGTTTTTGGTCACCACACTAGATTCAGTTGGGAAAAACTACAATTTACAGCTCTGGATCTGTTTGGGTCCGGTAAGACACTGAACAAATGTATGGAAGAGAAATCAGCCATGAGTTGTTTACCGCACAGCAACTATATAGATCTCAAAAATTAAACAGCTGAAAGTCTGGAAAGGAAAAGGGGGGACAATTAGATTTGCCAGCCTTGCTTAAATATTCTTCTATAGGCACCCATTCTTGGCTACCATTTGCAAAAGACTATTTGGCTATATTTATCTTTGATACAAAGCTGTTAATTATGTTCTTAATCTGTAAAAGGGAATTATTTACTAAGATTATTGACAATAATGTCTGGCCTTGGTTTAACTACTCAAAAGGAAAAAGCAGGGCAAGTAAGCCTTCATAAAGAAAGGAAACTTTGAACAGCTAAAAGAATTGCAGTCACTTATCATCAACATAAGAAGTTTTGTGTCAGAAATTGCAAGTTACATGCATGGCTATGTCAAGGAATATCCTCCTTGTTTGACCAAGTTTACAGGTAGAAGAAAAAGAGTTAAAGAAAGCAGAAAAATTTAAAAATTAGAAGCTGGTGACTTAAAGCCTATGAACACAATCTAGCCTGTACACCTTTGTGTTTTGGTTGTAGCAACATTTGCTTCACTGTACCTTGGGAAAAAAGATATGGAATAGAAATACCTATACCTGATTGCTTTAAAAAGTCACATGACAAGCACATTAAATCTGGTGCTCCTTGTTTTCCTATTTGCTCCACATATTCCTTTTTTAAAATTGCCTTTAGACAAACATCAGGGAAACATTGTCTGTTTTTAAAAGGCTGATATAGAAAGTGTAATTCTGTAAATGAGGGACAGCTGGCTATTACAATGATATGCCAAATGAAGATCCTTTCCACTGGAATTTGTGGCTACCACTGATTATAGGTTAAACTCCCAGAACTAAAACCCCATTCATAAGGATTTGAAATGCAGAGCTTAAGACTTGCCCTCCATATGTGCCTGTTCTCACAGAACAGTGGATGCTGCTTTGTAACTGCCCACAAGAGCAAACAAACAACACAAAAACATGGCTACAGGGAACATCTTTAAACTATAAATAAATGTTATTAACTGAGATCCAGTGCATGCTGTGCACCTTATTACAGTCTAGCAAAATGACTATGCCTGGAAAAATGTCTAAAGCCTTAAGATTTCCTTACTTAATATATAACATTTGAGCAATACAATGATTTCTTAGGCAATTTTTATGCCACAGACTATAATTTATAGATGCCACACCTATAAATGGTTCTGCAATTTAAAAAAGACATTTTTTTTACCCATCATTGCAATTTTCTGTTGATTTAATTTTATCAGGAGGCACAGAAATAATAATATATTAAAACCCCAATTTGAGTCCATGTTGATACTTTACAAAATCCAATACTACATAAGAAGTGCATATTTGTAGTTCACGGTGTAAATGATCATAAACTATGCTCCCACTTCTTAAAGGCACTAAAAGCCCAACCTGACCAACATGCACTGCACATGACCTTCAGTCTTAAACTAAATTTCTGAATGGTTCTCTCTAAGGCATCCACAAATGAAGATCTATACTGGAGTACAAAGTTCCAACTGATTTTAACAAGAATTAGTCCATTTTAGTCTGCAATACAGAACCACATGTTTCCCATTCACTACAGATGCTACATGCACCATATTGCCCACCAAAGTTACAAGGCTATGTTGCTCCTGCAGGCTAGAAAAATACTTTTTCAGCAAATGAGTTTTGTTTACTGTCTTTGCTGCTCAGTGAGTTAAAAACCATCAAGTTTGGAGTTGAAAATGCAATAGAATCAGTAGATAAACTGTGGATCCGTGCAGCTAATTGTTTCGCTTTTGGCTATGGCATATGTATTACTTGATTGCCAATTTCACGCTCTGATACTGCTTCTTTATAGCAGCAGATGAAACTCAAGCTCAAGTACTCTGTTCAAAGAGGCTGATAAATATGTAATCCACCCCTTTGTAATGTTTGACACACTCCTCACCCATTGTTATGCTTCCCTTTTATGAAGTGCAAAACAGGCCCCTATTTTAGCTCTTATTCTTGCCACTGTCAAACCCAATTTATATATGCTTTTGGTTTAATGAGTATGCCAAAAGGAATTTTAATTTTCTTGTTTACAGAAATCCTCTTATAATTTGTTGTGTCTGTAGAGTATTTAGGTTTGAGGTGGGGGTTCACACTGCCGTGCAATTCTAAAAAAAATACAAGAGAAGAACAGCAGCACATTTCTCTGCAGATGGAGAAATAAGCACTGAAGAAATCATACTGCTCCATGTGCATGACTGAAGTTGCCGATTAAGGCTAAGATTCAAACTCCTTCTAGGAGCAGCAAGTATTGCTATTGCAGTTAATTCAGACCTAGCTGGCTCTAAGGACTGCCTGAAACAAAGATACAGCTCTATAGGACAGTCTAAGAGGTGGCTGAGCAAACTAAAGCTTTGGCTGGTCCCTGTAGTATTGGAACACAGGGAAGTCAAGGCAAAGTTTCTAATTCTACCTTTAAGGAAAGTCAAAGGACACAAAATATATTGCAATATATCAAATTCAAGATAATTATATAATAGTGGATCAGAAAAAAACAATAATAAAAAAATGAATGGTTTTGAAATAAGAAAAAACAGAATAAAAACCATAAATCAAGTCTAAGGAGATAAAACCTACTGGTTTTATCTTTTTATCTTCACTGAAATATCTCCACAATATTTTTATTTCCATATTGTAATATGATTCTATGTTCTTACATTACCAATATATAAGGAACTACCTATAATATTTTCATTGTCAAAGAACCCATAACTTCTGCATTCCATTATTTTTTAAATGGAAATTTCAAAATTTCCATTTTAAAAATACTGGAATGCAGAAGTTATGGGGTTTTTTTCCATTTCCTTGACACTCTAGTCATGTCGAGAATGAGAGGGCTTGGAACAATTAAGTCTTTGCTATATTCACACATGAAATCTAAGAAGTGAAAAAAAAAAAAAAAACAGTAGTGTACGCAAACTTGCAAGTTCATACAAATTTTTGAATTTAGCAAGCATATATATATGTATACACACATGTAGACACATGCATTCATACATACAGAAACAAACACACACATGACAGGCATACAATTTTAGATCCTGGGCAACACAAATCTGGTTTCCTATAGAACAGATCTCCATCATTGCCTAGCAACCAGAGCTATTTTTATGTCAAACTGTAATAATTCAACATTTCAGCTGTCTTTATGGAGATTTGGGAGTAGGGGAGATGACTTAAATCCCATCTCTTCCCATTTGTCCCTCCAATACTCTGACATTTGAACTTTCCAAATCCAAAAATCACTCCTTCTCAGAAGTCAAGTTAGGACAATTTCACCATATAAAGCACAAGTTGGAGGAAAGGCTGAGTGACAGAAAAGGACACTTTAGCAAACACTTTTCATTCCATAGGTCACTATGGTTTACTGTAATTTTTATTTCTTATTTTCAGAACTTTCTGTAGGTTCTGATGTACTCACAAAAGGTCTATGCAGCTAATACTGCCTAATAATGCCTAGCACAACTGGTTCTTATTTTAAGGGCTAAGTCATAACAGTGTAGTCTTCAACATAAAAAAGCACTTCACTGCACACTATAAACTGCTGTATTGCATTTTAATTACAAAATTAATCAGAAGAAATGACTGAATACTATTGTCCTGGGATTCTGTACATGAAGTTAACCAAAAATGAAATTCCCTTGAATGATTTGTACCACAAACATGGAGGAGATGGGAGTTTAAAGCAGAAAACAGGTATATTTCCAAATTCAAAGCATGCTTCTGTCTACAAATAAATAAAAGCTAAATATACTGTGTGAAAATATCATCCTTGCATATACATAAGGAAGATAAAGAAAGACGAGGTATTGAAAGACTTGGTCTTGCATATTGAAATTGGCTGTGCTGTCATGAAGATAATACTCCCCCCTTCTTGCACATCAGACTTTTATGTGGTTTACCTTCAGAAAAATCAGAATCAATTTTAAATGAAAGACAAAATTCTGATACATCCACATAGCACCAGAAGGTAAAACAATGTCTCTATGGCAATTCTCTGATGAAAAATAACAGGAGCTCTTAACATTACATAATCTGAAAATACACAAGACTGAAATCTCTGAGAGAAAGATGAACCAAAATACAGCCTTGACCTATACTTTTGCACAAATAATATATGGAATCAAGAAACCCACAGAAACTTGCATCTAAACAGTCCTCTGGCAAGTTTACTGCTTCCCACCAAATATGCTTTAATCACAGTGTACAACTGCCTTGCATACTGTCCTCAGGTAAGATATGAAATCTAACTAAATAAAAAGTCAGAGAGTCCTCTCAGATATGCATTATTCCTGTTTTAGAAACAAGAAAACAGGAACACAAGAGAGCTCAGACATCTCTCAAAGACACTGACTTTAGGGCAACTGTGAATTCCAGTGTTGGGTTCCAAGAGGGCAAACTACCTAGATTGCAATAAGATGTTCTTTTTCAAAAATGGGAGTGTTTAGAAGATGGCACAGAATAGAATCAAGAGAATATGACTTAATTCCTTCCTTTCTTTTTAGTATGCTTGGAGATAAATCAAAAGGCAACAGCAGTGGTTTCTGAGCTATGTAATGCACCAAGTGACCATTATGAAGGAACAAACCAACTCCAGATCTTTGCTTATTTAAATGCTATGGAAGTCTATAAAGCTGCTTTTCTCTGTAGAGGGTTTCCCAGAAATAGGTTTAGGTAAGGTAGCTTTTCTCAGCTGTTATTTTTGGAATTCTAATTCTTTCTTTGGCGTTTCCAGGAAAGTGCTGTTTGATGGAAAACACAGCTGAAGCCTTAGAACCACCTTCAGTCACGTTTCAGAAAATAAATTATAATTCCTTAGAAAAAGTCTATGGATTTGCATGGAAGCAAAAATGAGAGTATAGTATGATCCTTTAGAAATTCCTTTCTATCATCCAGTTGGGTGGGTCAGTGCTAGCCTCAAAGCTTTTAACTAAATATGAACACAGCATTCTCTAAAGTTAGTAGATGGTTTAAAATAATGTATTCCTGATGCATATAAAAATTGCCCATTAAAAAAAAAAACAGCAGAGAAATACAATTCAAAGACTACAACAAGAAGCCAAAGAACACATAGACAAATAAATTCCAAGTAGTATTTCAGTTGGCATCGGCAAGACAGATGTCCCATGTTTCACAGCAGGCAGTATTTGATTTTCTTTCCTAAACTGAAAAATTACTAAACATAATGTCAACCAACTGTGTTTGGGATCTCCAAGCACAATCAAGGCTTTGAAAGCTGACAGAGTTTAAAGTTATAATTGTACATAATACCTGTCCTTCATGAACTTAAGAGTTTTAAAAACACAAAACATACAAAGAACCGACTCCTTCAAGGAAGAAAATGATCACAACTGACAAGTAATTCACATCCAAACATTCTCCGTTCACTAGGATGTTACTTCCTCCAGCTTTTGCTTTTCTATACTCTTTATTACAAAAAGCTGGAACTTTTTAGTAATTAGTCCACTGTTACACTGCTTGCCTTTTTTTTTATGTCAAAGAGTTCAGATCTTTAAAAGGTGCCACTTACACCATGCATAAACATGTATATTGAAAACATTTGAAATTTCATTTCCCACACAGAGGCATAGAAGGCTAACGATATAACAAAGTTCTTTTTCTGGCTCAGATGCTACGCGGTTACGGAATACCTCCTAACATAAAGGTTCACTTTAGCAGCTCTGGGAATTATAATTGCAAATTATTACCTCCTATATTAGCTCTGTTCTTCTAACAGTCATCAAAAAAAAAAATGTCCTCAAACCACATCATTATTTGCCAAAGATATGTCCCAGTTTTCAGTTTATTCAAGTTTAGATTTCTGGCATTACATATATTTTCTAGAACATTATTGTGTGTGTGGTAATAGCAGTGTAAATGAGGAGTAATGCCAATAAAATTTTAAAAGAAATAAAAAATAAGCACATACAGCAGTAGTCCTGGTTTTTCACACACAGCAGTTTTTACAAGTGAAGTGGGTAAAATAAGTTTGAACAAGTCTATAAACCTGGCCTCAATTATCTTAACTTTAAAAAAAAAAATAACACCAGTAACAAGGAATAACTGCATTATTTGTTTGATGTTTGGGGTTTTGGTTTTTTTTAGTACTCCTCGTGTGTTCCCTTTGAGGTACTGTCCATCCCAGTCTAGCTGGGCAATGAAATGATAATTCATTCTTCACAGGTAACATTAAGGAGTACAGCCTTTGCTTGCAGAATTTACCAATAGATGTAGCCATGTTTCATTCTTAAATCTGGCTATCAATGTGCTTCAATGAAGCAAGAGGACTATATGATAAATTTATATTAAAATTTATTAGCATCAACATAAAATAAACCAAACATTATATGATTATTGCATTAGAAATCTTAAAAGACCACCATAATTAAAAATCAAATAATACCTACACATTTTAATATATTTTTCTAATGCTGCCACTGCAGTCATTCAAGCCTTTGCAGTCTATGAAAACTAGGTCAGGCTTGTAATCTCATTCATGTAATTCTGGTTTTGTCTATCCATTCAGTTTTCATTCTTCTGTGGCTTCAACCCAAGGAAACATTATTTCAAGGAACAAACAGGAACTGCAGTTTGTTTATTTTTTTCATTCTGTATGACTGGCTTAAGAAAAAGCCAACTTAAGCACAAGAGATGCAAGATGAGGTGCATGGTATAGACAGGTTTCTGAATAAGAATAAAAATATATAGTTCTACTTGCTAGAAATATCCTAATATAAAATTTAAAAAAAAAGAACTGATGCTAAGAAAGATTAGAGTACTTTTCTCAGAACCATGCAGCTACACTGCAGCAGCAGGGGCAAATTGCCATATCTTCAGTCACAGCTTTCCCCAGGAGAACTGGTAATGAATACCTGTCAATTGATGGTTTAGGATTTGTTTTCTAAGTACTTAAAGGAAACAAAAAAATAGAATTCAAAGCCACTTTGTTATGATGAAAAGTTAGAGCATGTCATCACCTTCTACAGTTAACTTTGAAAAAAATGTAAACTATTATGTCCCTTTCACTGTAAATGCAGCTTAATTTACAGAGCACAGCAGGAACAAAAACTTTCATTATTGTTTTTCATACTTCAAACATGTAAATTACCGTTCAATTCAGAAATGCAACATATAAAACTCTTTTTGATGAGGCTTCATTAAGGAACATTTAACACATATTTATATAAATGACAAAACTAAAGACAAACCACACAATGTTATATGGGTCATCCATCTCGAAACAAAAACTCCATTTAGCACTTACTGGCTTTTCAAATTTGGTAGCTTATGAAATACTTTTTGCCATTATTTCTAAACAAAGCTCTCTGAAGGATGGTTGAGAGCTGGTGCCAGACAGGCCAAAAATAAAAACCTACCAAAAAACCCACTCACACCCAACTCCCACCATGTGTTCTCACAGACTAATATTTGATTTAGAAGACAGTTAGCTTTCAGCAATTGCCCTCCCCAAAAGGATCAAGACAGCATGCATTTCTTCTTATTGTTTCACAAATAAATTAACAAAAAAGCTTTACATTTTGCATCAGAAGTCTTGAGCAAAATAGAGAATATCACAGAAGTGGAATATAACAAAAATCCTTTCATGAGATTAATCACCCTAGGGGCCTGAGGGAGATTTTCCCCATTTATTTTTCTAACATATTCTTGCTCTCCACTGGAAGAAAAATAAATTCTCATTTCAGAATTTCTAGTAATCAACATACGACCCACAAATGAAGACTTTTTTTTTAATTTTAGAAATAATTACTAGGAAAAGATGCAACACTTTTTGCCTTTAACATATAAATCCTATCAACTGCACTAGCTTCACTACAATTTTACTCCACGTGTGTTAATATGTCAGCTTACACAAGTCATGTCTTTCTCACAACAGAACTATGTTTAAGGAGTTTTCCAGTCTCAAAACTGTCACCATTTATCGATGGATGAGAAGGACCTTGTTTCCAAGCTCTACGGCATTTCCCAGCTGTTTCTAGCAGAATGGTCTGCAGACCCTTCTTCAGAGGCAGAGTCATTTTACTGCCAGGTAAAACTGACACTGCACAGAGACTGAATTTAACTCAAAAGCAGCTCAGAACTAATGCTAGATGAAGTACATTCAAGCATTTGACAGCATCATTACAGCTTTGTCCGTTCAAAGGAAAGAAAAACTTTGGGTTTTTTAGCTAAGATTACCTTGTTATCTGATAAAATTTGAAGATAACAAAACTAAACTTCAGAAAATTTCCAAGATTACAGACTTGGTCAGTTACAGAGTTCTACTATTTTATTGCCACAGAATCAATATTAGCTGAAGTTGTAGAAACAATTACCAGTGTAACAGATATACATGTAGCATTGTACATATTAAAGTTATGAGGTTTCAATTGGTAATGCCTTAAGTAGTCTAGATTTTTTTCCAGGAATGGAAATAGCTAAACATATACCTTCTGGAGGAAGAAAAGAGGTCAAGCACTTTAAGAAATTGTTAATCAATTATGAGCCTGTTTGGTGGGTGGAGGGTGTTAGTTGTTTCACTTTTGGTTTGTTGTTTTTTTTTTTAATTATAAATATTTATTTCACCTTTCCTGGGTGAAAAAGAAAAGACCTTCAGAAAAAAATGTTCAAGACAATTCATTGGCAGAAAATTACTTAGGAAGTAAGAGGAAAAGATCACGAATTTATCTTTGCAGTTGATTTGCCTCAAGTATCTAAAGATTTCATAAAGTCACAATGCAAAAGACATTTATCATGGAAGATATTCTGACAGTGTGATTTGGGGACCTAAGACGAACAGTTCTCTTAGTGACTGAGGGAGAATTAGTCTTTCAAGACTAGTCTAGCAATTCTGTTACAAAACAGAATACAGAAATAACCCTTCCTACCATTCTGAAGGATGATATACATGAAAAAATTTATTCTAGGCTATGCCCAAAGGAAAAATTCTGCAACACTTATGCAGAATAAATGTGCACCATAGCAGCTAAATAGTTGGAAATGTAATTGAGATTTCTGAAATCTTGAAGCAGTACACAAGCTTATGAAGTGATAAATGAAACAATACTCAATTTCTAAGCACAGGCATTAACCAGAATTACAGGCTAATTTCACATATTAAAAGACAGAGAAAAAATATTATTAGCAGCAGTGAAAACATATTCATGTTAAAAAAATGTAATCACAAATTTAATGGAAGCTAATTTCTGGTCACCTTGCTCTAATACTTCTAACTACAGAGTAATTTAAGTACTTGTCACAATAAATAAAATAACAGTGCTTATTCACCAAGCAGCATGTGGATCTGCATTGTCCACATAAACAAGGGCAAATGGCAAACAGGAAAGCAAGTCAGGAGAGATTTAATTGGCATCCAACTGAGCCCTTGGCTCCTGTGATTCAGCAGCTCTAAAAACATTTTTTCTTCCATATAAATATTTCAAGGGAGACAGGATCAAAGCCCCTTCCATTTTGCAGGTACCTCACAGCTTTCATCCAATCTAAATATAAAAACAGTTAGAAATTATATTCTGAAATGGCAGCCAGGATAAATCTTGCTTAGAAAAGGGCTAGGAGTGGGACTGTCTAATCCAATTAGAGGCACCTGGTGATACGACTGGCACTCTCCAGAGTGCCATCCAAAACAGCAAACATCCAGCAGAGACAAATTAGGATTCACAACAGAGAAATGGGAATTTTTAGAGACTCAGATGTTGAAGTAAGACCTCAAATGGCAAGTACTCAATATTTCACTCTTCGCTCCCTCCCTCTCCCCTCAGCCTAAATTCATCAAGGAATTTCACGAAAACAGATTCCTGCAAAACTATTCTTGCACAGGAACAAGCACGGATGTGGAATATTGCCTTTCCACTGAGCACCCCATGTAGACATATCCATGACTATATCCACATTTTTGTATTCCTCAGTACATCAGCAACTCCTGTATTCTATTTCTATGTAATTCTTAGTCACAGATGGATTGATTGCTTCTGTGACACGCTACCTGTCTGCGAGACAGAAGTAGCTTCACTTGCTAATCAGAGCTCTAGTACAAGATCTTTTCCAGAAAATTGAGAAGCAATAATACAACTGGATTTACAACAGACTTTCTGATTTAATGCATTTTATTCACCCAACTTCCCTTAAAACAGCAAGTTCCCCATTGAAGCATTAGGACAAGTTCAGTTTAGTTCAGCCAACATGATAGAAAATAATACTACTATTAAAAATATTTTTTAAAGAAGAAAAAAGGAAAAAATTTGCCTCCAGACACAGAAAAACAGATAGTCAAACTAGTTATGAGGACCAAACCTTTCTGTTGCCTTAGAAATGTGGTCAGGATCACATGTATTTGAGCTATTCCTTGCTTTTTTTTTGTGTGTTACCAGCACATGTAAGTCAATACAGAATGCTGGGAAACACTCCTAACTTTGTGATGAGTGAAATAATCCTACAGATATATCAAACCTACTCCCCTATGCCATGGCTGCCTGCAGAATCATAAAAGCCTCTTCTTTTTACTGTTACATTTATAGGGGTTTCTTTACATAGCAATAACAGCATTGATCATGTTCAAAGAAAGAAGTATTTGGATTTCTTAACTCCCATTAAAATTCACATGGAACTGAGAACAATTCATTAAATCTCAGGTCACCTAATAGTAGAGATAATTCATTACTACAGAAAGGGGCAAATGGAGGAATTAATTTCTCAGCACTGGTAGACTTAACAGGTTTTTATGTCATGTCCTATCAGTGTTAGCAAGAAATGCATCATTTACTTACCCAGATTAGCTGTATCTAATTTAAAAAATAATAATAATTGATTTTGAAAATTACTTTTCAAGTCACTGAGCACAGAGGAATTACACAACAGTCTAGATTTAATGAGGATTAAAGGAAGCAATGGAAGTTATAAACTAGAATGACAAAATAAACTATCTAGAGAAATGGGATGGGCTCCCTTCAGAGTCTAAATGAAACAATACTTGAAATTAATTTTGCTGCAAATAAGTACTGTTATAATCAAAATTGTCATTTGCATTGCTACAGCACTGTCACTTTGCATATAAAACCAGATTTATTTTATTACACCTCCAAGCAGAACTGAAATGCTATGTAACTTCATAATGGCCTCTACTGATGTCTATGTTCAGATCTTTTCTTAATGCTGAGCCGTTTATGGCCAGCAGAAGATTAAAGACAGCCAGCAACAGTCAGCATCTTCAGGCAGTAATTTTGACTTGTAGGAAATCACTTACACGAAATAAATGGAACCAAGGCTGGTCTTAGTGTTAAGAAATCACTTTCAGTATGCCAAAGTGAAACCATATGAAAATAATGTTTCAAAAGCTTAGTATGTCAAAGATGCCAAGTAGATGAAAGATAAGTAGTGAGAATTCCTTACAGTGGCACCCTTAAACCAACTTCAGCTTATCTTGCCTATTCACCAATGTCTCATTAAGACACATTTTTATGTGAAAACCATGTCTGGAGACTGAGCTCAAAGACAGAACTGACTTGCAGTTTTACAAATAAGGTTAAAAAAAAGACAACATAATCTGTTACTTTTGCCCAACCACTCAACTGTTGCTACAGTGAAGGAGGTTGTGAAACCACTTAGCAGGAAGGATTCTGACCAGCCTGGAGTGGAACAGAAGCTGCTCCTCACAGAAGACAGCGTAGGTAAGCAAATGAAAGTACAATGTCCATAGATTTTGTGCCTCTTGCTTTCTTCTCCTGTTCTCCTTGGAGTGACTGGATTAGAAACGACATTCTAAGGGACAGCACAGATGAAATATGTTTTGCTAAACATGGTACTAAACAGGGAGCTGTTGGTAAATTTAATTTGGCCACTAATAAAAACGAGATAGTACCCTCCCTAAGAACCAATTTTATTTTCCCAGCCTTTCTTTCCTATCATTATCAGTTCTAGTCTCCTAATATCACCACAAACCACAATTCAGTTTAGTACATCAGTTCTTTAGGTATCATAACAATTCTTCACTGTTACTTTCTAGCAAATTTTTAGTAAAGCTGGTTTAGACTCATTTTCCTGAAGTTTCTTTAACTTTCCACTAGAAAAAAAATCAAAGCACTACATCAAAGTTTTATTTTACCTCATATGGAGTATTTAAAACCATAGACATAACTCAAGTATTTTTAGTATATTTAAGTATTTCAAGAAACAAAATCATGAAAATCAAGATAAATCCTGAAAAAGTGTAGTTGGCATCATATGCTCTAGTATCCTGATCCCAAAAGGGCCTCAAATAATAATTTGGAAGTTATAAAATAGCTTCTTTTTCATATATGAAGGCTTGCCAGTCTCTTTAGCAAAAGTGGAGTTAACTAAGTACTTTTAAAAGTTAGTAATACCAAAGAAAAGCAATTGCTTTCTAACTGAATATGTGCTAAGACACAGACTTGCTGAACAAGAAAATACTGGTTCTTTGCCCATATTGCAGTTTGCAAATCTGGCCCAGCATGAACGGCCGCTGACTTGCTCCTGCACTGAGACTTTCCTAAAATCATTCTTCACAGAAGTTATCACACTGTCATCATTACAGCAGGAAAAGAACATCAGAACAGGAAATGAAGTAAGGAAAAAAGAGCAGAGCAAACAAAATATATTGGCAGTGTCCCTAGAAGGACTGGGCGAGAGCGGCTGCATCCTGCTGACACCTGGAAACCCCAGCGGGGAATGGCCCCTGGCAGGCTGCCAGCCATCAGCACCACTGTCAGCAGTGCAGCTCCTTCCCACCCTCACATCGCATTCAGGGATGCAATGTTTCCCAAAACACATCGGGGAGACAGAAAACATGGTTTGTTATGAAACTATTCAGGTATTGGGTCACTTTTTAAATGGGATTTGTCCTCTTGCACTTCATGAAAATCATTCTCTAACAGTAAAAAAAAAAATTAACAAAAAAACAACCAACAAAAAAAATCAGATTATGAAATACTAAAAGCTAAAAGCACGGACTGCATATTTTAGTAAAGGCAAGAGATAGTTACGGGTAATAAAACAAGAATTAGGCCAAGCCTTAGAATTTTTTTTCCTTTCCATAGCATATGAAATTCAAGCAATCACAAAATAGCATATATTGTCTGTCCCCTCCTGGCACAGACCTAGCTTTCAGAAACTTCTCTACATTTGAGGATTTGTGAACCATTCATACTAGTACTTGATTACAGCATATTAATTTAAAAACCCAAGAAAAATAAACAAGCCTTAATCTATGTATTATTAACAATGTTTTCATTATTTTCAGGCTCATTACATAGAAAATTCACTTCCTCATCCTTCCTTTTAAGTGAGTTTAGCTGTGTCCAGATTTGACCACAGTGAATCAGTGAGTGAATTGGGTTCCTTCCTCAGTTCTGGCTTCTGACAACACAGTAATCACAGCATCCTCACTGCCAGACAGTCAGTATCTTTGTCATCAATCTTATCTTTAGCTGCCAGTCAAGGAGAGAATGGGAATATAAAGCATCATGATGTAGTAACCCAGATAAAACTTATCAGTGATTTAAATTACACAAAAAAAAAAAAAAAAAAAAAAAAAAAAAAAAAAAAAAAACCACCCAGGGAGATAAAACTTCCTCAAGAGGCCTCTTAGTAGTAACTGACATCATCTTTCAAACTTACCAAAATCATTCTATAAAGACTTCCAAAGGACAGGCTACTGTTAAAAGGAGATGAAGAGCTTTATTGAAGTTTAAATTTCACATCAGGGGTATAAAAAGTCTCTTGTACAAATGCCATTCATGCAGTCTACTGTAGATGCAAATCAACTTGTTCTAAGGAGTTGTTATCAGATAACTATTTGCAGGAGTAAATTGGAAGCACTGTTTCCATTATCAATTACTTGTCCAAATATCAGATAAATTCTATTTCTGGAGACCATTAGGAAGGCTTCTGCTACAGTGTGACTCTAGAGTTCTTCACCACTTTTTCTTTACAGAACTGCAAGATCATAAAATCACTCAGTTGCAAAGGAGCCACCAACCCAGCAAGACTCCCCCAGTGCCAACCAAGAAGCCTGTGACACCACAGAGATTTAACTGAGGTCTCTCATGTCCAATACCATACTGTAACAGCTAGATTTTTTCATCTCTCATATTTTGCTTTCTACAAGAATAAAATTAAATACTAAAAGCTGAAAAAACACTTTAACTGTGTAAGAAACTGAGATGTATAATTAGAGAAAAATACTTTCTTCAGAGATATTAAACAGCAGGGACTATTTCAAACATAATTCTCTCTCAAACTCTAGCAAGCTGGAAAATCAAAAAAGCAGGAAATACTGTAATCAAATTTCAGTCAAATAAATTTGGGTTGCATACTTCAAGAAAATTTGGACATGGAAGTTCACAGAAAAAGCACTGGTGAGTATGACCCAGTGAGTAAATGCTGCTCAGTAGGACCCATCTTCCTCACTCTGGAGCTCCGACAGTAACTACAGACTTTATGGTCTGCTTTACTACTAACACCACTTGGAGTTAAACCAACAGTTAGCTGCTCTGAAAATTTAGTTTTCTTCTAGAAAAAAACAGGTAAATCTTCCATCTTCACCCTTTAAGATCCCTATGCACACGTCCTTAGCAGTTTGGGTGTTTCCTAGTACCAGAACATGAAAACAAGCTTTCATCCTCCTGTACTAATTTTATTCAATGTTCCACTTAGAGAGAAAAGCTCTGGAGCACAAAGGTCAGGCACTGAGCTCTTTCAGCATTTCTCTGCAGAGACTACAAGGCACAAGAGGAATAATAACAAAAATACACAAATACACACCAGAACCCAATTGCTTTCTATCCTTCATCCTTCAGTGTGTGCTCATATTTTTATATATACCCTAAAGATTTTCACATCTTCTCAGATGCTGAAGTTTCCTTTTCATAGGCATGAAAGAAAAAACACAGCAAGCATATCACTCTTATACAAGATGCAAACAGAGCTCGAAAATCTGAATTCTAAGTACCCTATGGGAAATATTGTTGGAGCATGAACATTCATTAATTATAAAAACTGATTAAATTTTTCCTTCTTAAAGCCTTAAGGTTATTTTCAGATTCTGCCTTCCCAGAATTGGGTCACCTTCATGCCCTGCCCCCCAACCCCTCCTCCCCAATACATAATTTACTAGCATTAATTACCTTAATTTAAAATAAATTCAAATAAGCAGAGCTTGAGGAAAAGTATTCCAGCAATAGGAGGACTGCCTCTGGAAAGATCAAGGGGATCAGAAGCAAGCAGAAAACAAAAAATCCCTTCTTCTTAAATATCAAACAGAAACCCATATGGACTCTCAGGACAGAATCTACAATGCTGACTACTATCTATACTCACTGCCTCCTTGCCAATTGTCTTGCTAATAAACTTTGGCAAAGTTTGCCAATACACAAGGCAATAGCACACCATGAACAAAGATGCTGTAAAAACAGTCCATTAGAGTTTAGGCGTAGCTCTTGAAGTACATTGTGAACTGCAGCCCATCCTATGACCTCTCCTGAGATGACCAAGAATTACAAAGGGGAAGTACACGAGGCAGGCCCACCTGAGGAGCAGTACCAAGTGTTTGAGACACAGAGAGAAAGGGGTTTTTGCCTATTTTTTAAATCAAAATTGTAAACACGAGAGAACGATAATGGAGTAAGAAGCTGGCAAGAAAGAAACCAGCTGCTGAAAATCCACTGCTAAGACTTGAGACCTAAAAAATAATATTTCTTTTTAATTCTATGCAGACAACACAGCAACAAGTTCAGAACTTCCAGTTGTGTAACTTTGAGAAGGTAGCTGATATAGACAGAACAATAAGAGAAAAGGGGAAAAGTGACAGTATTAAGGACTATGGAAAAATGGAATCAGTTCTGTCAGTGATGAGCAATTAAGAGAA
This sequence comes from Vidua chalybeata, assembly GCF_026979565.1. Classification (NCBI taxonomy): domain Eukaryota; kingdom Metazoa; phylum Chordata; class Aves; order Passeriformes; family Viduidae; genus Vidua; species Vidua chalybeata. The sequence goes on from NC_071537.1 coordinate 23,033,093, forward strand.
CAAAGGAGAGCAATCATACTAAAACTATTTCCTAATTAAAATAATTACATTAGCTGGCCTTTAAGGAGATTTATTTATAGTAAGTGTGACAAGCTATTAAGTATTCAATTTAGATCAGAAGTCTCAAATTATGTCTTTAGGTATGGGGTGGAAGTGAGCTGCTGTCAAGCAAAATAACTCATCTCGGAGAGTAATTTGTCTCTGGCAAGGGACATAACTGGAATTATTCTGCTAAGATCAGAATTCAAATAACTACGGACACATGTAGATTGCAAAGCATGATTGCTAGAGTCAAAAAACTTCTACAATAGTCGTCAAATTACATTTGATTTGTAGGAATTCTGTCATAAGTTTTCTTATACAAATAGCACTTTTAAAATTCTTATTGATTTTGTCTTTTTTTAAATCAATTTCTATCCAGGAAATACTAAAATCTATGAAGTTCTCATAGTTATATTTTTCCTACATTTAAATATTACTGAAGACATTTGGAGCCTCTCACCCCTGACCTCCCTACACAGATCCTATGAACTGTCAAAATATCCAGCAGTATATAAAGACTGAAACCTCCACAACAATTTATCTAAAAGGTAGCAAATTTTAGAGATGAGTGAGGAAGGAAGGAAAAAAATCATAAAGAATTCCAAAAATCTGTTCCTATTTTTCATCACCAAATGTAGCAGAACTGCTGTCTAAAGTGGCAGATCAAGATCAAACAATGGGCATCCCAAAGTCAGAGTGTGACATCAATAGTTTGGACTTGCTTTTTCTAAATGCAAGTTTTCTGCTGGAAACACAAAATGCCTCTCCTGCCATGCAGATTGCTCATCAAGTTAGTCCTGAAGAAAAAATACCCTTTGTATTGTACAGAAAAATCTCTTGGAACGAGATCACAGGTACTGAAAGTACACTAAGAGCTCATTGCCAACAAAAGTCAGCAGAACAGCTCGTTTATGTCACTCAGAGCTGGCAGCCTATAGACATATACTGCAATTACTGCAACCCATATAAGTAGACCTTTTTTTTTATTAATTACTTTAATCACACTTTAAGAGGTACAGCAATATGCTAAAAAATAATGTGCATTATGAACTCGGGGAGAAGTAATTTCACTGGCATTTTTAAGCTCAGCTGTTGTCATCAGTATTTCTTATCCAGCAAGAGCTTTTTCTCATTAGATTTCCAATGCTTGTCTGCTTCTTAATCCTAAACCCTTGCTTCCAGATACTGAAGGCCACTTGATTCACCTTTCTGATCCCATTTCATTCCACAGATGCTGCTATTTCCAAGGAGCAATCTTTTCCTCTGTAAGCCCTGACCATCATCCCACTCCAAGTATTGACATACATTTTTATTCTACCCCATTGTTATCTACAGTGATTTATTGATGAACCTAATTTTTATTTGGCATATTAATAATGCAGTGATTAGTATATCAAGGTTCCCTTTGGCAATGAGGGAAACTCATTTGCTGCCACAGAAAACAAAATAGAGTTTTGTTGATAGCAAGACTAAATGAAAGAATCTGGAATCCTGAACTTGTTGGAATCACTTGGAGTGCAACATACTGCTTAATTAATTGGCAATTAATAAACATCATCCTCCAAAGGAGACCAGTGTCATAAGCCACTAAAAATTCACAAGTTTGCTTTGCAGTTCAGAATGGAAAGGCCACATAGTGCTACAAGAATCCTTTCCTTCCTTTTCTATTCACTAGAAGCAGTGGGCATTCAGAAACACTCATTTTTAATACAGAAGAACAAACTGGACAGAGATGACAATACCCATAGGGCTGAATAGGTTTTGTTTTATGTTTCTTCGTGATCTTCATGAAAAATGAAGCAAAACCAATGAAAACACCCCACAACACTAGTTCAGTTAACTACTAAGTGGATGGGATTGGTAACTAGACATATCTGACAAATTCACCAGTGGATCAGTAGTAAAACGTGCAGTTAAGCTGTTTCAAGGAGCCCAAACTTTCAATTGCCTCTAGTACCTGTTCTGAAAACATTACCGTCTGACTACCATCCATTATCTCCTTGTAAAGCCAATTAGGCATGTTACCTTAGCTTGGCCTCTCAGGCTCTCACTGCTTTCCCCTTCTGTGATGTAAGTAGTTTCCACCGTGGTGAAACATGTCAGACAAGATGATAACAGTCCTACCCCATGTAAGCCAATACCAAAAACACTAACTTTTAGTCTACTTTTATCACATTATCTGCAGAACTGTTATCCAATAAGCCTATGGGTGAACTAGATTTAGCTCTCAGCAGTTTTTAAATATACCTTAGCCTATGAAAAGGACTGAGATAGTAATTTCTACTAGCAACAGTTATGACAGCTTTAACATGAAACTCAACTAACAGAAACAAGACATTCCGTACAGGTCATTCAAAAACCTATGCTTGGTTATATATTCATTGAAGGTATATGCTAGATGTAAATTAATGATTAAATAATTAGATGAAACTTTCAAAATATCTATATTTAACTGTTTAAATACATTATAAAGCAATAATCCTTTTAAGGTGGATACATATCCTCAGCTTTATCGTTCCACAGCACGGTTACACTTCAAAGGATTCACGATGCACTTCATACAGCTATTAGTGCACCACTACCATTAAATTATCTCCACCTCAATTAGCAGTCTGCTAACCTAATATTAAATACACACACAGCTGTACAAAATAGAGATTCACAATACAATATACAAAATAATTGCATCAATTCTTGAATTTTAACGTAGTCAATAATTTGACAGCACATAGTCTAAAATGAAAATACTTTTAAATTGTATGTAATAGCCCCTCCCCAAGTAACGTAATTTTTTTTCCATATTGCTTTTCAAATACTACTACTGAAAACAAGAATAGTAACAATGACCTCCCACTGACAGATTTCAGCTCTAATTTAAATTGATCTGGTTCCAAGAAAGATAGGAAGAGCATGCATGTCCTCAATAACTTACATCAGAAAGACAGAGCTCTGCTTTTATTATGACAGTCCAAAAGCACTTTATCCTACAGCACTGGAATGAATTCTTAAGTGCCTCCATTTTATTTAATCAAAGCAAAGAATTCATTCTAGATTTGTGCAGTTCATTCATCAGACTGAATTAAATTTTTGATAAGCCATTGTTAAATTTTTTACAACATAACGATCTGAACTTTAATAGGCCTTTCACTTTCTTCTCCTTTGTCTTCCCAATTTCCATGCTGTGAGGCACAGTGAAGGGCCTAGGAACTGGAGAAGACAAGCATGAGCTTCTTTAAAATACAGAATATCAGAACAGTCACAAAACTTCAGAGATTAAGCATGAATCATCACAAAGTAGTAAGCCAGCACGTTATATTCTTATTAGAACCAAAACATTGTAACCGGGAAACAAACTTTTGTGAGAGTATATCCAGATATAATTCTGCAAGTCTATCCCTCAAAACTCCAGATACAAAAAAAATTATTCTCTTACCTAGAACCCCAGCAAAGATAGTACCAGAAGATCACAAGAATCCACTTCTGCAGACATGTTAGTATGAAATGCTTATTCCATCATGACCAAGAATTTAGGAAAACTATCTTGGTTTTCCTGAACTTTCTTCACAAAACAAGCTTCATGTTTGTCTTCTACTGTTTCAGCTGTACATTTTATGAAAAATCCTTGGTCTTTATTCCTGAGACACCCATGATCACATCAACTGCACTCAAACTCAGAGTTCCTGCCTCCTGGTAGCCCCATCAACCAAATCTCTACTACAAAGCCAGCTCGGCTTCAATTTACTACAGGTAATTTAATATGGTATGAAAAAACTCAAGTCAATTGACAGATGGCAACCAAAAGTAAATAAAAAGCAGTCTCCAACTCAGATTACTTTTTCTCACATGGGATATTTGTTGCAGCTACTCCCAAAATACATGTTTTATTTGGCATCAGGAAAAAGCAGCAGAGGTATCTGATTTTTTCTGATGAGCTTCCAGAACTAGTCTCTACTCAGCTTTTATCTAATTAATTTGCCCAAGTGCTCAAAAAGCACTTTGTTGGTTTGTTGTTTTTTTTTGTTTTTTGTTTTTTTTAATTCACATAGTCAACAGAGATTTACATCTTATTCACTGTTAAAATTTCCATTGTATTAATGATATATCAAAACCAACTTTTAAATCCCAGCTCCCACAAGATCTTTCACGGAATCATCCAAGCTGGCAGGTACCTCAAATTATCACCTTGTCCAAACTCCTGCTCAAAATAGGGAAAATACTGAAATCAAAATTTCAAATTCAGGTTGCTTTAGACTTTGACCAAGCAGATCTTCAAACATTGCTCTCTGCCCTGAATGGTGCTGCCTCTCTGTCTCTCCAGATGTTCTTGTCAGAATAGACAGAGGTACATGCAATAGGTTTTGACTGCTTTATGAAGGAGGAAGTTAAGACAATCTCTTTTTTTTTTTATGCTGTGTTTATCACAGAGTTAATAAGGGGATCCACTTATGTCTCTAGTTTGTGCACTTCTCTAATCATCTTAAAAATGAATAGTAAGAGAAATAGTATTTTACTAGCTTCTGCCGTTAATGGGATTCAAAATGTAGTCTCCACATAGTCTTCCCATAAAACCACAAACCCTAGGTCCCTAAAAAAACCAAAACCCAAAAGACAACCAAAAGCAACAAGGCAAAGAAAACAAGACTCCACCCACAGTTCAGCTACTCCTGAAAACATCTTGCACCTCATAACAAAGTATGAAGGACCTGTTTTTTTCTGAGGCTCACGAAGAGAACCACAGAATAAAATAAAAGCAGGAGCTAAAAGAACACCCTCAGGTGCTGATGGAGAAGTTATGGCTTGGAACAGGGGCTGTAATGACACTCTAAGACTCAGCAGCACTTTCACTGAGACAGTAGTCTGTGGTTTGCATACCACCCTCAGATAAGGCTGATGCTGCTTGGTACACCCAGGAAAAAAACAGAAGAGCATAGCAATGGCTCAGATTTACACAGTTTTAATCCCATATAATTCCACAATAGGCCACAAGCCTGTTGGTTCTTATTGGTTGGCTCCAGGCTTCCAAAGGCATGTAGCCAGTAGGAAACATTAGACAAAAAGACTTAGGTGGAATTAGATGGCATTTAGACTGGGTGAATCTGGGCCACACCATGCTATCCCTTTTCTGAAAGCCCTGAACACTGCCAGTGTACTTTGACCAACAAATAAGTAACAGACAGATTACTGAGAAAGAACCACATCCAAGCCATGCATCGCACTGTTCTCAGCACACACAATCAAGAAAAATATCCAATTCAGTTTCTCCAAAAGCAATGGGTTTATAGAAGTTCATGGCCTGTAGTCCAGTGGGATGTGAGGGAAACCTCCAGTTCATAAACTGTTTTTTCCTCACTGGTTTAGCCTGTGTGTAACACAAAAAAAAAAACTGATCTGTGACATTCTGCTCAAGTTTCTGCTCTATTCCTTTGCTTACATAAGGGAGACTACTAAGAAACATAAAACCTTATTTGTTTGAAAACCTCTATCACACCTCATAATACAGATGCTGTTGTTTTGTACAGCATTTTATATCAACTGAACTACAGGAAAAGGGGTTTAGAATGATAAAACCGAAGCCACATCATAAACAGATGAAATATTTCTGTGACTATTATATTGTGTTACTTGCAGAGGAAGCAGCCTTTGTTAACCTGCTACAACTCTGTTTGGGATTAGAATTATTTAAACCAGAGAATGTAGGCCACTGATACCATTATGTCTATACCATGTTGCACTTTTGCAGAGATTTATTTTCAAGGCAGAGAGAAGTTACCTATTATTTTCCCCGTGCAGATTATCCAGTTCAAAAGTCAAGAACATAAATTCCTTTGAAGAACATTGAAACAACATTAAAAACAAAACATATGGCTTTGGACAGACAGCACAAGAGTAAGAAATTTTCCATAAGTTACCTGTCTTTAATCCACTGACAGAAACATCAAAGCAGCATTATGGATATTGAATAAACATCCTAACTAGTCTGCACGTATCAATATCAAACTTAAACCTTTAGTTTATACAGACAGAAACAGATTAATTTTACTTCTTGAGATAAAGTAAATTCAGAAAGCGGAAATTTTACCATATGGCAAAGCTCCAGAACCTCAACACTAATCCTGAGATCTTAAAACTAGAGTGCATTAAAAACCAGGAAATCCGATTGAAGTAAATATACATTTTGAAGATCTCGGCTGATGTCACCTACACCTTCTTTCTTGACAATAACTCTAGTTCTACAAGTTAAGAACTATAACCTCTCCTCTGACCAAACTCCTTGCACAGTGGAAAAGATGAAGCTGACAAAACCAAAAGGTGACTTGACTAAAATGCGGAATGTGCATCCCTGATATATGCATATTTATTTATAAATTATATACATGTATTGCAAATAAAGAAGCACAGGCCATACACAAGAAACCTCATAAAAAGACTGGGGATTTAGAGAATGGTTAGAATTACAAATTAAGGGAAAGAAGACAGGGAAATTTCTGTATTTAACTGGTTTCAGGCTTAGAACATGGGTCCTCTGTATCTTCCTGAACACAAGAGTCATTTGAAGGGGACATGCTATAAACTGATGGAGACTTTAACCTTTCAGTAATCAGTGTTAATGATTAGCTTGAGCTATTTAGTAGCTTGAGATAGTTACTACATCTCTACAGCAAATCACTCCAGGCCACCGAGAACAATAGGCACTTTTAGCTGCAAACCTCTGTGGAAAGGCCAAGAAACAGAGGAATGAGGAAATATAAGGATCTTCACAGAGCCTCAGGGGGGATCTTTACAATACAGCTTCTTGTTCTCAGAAAGGACAAGTTGCATTTTCCTTTGCAGTACACAGTTTGTAGTCTACCAGAAGTCACTCCTGCTAATGCCAAGTCAGACACATTTCACAGCAAAGATCATTTAAATGAGAACTGCACATTTGAAGACTGAAGTGCAGGGCATGATGCATAACTTTGGTTTCCTGTTAAGGAGGCTTGATGGTCTTAGCTTGCCCATTCTGCCAGCTAATTATGCCTCATGACATCAGAAAGCAATTTTCTAACTCCCATATTCACATTGCATTAGTCTCCATAGTAAAGGACTGGTAGAGAGTATTCATAAGATATCATCATAATAAATCTTACTCTCAAATACTTCCAAGTGAAAGTGAATTTTTTCTATCATTTGGAACACTATTTAACATCTCTTTCTTTGGATGTGATAACAAGCAGACACTAATCCATTAGGTGTAAGTGGCCTTTGCTAACGCTGTTTAATTTTCTAGAGACAAGATAGAACACGGAGCAAGGCAAGCTGTGTGCTTTGCACTTGGCAAGAAATGGATACCATCAATCACCAGTGGCTACATCCTTTCTTTTAATCACTCCAAGTAGCTGGGATGTCAGAAGTGACACGAAGTGAAAGAGTTTGAGAGATGGAAGAGGGATCACAGTATCATCCTGCTGAAAACTTCAGCTTTTCATTTTAGGAAAAAACTTATCCTCAACCCTCACACCAATAACAAAAGGATCTGTTGCCAAAGTGCATCAATAGTGACTACCACATGAATTTCTTGACTTTTCTAACTGGTAAAGGACTGAATTTCTATCCTTTTGCGTTTGCCTTGTTAGATTAATGGTCCCTCTCAATGGGTATACTAAAAAAATAAAAATACCCTAAACCAAATTAAATTTCACATTCCAATAAGGCATTAAAAATAACCATCACCTGAGCTTTAGTACACTGGAAAACCATCACTTACAAGCAGAAGTACAGGAAGATCATATTTTCCAGTTAGCCCCATAGCACATTGGTCCTCTGTGACTGACACATGGCATATTCTCACATACAAAATACCAGTAGCACTTACATTAAATCTACCCCTAAATCTAACCTCTCTCACCCTAGGCAGAGGAAACACTCCAAGAAAGTCACAAATGAAAATACAGCTATAGTTAGATCTTTAGTTATACCAGGAACAGCAGCTTGTGTAGGTCCTGCAATAAATTGGTGCTGAACCTCACCATGGTTTTTTTTCCCTATGGAAGGTTGTTCAAATGCAGACAAATTACCTTTCTTTATTATTTCTAAAGTTGGGTTTTTTCCACTGGTATTTTAAAGCAAAACTGCATTGAACAGAAAAGCATGCTATAACTAAACATCATTCAAATTCTGGATATTGGATTTTTCAACCAGACTTTAGTGTTACAGTTATGTTATTACACAGAACAATGCTGCCTCATATTAAATACTCAGGTTCACCATGATTGGCAGAAACACAATAATCACAAAAATATGATAGTAGTATACAATAAATATTTAAAACAGCATTTAAAATCTTGGTATGTACAAAAACAATTGTGCCTGGTAGCACACTAAAGCATGATCAAGTTATTGCAGAGCTGTTGGTATGTGCCGACAGCTCAATGTAGCTCTAAAAACATACCCACAGCTTTAGACATACTGGTTTTGGCTAAAACCAGTTATAGGCAGCCAAGTAGAAATCATTCCAGAAGTTAAAATAAGTCAGTAATTAAGTGACACTTTTCAGAAATATAATTTTAGTTCTCATTTCCTTTTTTTCCTAAATACTTTCTGGGCTGTTATTTTGAGATGGTTATTAACCGCTAGGTTATTTTTAATGCCCTGCATGTGACAGATGTCGCTGGAAGAAAAGGCAGCTGAAGGACAACAAACTCCTTCTCCAGGATGGGCTTTACGTCCAGGGTTACTGTAGGGTTCAACCCCAAAAATGCCCTAATAAACTCAGAAGTCACACTGACAACTTACATATAAAGAATTATTTACGACCACTGTTCTTTTTCTTTCTAAAGCAAGCCAGCATTTGGAGGTCATTTAGCCTCAGTGAAGGAAACACGTCTGACCAGGTTGGAAATGGACTAGGAGTAGGATCTGATTTGGAATTGACACAGGGAGTAAAGAAACTAGGGTAAAGCTAAAGGGTATCCCACAGAGAAATCTGTAATTGCTTTTGGTTCTAGTGTCATTAAAATGACAAGAGGGACCACCATACAGGCTCTCAGGTCAGCAGTTTCCTGAGAACATTGCCAGACACCAAGTAATTGCTACAGAAAAAGTGAGAGAAAAACAGGTACAGGAAAGTCTCTGTAGTAGAAGATATCCTTAATACAGTAGTAAAGGAGTTATTCATTACAGTCTGAGCCATTGTAAGAATTAAAAATTCTTCAATAATGCAGTATCAAACTGGGTCTGCAAAATGTACACATTTCTGAAGATACCAGATAAATTTAGCAGCAAAAAGATGCAATCAGACAGGAACAGTGCAGCCCATCTCTTTGATCCAGAAAAAATTGAAAAAACTTCAGACCACTCTAGATTAAGTAGTAGAGTCTTTACTGAAATGCTTAAAAGAGAAGTAACAGGCAGCCTTGTGGGGCTGAGAGAGATGATCCCTTTCTCTGAGTCAACATTTGGGCCTGGTATGAACTTGAGCTTGAAATCTTCCATTACATACTAAAGGAGTATGTTTGCACAACCATGTGGAAGCTCATCCTCCTCTGAAAAGCCTCCTCCCTGCACTGACACCACTACACTGTTCCCCAAGTCACATTTGGGTCACAATGAAAGGATAGCGAAGATGTGATGAAAAACACAGTCCATCATTACTTTTTTTCAAGTAGGTTACATCAGTCCTTCTGGATGTTACTGAGGCAGAATGTACAACAACAGGTGCCAGAGAAATCCATCTGCACTCCTTGGAGGTGCCAAAACACACAGAACTGGAAAATGTTGCTGCAGACACTCTCAGGTCCAAAATTACTGAAAAAGATGAAGTAAACCACCAGCCAAGGAATCTAGTAATTTATGACAGAAATTCTGTTCTTGTCCCAATTAGAAATAAAAGGCAAATTTTATTTCTTTTTATTAGAAATAAAATAACACTGTTTAGCTGCCTGGTATTCGTTTTTAGACCAACATTTGAAATAGACAAGTTAGGTATTATTACAGTTGCTTTTACTATGGATATTGCACAGAAGGTCACATTAGAGGAGAGACAAAATGGACAAAAGCTCCAAAATCCTCTTGGATCCAAATATACAGAAGAGATCAGAGATTTACTATCAACATAAACATGAATTTTTAAGTACTTCCTTAGAAATTGGTCCTGGTTTCAGTTTTGATCAGACATAACTAATTCAATGAAAGCTTCCTGTGGACCACTGCCTTAGTTGACTAATGTAAAACAGAGTGCAAAATTGAGGTTTTTATATATCTAGAACTCAAAGGACCAGAAACCATAGCACTGCCCATATCAAGAATAATGGAAGGAGGAGTTTACTGAGCCTTCAAGTTAGATTTGCTAATCAGCCTGCTAAACAGACTAGAAACTATAGAAATTTAAGCCCTTATTGAGAGATTAGTGACTTCTCAGGGACTAAGAGCACTAAATTTTCGCAACTGTGCATAGTATTGTAAAAAAGCAGTTTTGTCTGGATTCATATAAAAAACTTGAAGGGGGCAGCCTGTATATATGTCATCAACACACAACAAACAATCTTGCATGAACCATAAGATATAACAAAACAGTAAAATTGAAGGCTTGGCAATGTTGACTAGCATTCAAAACAAAATCAGAATTATATTTTTGTCTCAAGCAAGCTAGCACTTTTTCAGTACTTAAATACTACTTCTATTACTTCTAGTGCTAATTCAGGTATGAATTCTATGTACAATTCACTTTAGTTTTGGAATCTGTAATTAGACTGGCAGACACAGGTGGAAGAACATGCTTTAAATCCTAATGACTGTTCAGATCAGTCTAGGCTCTGTTAAATATCAGTTTATAAGAATGTATGGGAAGCCTCTTATTCATGAAGAATAAAACATAATTAATTCTTTTTTACATAATTTTCTCATTTGACATGAAAGAGAGAAATAATCACATCAAAAATTTTTGCATTTCACTTCAGCTGGACATGATTTCCTTTAGTAAACTTCTGCATCTTTGTAGTCAAGACATTATTTGTTTACTTGCTAATTGTATAGATTTAAAAAAAAAAAACAGATTAACCTGGTTGTACTAGAAGACAATAAATAATTGGTGAGCAAGCAAAAGTTTGCCATTTACACAATGCTTTGAAGCCAGAAATGGCTAGACAATGTGTCCTCAAGATGACACAACAGGGGAACAGCTTATTTGGTAAGGCCATTCACATGATGTAAAACTCAGAGTCACAATGCACAATGAGTTTATTATTTTCGTATAGCCTCAGGGATATGACAAGCAAATTAAAGCTGTATCTACTTTGCTCCCTCACATACCTTTTCTTTCTTCCTCCTCATGCAATACTATGAAATTAATTGCTGCCACGATTTTGACCTAGTAGATTTTCTATCTTTAGTTCAGCAGGACCTAAATATTATCTCCAGATCTCAGAACACCCTAAGTAATTCTTGCTATTTTTTACCTGCCATCAAAAACTATGGAGGACTCTCAGAGGTTTTGTATATCCCTCACCAGAAAGTCATTTCTCACTCTGCTGAAATTCAGCCTCACAGTAATAACTGTTCACATAGCAAAGCTTAGGACAGTGTGAAGTTTTAAATAATCTTCTCTAGCATAGCTTCCCCCTGCCCCCTAAAATCTCAAGCGATTTCAGCTTTTTTCTGTAATTTCAGCAGCACCTTAGGCCCTTCCTTATTTCTGTCCTTTCCACTTGGATCAATTCTCTGTTAAACAACTGAAATTTTTCACTATTGGCCAAAATTCAAATCTACAATTATTCCCCAAGACCTGAAGCCCAAATTTCCCTCAATTTAAGTTGCCCTTTTTAGCTTAGAAACAAGACAGATTAAATTTAATAATATATCAAGAAAGTACAAAATATTTTCCTGTGTGCATACTTGTTGACTTCCTTCACAGAACCAGTTACAATAATTGTTTTATTTTAAAACCAACCTTGTGCAAGAGAAGACTGCCTTAAAGTGCCTTAAGCTTTTTCTTAAATTAAATAAAGTACTTATTAGCTAATATGAGGGAACTCAGTATATTTTTCCAGGAGATCTGACGTTAGCAACAAAATACAGACCAATTAAATATAGGACCACAGTAAATACACTTCAGGGAAAGGATACTACACTGAAAAAGCCCTGCCTTAGTATATCTATCCATTATCACATATCCTTGTTTTTCACTTCAGAACTGTGCTTTTGGTTTTGGGGTCAGGGAAGCATTTCATTTTATGGGAAAAGGGAAGTAAAGGAAACGCAAAATTATCTAAGGCGTTAAAGCGGCTTAAAAGCATCTAATGCCATAAGCTGCTTTCAATGCCTTCGATCTGTTTAAAGGAGGAGAGGGACCAAAAAAAACACAGAAACAAAAAGTATTTCTGAAGGAAAACAAGAAGCCTTGGTGAAATAGTGGTTCAGGAGGCATAAATAAATATGACAAACTTTCAAGGAGGACATTTTTAATATCTGAGGGCAAAGATATGAAAAATCAAGATTAGCTTTCAGGAAGATGCTGTGGTGGAGCTGACGTTACCGAGTGCATAATTTACTCTTGGTGATGAATGGTTAGGGCTCTGGAGTAGCTTTGGACAGATGTTTGTAACGGTGCAGCTGAAAAGGGAGAGGTGAGGGGAAACAGAACAGGCAACCAAATACAACAACAAAATGGCTGCAGGCACAAGCACAGGCAGCAAGGTACCTCAAGGCACAAACACAGGAACAAGTCTGGCCACGGACCTTCCAGGGCAAGACCTTTCCACACTGACAAAAACTGATCTTGTACCATAATGTTACTGAGCTTCCACATTTGGTATCAAGCACCGGCAGAGCTGTCCTTGGAAAGGCATTTCCTTGAATTATTACATTTACATTTGACTGCCACCATTTTCTCAGTTGTGGCTTTATCTCATGTCTAGATATACATGGTTAATCTTGGCAAAAAATGCCAGATAATATCTTGAAAAAGTGATGCAATATTAGGAATAAATGCATCTTATAGTTACAATTTTCTAAGCAATAAAAAGACTCTGGCCTTAGGAATTTACTGGAGAGTAGCTAGCATTGCACAGTCTGCATGCTAGAACTGCACTGATAGCCTCTATTTTATTTCTCCCCCCCCCTTAGGAAAACACCGGAAATTAAAATACTGCCCAAATACTGCTAAGGTTTCACAAAACAGGTCTGTCTTTGGTCCCTAGAAAAAGAACCCACAACACCTACTCTTTTTAAATACCACTTTAAATTACTTTACAGGCAGATTCTGTTGCATTGGTAGACCTAAGCAGAGCCTCATTACTAAATAAGAATGTTACTCTGTATTCCACACCAGCAATCATTCAAAACCTACTGAATAAGCAAGATGAATGCTGGGAATTTTCTATTAGGAATTTAGATTGAAGGGCCTTTGACAGCTTCTGAAATCAGGCCTTTAACTGCTCTCAGATATCTGTTTACCACTCATCACCTATCTTGCACTACTGACAAGGTTTCAGAACTCAACCATCCTAGTTCTCTGTACTTCATACAGAAGTATCAAATAAACCACATGATGTCTCAGGTATGGAATTTGCAGCAACCAGTATTTCTGGTGCCTGTAATTGAATAACTGATGGACATTCGCTTGTGTAAGCCCTTACAAACACAAATTACCAAGCACAGGACAAAACAGGAGCTTGAAACACCAGGGGAACCAAGACAACTCTTCAGGTTGTGCTGAGACCTTAAAATTCATGTTAAGCCAGAACTAGAGAAGACATTTTAAGGGCCCTCCACAAGATTAGAAGCAATGTGGTTGACTGAAGTGGATAAAACACTCCCTTGTTCTCAGTGCACTCTTACCTTGCAATCACTAAAAGAGTATGTTATGGTTATTTTTCCAAAGGACTGCAGGACTGAAATCCACTTCACCTATTCCAACCCTGCTCATGAGGATTTGATTACTTATTGTTCCATTACCATGTTAGAGCCAAATGACCTGTACCAGGGTAGATGTAAGACCATGGCCACTGTATATTGCCCAACACACAGCTCAGCTGCAGGGGCCATTCACCTTTCAGAATAAAACTTAAAAAGATGTTCAAGTCTCCCAGTCCAACGGAACCAAAATAGCACTTCAGGTGTTTTTCTGCATCACTGTTACAGTTAAGCTGAACAGTCAAAATGGTATTGGACAATTCCCATCAGAAGGCAGCTGCAAAGGGATACAAGGCTGATGGGTCTACTTACCACCCAAAATCTATTGTGTTCTAACACAATTCACAAGAGGACAATTTGTTTAAGATTTTGGAAAATTTTAGCACAATTCACTCAGAAGAAGATAGTTTCATTTGCTTTTTAGAAACACTGCCCAACTTCTAAATTATGCTGGAATGTTTTCCTAGCTCAGTAAATCATCTTCTTTTGCCTGTTATTTCTGCATTACTGCATATTGTTCATCGACTAGCTCTTCACTGCCCTTTTTTACTTTTAATATTTCCAGAGTCAAAGCACTTCAGGACTATTTCAAAGTCAAACCAGTGAATATAGTTATTTTTATGCCTGCATTGAGTTGGTCATTACTATCTGACATTTGGAGAACAATTAAGGACACAAAGCCGAGGTAATTTTTCCTAATTAGAACAGTATCAGTACAGTCTGAGATGATTTCTTCCAAGTTTGAAACTGAAATCTGCTTCTTCAATGAAGATGATTTCTTCTACCTGAAACTCAAATACCAAATCTATTACTTTGCTAGACTGCTGGAACTGAATACATTTATATCTATAAAAACAGCAAGAAAGCATTTTTGAAGTGAAAAGGTATTCTGATGACTCAGAAAAAAAAATGCTTGAAAAAAAGGGCATGCATCAATTAGACAAGGTCAGTGCTGGGAGACTTGGTTTTTACTTCTCTGGACACCAATATTTACCTACCTAAACAATCAGAAGTGAAATCATTCTCTATTATGATCAAATTACTACTATGAAGAATCATCATTATTGCCATAATAAACATTTTCTTTAAAAGGGTAGTTCCAATTCAAATAAACCATGTCAGCTCATATTTAAATTGAGGAACATGGAAAAATATCTGGTTTTAAGGCCACAGAAATGCCTGTTGAAATTCAGGTCAGCAGCATAACTTAGAGGTCTAAAGGCAGAAAAGTAAACAAATTCTAAAAACAGCATCAACATCACAATTTTGCGGTTTTATTTTTTCAGGTGAAGAAACATGGAAAGAAGGACATCACCATCTTATTTGCTCACTTCTGATTTCAAACGCCATTAAAATGCCACAGTTTCTGAGCTCTACTTAGAAACGCTTCCAGTAATGCTTCATTTTTCACCATCTGATGCCACCCACTGATAAGAAGCACAGAGACATGGAAATCAATAGGCAATGCTCACTGAAGAAGTGGCGATTCTGATGCACTTTACAGTGGAAAAACATTGTGCCCTAGGTAAGAGAAACCCTACCCTTACAGCCCGCCCTCACTGCACCTCGTCAAGAATTTCTACCACAACACAAATATATCAATCATTCCTGGAACAATTATTTGCTGCAAGGGCTCAGTCCACACCAGTGCTGACAGCTCACACCACCAGCCATTCTGGATGCCACCTTCCCACACAGTAATGATTTCTGGTGTGCAGCATGACCTCACCATCCTTTAGAAAGCTCTGCTTCAGAAGACCAGAGAAATATTTCAGAAAATGGCTGTAATAACAACACAAAATTATTACAGAATCTAATTTTGGAAAAAAAAAAAATTCTAGAGCTTTTAGCTTCATGCTCTTCCCCCACTTCGTACTGCTCAATCATTAGCATATTCATATTTTCTGGATCGTGCTATCAAAATCTACATAACAGAGATGAACTCCCTCACACAGCAAATACGTGTGAACATCTCTTAGCAACAACCGGTCATGAGCCAGCAAGGAAACTTAACAGTGATCCCACTTAAAACATCCTACTTATGCATACCAAATGATAATGCCATCAGTAAAAATCCAAACTGTTCACTAAAGCAGCATTCTCCTGAATGCTTGAAATTAAATCTTCCCCACAGAAGCCAGACACCAGAAGGAGCTGTGCTTCGTCCTTGACAGCTATTCCAAGAACACTTGCAAGGGAACAGTAACGTGTGCTTCTGTCCCCAGTTGCTTCAGTTCCAAAATTCACATTCAAGCACTGCTTAAAATTCACTATGCACAGAATGTGCCTACATTACCATCACCAGAGAAATAAAGGAAGAGAAAGAAGGAAAATATTAACAGTTTTCTGTGTTACTCAACCATGTGGAAAAGTAATTTTGCTGGTCTAATACAGGTACCAATCACTGCAGCAACAAAAATCAGACTTACCAACTGGCCTCTATGAGGTCTGAAAAATATGAGCAAGCTTGATCTCAGTGGCCTCTTAACTGCATGTGTGATAGCAGTACCATTATGATATTGAGGGTTTTTTTGTCAGGCCAACTATATCCACTCCTCCAACTGAATGGAGGGTGCCATTCAGTTAAATTAAAAATCTGGTCTCCTACTAAGCTGAGTCTCTTTTCTGCCCTGTGAGGCCTTTAGGGGTAATCAGACCAACACATATAGGTCTAACTCCTCTCCTTTGCCATTATACTGTTCATTGCTTCGAGGAAGGTGAACCTCTACAAAGTCAAGTCATATTTACATGCCTACAGATGAACTGGGTGAGTTATTTCATGCACACACTTTGTTTTCTGGTATTTATATTGGCCAGAGGGCACAGCTCCTCATGGCCCTTAGAGTTACTCAGGGGGTAACAAAAACCCCAATTCTTTTTCATTTTACTATATGCTTAGAATGCTTAACTTTATGTAACATATTTCTCAAAGGGCTGCTATACCTTAGCTAACAGGCAATTAAGTATTCACAAATCTATTTGGGGTAGATGGGAAGAGAACACTGCCATTAAGCATAAATCAAGAAGAGGTAAGTCAACTAGTTCAGAAAGATGGATAGAAATACAGCCTGACCCTACTCTCTGTGGAACACAGAGACCACATTAAGAGAAGAGGGACCAGAATTAACTTCACAAGAGTGAACCTCCCCTGAACAAGGTAATAAAAGAGACAAAAGCCAAAGGTGCTGTGTTGAAGAAGTGAAATGTAATGCAAAAATGGCAACAAGGCAAGCAATGCCTTCATTAAATTCAGTCCATTTTCTTGAAATACTTTAAGGAAGGCAGCGAGTTTGAATGGATTGGAACATACCAAAGAGGGACACTAACTGCTTGTTACCAAACTAACTGCTTCTTAGTAAAAAAGACTGAAAAAATACTTTCAAAGTAGTTTTTGAATAGAACTTTCATCTCAAAGAAATGGATCTACACATTCTTGGAAACAACAGGTATTACAGTTTTTAGGAAAATGCACTAAATGCTTCCTTTAATGCAGCAGCTAGTGCTTACATTAAGTGGAAAAACTAAACCTATCTCAGCTGATTACACTTTCCATAACATCTAACATCTTCTGAAGTATTCCTCTATCCTCATGCTTTTGTCAACTTCTATTTGACCTTAAGTCAAAAACAGATGTGCATTTTTCATCTTGAATCCTTCAATACACACAGACTTGTTTGAATTACAATAGTTTCACTGAAAATTATGTTGCCATTCAGCTAGCTGTGACAGAAATAACTGTCTGAATTGCTATCTAAGGGAAGCAGCCCTCCACTAAAGTTAAGACCATTATCTCTCCTAGATACTTTATTCAAAAACATCCAGCTTCAGTGTGGGTTGTATAGCTTCATCACTTTTTTGGTACTAGAATATCTCATATTGAGTAAAAAGGAAATTATTCTTAAATACTCAGCACAAAATGATCAAAATGTTTCATAGCTTATCAGTTCTAATCAGTTCTAATCCTTTCATATTCATTTTAAGCATATACCCTGTAGAAGTCTCCAAAATTGTAAACAGTAGTTTTAAAAATATTACTTGGCAGTTTTTGATAGCTGTTATCAGGCATTAAACTATTCAACAGAGAAGTTAGAAGCCATTCTCCTTTATATATTGTACCACTTGTACATTACTCATACCTCAGGAACACAGAAGTCTTTTGCTGATTTCCCCTGATGGCTTAACCAAAGTATTTGTTTGTTGGAGAGCTGAACAGGACAGTTATTGTCTGTTATCCCTGCCCTGTTATTGTCTGTTATCCCTGTCCCAGGATTCTGTGAAGCTGTATGTCAATAACTTGGGAGTTTCAATCAAATGCTCTAAATAATAAACTTAGAATTAATGCAGTCTTTTTTAATATCTCAAGATAATGCAGTATCTGTATGTTGAATAGCAAGGAAGTACAATTTATTGCTACATGAAAAAAATTAATTCAGCCACCTTAACTATCTTTTAAAATGTTTAAAGAAAAAAATGTTTCTGATCTGATTTTAAGATTTACTTCACAAAGTAGCATTTTCCTGTCATTCTACCAGTTTCCAAGAACCCTAACAAGCAATTATGAAAACAACCTTGAGATGAAACACAGCATGAGGCTGCACTTCATTGCCATACCAATTTCAAGTTCCTATACCTTGCATGGAATTTTGCAAATAAATTTATTACAGCAGGTTAATGTTTTTAACTTTTAGCATGTCTAAGAAAGCACACTACCAGTGCCTCCCAGGGACAATGAAACAGTGGAATCAGGGTGTTGGGCAGTACCTTGGGGCATCAACAACCCAAACAGCACGTTAAGAATTCAGAAGGCATACATGTCCTGCCTAACTGCATGAGCAAGTCAGAGGTTGTGTCACTCATCTCATTCTGAGATGAGACTGACAAGGTCTCAGCAGTGCAGAGCATTCATAGTTCCTAAGATCTCCCAGATCACCCCATAGTCAAATGGGGACATTTGTTGAGAGAGAAGTCAATAGCAAACACACAAGGATAAGGAACACCCCTCAGAATTAAAAGGTAAAAATAAAAACAACAAACACTGGCAGAATGGCAGTAGGAATACTCCATCTATATGGCATCTTATGATTCATTTCATGTCCTCATGAAATGGAAAAAGTAAACGTGTGCCTGTTCTGAATTATGCTGGCCCATTTTTGTGGCATGAAGCTACATTATTAGCAATCCTCTGGAAAGAGGAATTTGTTTATAAGTCTAAGGACTTACTAAGAGTGAATCACCTATCTACTGATCAGGTATTTTGGTAACAACTGGAAATTGAAGACGGCAAATGACACCACGGACACAGGCTGGCCACCACCAGTACAGCGTTCTACAAGATTTCAAAGAGCTTTTCACTTAAAGTCTGTCATAATGCCAAAAGCACGATTAGTTATTAATTGGAAGAGAAAGAAACTGGGTTAAATCCAGATGGATACTTTCAGTTAAAAATCCCTTACCAATAGTCTAAAGTGATACAATTCTGCAATTAATTTATTCTGTTCTAAACAATTAAAAATATTTAAGATGCATAATCTAGTAGAATGTAGTCAGAGAATAAGGCAGAAGCTCCCCTCTGCCAATACAAGTAATTATGTATGCCATTTGTTGTTATGCAGCTGAACTGACTCAAAGTTCTGCATTAGCCCTCACATTGCAGCCCCTTTTCCACAGAACTGCCAGCTTGAGTCTACTCCCACAGTGCAATGAGCATGCCATGAAGTGGCTGTGAATCACAGATGGTGCCAGCAGAGATCTCTCCATTCTCATCTTTAGTCATTCTGCAGGCAGGGAAATGCACTGGCTGCAGACCCCC
This sequence comes from Vidua chalybeata, assembly GCF_026979565.1. Taxonomy (NCBI): domain Eukaryota; kingdom Metazoa; phylum Chordata; class Aves; order Passeriformes; family Viduidae; genus Vidua; species Vidua chalybeata. The sequence continues at coordinate 23,052,831 of NC_071537.1, forward strand.
CATCTCCTGCAGCTTCAGCAGCAGCTCGACTCTGTTTTGCCACAGACAATCAGCTTACCTGCCACTGCCTGGCTTTTTAGCCTGGAGAGGTGTTCTGTGTTCACTGCACACTAAATCCCTCGTGCACTGCTGACACTGCAGCACTTGTTAAAACCTACAGATTAAAGCACTTATCCCCTGCCTCGGTCTGCAAGGCAGTTCTCATTCACAGGTGAACTCTGCACACATCAAGGGCACAGTGTGAATTAATAATGTGCCACACCTGGTAACACTTTAGGTTTTCTCCCTTTTAACTACTTCTGCAGGTGGTATTGTTATGGAACATGGAAATAACTATATAAAAAATAGAATCAGAAGTTTCACTTTCTAAAACTTGCTGGATGAAATATTTCAGCACACCTAACATTCAACACTTTAAAGTAGCCATTTGACAATATGGAAGCAGAAAGTATTTGATACCATTAACATGTGGTTCCATCTGTTGTAAAACTTAATCCCCCAGAAATCTGAAGTTACTTTTATATTATGCTGAAGGAAGAATTTATTGGTCTCTTGGCCAGCAGCACTATAGGAAACATCCTGTTCTTCCTTCCTTTTCGTGATTAAGTCCCTACACATCCAAAAGGAAGTCAGAAGCACTAGCCTGGCCAACTAGAAATATCAAGTATCTTTACCAGAAATCAGGACAAATATTCCCATGGCACACCATAATGCAAAGCACTGGGTTAACATAATGGCTAAACAGGGGAGAAACAGGAAAAACCCTCCAAAGTACTTAACTAGCTTAGTGTTTAAAAAGGCCTGGAACACAGTGCTCAGACAACAGCAATATCTGTATGACAGACCTATGGCAACTAAAATCAACACTGATTGCAACATGAAAAAGCAGAGTCCCTAGGACAACTTGCTAGGGAAGGATCTGTTATGAAGCAGCGAAGGAGCCTGGGCAGCACAGCCAGTGGTGAGTACAGAACACAGCTGTGCAGTACAACTGCATCGGCTTTGCAGCTGGCTTGACAGGAGAGCGTACCAATACCCTAGAAGGCTACAGCATTTCTGTTGTAGATGTGACCTACATACAGAAATCTCATCTTGCAAGTCTTGTCTGCAATACCAATATACATTATTCAGAGCATAGCCAAGTTTGCTTGTGTTCTCAGAAAATTCAGGTTAAGCTTTGCTATGGCTATGTGCTTCCTCCTCCCTTCACTTGTGCAGAATCGATGTTTACCCATGTTGAAAGCTGTCAAGGGGCTGGTACATCCACACAGGAAAAAGTTAAATTTAGTAAAAATGTAAAGCCAGTTCTGCTACACTACAATACAAAAATAACACCTGATTCCTCCAAGGAGAAATTGTTTCCTCTTGCTTTCTTTCAAAGTGGGACAAATCAGCTCCGACCCATACCTGTCTCCCTCTCTAGACTGCCAGTGCTGGCCCATGGCTGTGATCTCCAGCAGGAAGATTTGGTTTTGGTTTTTTGGTTTTGCTGAACTGTGTATCTGAACTCAGGATGATTAGCTGAGACTCTGAATTTTGAATTGCACTTCATACATAGATATGTACATAGATATATGCACATACACAAGCAATACAGCCTGTCTATGTATACACACACAGATATGGTACAGAAGAAATACTAATTTGTTCTGAACAGTTGCTTGATGAGTGGAAACAGTAATCCAAGGTTATCTGAAATGTGTTAACACTGTCAGAAATGGCAGAGTTTATTAGAAGTATGAAGACCTGCAACGCTTACTCCACCCTTAGCTTCTTTCTACCTCATCATGAAATATTTTAAGCTTCAGAGAAAAAAAATCATGGCACATTTGAGTCTTAACTAGCATCTTGTACTGGCTACTTATCAGCTCATTATCATGAAGCATGCTAACATTTTTGCATTTAGAAGAATTAAACTGCTTAAGGACCAACTCTGCAAACAGACATATCAAGGAAGCAGTATTTTTATTAACTTGGCAACATCAGAAAGAGTGGAAAAAACCCAACCCTCTGACACTAGCAGTCATTATCTATTGAAAGTTTAAGTTCTAAGAACAATACATCTAAAAATGTACTGCATAAATTAAAGACAAAAATACTCATAGATCAGCTAAAAAAAAGCCTAACAGTTCTCTTCCATTTACTCTTTTCTGAAAAATTTGACACTGAGTAGTAAGGTAAAACAGGATATTCCAAGACTTCCTGACTTTTAACTTCAATGGCTTTTTATTTCTGCAGAAAATGAAATACTGGCCACTGTTACTAAGCACTATTTTCTTAGCTAAAAAAAATATAGTAACAAAACTACACAGGCACATTCAAAAAAGACACTGCACAAAGGGCTCTTTGAAAAGAGGTTTTTATTAGGGGCGTTCACATTTACCACTTGGTAAATGTTATAAACCAGACAAATATTAGATAGTATTTAAGTGAGAATTGGCAATATTACAGCATTTAAATTATAATGAATTATCTGAATCTAATTCAGACTGGTGTGTATGCACTCACCTAAGTACCACAGGCAACTGCAATTTTGTAAAGGAATATATTGACTCCTACATGCAAACAGCTATTACAGCATAAGGGACTAGGAGTGTACCCTGCCTGGCTTTCTACTGAAACCAGCAACCATAGATAAAATAAACTTTAAAAGCAAAGTTCGAAAAATAAGTATTTTTATCTATTTTCCCCTGTCCTACAGTTTATTTGGGACAATTTATCCACACACAATTGTGGGATCAAAATTGGAGCAAGTCCACTTTTTTCCAACTAGAGTGTATCACATAAAACATCTCATGCATATCACAAAGCCTCAAATTTAAAAGTGAGCTAAAAATGCCTTTTGTGGTTTTTTTTCCAGGCTCTTTAACCACAACCTATACTGAATAAGGTGAAGTCACCAGCCTACAGCATCCCACCTCCAGTATCTCCTGAGCAGCTGGTTCTCCCGGACTCAGAGAGATACAGGAAAAAGAAGGCAAGAGGAAGAAGAGAGAATAGGGAGACAGCAACTCAGCATCAAGAGATCTCTGCCATGGTGCCATACAAACCAGACAATGATATTTATGGCTGAAGCATGCTCACAACATGAGCTACTGTCCGTGACCACTGTCTGCAGAACTCACAGACAACTTGTAATTGGCATCTATTCTCAGCCACACTGAGCAAATACCAAGTTATTTTGAGACAGTTAAAACAAAACAAAAAGTCAACAACTAAAACACTTTCACCATTTAACATTTTCCTATACGAGCTGGGAAAACAAAACAATTTATAAATTTTCTTTCCCTGTTTATTTCTCTCCCTTTACTAAATGTTTTAATAAATCCTTAGGTAAGGTCTATGCCTACCAAAATACTAGACATGCAGGCTATTCTTTGAGCTCTTTCCTGCTCTGTGGCCTAGAGGGAGAAACACTTATTATGCTGTTCTCCTTAGAGCAAAAGCACTGCTGGAGGCAGAAATACTCCATCAGCTGTGGGAACTGGTGTGTACAGCAGGTCTACACATTATCTTCCCTGAGCAGCACAAGGGGTCTGAAAAATCTCTACCAAATGGCTTTGGAGGGAACCTGATATTTACTAGTGATCTAATACTTCAAAATATTTTGCATTGGAGGTTTTGTTAAATAAGGAAAGGGATGAAAAGTGAAATATCTCACCCACTAGTGACTGTTCATAGCACAAGGCAGGACAAAATCCCTCCTTCAAAAGAACAGGAAAAGAACTTTTCACTCTTCTAAAATCAAAATCAGGCCTTTTATCCTGGATCTTGCACATTCTTAACGTATGTCTTAACAAGAGTTTCGTTGCGTCAAAAAAGGAATACAAACACAAAACAGAAAAACAGAAGATGCCATCAAAAAACCTGTCAGCCTCTGTCTACCCAATTTATAACTGACAGTGTTCAGAAAAATAAGTGGTTCATACAAGCTTCAATCTTTAAGTTACTGATGAAGAGAGAACAAGATTAAACAAGTAAAGAAAAATTCAGAGTACAATTTGCATCTCTGAGCAGGATGACAGTTATGCAGCCCAACAGTCCACATCATTCATTTGGACGTGTGAAATACCCTGTGGAGAGGTTTGAATCTTAAAGTAGTTCTCTCAAAGTAATGGATGAAATAGTGCATGATAAACCAACTTGTCAGGAAACCTTTTACAGCTATTCCAACTGGAAATAAGCAGCCCTCTCAAGGAACAGCAAAAGAAAAATAGTTGTGTCTGATATGCTTTGTCTCTAAGCCAGAAGAAACTAGTCTGAAAAGCCTATTTACAATCTTCAATGCATGTATTAATGCAAAGGGACAGGAAAAGATTCTTTGCAACAGCTGGGAACTAACTACACAGAAGAGAAAAAGAGAATAGTATTTACAGGAGAAATAGAAAGACCAACAGTAAAAATTGATATAATTGGCACTCTTAATTGCCCCAAGGGAAAAGTATTACAACTTTTTCCAAAGGGATTTCAGTATGCTATATAACAAAGCAGAATAAAATATTCTCACACCTACACTTAAGGGAAAGGAAATGCATTCTAAATTTAATATGAACCTAAGATTTTTTTCTTTTCTAGACCACAGCCTGGTTTTTCCCTTACATGAATAAGCCACTCTATGGTAACGTACACATAATCAGCCTTTGCTGGAGATACAACATTTTGATATGAAGTTTCCTGTCTCAATTCAATTCAGTGGAATTATCCAAGTGAAGACTGATGGCTTAGTCAATTATTAAGGTTTGGACAAATAGTTCCTGTTGATAACGATAACAATGACAAAAGAATACCCATTAGCAAGGAACTGAACATTCCAGCAAACTACTATACTCACTAAACACAAGAGCCAGCAAAAAGCCAACATCTGGCTTTTGGTATGTAGCATCTCCCTCTGAAATCACTGTCACTTCACAGATTTAAGGTGAAATCTGCTGCTGACTGAAAACCAACCTCTAAACTACCAAAGATTTCTGTGAAATCAGGACTTTGGAAAGCTCTAGATTAGAGCAGACTTATAATCAGGATATAGTTTGTAAGCATTGCTAAAGACTCCTTTTCTTAAAATCATCATGACTGTATTTGATGCCCAGACTAACTCCACTCTGCCCTCTTAGGGTCCATTTAAGTGGAGGAGGTGGGAGAAAGTTAAAAGAGGAAGTGAAGAGGCAAAGAGCAAGGCACTGGTTCTCCTTTGGTCCCTCAGCCCACGAGACCACAGATCCTGCAGGTCCTCTGCACAGGGAGCAGGGGCAGCTCTGTCAGACCACACTAGCTTTACTTCCACTTCTGAAATCTATAAACATCTATATAGATGTCCATATAAATCTATTATATTTATAAATCTATAAAGTATTTCTCCATAGTGTTCTGAACACTCAGTAGAGGTCTCAGTTTGGAGAGGAAAAATTATGGCTTGTTCCCTTTTTCATTTTGAGCTGAACTTGGCTGGATTTCCAGCTACCAACGTGCTGTATCTTGCCATGCTGAGGGCTGTCCCTCAGGCAACTTCAATATCTTTAAACATTTCCTAAATCCTCTTTTTTCACAAGGCACTTTTGTTACACATTAAACATGCGTCACATCTTATCAGCAGTACCTTTCGTGGCCATCTCCTGTTTTCAGAGGAATAGGAGAGGGAGAAAAAAATACCAACCACCAGTTAAAGCTGTGAACACACACACAAACCCAACTTGGATTTTTCTTTTTACTAACTGAAAGCCATTAAAAAACATGCCTACTACAATAAGAAGCCTTTCCTTCCATCAAGACACTGACAAGTGAGGCACATAACTCTTGTAAATCCTAAGCAAGAGGCTTCCTCAGAAAAAAATAGTAAATAAAAAGTATGGAGCTGCTGCCTATAGACAGGACAGAATGTAAGCAACTCCATGGTGTGATGATACTTATAAAAGTATACAGCATGGTTAAAAGAGAAATAAATACTCTTCAAATTTCAAAACTCATGACGATTTTATCCTTATTCTCAAAAGTTTTATTTTCAATATTAAAATCTGAACTTGTATGAATACAAACAGTACAAAGTGTGCAATGCTTGTTTCTACTGTTGAAAATTCATCAGGTCAGTCATACATATATTAACTTACAAACTTCCTCTTTCAGCCAACAGTCCTGCAGTTCTGTAAACACACGTTTTTAACTATGAATAATAACTTTGCTATGAATAGATTTTTCTTCACTGTGCTCTTCACAACTCAGAGGAGCAGAAAATTCTCCAAATGGTCATACTGCCCAAGGTGAACAAAAGAGGTCTGAAGGAACAAAGGCTTGAGTTATTATATTGCACTGAAACGTTCCTCCCCTGTGCTTAACCCAGCCTTTTATATACACACAGGAAGCCAAAGAACTATATTTTCTGGGGTTTTCCATCAGTTAAAAATTATCTTCCTGAAAAAAATGCCCCTAATTCACTCTATTCTGGCTTGCTGAGAATTTCTCTTCCATCCCACTTGTTACCTCATCCTGTTCTTCTCCTTTCTGCATCATCCTGTGTCCCTTCCAGGAATTTACCTTTTGATGGGCAACTGCAGAAGCTGCATTTTTTACTCTCTTCCCCTCCCTCTCATCTTCCCAACTATAAGACAACATTTTACTATTATAATTTAATGTCTGGACTGTTATGACATAGTTTACTGAAATACAGCTACAATTTCACTGTATTTCATGGCTAAAGTACATTTGAGCCTTTAACTTCGAACTTACTTCTAAAGCTGCATAACCTGCCACTCATACCTGGTCTATCAGCTGTATGGTCAAAGAAAAAGAGGCAGTGCAAGAGAGACTACAAAATACTATTTCCTGCAAGTATTTGCAAGGTAACTTGAAGTACACAACATATAAAAACTGTGGCAGAAGACTTACAAACTAATTCTGCAAGAATTTCTCTAGAATTTACGCACCCAAAAATAAATGACATGCTGTTTAAAAAAAAATCAAATTTCACTATTCAAGCTGTGACACACAAGTTTTATGTAAAACATCAGAATTGACCTACAGTGCAAAACAATTATTTTTCCAGTTTTATTACAGTGTTTATCCAGCACAGAAAATTAGGTCAGACTCTACCACCTGGATATGTCAACCAACAAGCCAGAAAATGTGTAACTCAGTCCAATAGTGTTTAGAGTTATTTTTTGCATGTGTTACATGACATAGATACAGTAGGGGATACATTCAGAACTCTCTGTGGCACGTACTCTGTCAGGCACTTTAAGTGCTGTTTATTGAGATTTCAACAATTTCTTTTTTGCCTAAATTTTAAAGACCGTTTCTGTACCTCTCAACATTTATTCTAATGAATTCCACTGCCATACAGAGACTTCTGAAACAGACAGACTGGCATACAGTTTATATCTCTGTGCCAAACCTGCAATTTAATAAAGAGATGTGCTAAGTCACCAGGAGATTTGAAAGGACTAAAGCTTTTTTATTCAGATGGCATTGCTGGTCAGCTGTGTCCTCTGTTTGTTTCTTTCTTTTCTAATTAGTCTTGCATTTATAAAGTTCTCTATACTCCCAGCAGGTTGCTGCTACTTCCTTCTTTCAGTGGATTACTGCAATTCTAATAATAACAGAGCAAGTTGTTTGGAAATTGCAACACACATTTTCACATGAGAACCTCACATTACTAAGGCAGGCCAGACCCTTTTCACCAAGAGTACTGAAATGCAGTTACCAAAGCCCTTGGCTTCGGTTCTGGGAACACTGTGAAGGGCAGTAACTTTCAACTCTCTTTTATTACACTGGTTTTCTAAATTCCTAATATGCCAGTATCTTCTAAGCAGCTTAAAAGTGAAAACAAAAAAATATGCCATGCACCCATCAACTGAGGTTTAACCCTCTACAGCTACTAGGGGTGCCCCCAAGGACATTTACAGCAGGGTTTGGTCTCTAATTGCAGCAGCAGTGACAACCACACTAATATTAGGGCACCTCCAAGGTATCATCTTCTGCATGTTCTGTTCTTCAGCTCCCAGTATGTGCATCAGTTCTAACACCTTATTTATAACTGAATGAGACATTTTTATTTCAGTTGACATTATTTGCCTCTTGCAAGTTCTTCCTCGATGGCATTTACTCATTTTTAATTAGATACTCAAATGTTTGGTCTGTCTGGCACCACTGCTGATGAGCAGTTGAAAAAAAAAAGAAAGAGTAGTAACAACAGCCCTTATTTTTTCTAACCCTCAATTTCCCTTTTATTTTCATATGTTGTGGTTTAATCCCAGTCAGCAACTAAGTATCATGAAGACACTTGGTCAAACACCTCTCCCCTATGGTGGGATGGGGAGGAGAATTGGAAAAACAAAGAACTAAAGTAAAAGATAATAATGATAATAATGGCAGTGAGAGGGGCAATAACAAAGAGAAGGGAGATATAAGAGAGAGAGAGAAAGAAAGAAAGATGAGTGATGAATGTGACCACTGCTCAGCACATGCTGACCGATGCCCAGCCTGGCTCCCAGCAGCACCTGGCACCTCCCAGCCAAGTCCCCCCAGTTCACACACTGAGCACCATGCTCCATGTTAGAGAATATTCTTCAGGCCACTCGGGGTCAGCTGTCCTGGCTGTGCTCCCTCCCAAACTCTTGTGCACCTCCTTGGTGGCAGAGCAGGGGAAACTGAAAAGTCCTTGACTTGAATTAAGCACCACTGAGCAACAACTGGAACAGCAACATGGCATTAACATTATTATCATACTAAGTCCAACATACAACACTGTAGCAGCTACGAGGAAGAAAATTAACTGTATCCCAGCCAAAAGCAGGACCCCATACTACTTTCCATTTCAAAAGTCAAACAGCAGCTCTAAATCTGAGCTAACTCACTGTACAGGTTCTAGTGTTGCTCCTCTCAGTGACATTAAGGATTGTGAAGGGACTGCTGTCCTTTAGAAAGGACCTACTAGACTAACACAGATTTAAATTTTTAATTTAGAACTAGCTTGGTCTAACAAAATAAATGGCAATTTCTCCAGACTCCCAGGCCTCTTGCAGAAATTTTTCATAATTGCTGCTATTAAAGGAGCTAACAGAGAAAGTATTATCCAAGGTCAAGAGATTGTTCTAGCAGATTTTAAAACCTCAACATACATAAGCTTTGCAATCAAATTTTAAAAATCACTCCCTGTTCCAGACATGTATCTGTGCAACTTTATTTATCCAAGACAGATGTTCTCATTACGAAATATATGTCTTGTTGTTCAGTTCTTACACAGATTGCTTCTGTCAAAACACTTAGAACAGCCCAGGAAGAGCAAAGTTAATTCCACTTTGCTTTTATGCATCTAAAGTAATGTTTTACTATTATTGTAGGTGATAGTTAACCATCTAATTGGATATTTTTTCAGAACTCTTAACTTCTTTGATTCTGCCAAATTCCAGCATTTCTAGTAACCTTCCACCTACCACCTTCACAGGTTAAGAGGTACTGCTTAAGGCTAAGATTTTGTTTTCCTGAAAGCCACTCAAGACAGGTATAGTCTCAGTGTAGTCTCAGTCAATTCAGTTTCTAGACCTTTCCCTAGCATATAGATTTGCAAAACCTATCTCAAAATTATTTCACTGGTGCTTACTAGAACTGCATCCCTGATATTATTTCAATAAATAAATTCACTATTATTATTATGATTATTCACCTATCTTTCAATTGTGTGCAAGATCCTTATTTTCCAGAGTCTATTCAACAGCTGTAACCAAAGAAAATTCAACTCAAATGTAAGTTTCTCAGAAATGCTGAAATAAACATGAAACCCACCCTGATGCCATCTCCCAACTGTGCAACAGAGCAGATTTCCCCCCTGCCCCCCCCCATCAGGACCTCCAAAAACAAAAGGTGCAGGCTGGAATCATCATCTTTGTTAATGTACCTACAACAGACATAAACCTTCAAAAGGTTAACTTGGCCAGACAGATGGATCTTAACTTCTATTTCAAAAGATCAGGGTCCTTCTTCACTAGACAAGAAGATCTCATCTCAACACTGTATCAGTGTATCATTATCTGTACCAGTCTGTCCGCTTTTCTCAGGTTTTTAAATTACATGAAATGATTAACTGAGGGTCTTTATATTCCTTCATATTCAACTGGAATGTGCTGCATAAGGATATATTGCTCTTATTCTGTTTTAAGTATCAGATCTTGAACTTTTATCAGCAGGTTTTTTATTGAATTTTAAATTAACATAAATCTCTAATCTTGAAATATAAAGAGATGTTATGGAAGACAAAAGTTTCAGTGTAATTTGTGCAAACATAGAGCAGACAGGATATTAAAAGAATATTAAAGATTTCTTATTAATATTGTATGCATATCAGATATATACTTGGAAGTAACAAATAGTAAGAAGGGTAGAAGTTATTTCAAATCACACTGGTGTCCATCAGATACACTGAGGATGTAATAAGTTAAAGCACAGATCAGCCACAAGTACAAAATGCATCTGATGCCCACTGTTTTGTCACTAAATTAGTCACCAGCAATTCCTCTTGCAATGCTTCTGAAGTCTTCCACACCATGGTATATTTTCAGAGCTTTCTGAGTCATTGGGCCTGGAAGGAGACACTCCCAAGCACATTATCTCCCTGAAAAAATGTCACACTGAACAGTATTTACCATTATAAAGTATATGCTTCCCAGTGAAACTCAAATACTGCTTCAGAGGAAGAAGCCAAGAGGAAGAGGGGGGCAAAAAAAAAGGAAGGGAAAAGTAAGTCCCTCAGCCAAAGAAAATTTTAAATACAACAGCCCAGATACTTCTGTTGCTATTTTGAATATAGTTCAATGCATTCCTCTGTAGCAGATTTTCAGCAAATCCCAAAAGTACCAATTCAGCCATTTCATTTTCATTATTGTTCAGCTGATACAAACTGGAAACTGGCATTTGGGCTAGATTATATCACCTTTGGCCACACTTAGTAATAGCTCATCCCTGAACAGTGTCATTTAATGTAATTTAGTTACATTAAACAAGAGTTAAAGCATCATTCAATGACAGGACAAGTATGAAACAAAACTTGCAATTCTTAGCTGAGACATTTTTGTGTGCCATTTGCAGATCTGGTCCGAGTGTCCTGAAAGTTGCTTTATTCTCCTCAAGGAAAGCAAGTGCCCCAGTATTAGGAAGTGGCGCAACTTCAAGAGGAAAAAAGTAATGACCATTATAAGAGTGAAATGGAAGGTGCACTAGAATCTTCCACCACTTGATAACCCATTCCTGTCATTCACTACAGACCTGCCAAGTTATTTGCTGGTATTCTGCAAACTGGTAAGAAAACATGGACAAGATAGAGTTACACACAGGCTGCAAAATCCAATCATGGATTTAACTGGAATAGCCAGAGAAAAGTCTCTGTGTTCACACATGGACAACGATTCACAGGTGTTTATGCATTAAATACATAAAGTGAAAAATGGCACATCCACAAAACCGTCCATTCAAAACCTTGAAGTATTTTCTCCCTAAACAAACAAAATTATGTACATTTAGTTGCAATTTTACTTTTTATTGGTTAGGTTTATCTTTTTAATTCAGCTAATTTATAGACATCACTTTTGTTATTAACCCCATTTAAAGACACCATTCTTTTGCTTCCAGGAAGCAACTGTGAGCTAATTCTTACATAAATGGAATATGTTAGTGCCTGAAACAAACATGGTTTAGTATTCTTAATTTCCTAAATATTATGCATACTATCAGTAAAAAACATAATTCGTATTCAAGATCATATTGAAGTTTTAGTATTCTCATATAAAACAAAATATCTTCTCATCAAAGGCCATAATTAATTTTTCTTGCAGCACCTCCATCCCCACCAGTCTGCCATTCAAATACCAATGGAGTCTAAAACCAAAAGCCTTGAAAGAATCACCAAATAGCACTACAGACACATCTCTAAAGTACATCATTTAATCTAACAGGAGAAAAAAAAAAAAAAAAAAACAGAGAATCTCTCCACTCACTGCATTTCTGAGGGAAGCTGTCAGAGCAGGGATGAGTCACAATGGTTTATCAAAGATGTTTCAGATCAGGCCATCTCCATTTTGGTAGAGCTTAAAGGATTTTCAATAGGTATTTGAATACTTTATAGCAAATATATTAATGTAAACTAGCTTAAATTGACAGAAGTAAAGCTAAGCTCTCACGCTACTGGAAACAAAACAGGAAGGCATGATAAGCAATGTGAGGGAATTTTCTATCAGTAGGCCAGAAAGACTAAAGAATGGAAATACATATTAACAGCATGTGTACTAGAATATTTCATGATAAAAAAAGAAAAGCTCCCTGGGGTTTTGAAGTGAGCTATGAGATTCAGAAAAATTATCCTCTCTTTTCTTCATATGTTACATTTCTTATATAGGTTTCCATTCACAAGCTTTTATATTTAACTATTTGGGGGGCAGGGGTGAGTTGCCTGTATTTTTCCTTTCTGAGGTTCAAAACTGGAACTAAAAATAAGACTTCCTTCATGACATAAAGACAACGTAAAACAAAACTAAGAAGTTGCCAAGGCTAAAAAGACAAAGAAAGACAAGTCCAATCAGCAAGTGAGTTAGGATGTCCCTTTCCACAACTAATTTCCTTTGATTATGATTCTTATTTTTCTTTCCTGCTTATGACTCATTTACCTGGATGAGTCTATGTGCCAAATAAGGCTTTGCTACTGTGTGAACGTGTTCATCTCCTCCTTTCTGAAATTCTCCATACATTGTTATGGTTTCTGCTCTGTGCCCTATAAAGTCACACATTTATATGCAATATACCTGGGAAAGAAAACAGTTGTAGTCACTGCTTTATTAAAATGAACAGCTCGAACCCTATGAAGAGAAAAAGCCTGGCTTTGCATATTGTTGTGTAGCCAGGGAGATGCTAGCAGAAACAAACAGAAATTGACAAAATGCAGGATGACAGCCTCCCACCTCAAGAAAGCCACCAGTGACCTTCAAGATGCTTTAAGTGGTTGATTGCACCTTGGCAGTACTGTAAGAAAGGCTCCATGAAGTTTATAATCCTAAACTACTCCCAAATGGGTGAATTCACGTTCATACTGTTGGAAGCACCGACAAGTGCACCTGGAATGCTTCCTAGCAAAGTGCTGCAAGCTGGTCTGCTCATGCAGCAACCAATTAATTTGGACCTGAACAACTCTCCTACCCATCAATACTGGCTATTGATGCCTCCCTACACATGCATATCAGTGAGAAGAAAAAGGTCTGCTGAGGACATAATGAGTAACAGCTGGCAAAAAAGCTCACCAGTACTTTTCAAATTGTATTCCACAGGCCATGTGTAACCATGGAAAACACTGCAGAACAAATAACAAGACCCTGATTACTTTAAAGGAGTACCTCCTTTGCCTTTCTACCATTCTTTGTTGCACCAACTTGAATTTCTTATATTAATACAAAGTACACAAGCCAATGTTGCTTTGATAAGGAAAGGAACAGCTGTAGATAACAAGGGGAACAACGTCAGAGGTAAACACTTCCACAGATAAATGAGAAAAGTAAACTTCAGTGATAAACTTGCACAGACAGTGGGAGTAAAATCCTCATTATATTAGTTTCAACAGCTGTCAATCTTTGTCAGTGATAAAGTTTGACCTTAAAAGAGAGATTTCAAAACAACACATTCTGCTATCACAGCATTCATCAAGCAAAGGCAGTTCAGCTCTAGATGCACATATTGTGATCAGAGGAACAATTGGTGGGAAACCCAAAACAAAACAGTGGTTCACAGAATGTATAGGCAAAACTGACCTCTGTACCTAGAACTAAGTCATTCTGGGTGATATATCATCTATAAAGATTACTATATTAATTATAGAACAATATATTATAATTCAATACTTATATATTCTTTAGCACTACCATTAGAAGAACTCTCTTCTTCCAGAAGAACTCTCTTCCATATTTAGGAAGGATTATCTGCAATAGTATACAATTTTATAACTGTTCTTATTATGAACTGCTGTCCTGAGTTATCTTGGGTTGCAAGTTTTTTTTTTTATGTGCTAAATATAAATAATAAGTATCTCACACAGTGTGGAAAATAGCAAATGTTTTTCCCATTGCTGTATTGTAGGATCTCTTATTCTGAATTGCATTCATGAGTTTTATTTCAATACCATTATGGACAAGGTGTTCACAGAAGAATTTGTGGGTTTTTCACGCTTACATAAAAGCGCTGCCCATACAATCAGTGCAATACAGAAACATCAGACAGTTGTTCTGGAAAAGAAACCCTCTGTTAACCCACAGATCAAAGTCAAAGAAGAGGGCAACTGAGTAAATATTCATACACATAACTGTCACAGCATAAGTCACAGTTGAGACAGCCACCATACACAGAGTGTCACCATACAATTTCAGAAAGCTTCAGCCCATACAGAGTAACACCATACCCCATCAGAAGGCTTCAGGTATCTGCCCATACAGAGTAACATCACTCCACTTTAGAAAGCTGCAAGCATCTGCACCTCTTGTTCTTCAGCCCAGCCTTTTATCCCCTCATGTTCCTGCACTGCACCTGTGTGCCCTCTGCTCCCTTTGGTGGTTGCTCAGTGCCCCTGGGCACTCCATGGCTCATTGCTGTCAGTGCTGCTCACCTGCTCCTCACAGCTGTGCCCACTGGGGATGAGGCTCAGCCACAGCCCCACTCCCAGTCACCACACACTGGGTGCTTACACATAACATCCTAATGAAAGGCCTCTGCCCTAAACCAGAGGAAAGAACTGCCCTGATGTAGTATTCCCTGCATGTCTGCACTCCTTTGTGGCGACTGTCACATTATTCCACTATTTTGTTTTAATTGTTCCTGAAAGGAAAATATTCAAACTAAAATATCAACTCTTCACTCATAGCAAGCAGTATGAGGTCTAAAAAGGCTCATACTTGCCAATCTCTTGACAGAAACACTGGCTCACAGGAGGAACATGATTATCCTGCTGGAATCAGCCCACACACCCTTGGGAGGTGACCAGGGGCTACACTGGCCCTGTGAAGGAGTCCATGAGTTCCACTTGCTGCTCATCACACGCCACATGGCTGGGGGACAGCCACCATGGCACTTGGTGACTCTGGCTGTCAGGCAGAACACGTGCAATCACAAAAATCACTATTTCTTTCTGTTGAGGGTATACACAACAAATCATTTACCACACTTCTCTGTTCCTGTAGGTCAGTAAATTTTAGCAAATTATTCCTGACTTAACACTAAAATTAAGTTTATACCAGATTGCAGTATCTGCCCTTGTCAAGTCTCTCAAACACCAAATAAACCTCCCTGACAGGCTTTCTCCCCCACAGCAGTGGCCTGCAGAAGTCAAACAATTATTAAATCATATTTTAATCAAATTAAAAACGTGATGTTGCAAAATAATGCAACTATCTTTTCTAAAGATTTCTATAAATTCCAGATGACTCCCTGAACTTTTCTTACATTTCCAACCAATTAAGTTTTTTCTTTGTCAGCTAAGGTTTTATCCTAAGACAGAAAACTTCAAACATATTTCTTATTATGCAGCATCTCCCATACTGATTACATTGTAGAACTATGTTGACTTTATCTTTCCTCTCCTTATGAACATTTATGAGACAAAAATAAGGTTTTGTATTGATTTCTCGTTTTTCTTTTTTTTTTTTTAATACCCACCTTGACTAAATAAGCTCTCACATTTTTCACACCTGAATTGCCAAGTATTATGTTCTATCTCCATGCTTTGCCACATGGCACTTCAGCCATCTATCTATGTTATTTCTCATGTTCAAGAATTTTCCTTACAGCAACACAAATAAAGTTTCACTAATTTGTACAACCTGCTGGGTTCTGATATCATAATGGCAGCAAATAAATCGACCTTTTTAGCACACTTAATAATTTCAAAAACACAGGATTGCAAAATCCTTGCCCAAGATGACAGAAGAAAACCACCAAAGATTTCCTTTAAGGATCACCCCACGATGATGGCATTACCAGATCAGAGGAACCCTGCTTCTTCATGTCATCAATCTTACATTCACCTCCCTTGTTCTACAGCAGACACAGCAGAAGCCAGCAGAGCCCTCTAATTTAATTTCTGCACAAATTCTCTGCCAGCTAGATATGAAAATTGAGTTTCCTTCAAAATCCCATGGGCTGCTCTGGAGAAAAGAAAAATGCATGTAGAGTGTTACATATTCAGGTCATAACTACAGACAAGCACTTGCTTCATAGTAGACTAAGTTTAGAGGGTTGAGGGGATACCATACTATTTCCTTCTATTAGTAAAAATTATGTATTTTCATAGACTGCCTAAATGTTTATGATTTCAAAATGTTGCTCAAGATGCCATTTTCATCATCTGTTTTTCACTAAACTCAAAAGCATAATTTTTAAACCCTTGTTGCTGGAATCAGGTGAGAGTTGTTTGTATTTCATTTTGTTGGTAGTTCTTGGGGGAAGGGGGTGTGTTTATTCAAGTTTCATTGTGCACTCCTTGCAGAGCCACCTCTGTTTATAATATTTCAGTTCTTTGAATTTCTCTGTTGAAGTGAACTTAGACTTCTTAGATAAACCCCATATTTTTTAAACCTGATGAGGTATTCAACTTAAAAATATGCATATATACAACATAGATACATATAAAGAGAAACTTGCCTTAATAAACTACGTGAAAAAAAATCCAGGTTGATTTTCCTGACTTTGCTTTCATCGGGACAGTCAATACACAGGCTAACGTAACTTCTTCTGACCTGTTAACAAGACCTCCTTTTTTTCCACACACATTATGTATTCCACACTAATTAAGAAAGAAAGTTAAGCTGCACTCTGTGTAAGGCAGTCTGCTTGCCCTGAGAATAGGAGCTGCACTTCATCTCCTCTCCAATCAATAATCCATAAACTGGGGTTGAATGTGCAGGCTGTTTGCCAGTCAGCTGTAGCTAAGATCTCTTGTCTAAGCCTTTCCTTTTCTTTCAATCAGCTCTGCCCAAAGGAAACATTTCAGATGAATAAAACAAAACCCCAAGACTTTCAGTACTCTAGTTTGTCACTTATTCCCCTGCAAACCAACATTTTTCACCGGTAGGGAACCCAGATTTTAAGGAATCCTGGAAAAAATCCAGTTAAAGATAGGTTTTGTCCAGCCTTCCAATTAGAAATGTGCAGGTTCACCATGAAATGTAGAACCACACATAGCACCTCGTGTGAAAGTTTAAGTTTTATTTTCAAAACTATTAAATCTCTTGAGGTTTATGTATTTGCAACCTTTCAACTTTACAGGTATTCATTAAATACACAATGCACACACAAAAGATTTCTGTGCCTTCAAATTTACATTAAAATTTAATTTACCACTGCATAGGCAAATGCGAAAATTCTCCTTTTAAAACAACACTTCAGCATATTTGGTTTTTAAACTCTGGCATCCCTGAAGCTATTATACTTTGCTTTAATTAACTATTCAGGCTAGTGAAACCTTTTCCAATTACCTCAGAATTTACAGGCAGGTATGCAGAAGCTGAATTTTATTTTTTAACAGAGTCAGTAGAAAAGCACAAAAAGGAGTAGAACAGTAAACTATTGATGATAAAAATTATGAAAGAATCCAAAAAAGTATAATATTAAAAGCATAAATACAACAAAGATGTACACCTATAGCTCCCATACCAACAAATCTCTTCAACACAAGATTTCACTGGGAGATGGAAGTGTGTGTGTGTACACACAAGGCATTACATAGTAATAGCTTGAATTGTAATGGACACTTGATCTTTCCAGTTTACCTTGAGATAAGAAAAGGAGATGGGGTGGGAAGCAGTCTTACAAGTCTTTGTTTTAAATTTTTAATTTAAAAAAAAAAGTTTCAGCCACAGTGACAAAATTAAATCAACCTATGAATTTAAATTATTTGTTAGATCCTATGCTAAGGTAAATTTAACATCTGAAAAACAGGTTCATTTCAGGGTTTTAAATTCACTCAGAGCATTTCAGTCAATCATAATTCCATTGAAGAGCAGTATTTTGGAAGGATTCTTGCTTTTGTGTTTAGCCATGCACCCCAGGTAAGAAAAAAAGTTGGCTTGCAGATTTGTTATCGATTTTAAAACACTTCAAACAACTAGCAGAGTAGCAACGTGATATAATTTCAAATTTTAAATGTATCATAGTACTAAGATCAAGTTTAATTTTAAAAGAAAATACAGAAAGAATATGAAGAACAAAAGTTTTCTTGAGATTTATGGCCTGTGAGATACCTACTAGATTTACAAAGCTAACTTTTGCATGTAACTAATCTGCCTCCTGGTCTAGCGCTCCTACCTCAACAACAATTCAAGCTTATCTGTCATTACTCAATTTGTAACTTTGGAAATATAAATAAATGCAGACTATCACCACCTGTTTCTGTGGAAGTCCTGCCATGGGTGCTCGTTAGTTTTAGTTCCCACTCCCTCCCCACACCTCCAGCTAAGTCCTGAAACGTGGTACTCTGCAAGAAGACTGAAGATCCAGCATTCCCACGATTCAGTATTCCCAATTCTTGGCACTGTTTCTCAGCAACTGCCACTTTCTACAAAGGTGTGGACTCAGCCACTAATCAAAGGAGGGACACAGAACATATAATACATTTGGAGGGCACCATTATAACCTCTCCATCAGGTTGTGTCAGATTGCATTAAAGGTATAGAAGTGGTGGTCTGTGTTTTGTTGGTTTTTTTGTTTTTTTTTTTTTTTAAGAAAGAGGCCAATTCCTGATCTAATGGTGAAAAAAAAAATAAAATCAGTGTTTACACAAAAAAAATAGGGAAAACTTTCAGTTAAAATAAGCTTCAAGGAATAATTCATACAATTATTTTATTTTTTTCCCAAAGAGAAATCTCTTAGAAGAAAATCACAAATTCGCTGTCACCTCCAGTCTCTCACAAGCTCAACCTGTGACAGAATGTTTCCATCTTAAATGGAAATACTGGTGGGGTCATGGGAATTAGGGATCTCCCAGTCTTCTCAGATCCCAAGACAGCCTGCAGATATTTAAAGCTGCACTGAGAATAGTATCCTAAAGGGATGATTTGGATTGTAATATAAATGCACAGCAGGATGCACATCTCTATGAGGCAAACAGCTAAGCCTGTCAACATCTGCTGCAGAGAACCTGACTGTGGGTAAGAAGCTCCACAGATGCACTTGCCACAGGACGTAAATTAAAAGAATTAAAATTCATAGGGCACAATACAAGCATAAAAATAAAGGAAGAAGGACAGCATTAAATCTAGGAGAAAAGATCAGGTTTTACATTTTTCCAAATGAGTTCATGCTCATAATTCTAAAACACTTGCCACCAAACCAGTCACACATGCTGCTGGCAGACAGACATTGCCTTTGGGACACTAACTTCTATTTTTGATTTCTAGGGCATTGTTCTATCCAGTGTGCAGACAAGGAGGGGGAAATTCCTTAAATGAAGCCCTACAGAAGACTAAAGCCATTCAGCATTGAAGTCATCTCTGGCTGAAGCAAGAAGGAGACAAGGCATTTTTTTGAGAAATAAATCAGTTGCCTGCATAAGAGCTGAAGATAATCAGCTGCTATTACAAACCTCCCCATCACACCCCACTCAATTTGCTCTATTTTTTTATAGTGAAATCATGATGCAATTTTGCTGCTGTGGTTGCATGGCATGTAATGATATCTAGACTGTAATTATACATGATGCAGCACCTGTGTAGGTAACAGGGCCACAGTACTGGATGATGAAGCATTGTACCATCTCTTAATGGTTACTCAAAACATACCTGGCAGGAGGGAGACCAATGCCCTTTAAACTGGAGCTAGCCCAGGAACAACAATTTAGATTTTATTCACTGATCAACAGCTTATTTCAAATGTAATGATTAAAAATTCTGTGCTGGGACAGGTCAGCCCTTACTTTTATCCCCATTATCATGGGGGATACGTTAGAAGAGATGCTGAAATCCAGTGCAAAGGAGGAAAAAAAAAAAACAAAACCAAACCAGTTGTTAAATGGCACAGTGTGATTAAAAAACAAGTGTGCAGCCTTCCCCCAAAGGATGGCTTATCTGTACAGAGAAGTGCCTGCTGCCCCGGGCAGGCCAGTGCCCTGCCTGGGCCAAGGGCAGCAGATTCCCCAGGCAGGGAATGGCCCTGGGGTCTGGAAGCGCTCCCTCCGTGCGAGCCGCGTGGCAAGGGCGGCTTCACCTCGCGGGAAAGCTCCTGCCAATCCCTTCAGCCCAGGCAGCCCAAAACTTCACGTGCTCAGAAGCATCTCTCGCCACGAGAACGCTGTGAAATATTTCTGAATGCTTCCAGCTCCAAGTGGCATTTCTGGAGCAGCCAGCTGCTGGGAGCAAAGCAACTACACCTGTGACTCAGATACAGCCAGATCCAATGCCACACCAAGGAAACCCGAAGTCCACGCAAGTATTTTGTCAGTTAAAACACCTCTAAACAAGATCTTAACTCATTTACAAAAGAGACAGCTCCTCTTGTAGTTTATATTTTGATGTATTGGAAAAGTATATTTTCATCTACCAACTTAAGGACTTTATGTAACAAAGCTCTGAATAAAATCAGAGTAATGTTTCATTATCTGCTGTAAATAACAAATGACCTACTACCTCAGAGCTTTCACTGAACACCTACCTCAGAGCTTTCACTGAACACTGGTCTACTAAAAACTCAGGCATAGAGCCAAATTCTGGATTTTTGAATATGCATGTGCCTCTCACCAACCTCAGTGTGAGCCACGTGAATGAATCTCTAAGCTGAAGTTGGCTCTAATTCATGTTTTAAGCCTAATGAACTGGTAATAATGAAATTATTTGCTCCATTTTTGTCTTGTATATTTAATAAGACATAGTAACAACAAGATTAGGTAAAAGAAATGCAACACAAACCAAAAAAGCTATTCACTGATATTCAGTATCTCTGGTAAAGTCAAAGGACTAGACAAATTTTGGATAAAAAACCACCCCAGAAATCAGGTTATTGATTTTTTTCTTTCATATTTTCTGTTTTGTGCTGGATATAATTTAAACAACATATTTATTGCATATAAGTTAATACAAACCAATTCAAATTGTTTCATTTGAGATTAGATTTACTTACTACACAGCAAAAAAGTAACTGTTAGAGGAGTATCCCATCAGCCAAAAGAATCAGGGCAGAAAAGTGAGAGGGATTGACAGATAGTAAAAATAGCAGGGAGAGTAGAAAAGAA
Source organism: Vidua chalybeata (assembly GCF_026979565.1). Lineage (NCBI taxonomy): Eukaryota > Metazoa > Chordata > Aves > Passeriformes > Viduidae > Vidua > Vidua chalybeata. The sequence continues at coordinate 23,074,060 of NC_071537.1, forward strand.
GAATGAGAATCAGATGGAAAAAGAGCTACATGTCCAGTGCAAGGGAGAGGCAAAACAGCAGGTAGCAGATGCAACTCGACTCTCTGAACAAAGGACATGAGACTGAATTTCTCATATTGTTGCTGCATCACAGCTTGACTTCCATAAGCGTGCTTTAGATATTTTATATCTGCACACACACACTCACCTAACAGGACAGCTACACTGCCAGAAGCTGCCACAGAAACCAGTTATAAGCATGGAATTGGCCTCCTGGGATACACACTGTGGTCTCAATTAGGATTGCAGGCTTGCTGTTCTGCAAGGATGAAACCCCACCTATATTCCTTAGTTCTAATATCAGATCTGTATTTCATTAAGTAGTTTCAGCAAGACTCAGTATCGTGGCTTAGCAAACCTACTGAGCTTGTTATTTGCTTATTCTTTGTTAAAGTAAATTAACCACATTTCTTTGATTTATCGCAACTCTTGTAATAAATCTGACAAACTGCTGCACTACTGCCATCCACTCATCTCAACTGGTAGCTTCAAATCACTGCCATTGATTTCTAAATAAATATATTTTAAATCACTCCCCATTTAATGCCCCCTTGAGGAAGTCTTGGCCCATATAAACACAATTATTCCTGATTAATTTATAGAAACTAATTTAATTGAATAAGTAATGAGTTTCTTTTCCCAGTCGGGTAGGAAAACTAAAACAAAATATGCATGTATCCCTTGAGAAGATGCAATAAAATGAAAATAGTTATAAACTGGGGACTTCTTATTTTTGTGTATATAGTTGAAAGTAATTTTTCAAAAACTACTGCACTTTGTATTTCTCCTGTGATAGTAGAACAAAACTATAGATGACATTACTGCCACAAGAAAACATTTAAGTGAAGATCATTAGGACAAGATCCAGGATCAGTCCAGCCTCTGAGACAGAGCTCAATCACCCTTTCTTGAAAGTAAAACAATAGTGCAAGATCAACCAAGTGGCATGTTCCTTCCCCACCAGCACCAAAGGCAGTTGCGTTTCCCATCACTGCTCCCAATAATTTCAAGTAGCTCTCCCAATATGGATCTAAGCACTCTCTTCCTTTCTTTCAACAGTACTTGACAGCTGAAGCAAATATAACTGAACTGAGATTTGGCTGCTTCCATGGATTCTACTTCAGGGCTATATTTACAAAAGTGAACTTGCTGGAAGTTGCTAAAAGGATGAAAACTACTATAGCAATGCTTCAATATAACTAAAACAAACAGGCAAAAGATAGACATCTGCTGCAGCAGATGGGAAAAAGGAAAGGACATGACCCATTTGCCAGCCTCGTTTTCTAATTGATCCACTCCTGGTTGTTTCTTAAGTTGAAACAAGGCTCCACATTCTGACTGAAGTGTTATAATTAGCTCTCTAAGTCTGCTTCTTAGGGGAAAGCAAGGTCTCTCTTCACCACAATTTATCTTGATTGGTCTTCCTGCTGTGAGCATCCCTAATTCCTATCTCTCCAGCTGTGTCCCTGCTTCCCCCATATACTCCTGAAGCTTGTTCTACCTGAACAAGTTCATTGCTCTCAGGGAAGAAAAGTCTTCCCTCCCCTCAAAGGGGCTATTTGATCCGACCCAGACTCCCAAAGGCTGTGCTGCACAAAATGATTGCCTGACCTCTTGCCAGACACACCCATCCCAATGACTCATAACATACACGTAGTGAATATCAGTATTCCTACTACCTTGAGGGCTTGACTGAAGACACCAGCATGGACAGCTCTCCTTCAGCAAGCCTGACTGATCCATCCCAAATGGTGGAGAAGTCCCACACCCCCCTCAGGAGGATATGCATCTTCTTAACTTAAAGTCATCTATGCCAAGTACTGCCAGGAGCATAACTATGACAGCCTGAAGTTCCACATGGGCTCCAAAACTTGCCCAGAAGTGCCTAGGCCAAGCAGAGCTCTGTTGCCATAGCTACATTGCTGTGGTTACTCAGGCTGTCTAGTTTAAAGTTAGCAACACTGTCCCCACCAGCTCCAGGCCCACCTGTAACTGCTGCAAAGGCAGGCAGTCTGATTATTCAGAACACACAGGTCTCCCACAAGGAGCAATTTTCACAGAGTCTACAGAAAAACACAGTTCAGTACCTCCTTTCCTCCCCACCCAGCTGCCAAAGCAGCAGGCATTTCCTTACAAACGCCCTACTGAATTTCTAAAGATGGTGTGCATGTATAAATAGAAGTGCTTGGGCATGATGAGATCGCAGGGAGCAAAACTGCCTCACTTCTATTTGCAACACTGAAGAGCAGCAGTCTAACTTTAGGTCAGAGTTCTGAGTAGACAATTGCTTCCCAACGATGGAGGACATACTCATTCTTGAGTATCTAGCAAAATAATTAGAAATTGTGAGATATTTTCTGCAAAAGCTGAGCAAGGCAGCTCATTACCAAGGGTCAGAAGATGTTAGCTGCCTGTCTTCCATTAAGGAAAACTACTTGATCAGGCCCAGAGTTATTTTTTTAACCAGTAACATCCATTTCAGGTTATTATCTGATCCATAGATCTAGATCCCTTTTACTATACTGATTAATTCTACCCATCTTCAAAAACTTTACTTAAATTCTTGAAGGGGAAAAAAAAAAAAAAAGGCACTTTTCTGGAGGTGTCCATGATATTAAAGGGTTTAAAGGGTTTTCCTTATTTTGAAGCACCCTATATTTACACAGAATCTTGGGGATAAAGATTACTAGCACACACTTCACAGACAATTATATAGTGGCACAAATAGAATCTATTAGAACCATGTGCTCGAAGGCATGACTTTCTGCATCATTACAATGCATAAACCAGAGAGACCCAGACAGTGACTACTCATAAACACAATTCCCAACACGAAAAAAAAGCAAAATATATTAGGAGAACCAAATAAGTAGCTAGGACACCAAAACAGTGGCTTCCCATTTCATTGACTGGTAATTTTATCTTTGATCCAACAGTAGTGCACAAGCTCAAATCCTCCCAGCAAGCTCCATTATGGCAAACAACCATACTTTCTAAAGAATACCACTGGGGGATGCTAATATTTTTTAAAAGTAAGTGAGGGGGGAATTCTGTCTGAAAACACAGAGCTGGACCTGCTGATCATTACAGAGTTGAGAACCTCCAAACCTAAAAATCTGTGCAGCACAAACAGTACAGGTTGAAAAGTGGGCCCCATGCTGCAGTAGCAGAGTTGGATGCACCTCTCAGCTGTACTCATGCAGAGCCAAGTCTCTTCCCTCAGCCTTTTTCTGTTTAAAAGTACAATCCCCTATTCATTCTCCCCGTACCCATTTGCATGACATGTTTCCTAATACAGGATGCTGAAACATAGCCAATATTTACACGGTTTTTATTTCTGCGTCTGCAGAACAGGAGCTGATAAGCTACTTTTTATTTCAGGTTTTGTTACTTCTAATTTCACACAGTGCAGATAAAACTAATCTATATGTCATGCAAGGAGCTAGGCCAGATAACAAGAAAAAATCATTAGCTATTCCAGTGACAGCATTATGTAAGTATTTGATGATGCATGTTATTGCCTCAGCTGGGCTCCTGCCAGATTGGTAATATTCCTGTTTCAGGTGACCTGTGCAAAAGGCACCAAAGATTTAGCAATGGATCTACATTAGAATGTAGAGCAAACCTACTGCAGTGATTAACTGGTACTATGTGGATCCTTACCTTGCTAGTCAAGGACACCTCTCCTCAACAGGTGAGCATATTGCAGCCAAGAAACCAGGCACAGAAAACATAATACAACCTCTTACCCAGAATCTCCCAGAAATTGAAGTGAAAGGAGGTACAATCACCACATTCTCAGCTGAGGTTCACTATGTCGCACTCAATATCACAAGGCATGTCTGAACATGGCAAGAACCAAATTACTACTTTTCACTCACCAAGCCTGGATGTTCCAGCTTTGCCCCAAGAGAATTTTCTAGCTTGTTGTAAGTATCAAAGTGGCATACAATCAAAACCAGTTTGATATCTAAGCAATCCCATTTCTGCCTTTTAAAAAACTTCCTACTTTGACTTCAAGACATTTGCACTTACAAATCTCATTCCTACCTCTTTTCAATACTTTTTAAATATTCATGTCTTTTTAGTCACACTATCATCAGCACTCTACACTCAAATTCCAGCAGCAGAAGCTATACATTTGCCACCCTGCACGCTCCAGTCATTTTTTGCAAAGAGAATTTTTACTGTTTTTACAATCTAACAAAGCAGACTTGGCACTCTTTCAATACACACCTCAATCTTTTATTATCAGTAGGCCTCTGGTAGCACCTAAATTAATTTGGACAGCAACCTCCTCCAGCAGAGTCAATGCTAGACATGCATAAAGCAGACAAATTGCACTGGACGGCAAACACATGGGAGCTGGAGAACAGTCATGACTGACTGCTCGACCCTGCAAAGCCAGGCTGCCTCTGCCCACCAGTGCTGTCACAAAGAAGCTCAAGTACAGAGGGCAGCAGCAACTTCTGAGAGCCATGATGCAGGGGCCATTGCTTCATCCTGTTCTTTTGGCAGCACTGCTAGCCCACTCTTACCCGTCCTTTCTACCTCTTCTATCCTCACCCCTAACACAAACCACCAAGTCCTGCTCATCTCTGGTGTTTCATCCCAGGACATCAAGGAAAGTCCAAATCACAGCACCAGTGGCAGGATTCAGGTACTGTCTCTTCTCCCCAGCCTGGTCTCTCAAAGATTTTCTTTTTATTCTTTTTTCTTGCCCCTTAGCTTACTCTTTTTCAAAGAAGTCCACTCCAAAACTCAAAGTGGCTACAACACACCAGTTGTCTGCCATCCCACTGTCCTTCCTGCTGATATTTTCCTTTGTTGTAAGTGCCTATTCCAATTGGTCTGCAAACCACTTAGAAAAGACATTTAATATTAAGTTTTTGTGTACTAATTAGACTATGACTTCACAATTCAAACAAAAATGCTGCTGCTATTAGATTACATGCAAGTACATATATATATATACACACATACATAAATGTATATTTATTTTAGCTTAAATGGAATGACAATATAAGTAGAGATATTTTTAAATCTATGTTCTTAATAGCAGCAGTTTCAGTTTTCTAGATTTCCTCCCTTTTTTGATTCAGATCAGCCTTTCCCTTTTTCCCTACTATGATCTTACCTTTGATTTTAAGTGTTAATGATTTATAAGAAGCACAAAGAAGCCCCTGGAAGTGATCTTGAAGAATGTCATCTCTGTTTCAATAAGTCTCCTGATATTTAGGCATTAGCATTTATGGAACTGTTCTAATGCTACAGGTGGTTGTCAGCTCTTGGGAAGGTTGGCACTGCTGCTATGACAGAGTTGTGCTAAAGGCGGATAAATTTTTTTACAAGTTTTTATTATTTCAAGCAGTCCCATTACAATATATTAGCTAAAACCAAGTCCAGAATAGCATTCTAACACAAATATACTTTATGAAGTATGTTTTTGTAAAAATGTAATTTCAACTATCTGTAATTTCTGTCCTGCCATATATAGGACTGATAATGCCAGCTGAATCCCTCCATAATGCCTGATCAGGAAAGAGCAAATGCTGTCAGGGCAGTTTTTGACTGGCAGGCAACATGCAATGGAACTGAGCTCCAAGCAAGCACCAATTACTACGATGGAGACTTTAACTCTCAAAACACAATGAAACAGGATGTGCTTGACAGACAATGAGGAATCCTGCTCTTTAATGAACCCTGATCTTCCACTCACTGCAAGAACTAGGCCAAATCCATCATCAAAATATGCTTGCTATCAACAGTTATAGGGAAGAGACCAGCTTCAGACAGATAATTTGTCCTATTCTCAATAAAACAGAACATTTTACAAATACCCCACAGTGAAATTCAGAGGCTCACTGCATGTCTCGTGTTAGCTGCTCAGGTACAGTCTTTTGCTGACCAGAGATAATCCACCTCCAGGGCAATCAGTCACATAATCAAATGAAGAATTCTTAAGAACAAACTGAAGGCAACCAGGGCAGTACAAATGATTACCTTCAGTCATGCTACAGAGAAGCTTCACTTCCATAGTCACTCCACTAGTGACAGTGGACCTGACACATCTTTGCAATAACAGGAGAAAGCTATAAATTAAAAGACTGTCACTTCAATTGTATTTTGTAGTTGCATATTATAATCTAAAGAAGCTTGATGATCTAGACCATCCATGGTCTGTCCATGTCACCTGCTGCACTGGTGACATCTGGGTAATTGTCTTCAATTAAAGTCATGATAATATGGAAGTCTCTGGTTTAATTAAGAACAATAACAAAAAAACTCTTTATTACTTCCAGGGAAAAAAAAAAAAAACCAAAAACTGCAGGGCTTAAACACATGAAACAGTAGCCAAAAAAACTAAAATGTATTTTGGAGGAGCTGTCAGCATTTCCCTACTCTGCTTCATAAGGCAACTTGCAGAAAGTCAGCCAAGTAGTATTAACAGAATACGTTCCAAAGCTTTAAATAAATTAACCAGTATGTTATAGATCACTCTTCCAAGGCTGACAGTGCCCAGTGCTGCAAGCATACAGCATAATCCTCATCCACAACCAGGTCTTTGGTAGCACAGCCATTAAGTGAACAGCACTTCACTTTTCATAAGGCAGCAACCTGCTTTTCTCTGATTCATGTCCAGGCAACCCATTTTGAGGTGAGGAAATCCTGATAAAGTCTTTGTCTTGTAAGTATGGAGTTTCTTTTCTTATCTTTCGTAGGTTACTCACACCTGTTTTTTCATAAGCCTCTCACAATTCTAAATCTTCATGCATTTTGTACTTCAGTGTGCTATGAGCCTATTACAAAGCATGGTCTCAGCAACAGGGATACAGACTTGCATCAAACTGCTTACACTTCTTTAAGTGCATTGAATCCAACCATGTTCTTAGCTCTATCAATTTTTAAAATGTTAAAAGGACATATTATATGCATGAGACACAGTTACACTGTGTAATTTCCATCTCCTTAACTAGAGTCACATGCCAGTGTGGCCATAAACTTCATATTATGTTTTCTTTGCTGGGTCAGTGAGGGGTTTACTTATTCTGAATCATGATTTCATTATTGTTTCACTGTTTTCATTATATTCAGGATGAAATGCTAGCTGGACTAACACCAATGACCTGCAGGTATCTCCAAAAGCATTCTGAAGGTAGTTTTAATAACTATGATTACAATAAAGCCAAGAATTAAATGACATTTCATGGCAGCACCAGTAAGTGAACAATGAACTCCAGCGCCAAGATCTACTGAGAGAAACAGCATCCCCAGTGAAATAAGAGTGAGAAGTCAGGGATGGCATTTGCACAGGCAGCTATCCTATTTACAGCATCCTGAATTAGGATATTGGGGAGTTACATTTTGAATAAAACCAAATTAAATCATTAGAGTTAAAAGCACAAAACTGAACACTGCTAATTGAGTGAGCTTCAAATGAACCTTGGATTCCACATTTTACCTGAAACTTTTAGATAAAATCATTCACATCTCTTGCATCACTCATTCTCTTAGATCTACAACACTAATGAAAAAGCACTAGATGCATTACATGCTCTAGAAAAACATGATCTGGCCCTTTTTAAATATTAACAAAATTAAATTACCAGTTCAAATCAGCAGCAATAAGTGAGAATCATTATCTGGCATCTGCCACTTAGTAGCCTGTGATACAGACTGGTAGTTTTACTGTGATCCTAGATTGAAATATGCCAAAAAAAAAAAAAACTTCACATAAATGGCAATACTTCTTGTGTTCCAGTACTGTTACCTGTGTTAAAGCCCACATGAGAACATGGAATTGCAAAACCCCCTTTCCTGAAGCAAACAATGCCCAGCACTTCTCTTAAAAATAAACACATGCTAATTTCAGAGTTACAAGTCTTATTAAAATGTCAACATGTCAAGCTATTAAAAAAAAACATTTTTCCCTTTGACCTATATGTATATGTCTCTACATATAAAAATGTGTGTCACAGTTTTTTTGGCTTTTTTAAACCAGAGTTTATGCAAAAGGAATGCAAACATGAACTCACCAGTTACTCACAATGAGTTTTCACCTGCACCAACTTTGAAAAAATCTTTCCTATCAGGTAACCTGTGCACTGAAACACAGCTGAAGGCTTTTACACTGCAATCCCAATTCACTGTGAAGTGACTGGGTGGGGGAAAATCACTAAATGAAAATTAACTCTCTATGTCATTGAAAAGGTAAAGAATGAAAGAAAAAGCTGCTTCATATGAGATTAGAAATAATACTTCCTTTCCAACTGTGTATATCTATATAGGTATATAGAGATATATATCTATATATAAAGTCATAAATCTCACACACACCTGGGTTTTTTTCTTTCCATTTAAAGAAAATAAATAATTTTCTTCTGATATATAAATCTGGAGATCTATTACACAGTCATTCAAAAAGGTAGCAGGCATTTTGAGCAAGTTCTTTAATATTAAAAAAAAGTTGAGTTGTGATCATGGAAAAATAGGATGTGAGGGAAAGATGCAACTGTGACTTTGGGGGGTATTTTTTTTAAAGAAAAAACACAAGTTGTCTTTATTCTCTATGGCTATGCTTTAAAAAGCAAAATGTTTTTCTTCAGCTTCTTCTCCTCAAAAACATTCAAAAGATGTGTAAGCATGGTATCACAAAACACCACTTCAGAAGAAGCTAAGTACACTAAATAGGATTAGCTCTTGCCATTACAAAAAAGGAATACCCTACACACTACTTTTTGACGTAGGCAAAGCAGATACAGGTATATGATGTATATGAGCAAGTTATAAGGTCAGCATGTAAACATGAGCATAGATAAAGCAAGCCTATCTATGTGTGTGAGCTATGCTCGTATCACCTCCCTGAAAGCAGCACCTACTTAAAGGTCACTACTCAAATATTAAGAGCAACTGAAACAAAAGTTCTGCACTTGCAGCACCACTATAAGGAGGAGCATAGTAAAGGAATTCTGTTCCTCTCCAATATCCTCATTTTGCCACAAACAGTTGCTGAGACAGGGAGAGCAGTTCTCCTTGTTCGAAAGTGTAACCCACTTGCCAGACATGAGACAAGCCAGGAGCTCTCTACTTTTGGCTGAGTGCTTCACACAGGAATCAGCTTACACAGGCTCACCAGTGCTCAAAGAACTGGAATCACTCCCCAGCTGCCTCTGAAACAGGTGACTCTCAAGATGAAAGAGGTTTCCATCCAAGTGATGCCAAGCCATTCCTGGCACATTGCACACGTACAGGAGAATCACCAGTACTGTCATGTAGATATTAAGTTCACATTGATCGGAACATATGCCACGTGTCTGGCCAAAGCACAGCACGCTTCATGAGAGCATCTTCGCAGCTCCCTGCAGCTCCACAGCCTGCAGCCCCCACTGAGCAGCTCAAGACCAAAGGTCATCACTCTGAATTTCCCCTGGAACAGGGTGGGACATTTACAGCCCAAACACCACATTACAGTGTCCCTAAGATTATCAGAAACCCTTCTTTATAACAAGGACTCCTCACTATCACAGTCACTGGTCTTAGAAAGCATTTTGCAAAGCCTTCATCATCCTTCCACCACAGGATTCTGGATATTCCTCAAGTCCTTGCATTCTCTGCTGTACTCCAAGAACAGTCCCCAAGATCAGGAAAAAAACCACCCTTCCTAATCAGTACATTACTCTTGAAAGAAGATTCACTCTGGTCAGGTTGCAGCTGTTCCTTTTCTCTTTTCTTCTTTGTTTGGGTTTTCTTTTTTCATTAAGAAACAGTATATAGACACGTAAACATGTTCTTTGAACTCATTTCTTGCTGGAAAAGCTCAGTTAGTTAAAAAAATCCCTTATTTTAAAGGCAATTCCACTTTATCCTCATACAAATGCTCCAAGACAATGCTCCAAGACTCTCCAAGCATTGTCTCCAAGACAAATGCTGTCTAGATTGCACATTTGCTAGTAATTTCTAATCATGTAATAATTTCATTTAATAAGGTCTATTCAATTTTAACAATAATTAATACACAATGTTTAATGTTTCACATACTCAAGACCTTGTGCCTTACCATAAGGTAAATCCTAGTTTCTTTTACCTAACTTCCATTAGCACCCCATTTAACTATAGGAAAGTCCTCTTGGAAACTGAAACAAGCATCAATATTGCCACTCAAAAGTCCAATATGTTTGCAAATTAAAAATTTGGAAACCACCATGAAGAAAGATTGCCAAGACAAAGCAGACCTCTAATGGATCATGCCTTATTAGGACTAGAAGATGGCCACTGAATGGGACAGGTGAGAAGCAGCAATATTGTGGAAGGAACAGGTGCCCTATGAAGCACAGAGGAGAAATGAGGAAGTTGGAGGCACGCAGTTATCTGGCCAGTCCTAATACTTAGGAAATTCTTGTACCAAGTCTCTTTTACTTTGATACAGACTAATGTGAGAATTACATCAGCCTTTATATTTATCACCAAATGCATAATGCTTTTGTCAATCTCAGGCTAAAATTTCATAGAGCAAAAAATCAGGTAACGTTTTTGATTTACTCCACTGAATGAAGAAATAAAATATAGAACTTGAAGGTTTTCATCCTCCCCTCTTCAAAATGCCACTAAAACAACCACAACACCTTAGACACTAAAAATACAGGCAAGAACCTGGGCAGATGAAAATGATACCTCAAAAAAAAAAAAAATTCTTAAGAACTAAAGATCAAAAAACTGAGTCTCTTAAAAGTACATTTTCTTGTAGTTAGACAGAACAAATTCAGGTTTAAAATACTGGCCCAGAACCTTACAGTGTGTTCTATAGAGGTGTTGATTTTTACTTACTGAGGTTTTCATTACCAGTACTCGTCATCCCACAAACATTAGGACAGGCACACACAGACTTTTTGGTGGAGCTGGTGATTCACCACCACATACATTCTTTCCACCTAAGAAATGTTTGTTGGTGGGGCCCTTGTGACTCACCTCCACTGCACTTTCTTCCCCATCCTCATGGTCCCTTGGTGGGGTGTTGGTGATTTATTAACCAACAGCCCCGTCATCTGAACTCGAGCAGTTTGCCAGATGACTACACAGTGACTTCTGCTTCCTGAGGGAATTAAAAGTGTTCTTCCATGCCAGTCTGTATGAGTGTATAGTACTCACCACTGTATAGTATGTGAGCTTTGAAAACAGAACTATTCCACTACTATTCTCAGTTTGCCTTATTCTTCTGTTTCACTGGAACACTATGGTGAGGTAATTACAGAACACTAACAAAATGAACACTTCAGAAAACTAACAGCACTGTGAAGCCACTTCCAGACAGCCCATCAGGCTGAACCCCAGCATCAGGAACAAAATCTCTTAGCTGTAACATTACAAAGTTAATAATGCCAACCAAAAGTCCAGTAGTCCAAAGTGTTTGTGCTCACCAACTACACTTATCCCTAACAGAGCTATTAGGGAATAACTCTTATTATTAAAAAAACAGAAAGGAATCTTGAGGCAGAAGTCAGGAATTTAAAAATAAATAAACAAATGAAACCACAAAAACAAAAGCAAACAACCAACCAAAAAAAAAAGCACCAAAAACCCCAAACACATACCCCACAGACAGCAAACTCCTAAAAAGTTCTGTCCTGGAAGAAAACCAGAAATAACTCTGAAGAGAACAAAGCAGAAAGCACACACACAGAAGACTTGAAAACATTCAAATCCAAAAAGTGCTGCCCATACCTATTTGCATATAACAAGAATTACAGAGTTGTTAACTAATATCGATGTTGTCAATGAGAGCTGCTCCTCACTACTGCACTCTCCACCCCCAAGATGCAAATCTTGTGGTTGTTCCTATCTTAGCTACTCAGTTGAAGATATAAAAGGTGCTGAAAGCTCCAGAAAGGAAAAAAGAAATAGGGCTGTAGTCACAGTTATCAGTATGTACAGGGAAGATTTTTCAGATTACTTTTAGGACTCTAAATTATTATTAGAAAATATTTTTCTCCTTATTTTTAACTTACTTTTTATGTCATATTATCTATGACATGCTGTTTCTTTTCTTCTCAGCTAGAAATGAGACTACAGATCAAATCTCTAGTACCCTGTTCTACGTTCTGCTCTCTACTTGAGGTTATAGCCATCAGTGCTCTCCTTGTTCCTTGCTCATCTATGCCATGACAAGAAATTTAAACAGGTAGCACATTCTGTGCTGCTGTCAGTAGTGAAGAGTTACAGCCCAGGCATGGACTTAATAAAAATAGAAAAAAAAAAACAAACTTATGTCATATTACTTTGGTTGTGGTCCTCCTTATGCGCTGCAGTGAGAAATTGATGCTATTTAAACTTAAGAACACTGTTTCTTTTCCATCATCTGCCAATCATTCACAGTTTAGATTAGCAATTACTTCTACACACATTTATAAAAAGATCCTTACTGCTCTTCAATGCTAAAACTCTCTTAAAAACTCTTTTTTCCAAGAAGTAGGCCACCCTGCAAAAGCAGATAGAAATTCATGCTGTGTGCAAAAATTCCCCTGTTCTGTTAGTTCCATGACATTTGAAAAGATAATTTATTTATAAGTAACTCACATCTTTCCTATTACTGTTAATTGATATTCTCATTATGTTTGCACCTATATACTCAAAATTACTGATCTACAAATTAAAAAGAGGCACAGGAATAGCAATATGATTATGCTGTATGCTGCACATTGCATTATCCCTTTGAAACTGGAGAATGCATAGGCATATACAAAAGAAGCACTTTTAGGGCTGTCCAAACCACTAGAAGCAACCCTTCCACCTTGGAGAGTCAATGTGTCAGTGACTGCAAACAGTGGAAGAGTCGCCAGAAGTATGACCACAGTTAAATAAATCAAAACCCACACCTCACACGCCCCTGTAGCTATAATAGGTGGCAACTGGAAAAATATGCAAAAAAAAGTATTCCATAGGAAACTGAGCAAGAGCTTGCAACAGCCCACTGTCTCCAAAAAACAAATCACAGCCAGCATTTCTGTGCATACCCTCTGACTCAAGCTGGGATCTAATGGAAGAGGATGAATAAAACAATATCCACCTCAAGCGTAATAAGGAAGGAGGCTATAAATTCTCAACCAATTACTCAAACCTCATCAGGATGTGAGCCCATAGCTTCCTCCAACTTGTGCCAGAATGGATGTGGTTTTCCAGCTGTGTAGACAAGGAAACCCTCAATTCTGTTAGTCCATCCCATAAAAATACATTTTGTTTACATTCAGATTCAAGGAATAGGACCCAAGAGGGCTGCATTCATACAGGAAATATTTATGATAACTGAATGCAGATGGAGATGGAGGCAGCATGGCTTTACCTCCAAGCCTGTCAAGATGCCTCCTTTCCCCCTCCTGCTATCAGCAGGCACAGTAACAGTCCTGAGGCAGAGAAAGTGAGAGGAGCCTTCTGACACAACCCATGAAAAACTGACAGCTCACCTCAATCCTGGCTGCCACTGCCACTTCAGCTGCTGCAGGTTATCCTTCCCAGAATGCAACCACTGCCCCATCAAACCATTTAACATAAAGAAGCCTAGGTATGTGCAACATGGCACGTGATCAAATGCAAAACCACAACAGAAAAACAGGAACATCCTCAGAACACTGCAAGTCTCTCCCTAGCTGGCACTAAGAAAGCTTTGCTTCACCTGTATATATTCTTGTGCCAGATATATACAGAAAACAAAGGAAAAAACCTCAGCCTGTAATACCTATATATTTTACAGAAAAAAAACTTACAGCAGACAAGTATATATTGTAGGAGATGTGTATCCCACAAAGCAACAAGTCCAAGATCACACAGCATCTTCTTTCCCTGCTATCCAATTACTCAACTTCCACACTCATGCATGAAACCTGATAATTTTTAACCATTTTAAAATAAAATTTTTGATTATTGCTTCTGCAACTTTTGTGAAATTAGATTCTGAAAGCAAAAGTAAGACATGAATAAGGACAAATTCAAGAAAATACAAACTAGCGCTGTTTTCATGCATTAATAATCAAATGCGCATAAATTGTCTGACTAGTGTTTTCTTGTATATAAATTAAAGATCTTCACAATTTTGACTTTTTCTGGAACACATAATATCAAAAGCTTAAACAATTAATTCTAAAGCATAAAATGCATTCATATACTTTGTACTGAATAAAACAACCAATATATTTAAATTTGTTGTATTCCATTTCTTTCTAGTTATTTCATATTTTGTACCAAGAGAAACTTCTGGGTCAGAATTCCTTAGTTGAATCACACAAGAACCTCCATGAAACATGCAAGCATTTATCATTCAGTACATGTAGAATTAGGCTATACAGACACTGCAAAAAGCAGCACTGTATCACCCAATAATTTTGTTTCCATAGCTTTATGCAGTGTATCTTTTGTTATGACAGCTGCAAAATCACCCCATTACTCAGCCCTCTCCTCCCTGCTCAGGATTACATCCCTGTTTGCCTTTTGCCCACATCCATTCACACATGCCCTGCTACACTGGCAAAATCTGAAGATCCCTGTTAGCTGTGGTACTAGCATTTACTTTTTTGTTCCCCCACAATCAGGCTTACAGCACTTTCCTCTTCAGTAATACCAGTGCTAGAGTCTGCATCCTCAGTATTATTTGTTTCAGCTACTGCACTTTCTGCCTTTCATCATCAAATCTGGCCCATGTCACTAAAAACTGTCTTCTCTTGCACTAGCAGAGCCCTGAGGTTGACCACACTCCCCTTATTTATACATCCACATATTGTCTCCATACAGGTCTTGTGCCCTGCATTTGCCTCTGGCCGCTGGAGAGCTCAACTCATTAATGAGTCACCAAAGAACTAGCAAAAGCACCCAGTATACCCTGTCAAGACAAAGCAGAACCAATGGTACCATCTTTTCCAAGTCAGGGATTTTACAACAGGAGTAATTATCTCATAAAGGTAGAAGGATAACATGGGAAGGATTTTAGAGTAGAAAACACAGAGTAGCTAAAAGAGAGAACAGGGTGAGATGAACCTTTCCATAGACATCAATTACTCCCTCCCCTTAGGCAGAGGCTCAGGGAGTGACCTTGTAGTAGTACAGCTGGGAAAAGCAACTTTCAGAAGAGTTTCACCACGTTGTAGGCAGTTACATTTATTTCCTCTCAACTGCATAAGCTAAATGGGGAATTTCAGAGCCACATTTTAAAATAACTCAAAACATTTTAGCATATTCATTAGACAGCTGTGTAAATTCTGTCTCCTGCCATTCTTCTGATCACTCCAACAGGAAATGCAACTCTGTAAGCTGGCACTTCTGCAAAGCAAATGTGATACTGTATCGACAGCAGACTAGTCAATGCAAACCTCTGACTCAGTGCTTTTTGGCAGTTTCAACAGCTGCCTCAGGAATAGGGCAGTAAGGAGCCAAACCAAAGGTAAAAATCATTAAATTTCCTTCCCTGAAGTTAAGAAAATCTACCTCCAGCAAAACCGGGGCTTCAACCTAAGAGCTTTCAAAGATGGTCTAATATGCTTTGGTGCCTACAATATTAATATTATTAACCTTCACATAGATGCAGGTATATACAACGTCATTACAAGTGCAAGAACAGATGAAGGATTCTCTTCCAAAACACAAAGATCCACACTCAATGCTTTTGCCTGCAAGAATTTAATCTGAAAACCTCAAGAAAAACATACAGAATTATCTCTACTTGAAGATTTGTCGAAAGTGTTATGGTTTACCTTCTTCTTTCTTATTAACACACATTTTGTAAGGCATCTTCTAATGTTGGATAGATTTCCAAGTACAGTTAATTCACTACATGCTAACAGAGGCAACTTTAAGGCTTGAAAATTATAGCCAACAAAATCTGTAAAGCAGAGTTGGAAAGTTTTCACTTTCTCCTACATAAATCATAGTCAAGAAGAAAAAGTTGGTAGACAAATTGAATATTCATATAGAATTTATGTATGAGAGATTTTTGAGCCTACAGGCTACAAGTGTTTCACGATGGAATTCGCATGAACTTAAAATACAGTCTAAGTAACTGTATCAAAACGGCAAATCAAAAAAAAAACAGCCTTGCATGTGTCCTCTCAACATTCACCACTTGCACTTTATCCCTGTTGTTAATTTTGATGAATACAGAAGGTGCACATAGTTCAGAGCCAAGGAAAATCCTTCTGTGTTTTTGCAGTAAACTCTTAAGTCTGAGTTTCCAATATCATAAAAAGGTAAGTAACAGGAATAATATTACAATTCATTTACTAGAATGCCATAAGTCTGCCATAAATTGTTACCTTCCTACGTAAAGGTGGCAAAAAGCCCAATTAAGATGCCATTAAAAATACAGAAAGAAATACTGAACAATGCCAATGGCAGAGCAGACTCCACAGACTTTTGCCCCTTGAAAGCCAGAAAGAAGCTATCCTTCACAGACAAATTTATCAGAGTACAATGATAACATTCAGTCCATTTTGTAGAACTTTGTCAGAAATTTTAAAGTAAAAACTTGAAGGAAGTTAGAAAAATACTTAAATTAAAAGCTGAGAGAAGACCAAATAAACATAATGCAATGACATTGTCAGAATTGTTTGGATGCCATTTCAAAAACAAAGAATTCAAATTGTGATCATCAGACATGGGCCCAAAGAGATTAAATTGCTTGGCTAGATCTTAATAGCATTCTGAGCAATAAGTCACATAATCCAGGAGTTTCTGCATTACAGTTGCACCTACATTCTGAGAAGTTTTCAACACTGAGACTGCACTCTCCCAGGTACAGGTCCAACTTGTTTTCCCTTCCCTCTAATTTAGATTAACCCTTTATCCTCTTATTAAGGAAGAGGGAAAGGTATTATCCAAATGCCTCAAGTTCTTAATTTGGTAATTTTCAGCTACTTAGTACTACCACCTCTTCTAAGACTGTATTTTCTCCTTACTTACTTTAGCAGCTTCAGCTTCCCACTGCACTACCATCCTGACATCAGCCTGACTGAATGCAAAAACCCCCATTTGAAGTTTCTGAGGAGAGACAGTTGAATTTACACTGAGTGCCACAACTCAGTTCCTGCCTCAGACAGGGTATGGTTTTTGCATGTCTCAACAAATAAGCCAATAATTAGATATAACTATAAATTTAGTAGCTGCTAGTATCTCACACATGAATAAAAAATTAAATATGCCATTCTACAATCCCACTTAAACCAAATATCTAGCCATAAGCTGTAACTACTCATCCATGAAGGCATACTGTGCTGTGAAGGATCTCAATAGAAGCATCCATTTTCATGTTCTCCAATACATGCAAAGAGTGTGTTACATGGGGCTACAGATGCTAGAGGTGCCAGTTTTTAATCTTTTGGTCTCTAAAGAGCAGCAGATGCCATCACACCAGAAATATCATAATGAGAAATGGGGGAAGATAGATATTAGTCAGCTGTTCTGGGTGCACAGGCATGCTGGATAGACTGGTTTCTGGAGGCTAAGGACAATTGCAGATCTACAGTTAAAACCTACCCCATGCTCAGAGCCTTATATGGAGCCAGGAGCACTTCTGTTTTCTGGGATTCACTCAGAAACACGCTCAAGATCATTAAGGTGTAAATCTCATCTCTCTATAGCTTCAGGGTCTACCTCCACACTGTGACCCAAGAATTTCCATACAGTAAGTCTACAAGGCAGGTTTCATAACTTCTACTCCTTTTTACTTCTTTTCCATGGTCCCCTAATTTTTCTTTTAAAATATATAATCTACTTTTTACTTCTTAGACCACGGGTTTTAGACTTAATGCCTGTGCCTAAATAAGGGTCACCTCTTCATTTTCATTCACTCTCTGCTTAGTTTGTAAGTGATATGGGTGGTAGAGCACAGAAATAGATTAAAATCTCACATGGAAAAGTCTAAGTTATGTAGCTCTCCAACTTAGCAGTTGCCAGAAAATGTGATATTTGAATCAAAAGGCATACCAGACTTCTCAATTACCTTACTTTGAAGTAAAAGCAAGTAAGGTATTGACATTTATGATTAACAGGAAAGAAGATACTGTGATGCTTGTATTACAGTATGTGATCACAGCTGTGCCAAGCTTACCTGCTTCTATTAAAACTCCAATCATCTAGTAAAACCAAGAGCTGCAAGTAGGACGAGCAGCACACTCTGGCATCACACAGGTTTCTCTGCATTCTGTGGCATACTGGATCCTTACCTTCTTTCATAAAGCTTGAAGAAATCCTAGAAATTCTGTTCATGCTTTTAGCTTGGAATTTACATAGGTCATTTGTATTTAGGAAGCACTTCCATCAAACTCAAGCTAAAAAAATATCCTCCTTATACTGTTACCCTTTCAAAGTTGTGTCATTTAAAAAGCTGTGTTTCCAAGAGACATACAACAACTACATAATTTCATCTTCCATTTTTACCAAGTAAACATCTCATGCCTGTTGTGGACTTGATTATGCTCATTTTACAACAAATATTTGTTTCCTTTAGTATCTGAGGCTCATCCTAAAAAAGGGGAACTTTCACAGCAGTCCACTAGCCTTCAAATGTTCCAAAGAAACATAAGTGGCAATCTATTTAAGGAACTGCTTTCCTAAAACCAGAGAGAAATATTTTGACTTTGGACAAAACACTAAATTGCCACTCAAGTCAGCAAAATAAATGTTTGGACAACAAACCAAAACCAATAGTGACGTGCCACAAACTTTTCCTATTTACACTGGATAAAAAGAGGATACTGGACACTGATCAAGCAAATGTAAAAAGAGTTCTTTTTTTCTAGCAACTTTTCAATTCCAACTTCAATTTCTATCCAAGTCTCCCACCCTGTTTATCATCCTGAACAATGTGGCACCTGCTGGGGTTTTTTGCCCTTTCTGCTCCTCATCTTTTAAATGAGCAATTTTGAATGAAAACATTCAACCCTATGAAGGTTCATAGCTGGGACTCTTCACTCCTTTTCTGCTGAAGTTTCAATCTCTTCCTTGTGCAGGCAGAAAAAACAAAAACTGATGAATTTGTATACAGCAATTAATCCTTCCATAAATCAGGCCTGTGACTAACATAATTTCTGATATTGTTGGGTTTACTGAAGCCTGAAGAATATTTTCAGGCTATTCCTTGTACCCATTCAGGATTCTACTTTCCAAGGCTAGAGCATTCTCCAGCCTTCCACACAACTCCTGCATCCCTCCATTTTGTGGGATGTGGGCTATGCACATCTTTGCCTGTGTGACTTTCATAAGCTGATGCTAAAGTGCAACCCCTGGATCTCAGTTTTTTGCAGGCAGGTTTTTGTCACTCCCTCTCCTCCTGAACGAAGTTGCACAATAGACATACTCAGAAGAGCTCACAAGAGTAAAGAAGAAAGTGATCTTACTCAAGTAATACAGACAAAGGAGACCTTCACTGAAGTTGAAAAGGCAGAGCATATGGGACACAAAGAGAATGAGGAATAGATGTGGGTGGAGAAGTGAATAATGTTTTGTAGGCTCTTACGTGGTCTGACATTTTTCATCTTCACACTCTCCAAAACTCAACTTTTTCAATGAAATGCCGAATTTGCTTATTTTCTAGGTTCATTCACAGCTCTCAGTAATTACACATGTGCATTTATGCTTGAGATTATTTTAAATTCTGAACTTCTTGCCAGAAATTTCATTGTGGGTAAACACCTTTAAGTACACAGCGCCAAATCTGTGTTAAGTATAATATTTCTTGTTCCTCTTTCTTTCCTGGAGTGCTTCCATGTGCTCATACACAACTGCTATGCTCCACTTAACTGATGACTGATGTTTTTTACATCCATACACATTTTTTCTGAGATCTACTGTGCCCAGCTCTAACTTCCTATTACTATGTAACATAGTGAAATTTTAGCAACTGCTGTTGCATTACATGTGGCTGGTTTAGATCTGTATTTTACAGTGATCATAGTACTAATTAAGCATGCACTGTTTGGCATTTCTTAGCAGGAACTCTCTAAAACTAAATTAAAAAAAAAAAAAAAAGGAATGAATTATAGCTATTCAAAATCTGAGACATCTATCCTAAACTTGTGGGACACATTTTTTTTTGTTCCAATAAAAACATTCTTTAAAGGAAAATACACAAACCCAGGAAATTATCAAAGCTCAATATACAATTTTTAAAAAATATAATTATATAAGCATCATGTAATCTTCCATTACCCTCCAGGATCTGTATGTAGCTAAAAACAAAATAGTATTTCTGGTACTAGAGAATAACAGCCCTGTAAGGCATAAAAGTACTTTTGGCTGTGAATTGTTTTTTCCTTCATTAATTCTTAATCTCTGTGGAAAAATTCTGTTAGTCCACGATTTTCTTTAAAATGAACAGAAAATTTCATCTCTGGAAAAAATCTGCTCAGGGGATCACAAACCCTGGCAATCTTAGGTTTTTAAACTCATTAACCTCCTTAGATTGATACTGGGAGGCTTTCAGTACTTACAGAACTAAACAGCAAACACTCAAAGGCTGAGGTGTCACTGATGACAATGAACGGCCTCAGACCTGGAGTGCCGGAAAGCGACCAGCTCTGGCCAAGCATTTGCTACATTTACATTCAATTCTTGGACTGGATTCTAAATTCAGGCTTTGGCACTGCCTCATTTGTGTCCCTAGCAGTAATAAATTATGCAGTTAAAAATTTCATACTGTTTTAAGAACCTCAGCTGACAGTGCCTTCAATATGAACCGAGAGTTCTCAGAACATTATGGAACAAGTGCTTCAGTCCTGATCAGATAAAATTACTTAAGTACAAGTTCAGATTTGATTTGACTGAGAATACTTGCTAGATGCATTTTTAAAAAATGATGTGAGAACCCTTGTAAATCTACATGTTATTTCTTTTCAGGAATGAGAAAATACCTCTATTGCACTCCTTCACTTCCAATTCCCAGGAAAGACCTACAGCTGGTAAGCCCAATTTCAAAAGCCTCCACACAACTCCTCTAGCAAAACCTACACAGAGCTGAAGTTCCACCTGGGGGCTGTTGGGGCAATTGTTGTAATATTGAGACTTAAAATAAACCTGCATTAGAATAAAACATCATACCAAAGTGTCAGGAAGATTCTATACTGAGTAATAATTAAAGGAATAAAAAAATAAGAAGCTCTACAATCCCTCAGACAAAGTAATATGCAGGTTGCCAAGGAAAATGCACCCAAGACTAGATGGATACCCACAACCACCATCCTACAGTCCTGCAAGCATATCTCACTTTTCTCCATATGATTCATACATTACCTGGAATTTATCATTTACCCCCAGAGTCTGTGCACCATCAGAACACCAGAGTGATCTGTACACAAACATTAAGTTGCACATCATAATGAATTACTTGAAGAATGCAGCAGCCCTGCACGACATGAATCCAAAATTACACAGAGACAACACACTAAAAGAAGGTATTTATACAAAGTCGTGGAGTGGCTGCTCTTTGCAATGGAACAGAGCACTGGGTAAAGAGAGGAAAAGTGTGGGTAAAGAAACTGATGCCTGGCTGCACAAAATAAGTATTTTAAGTCTATGATGGTAAAAGTATTTCATTGGAGAATTACTCCTAGAAGCATTTAGCTACTAAGACAGAAAAAATAAAACTGCTATGAAGTCCTGAACAAAAGCAATACAGCAAAGCTTTTTATATGGCATCTCTTAATGCAATGTATCACAGTACTGTAATTTCGATTAAGAATAAAAACAAAAATAAATACTAAATTTGTGCTAAATAAAGTCCTCTGAATGGTTTTGGCTATACATTTGTATAAATGTCACACACAGAGATCCCAGCTATGAGAATGCTAGGATTTGTGGTCTAATATCTAAAAAAATATTGAAAAGTAAAAGTTACTCCAGGTGTTCCTGTCAGAAGTTTTTAAGTAGCACTGCCTAAAGGAATTTGCTCAACCTTACTAGGTTTCTTACTAGAAAAGCATAAAGTAGAAAACCTTACTGATTTCTTACTAGGAAAGTATAAAGTAGAAAACTTCTGGTTTAGACATTATCCAGTTAGTGAGCTGTATTTTAAGTACACATACCATGAATGTTTACTACTGAAATTTTGTAGCAAAAAAAAGTTTCTTCCAAACATGTTAAAAGAGCTACATTGTTACAGAACACAGATAATCAGAAAGTCGTCGGGAAAAATTATAAACAACAGTTACAGTGTAATTTCTCACAAGGCTGCACACTCCAGCTGAAGCCACACTTCAGGCAGCTCACCACTCATAAAAGCCCAGGACTTCAGAGCTCCTCTAAGCCACAGGTTATTTCTGCTACACTGATCAACCAGTTCCTACCTAGAAACCTCCTTCCTGGGCTAAATCTAATCCTGGTCTCATTCAGACTCAGCTGTGGAAATACTCATTAGGCTTGTAAGGAGGACAGTACAGGAAGAAAGTGAGCTACCTAATCCTCTTGTGGAGAAAAAAAAAACTGAGAGCACATATCTTCAAACTAAGACTGCTAATTTATATTGTGATTTAATGTTTTACAACTCAATTGGCCAACACTGTAGAGGTGCAGTAACATCAAACATCAGCCTGCTGTATTGCAAATAACTATTTCAGACCTCGCTCTGAAAAGTAGAATAGTCAGAGATATCACCAATGTATTTCTCATGTAAACACACAGAACTTCTATCAAACCTTCTCTGCCTTCTGCTAATCGGTTTTGCCAAAATTTGGCCACTAACCAGGAACTGTGAATTGCAGTCAATATAGCAACAGGCCTCCAAATCATAATGTTCACTTCAGAAGAAAGAAAAACATTCAAACAGGGAATTATAGTCTCTCTGCAATTTATGGCCATGTATACCCCAGTCTGTATTAAGAGGACAGATTTCAGATGAGATAAAAGAAAACAGCATTAAAATGCACTGAAGAGTTCAAGGAACTCCACAACACAACAAGTACACTGATAAAAAAGAACAGCATGGCAATGGCCTAGAAAGGCATGAATGCACCAGGCACTTTAAAAAATATTACATAATATTCAACATTTTCTTTTCACTGTCTTCTTACAGACCAGTTGTGATCTGTATTGCTCTCAGCTTGCCACTTCTTTCTTTCATTCCAATGCTCAAAAGCTGTGCTAAATTTCCCAAGGGCTCATCGCTCAGTACGCAAGCCTGTTTCAATGTGCTAGTGTGTCTGCTGAAATAGCTACTTCCACAAATAAACCGCACAAAATTCCTAACAAATCAAAGATTACAGAAGAAAACAGAAGAATTATTAAAAGCAACGAAACATTAAATATCTGACCACAGTTTCTACAGTAATTTAGCAGCTACATCACTTGTCATGCAATAGACTGATTTAGGGGGTTTGCAGAATTTGTCGTATTTCTACAGATGAGAAACATACTTAATCTCCTATTCTTGCATGCTTTCCACAATATATTACACAGATTAAAATGAACATAATACACTCTAATAGAAGAGCACATTGTAAAAAGAGCTAAACTTTGGTGTAATTTTTCATAACAGATTTGGTCATATTCATATATATAAAAACGTATCTTTTACATGAATATTTATAGCCATACCCTAGAAATGGAAACATTCAGACTACAGCTCAGCAGAGAGTAGAACTGACGTACTGCATAGAATTTTAAGAT
The DNA here is from genome assembly GCF_026979565.1 of Vidua chalybeata. Lineage (NCBI taxonomy): Eukaryota > Metazoa > Chordata > Aves > Passeriformes > Viduidae > Vidua > Vidua chalybeata. The sequence goes on from NC_071537.1 coordinate 23,097,730, forward strand.
CAACAAATTAACTTCTAATATGGAAACAACTCCTGAAAACTATAAACACTTGTCAAAATAAGATTCCTGACAAAGCAGCATGAATCAAGCTATTAACTGCCTTTGGTTTTGACATTAGAAGACAAAATATAAGACTAAAAGCTAAATTATTTCTTACCTGACCAAATTAAAAAAAAAGAAGAAAATTGTTCCTGCATCATCTTTGCCCTTCCCCTAGTTATTAAAACTGTATTAGTGTTTTGAAAGTACTCCAATTTGGGGAAAAGTCTATTTTCCTGAAAATTATTTATCAAAAATGGAATTCAATTCTCTCTGCTATAAAAAGACAACCAACATTTATGTTAATCTTACAAACCACCTAAAGTCTTCCACTTCAGAGATGCAAATTCAAGTGAGACAAACAAGAATGCTCCTTTCCAACCTTCATGTGAAATGTTTTCACAGAGGTTTGTTGAGATTTTTAAACTACAAAAAAAGTGAAACTTAAGCAGCATGAAAAAAAGAATAGAGGATGCTTACAAAATGATAGACAAGGATGGAATTTGACTTAAAAGTACGTAATGAGATGGATTTTTTTTTAAGCTGGATAAAGATCTAGCTACTAAGCTCCTAAGTTCCCAAAAAGCTTTATGGCCTACTTTCTCTACTTGTTTCAAAGTCATGCCAAAAGGGCCAGGCACCTGCCCTGCTGAAAGAGATTTCCCCAGAGATTGCACATTAGCAGCCTTCTCTCACACACATGCCCCATAGCACAGGCAATGACACAGAAATCATGTGGAAGTGGTGCCATAATAAAATGGGAATGTGTGCTGAGGAGCCCTGCCAAACTAAAACCCTGTGCTGCGACAGACACCGTCCATTAGCTCTTCACTGCCATTTCTTTCCTAATCTAATTCACTTCTTCCCAGCATTTATACTGTTTACCTTTTCATGCCTCCCTAAACAGGTAATACAATTCAATTTTTACAGTCATTTTTACATTCCTATTCCCAGTGATGCAATCACTACCTTGAAAATATTGCTGAGAATTTAAACAAGGTAATTTTGGCAACAAAAAGTCTGCATAGAGATTTTGTATTCTTCTTATACGAATTTGGGGGCAGAACTGAGTTGGCACCATACCTTCCATGATTTTTGTTTTGCCTAACAGCTTTCTAAATTTAAAAGATAAATGATTTTTCTGAAACTGACTTCATTTCATTTTTGTTTCAAATGCTGTCAACCCATTTATTTTCAAACAAACCCATAAAGGGAATGGTGTGTTTCTCACATGTTCAACTAAATAAATTTGCCTTTTATTAATAATTTTAAAAAATTATTTTTTTAGCAATGGAACAGAAACAAGCATTTCAAACTACCTCCTTAACCCTCTGATTTAAAAACAAGATTAAACAAAAAGTAAAAAGCCTAACACCAAGATAAGCCTTTTGATAGCAATATGTCACAAAGAACCTGACATGTTATATAATGCACTATATGTTTTCTTTGGCTCAGATTCTTTCACCTGTTCTCCCCTGGCATTGCTAGCACTACCAGATGGATCCATTTTAGATTTAATTAATTCACCCTGTCTCCTAGGATTTCCAAGAAGTAAAGCACGGACAAGAACCCTGATCCTTTCCTTTCTTGGATACAGAAAAAGAATCTAGAGACAGAGAGATTTTCCTTTTAAGAACAGAATACAACATTCACAAATAAATACCTCAGGAGAACACGTGCTGCTCAAAGAAGCTAAAAATAGTAAAACCAACAAGCATATGTTTAACTGGGAACCTTCCTAGAGCCTAAAAGTAATATTATTCTTTAAATCTAACATGGCTATGGGAACTCAAAAACTGTGTTTGATTTTTTTTAATGGCAATGAAGCAAGCATATTCCAAGTGTCTGCATATAAAGTGAATACCATGCACTGCTTGTTGAACTAGACAGAATCCTTCTTTCTTGTCATCAGCCTTCATTCCCTCTACCACATTATTCTTCTCTTCTTAAAAATTCCTCAATATACTAGAAGTAAAATTCCATCCCATCCAAATTAAAGTGTTTTTTTTTTTTTAAATTCCTTTTATTCTCTGCTCATCTGCTCATGTAAAAAATAAATCTTCATAGGAACTTGGATCTGCACGGCAACTTGTAACTACCTGTAGCTCTTTAAAATAGTAACTGCTCTAAAGGACTCATAAACTACATTCCCTTCATAAATTTAGCAAAAGGGGTGAGTGGATGCATGTTAATTATATCATCTGCTTATCTTTATTACTAGGTTGCTTTATCTGGACTAGGACAAATCAGTTCTTTGACAGTCCTCCTCCTCTCCTGGCTTTCTCCTTATTATCTTCTTTTACACCATAAGATGCATGGGGCAGAGCATCACCCTTTGGTCAAGGCTGGTAAGAGGATCTGGCATAACTAAGCCAGCAAAACCAGCTGGCCTCAGAATACTACAATAGAAAAATACTTCAGACTTTCTTAATTTCTAAGTCAAATTCTGAAGGCACAATGCTCCTTGTACAGGGTGGAATGTTTCACAACTACATCCTAGAGCTCCAGTAATGAATTCTCCCACTTGCATAAAATGCTACAAAAAAACTTAAGCTTTTTGGCCCTCTAAGCAGAACTTAAATGATACAGAAGCATTGACACACAGCACAGGATTTAGTTTTACTTAAAATGTATCAAAATAAACCACAAACCAGCTTGCATCACTTGTAAGTGATGCCAATTCTCCAAGGTCTGTCTCCATAACAAATACACTGCATCTCTGATATTAAAGCATTTGCACGAAGTTTTAGCTCCAAGTGTCACACAACTAAACAAGAATCTTAGGTTTTAGCTTTCCGAAGTCTGGTGAGATGCAGAGCATTAACTCAACTATATAATCTAATTAAATTCCTGAAGCCAGAGGACAAACAGAAACAACCTATAATTAAATTCTGCAGACTACAATGGTTATTTTTTTAAAATATCTTCTATAAATGTAGCATTTGCTACAAGATCAACACTGAATTAAACATTTTTCTTAATTTAAAATAATTGATTTGTAAGGGTTTGGGCTTGCTTAAAAAAGAATGAATCACAGATGTTCTGAGTTGGGAGGGACCCACATGGATCATCAAGTCCAACTCTTCAGTGAATGGCCCATACAGGAATTGAACCAACAACCTTGGTGTTAACACTGTACTCCAACCAACTGAGCCAATCTCAGTGGCTCTAATCATCTAATACTTTAACTTGATGATCTTACAAATTATTAGCAAGCAGCCCAATTAACCCGACAATGTAAAACCAGGCATTCAGGATCCAATATCAATATAATTAAAGGGGTGAAGAGCCTATAAATGCACTTCAGCATTTATACCCTCAAGACTAATTCAACCCAGCTGCAGGGACTTCAGGCCCATGAACAGGTGGAGCAAATCAGGTGTGCTGATGGAGCTCATCTTCCTACATAGCCTCACCTGAAGGCAATTCACCTAACCACACTGGGAAAGCTGGAGCTTATTTTCAAAAGTTGTCTACAAGCTGCATGCTCCAGTCAACAAAACCCTATCCTCCAAAGGACACCATGAAATCAATATTTAGCATGGCAGTAATGGAACAACCCCTCTTTTTAAACCTTTCAGCATTCAATTTTTACCTATTAAACCATTTCTACTCAGCGAAAAGGCCTTAAAAGAGGCCTAAAAAAGGCCTTAAAGAGGTTTAAAAGAGAGGTTTAGGATGTGGAGCTACCACCACCTACCAGTCAACACAGCTCAGGTACCTTGCAGCAAGTCTATTAAAGTCTGGATTTATTAGCACTGTCAAACCAGCACTTCAAGATAGCAAGCCCAGTATTACAAGACTAAAAAAATTCTGCTGCAACAAAACACTTCACTCACTCTGATGGGTTAAATTTGTGTTTAAAAAGAGTTGTAAGTGATGTAACTAAACTTCAACAGGCATTAGATCAAATGAGGCATGATTTACATTACCTTTATACCAAATCATAAAGTAGATGCAAACACCGCAAAATGCGGCTTGGACACCTTCACAGAAATAATCACGCAATCAGCTATGTTCTAAAACAAACTGGTATGCCCCTACATTTCAGAGCACTCAGGAGCAGCACAGCTAAATGCTGGATGACAGTCTGGAGCTCTGTCAAACACCCAGTCACCTCCAACACACCCACCCACACTCCTTAAATCAACTCACGCTGCGATGTGACCCTCCTTTCAGCAAGACTCGGCGACACCCTGGATGATCATTAATGAAGGATTTTAACAATTACTAACTCAGCAAGTTTACTTTCTTGCTGCACCTGATGCAAGTCTGGAGTCCCTTCTGCAGTACCCTTCAGCTGCTGCAGGCAGAAATCTTCAAAACTTATTATTCTATTTCTTTGTGTACAAAAAGCAAACAGACAAGCCTATGACATCCTGTGTCTGCTTTTTCGTTTAAAAAAGTAAAAAGAAAAGTTTAAAGAACACAAAACCCAAAGACAAATAACTGCATGGACAGTCAATAAAGACAAAAGTTTGTATACAGTTTTATTAAAGTAACTGTAGCCACAGAAATGATAACATTTTTTAAATGGGAGCATGAAAAATTATTTTTCATCTAATTTTTATTATAGTTATTTCCAAGAGCAATCAGCTCAGAAAATATTAAGACTATTAGATGTTAATGCAAGAGACAGTACTGCTTTGTAGAGCTTTAAAACAGTGCATTACTTTACAAACACTTGACTATGTTCCCCTATAAATACAGAGAAGCCAGGGGATTAAGTAAACCCAACTCAAATCCAGAATATGATGTGTAAGGTCAACATTAAATTAGGAAAAAAAAATGTTCATGAACAAACATCTAGAGAAAAAAGTTTTCAAGAAGAATACCTCTTTCTGAAATGAACTGAAACTGACTGAAATCAATTCAGATTAAGACCTTATTAAGATCTTAAATAGAATTTTTGATGTCTAAACAGCTATTTTGTGCAAGTGATGCAAGTTCCACATATTAACCTAAATAACTGCTGTGTAAGTTTTCTTTAAAAAATATGCATAACTTAATAACAAACATAATACCATAAACTGGAAATAAGAAAAGGCTAACACTTTTTTCTTTCATCCCCAGAATCATACAGAATCATTCAGTTGGCAACACAAAGATACCACAGTTTTCCTATTGTACATATCATCCAAGTTAACATTAACACTTGATCACTTACATCATACAGGCAGAGCTAAAGCTCCACATGTTGGACAGCATTTTCCACTTTTATAAATTAAAAATTTATTATATGCAAGGGACACATTCCAGCAAAGCAACCAAACTTATTTTTGCAAATATCAAAACAGTGAAGTTTTTTGTGTTGTTTTCTTTCAAGAACGAGAGATCTGTAATGCAAATTCAGCTCTTCTGAAGACACCAGAAGTTACACATCTAAGGCAGCTTCAAAGGAGGAGAACCAGCATTTATTCCAGTAAAATTTTGTATGGCTTTAAACCAGAAGCCAGACCCATAAAGGGGGAAAGAAAAGAAGGAAGCTTATAGCTGAGAGTCTTAAGAAATATGAAAATAATGCCAATATAAAGCCAGTAGTCCCCTGTTTCTGATCCTGAAGGAAGCCTTTAGGTGTAAGTGTATTGTATATATATATATAGTATAAGAAAACGAACACCAAATGCTGGAAAAACTTCCCATATAACAAAACCAATCTATCAAAAGTGCATAATCAAAGCATTTAAAAAATCCCTCATGAGGAAAAAGGTTTGCACTGCATATAGACAGACTCTGCAATATTTTCTCCTACCTAAGATGTTCCTGTGACTAAAAGGAATAAGGAGATTTTTTTCCTTCAGTCTTCAAAACCCAAGCAGAGTTTTTCAGCTTCTTTATGGAACAATACTTTTAGTATGATAACCTAGAAAATGTAACATCACAAACCTTCTGCCTGTTGATCTGCAAACTCACTTCCAAAAAAACCTGATGTCAAATCACTTCTAGCCAAAGGAATAATCTTATCTGAAGCAACTGAAGTGCTCTACACCAACTAGGACCACTATAGGTCACAGAGGCCAGTACCCCATTCCAAGTAATTTCTGTCCTGCAGAATATCTGTGTATAATTACAACTGAAATAAGCTGAACAGAGTTTATACTAGAAAACTTACGAGATGCTTAAACAAAGAATCATTCTAATACATTTCTCTTTATTTTTGCAATATTAATCTCACCATTTTCAAACAGTTTTTTTTTAAACATATCTATATCAACGTTTTCCCTACACTTAAAATAGAAAATTAATCCAACACCAGTAATACTAATGTTAATCTCACTACTACTAATAATAATAGTAATAGCATATTAAAAGTGAGTCACCTTTTTAGTTAAAAAAAAGAAGAGCTAAGCATTAGATAAAAATGTAAAAGATACCATGAAAAATGAATGAAATATAACCAAGTATGCCAAAATATTTAGTCATCATTTTCTTGGACAAAGGGGAAGCAAAGCTGTAGTATAAATTTATTATATAAAAAGCAATAAGAAAACAACATGGTAGACCTGTATTTAACAGTTACGGTGACAAACTATTCAGTTGTTGTGTGATGCTGCAATTGTTGACGAGGTTATAGTACTCTTCCCCATTTTTGTGTCCTAGTGATGATGAGTTTAGAGTATTTTCTCCACTCTATGTTACCAGTTCTGATACTTAACTTAGATAGTGAAGCTCAGGACATGTAAAAAGGTTTCCAGGACTCGGCTGCAGCTGCACATGTTTCTGTTCTACAGGTGATCCACGGGGCAAGGCACCTCTGCCAGTTCAAATAAATGTGCACTTAATGCAGCTCTAAAAAAAGAGCCAATATTTACCATTGCACATCAGCTTGCAAGAGAGACGCCCTTATAGGATGCTGTCAGCCATTCAAGCACTCAGCTTTTGATTCCCCAGGGGAGCCTGGCAGAAGGTATAATTCTTGACTGGAATGGAAACATACCATGTGTGACTTTTAAATATTATGTTTCTAATGTTGAAATTTCATACATAATGGCCACAAACCAAGTAAATACAACTTGCTACAATAAGAGAAAAAAGCTTTTAAAAGCTTAAAATGTTAACATTAGAATATTATTTTTTTAAATCTGATTCATCTAGGACACTGTGAACATCTAGGCCTGAGTCCAAAGCCATTGAAGTTATTAGGACTGCTTCCCTCTATTTTAACAGACCTTGGATAACTCCCTCATTTCTGTACCTCTCAAACAGACAAATACATGCAATATATCATCTCAAAGCAAAGGGAACTCAACACATTTCAGTGGCAGCACATTCATTTAAACAGAACCATGTATACTATATATGGAAATGAAGTGTTCCTCTCAAAGATGCAAACCCGATGTATTTTCAGGCTATAAATACCATCAGGATTCAAAACGGGCCCTTCCTGACCAGTATGTCTCTGACAGGCATGGAAGGTATCATTCCTTCTCATTTACTCAGACTGCTGCTTTTCCACCCTCCACTGTCACCCAAGGTGACCCGTGTGTCCCGGACAAAGAGCCCACACTGACAAACCAGGAGGTCTAATTTGGAACTGGTGTATTTAGTCCTGTGTAATTTTGCATAAATGCCAGTGTAGTCTTGTGATCTAACAGAGTTTTGCACTTACTTCCCAGTCAGGCATTGTATTCCTGCAAGGAGCAGGGAGCTGGACTCGATGATCCTTATGGTTGCCTCCCAACTCAAGCTATTCTAGGATTCTAAACCTTCAGCCGTGTAGCAGCATACAAATCCATTACAGAAACACAGCTTTTTAAAGTGTAGCTCCTTTCCTTTTGCCACTAAAATCATATGTGAGGGAGAGAAATATTTTTTAACCATTAACACCCACACATAATGTTTCAGCAATCTTTCCCTTAGAAAACCTCCACAAGCTGCATTCACTGCGCCCTCCTCAGACTTCTGATTATTCACTAATTTTCATACATGTAAAATACAGTTTTATGCAACATGACAAGGTATGTTTAGTACAAGCAAAGGGATAGCCTGTCCCCCAGTCTAATCTAGTGTTATTTTCATGTTTATACCTCCCCAGTGACTGCTGCCCTCCCAACTTCACACTACAGGATGCCTCACTGCTGCTGAACTACAGCCTGATCCTGCTGAGGAATTATCACCAGCCAGCCCTGAAATTCATATAAACTTTTGTCACTCTGAGTTGGATTCCACAGAATAGAAGAGCCAATCTCAGAAGGAATGCTTGAGTACTGCTCTGTGCACCTGACTAGCTTCTTTTTAGGATTTGTCCCAGGAAGGACACTCAATGACTAAGATTCACAATCCACTTTCTTGTAATAATACAGGACATACAAGTACCATCATTGCTGGTTTTAATTATAATCATTAGACCCTGTCCCTGCAGAGATTATACTTAGGGCTAGTGCTCTCTAAATGTTCAGTGTTACTGTCTCTGGGGCTGTAAACTGCCCTCATTCTGCATTCAGAAATCCCAATGCATCAAAACCGAGTACACGGATCAGTGATACTTAAAAGCTTTTTGTTTGCTATTACAGGTATTTCTTCTATTGAGCTAAACTGGAAAAAAAGTGAAATCTAATGGTTTTCAACAAGCACTTACATATTTGCAAATGTGAGATTTTCAAGTTCTTTTTGCATGCAGATGTTCTCCTTAAATGTATGTGTTGCAACACCTTGAACATGATACTGTACCAAAATAACATTTTGGTTGCGAATGTTTGGCTTACGGGTTAAATGCTTGTCTATGCATTCTCTTTTCTGCATGCAGAAACATATGCATGTGTTTATAAAATGTGAAATCCTTTATAAGCTCCAGAGAGCCAGAAGCATCTTCCTCTTCAGAGCATGGAAAACAGCAGCATACACTCCTCCACACCAGTGCCTTTCTCTGCTTGTAGAAACACCACCTGCAAAGGGCTGTGAGTACCTTTTCTCTCAGACCTTGACCTCTCCACCATGGCCAGCTCTCAACTGGCAACCTGTCTGGTGAGGCTCTCATGGAGTAATTGCATGCAGAGCACCTGACAGCCATGAGACAGGAATGACTGAGCCAGGCTGTGCATGTGACTGAGCAGCAAAATGCATTACAGTTCCCGCTAATCCCTTGAGCCTCCCAGTTGTTCATCATACGCTGCTGCCCAGCTCATCTTCAAGAGAGTCAAGGTGATGATTCCACACACAGATTTAAATGAAGGGATCTCCTGCATTATGTGTCCACACGTGTCTTCCAATGTACACTCAAACTTTTCTCAATAGATCATGCCTCAAACCTTTTTCTTTTCTTGGAGAGGACGTTTTTGCAGGTATTGCTCAGAAACCAACAAGGCTCACCCACACTAGAGCCAGCTTGGAATGAACACTGCTTGTTTTACAGAAAACTTAAATTTTTCCACTTACAAATTTTCTCAGGCTTTAGAATTCTGGGTTGAAATTCTTAACTTTTCAAAGATGACTTCTGCCAATATTGTATTTCCAGCAAAACCAGATTTTCTCCTATTCCAAACAAATGGGAATGTTGCTTGGCTTCTACTGAGTAAAAAGCACTGTGTAACTTACTACGTTTCCAAAGTATGTAGACCAAGGTCAAAGAAGACTATTAGGACTTGTAAATTCAGGCTAAAAACTGCTACCTATAATCAATTTCATTTGATATGTGTACAAGTCCTGGGGTGTGGGGAGGAAAAGCTCTTCCAAAACACTGAAAGCATCACAATAAGGGTGTATTCTAACTGCTAGAACCCAATAACATAAGGTCTGTAAGAGGTACCCTTCACTGGGGAACGAAGGAGCAGCAATAAAAGGTCTGGTATCATATTCTTCAAAAGGAAATTAATTCCATTTGATTCTGCACTGACCAGCTCCAGGAGCTGACTGTGCCCCAAACCTGTGCTCTCTCATTCCACTGCTCCTTCTTCATGGTTTCAGAGTTTGTTCAAAGCCATAACAGATAATGTCAACAGAAAATGCCCTCCAGGAGCATAGGAAATGTAGAGGCAGATCCATATAATCAAAATAACTATAGATTGTATAATATGCATTTAGCCCCTATTTGTACATTACCATGCATATTTATTTTATTTTTCTGCTGTTACCACAAACAAGGACAACTAATGTCAGAGTCCAACCCAATGAAGTTTAATTTCACATTCTACTTTTCATACACAAACAGAAATTATTTGGTCAAGGGAGAAAAAACAAGCAATGACCAGACAAGTTCTTTAGCAGTATTTAAGCACCACTAAAAATGTAGATGTAAACACTGAGAAGAAAACCAGCACTTTTCAAGGCTGGTTGCAAATAAACTGTAGCTAATTTTGAAAAATTGCATCTAAAATTATATACCATATTAAATAAAGGAATACAGTGGTTCTTATAGTAATGACATGAAACACTGACAACAAAGGTAAAGATTTACATTTTTTGGGCAAGTTTTGTTTTTAAATGCCAATTCACAAAGCAAGTGAATGGAGCATGAAAATCCTATAACTTCAACAATTGTTTTTAGTACATGATTAAGTGTGATGTTCTATTAATATACAATTACATAAATTAGATATGGATTTTAAGGGACAAGGTTGATGATTCTGTTAGCAGTTTTCATATTCTTGACTTTCTTATCCCCAAGTGAAAAAAATTAATGAAATTTCATATCACAAAGTAATAAACTGTTTATATCATGGTTTTAAATTCTGGCTTTAAATTGAATGAGTTGGAGAGGGGGACAATCCAAAAAAACACAGTCTAAATCCTTCTACGTAGTCATTAAAAAGTTTTACATCCCAAACAATCATCAACAAAGCCATGGAATACAATGTCATGCTTAGGATATAGCAGGGAGGAAAAAAATGAAACTTTTTGTAGTTCTTTGCAATAACAGATACAGACATGAGCACAGTAACTCTGAATTATTCACATGTATATCTGAATTATTCAATAAGAGGCCACAGAAAGTAGACATGAAGAAGATTTCTTTTAGCTCTCTCACTGGGACTGCTCTTTATGTAGATAGTGAGATGATGCTGGACAGCCCAACTCCCCTGCAACCTGTGGAGCAACAGAAGAGGCAGCAGAGGAAAGGAAAGCTCCTAACATGCAGAAAACTTCTTCAATCCTGCAGTAGGAGGAGCTACTTCTTCTAAAATTGCTTTTGTAGCAGGTCCAATAGAGTCAACACAGCATATATATGCATTCACAGTTCTCTCCAGCAGCCTAGGCAGCTTTTCCCAACTCACCAAGCAGCAAAGTATGTGCTTGATAGCAGCAAAGTTTCAGATAATTCCAGTTGTTACTTCCGTTGGCCTTTAAACCTTAAATACCAGAGAAGTGTTTTGCAATAACTAGTTATAACTAACTTCCTTGCATACACAGAATTCCCTCCAATTCCTCATTTTATCGTATAAGGAATGCAGGATCAGCCCTTGAAAGTTCTTCTTCTTTGCCAGAGTCTTGAAAATCCTTAAAAGTGGAACAAACAGGATCTAAATGGAGACATACATCTCCCCCTACCTGCAGAGCCCTTTATCCTCCTGCCCCAGAGAATGACATTCATGGAACTACTTCAGTCTCAAAGATGAAATAAACTGAAATCTTACAACCTGCCATAGCCATAGTACATCAAACTGTTTGGACTGGAAGTGTTTGAACCCCTCAACGAAGCCTGTTACTAAACTGCCACATTTAGCCCAAGAGGTTTATAAACAATTTGCACGTATCTTTCTACACTGGTTAAGAAATGACTGATCTGCTTTAACTGACTGTGTCCCAGTAATGGACTATCTGACCAACAGTACCCACCAAGAAACCACACATAAAAAGTCTGTGTACAAGCCTCTAACTTTTTACTCTCTCAAGGGAAGAAGCACAAGATAATAACACGCAGATTATTCTTTTTTGTCAAGATCCCTGAGAGCCTTTGTAGATTCGTCTCATTCTGTGGAGGCAGAAATACTAAATACACAACAAAACCAAAGCTTAAGTCTTCACTACTCACCCTTCCTTGAAAATTGTCTTTTACTGCTGTAAGAAATATTATCTTATTACCACAAATTCATACCTGGCTAACACCTCTCTAAGAAAGTTCAGGTTTGGTTTTGAATGAAAAAAAAGTGCTTATAGAAAAGTAGTGCTGCCTGATAGGATTCCTGATGCTTCAGGCTGACTTAAAAACTTTTATTCCTTAACTTTAGCAATCACTCCTTCCATAGATTGGCCAAGTTCACTGTAAAAGTTTAACTTCCAACTGGAATGTGGAGGTTCATGAAGGCAATCCAAACTACACAACAAACAAGTACCATAACTTTTCATGCTCTTTGTTCCTGGTTTCCCCTACATGCTGGGCCCTTCACAGAACTGGTGTATGTGCTGTGTTTTTAGGGGGGAGGGGACAGGAGAAAGGGGAAGACAGCTCACTGTACGTCAAAGCAAACCAGCAACCTAGCAACCATATATTAAAAGGTGTGTGTGTTTTTGTGGGTGTCTGTGTGCCAGGAATAACTGAAGCAGATATTATTCCATTTGTAATTCAAAAAATGTGAAAAGGGAAGGGGAGAAACTCCAGTTGCTGGTCTATTTTGGGGTCTGTCAAAATCCACTTTCACAACACAGAGTGGTAACACTTTCGATCTCATTTCTCGTAATCAAAAATGACAATCTAGACTTGAGCAAGTTCTTAGCTTTGGTTTGAAACTAGACCCTTCAAAGCAGAAACTGAACTTATTTCACATACTATGCTTTCTTCCAGCTGGCAATATGCAAAAATCAAAGGGGCAGAAAGGCTGCCTCAAAGACTTCACACTTAGGTTAAGAGAATACTTACAAATGTACAGAATACTTCTAGATAGATACATTTAACAAACAGAAACGTCAAATATTCTCAGGGACTGGAACTAGCTTTATAAAGATTCACTTTAGTGAGTGAGAAATTGAGTGAGAAATTTACCCATACAATTTTGCCAAAGTTTCTCATTCCACAAGGCAGCTGAGAGTTTAGATCAGGATATGCAAGCTCCCACCCCATCATATGCAGCCCCAAGGGTGCACATAAACTTCTGATCTGCACCGTCCCACTACACCAGCATGTGCCTCTCTGACAGGGTGAGCGTCGCACACCAGGCATAACTTTCCTGACACCAGACGAAAACGAATGAGTCCCTCCGTGGCGTGGAACAGACAAGGGGGAACGGGGAGGCGCCTCGGGACTGCACCCACCACCTCACCCCTCCAGCTACACTGCCCACGTTGCAGCTGCCAGTAGCCCGTGGGAACCCTAAGCCAAGAGCGGCCAGCACATTGCCATCAGCAGCCCGCCGCCACCTCGCCCAGGTGTCCCGGTCTACAAGGCTGGGCTTCTACTCCTCCTCACCACCACCGCCGCACCAAACCATCACCGGCAGCAGGAGGGAAAGGGAAGGGAAGGGGGAGTTACCTTGTTTTTGACCCCGCAGTGGCAGCAGACAGTCCACAGGTACTTGAGGGTCCTCCACAGCAGGATGATAAACAGTCCCCCAAAGAAAGTAACCATGGATGAGGCGAGGAAAGCCCACCACATGCGCTGTCCGCGGCTATCGCAGGGCACCTCCATGGTCACCGGGATGATGAGCGCATCCATCTTGGGCACATTGACGGGGGAGGAGGACGAGTCTGTGTTGAGATTGTTGGCGTTGATATTGTTACTCATTCTAATGCCGCTGCCGCTGCCGCCCGGGTAGGAGCCGCCGCCGCTGCCATTTGCCATAGCTAACAGCGAGCCGGGCGCGCAGGGGCTTCCGAGAGCTCCTCCCGCCGCCAGCGCCCCCCAAAAAGCCCATCACCAGCCATATTGCTGCTGCTGCCGCCGCTGCTCAGCGGGGAAGGATAGGGAGAGTAATAAAAATAAAAAGCCCCCAGTCAAAACAAACAAATAACCAAACCAACCAACCAAACAAACAAACAAACAAAAAAAAAAAAAAAAAAAAAAAAAAAAAAAAGAAAAAAGAAAAAAAGCAGGTGAAGAAAAGCGACCGCACAATTCCCGGGTCCCTCTTGGGAGCCGACAGGCCGGTGAATTCCGAGCGTCCTCTTTGTACGGCGAAAATAATATTAAAAAAAAAATTAAAATAGTAATAAAAATATAGTCTCCTCCTCAGATTCCCACCCCTTCCTTCTCCCGCATACACAGCCCCTACCCCGCCCACCCCCAAAAAAAATCATCCACCACCACCACAAACTGATGCCTCTGAGCGTCTCTCCAAGATACCCAGCGCTGCGACCCCGCTGGCCTCAGCGGGGATCCCTCACTCAGCCTCCGCCGCGGATCCTCCCGGAGGTGGTCTGTTATTATTGTTATTAGTCTTTAACTTGTTATCAGCGATACTCAGTCACCCCCCCGCGCACCCTCCTCCTCCTCCTCCTCTTCCAAGTCCAGCCCCTTCCTCTCTTCTTCCCCCCTCGGTGCCAGCAGCAGCCTCCTGTGGCTCCTAATTCATCCTCCGCTGGCCCATCTGTGCGTGCGCTGCCGCTGCCGCCGCCTCCTCGCCCATCCTTCGGGAGCTCCCTCCAGGGCCCGGCTGTCGCTCAGGCTGTTGCTCCCACACGCGCAGCGGCGCCGCCGGCTCCCGCCCCTCCCTCTGTGCCGCCGGGGGACGCGACGGCCCCGCGCCCGCAGCCGCGGCCGCTCCGGGGGCGCATCAAAGGCCCCTCGGGCCGGGGAGTGCCGGGGGTGCCGCGCTGCCGCTGCCGCCGGGGGTGGGGGCGCCGGCTCAGGCGGGCTCCCGGCGCCCCATGGGCAGCGCTCCCCGCCCCGCGGCCGCTCGGTCCAGCTCGCGGCGCCGCCGAAGCGCCGAGCGCCCGCTCCGGAGGACGGCGAGGCGGGAGCGGGGGCTGTGTGCCGAGGCGAACGCTTCACAGGTGGCGGCGAGGCGGTGCCCGGCCGCGCCGGGGAGCTGCCGGTCCAACAAGTCCCGCCGGCCCTGGCGCGTCCATCGCCGCCGCGCCGCGCTCTCCGCAGCCGCGGTGGGGCGGGGGCAGGCGGCAGCGGCCCCCCCGCGCCGGCCGTGCGCGGGGCCGGTTCGAAGGATGTCATGACGCAGCGGCCAACGCACGGCGCAGTCACGGCCCCGGGCCCCCGCAGCCCCGCCGGGCCCCCGCGCCCATCGCCCGCATCCCTCGCCCGCCGCGCGGCGCGGCACCGCGGCGAGCGCGACCCGTCCGCAGCGCGGCCGCAACGGCGCCCGCGGGGCCGGCGGGCCCGGGGCTGCAGCCGGGGGGCAGCGGGGGAGGGAGGGAGCGGGGCGCGCTCGGGGCTCGCAGGAGGCGTTTGAGCTGCAGCAGCAGGTGCCCGGGGATGCGCACGGCGCGGGAGGGGGGAAGCTGGCATGGAAACGCGCTAAGGGAGCGTGAAATAAACATCGGGGACCGCGGCGTGGGTTTTTCCGCTGAAGGCATTCGTGGCTTGTCTTTAATCGACCCGGGTAATACTGCAAACGCTCCGCAAACACACCGTAAATTGCCACACATCCCAAGAACATTCCTGAATTTAACCCTTAGGAATATAAATAACAATTTAAAACGACACCTTTGGGGAGGATGGGGGTGAAAGGGAAAGCCAGCAAGAAAATCTGGATAGTCATCTCCTACTTTTTTCTTATATTCACGTTGAAAAGCAGAGTAATTTATATGTCTATATGTGTATTCATTTATACATAAATCAAAATCTCCATTTGGCGCATGGTCTGCTCACTGGGTTGTCTGTACAAAGTATTATGCAGATCCTCTTGACATCTTTCCAAGGGTAAAATACAGCAGCCTTTGTGTGCGTGACATTCCCCCATCTTATCTAGTTGCTATACCAGCAGAGAACCACCATTATGAAATAGTAATCTCTTAACCTTTAGTAGCAGTAGTTTCTGTTTATGCATCTGCCAGGGGCTTATTTGTTTTTGTTTTCTAGTTAAGTGAAGGTAATGAGATTTTATGAGTTCCCAAAGCTTTTTACGGAGCTCTCTAACTCTCTCAGCCCCACTTTTTTTTGTGCAGTAACACCACTGTGTCTGACTCTCTGAGTTCATCATGACATCTCTTTCCAGTCTGCTCTTCCAGTCTGTTCCTTCAAGAGAAGGCTTCCTTTTTCAAGAAGGATATAATAGGAGCCTCTGAATAGAGAAGGCATTAGATAATGATGTGAAAGTGTATACAGGTGAGAAAAATGCTACATTACTTTTTCACAGAGAAAAACAGTCAGCTACATAGCAGACCTGAAGCAGGTGGTGGTTGTAATGGAATTTAGTTGAGAATTTCTAGATGCAGAAAACTAGTCAGATTGAAAAGAAACTGCCTGTCACAGCTGCCACATGCAAGCCCAGACTGCCAGCACTGCCACAGCTGCTGCCCCCTCCCATGTCTTTTCATTTCCAACCATCCCCACAGCTAGAGAGCCACCTGGACTGCAAAGTGTTGCCATGACAGGATCACACAACCTTGGGTCCTGGGCTCGGAACCCGGCCCTCATGGTCATTTGCTCTGTATTTCTGTGAGGAACACTCTTTTTGCAGCTGCATACATACCTAGGGATCCTTTTATCCATCAGCAAACACCAGGAGTGGAACAAGGGCAGGAGCATCGTAACACAGGCACTTGATGTCTGATCTTCAGAAGTGCCAGGTACTTACAGGCACTCTTACAGCTAATAGAAACTACAAGCCCTGTGCACACCTTGAAAGATGAGGACAATGAAGAGCAGCTGCCCAGCATATCCCAGGGAAGGCTTTTTCATGATGGAATTTCTTCTATATTCTGGCAGATAACAAGAACTGAGTCTCTGAAGCATAGCTGTGACATACATCCTCTCTTGTTGTTTGAGAGGGCCCAGAAGATTTGACAGAGAGGCTGCAGTCCAAAAATACATTTTCTTGCTTTATAGATTCAGAAGGTATGAGTTAAAAAGTATTTATTGGACTCAATACTGCTGCAGCTGAGCAGTGCAGACACTGTTTTCACAAGCACTCCAGAAGCAAACAGGATTGTTCGGCACTTCTGAAATACCATCCCCATAATACTGTACCCACACATACCAAAGATGGTCCTAAAGAAAAACTCTGACTAAAGCAAAGCAAGTGTGCCACAAAATGTAGTCTGTATGTTCAAGTAATTTGATTCCAACATGTTCACACAGAGTTTATGTGCAGATTTGGACAGGGATAGGAGATTTATTGTGATAACTTGTAAAAAGCTGCTTTGAAGTTCTGATGCTCAAAAACTGTTCATAAACCAATCAACACATACAGTAGGAGTCCTAGTATATAAATTTCACACTATATATCCAGGGGAAAACCTTTGTTTTATCCCTATAAACAAAACTTTTATTTACATAAATATGGCTCAGTTCTACAAATATTTACCATGAAACTCACACTGAAAAGTAAATATTGATATCAATTGGTAAGACTTGACTTACCAGTTGAAAGTTTCCGTACTAGGAAATACCTGCAAAAGATAAAGCAAAGTAGGTAACTTTGTATTTTGTTCACCTATTCATAGACAGAGGTAAAAATAATCCTTAAATGAATATCCCTTCCATTAAGTCCCATTTGAGCGTACTCCTTTATGAATAAAGGCCAGCTTTCCAGTGCAGGCTCTATAAAGCAGAGTTTGAGAAAGCCCCCTGGGGCTGTATGCTTCATTTACTGAGGCAATAGCTCCATTTCATGTTGCCTTCAGAATAAACAAGATTTTCAAGCTCTGCATCCTGGAGAGATCTATTCCAAACAAACAGAAAATTTCAATGGATTAATTTTCAGATTAGTTGTCTATTTAATATTACAACATAAGAGCTCAAAATTTACTTGGTTAACAATACTGTTTACAGAACATAACAAACACTGTGCTGACCTCTGTTTTTCCTGTTCTTACCATGTAGCATAGTTCAGGATACAATCATGCTGACTCAATGTAATTCTGGAGGATTTGGTTCCAGAAAGCAGCATTTTAGCAGCAAGGAAATTACTCCTGTTTATGTAAAACGGTTCCCTCTTGTGGATATTCTGTGTACAGTATCACAGAAGTATTTAAAATATTCATCAATCCTGGATCTTTGCAATTAAAACCCCCAACTCTGTTCATCAATTCTCCAAACCCCTTAGCATTCTTGGTTAGAGCAATTAAATATGTGAGGAAGAACAAGCTATTGCATTTAAATATAATACAACTTGCCCAATTCCACATTATGAATAACAAATTATTTAATAAAATTCGATAAACATAACAAGCTAAATAAAGTTGCATAACTGTACCTAAATGAGTCAAGAACAAATCACAGTGGGGTTTTTTATTTTGCTTATATGAGAAAACTTTCCACACGTTCCATTAAGAGAAACCACGATTAAAAAACAAGACAAAGATACACTATATAAAGAAAAGAGACAGTAATGGCAAAGCAGTCAGGGTTTCCAAGGATCCATGTACTAAGTACAGAAGACAAAGAAACTCTGGAATGATAAATCTTTCAATTAAAACTAGAGTCCAGGCAAGTGGCACAGCTTCACTGGTGACACAATATTGCACCAGGGATTAATTTGGCATGGCAGTTAGGAAAAAAAAAGCAACACATGAATGGAGTAAGAGTATGAAGATTTATGTGTGCTCTAAATTATGACTACATTATACAAAGAATATTTTTTTTCCTTAGGAAGAGTAAGGTGAGAGAATAAATGTGTACTCCTCCCCAGTTTTTGTATGTAAAGGCATACATGGTCTAACTGAATCTGTGCAAATGATAGAAAACATTTACATGTTATTATCTTGAGGGAAATTATATTAAAAAGGCTAAAAGCCTTTATATATATCCTAAACTTGTATACCACAATGTTTTTGTTATATGATTATATAAAATATATAAAACCTTCCTAAATTAAAATAATAATAAAAAGTTCTTCTAGTCAAGAGACTAGGTTTGTGTTTCTGAGGTCAGTGGGGCACTTGGTCTTGACTTCAAATGCTGGAGACCCAGTGTCAACTAGACTTCAAATATAAGCAGAGATGTCCTCCATAATTAATTCTGAGCCTTGCTTTAATACGATTCCTAACTATTCCTACTTTGTCCTGAGAGCAGAGTGAAAAATAATACATTTGTAGTGATTAGATGGATGCTGGAACAAAATCATATCATGAAATAATTCTGGGATTTTTGTTGCAATGCAGAATGTTTGCTGTCTGAGATGCTGATGTAAAACACATAAGGTGGGATCTACTGTCCTTGTCTTAAAGACTCAAAAGAGGAAATTTTAGCAGGAGATTATAATAATATGCACATAACTATATATTTGCACATGGCAAATTATCATCTTCAGCATTTGCTTTTTTCATAGAATTTAGACAACATATTTCAACGTATATTAATTGAAAATTCTGTTTAGTTTACTTTCTATCTGCCCAATCCCTGTTCAAAGACCAAAGTACATATTTAGCATGATAATATATTGCACACTGTAACAGCTTCTTATCAAAGTACTTTGCAAATAGGAATATATTCAACCTCATCACATCTCTCCGTAACAGTATACGTGAACACTATTCTTGGCAGTAAGGTTATGTAACGATTTCCTTGAATTAGTTAAAACTTTTGTATTGAGATCTATTTTGGCACTTAACCCTGGCAAAATCCTCCAGCTGGCAGGACAA
This sequence comes from Vidua chalybeata, assembly GCF_026979565.1. Taxonomy (NCBI): domain Eukaryota; kingdom Metazoa; phylum Chordata; class Aves; order Passeriformes; family Viduidae; genus Vidua; species Vidua chalybeata. The sequence goes on from NC_071537.1 coordinate 23,117,398, forward strand.
AGACATACCTCAGCAGAATGCTTTAATGGGTCACCCAGTCATTCAGAGTGGTCATCTCCAGAGTACTGGAACCCTTGCACTCAATCTAGCCAAATAACATATTAAAGAAAATCCCTTGTTCATGCTAATCCATATGGTATGAATAGAAATTTAATACAAATGAATATTTCAAACATAGAGTATTTTCTTTGGGCTTTTTTTTGTCATTTTAATACAGCAATTCTTCATGTCCTTGTATTTTGCTTAAGAGTTAGACTCATACATCCTCATTCTTACTAAGTTTCCCAAGCTATGTGAATAGCTTTTGATTAGATGTGATATTTCTTGCCAATATGATCACTTCTTATTGGAAAATTAGTATGGTTGATACATTAACAGAATATTAACAAATGGCTAGAATTTGAAAAAATGTGACAGCAAAATGATGACCTCAGAAGCGATATTAATTAAGCCATGTTGGACAGTCTGAGGTCTGTAAGTACATTTAATAAATATGAGTCCACACACTTACAAGCACTTTTGACTCCTGCAAACCAGAGCCTGTTTATTACTGTTTGTACTAATGAGATTTCCTTCCAGCCAGGGGAGAAGAAAGTAGGAAAATATCATGATTTTCTGAAGACAGAATAGTAGCAGTCGCTGTTAAAACACAGACTAACAAAGGAGCTACAGAAATAGCAGTCAGCAAAATGGAAAATAAATTACATACATAAAAAGACCTTTAAAATATCTCTCTTAAAACATTAGTTCCCCTTTTTCTGAGTGAGCCCTTATGACCAAACCAGAGAGGAGAAGCAAACCCTTTACCCTCTACTGAATGATGATGACAGAACAACAGAGAAGTGCAGTAGTTGCAAAGAACCATTGCAGAGGAGCAGGGTAAAACTTCTCCATGGTTTGTGTTTTTTAGTTGTATCAAATCAGAACTACATCACTCTGCAAACATATCAGGGCAACGCCAGGACATCTTTCTGTACAATTTTGGTTTTGTGGAAGCTCTCTAGTTCTTTGTATAAATATTGCCACCCGTTGGGCTTTCCAGAGAGGCCCAGAAATTTCTAATGGAGCAATATACCAACTGTTACAGCAGTACAGCAAGTATATATGTGTGTGTGTGTGCATCTGTATCTATCTCCTGTGTGTGTTATAGCTATAAAAACACAAAGCAGTCAGTGTCCCCCTGTTTCCAACAGCAGTGTTCATGCTGTGGCCATAGCTATCTACAAGCACAGCACTCCAGAACTACTCAGGCATTGCCATAATGATCGCAAAGACAAATACTAGTTTTTTCTAATGGATTTAATTTGGAGAACTAAATATTTATAGCCTCATCTTTTACATTAATTTTACTTGGTATCTTGCATACTGGAATTGTGTAGGCCAGGCAGCTTTATTTGCCTGCTTCTAGGAACCATCTGGCTTTGATTCTAGATCCTTCTAAGGCACAACTAAAAGGCTATGGAGGGAAAAAAAAGTATCATTGTAAAATATAAACCTGCCTGTTTGCATTGGACAATTCTTTTTTAAGTCCATCAGCCAACTTTGCCACGTGGCACTCGCAGTGAGTCATTGCTGTCAGAGTCAGAGCCCCTACAATGGAAGCTCTGCCAGTCATTCCCAAAAGCAGCCGCCAGCCTTCATGTACTGTAGGGCTCTAAAATCTGTGTACCAGTTAAATGGCTTGGGGAGCAAAGCAATAGCAGGACAGTACTGCTGCTCTGCTCCAATTAGGCCAAGGGAAATTTTCATGAAAGTCAGCTAAATGTTAAAACCAAGAAAAATGTTAAAACCAAGAAAAATGTATGTTCTGAAACCAGTCCCTGAGAAGAACAGCTCTGAGCACTAGCTAATTTCAAGTCCATAGGGTGTAAATCTGCTTAACACTGAAAAATCAGACATCAGACATTATACTAAAACCGTAAAAGGGAGACCATATGTTTACAAGCAGCCACTCCATTTTTGTGCAGCTCATTATGACACTTACACTTTGCTCTCCCCAGGATATATTCACATTTAGGAACGTGGTGTTTATTTTTGACAATAGCCTCAACATAATTCAGGAAGAGCAGTGTTTGCAATGACCTGCTTTGCTTTCTTGTCTCTCACACTTGTCTGGAGGTAAATAGCTGAGAACTGGCAATTTGCAACTGAAAATAAATTGGCACAAAATAAATCTTTTATTATCAAACATCAGCCCATACAGTAAGATTTGAAAAGCTTAATCTCTCCATAATCAGAAGACGCTAAGACACTTTTCCTCTTCCCACTACGTAAGCATATCTCCAACCAAAGAGTTTTTCCAATAGAAGGATGAGATAAAACACATTTAACATGCAATCCTGCAAAATGCTGAACATTCCTGCTTTGATCCAGCAAAGCATTTAAACAGGTGTCTAATGTTATGCACAAGTAATCTCAGAGAATCCTGTAACCAAGTCACATGTTTAAAATTAAGCATGTGTTTTTGGTCCAGGGTGACAAGGCTCGACACCTTGTATGATTAAGTGACTAGTAAGCTGAAGAGGTTGTGTAGGAGTCATGTCCTTAATTGCTTGCTGACTTCATCAGCATGTATATCTTACTGGGGCTGTATTTGCTAGCATGCAAAAGGTGACCTTTAATTCTAGAATTAATATAGCTTTTGGATTTTCTTTGCTGTTTGGAACTATACGTTCTTCAATTAACACAATAATGAGAAAATAATACCCAACTTAGTTAAAATTTTTGAAGGATCAGTGATTAACTGACATTATTCTTTGTACTCCTGATAAAAGATTAATCTCTGAAATAGTATTCTAAAGACATAATATTCTGTTTTCTCATGGATAGATTCAAATATGTCCGTCACAAGTCAATGGTACTGCTAAGGATCAAATATGTATCATTAGTTGCATATAAGTGTCAAATGTCAGAGCTCTGCTAATGCAGCAGTCTTACATGCAATACTAAGCCTGCAGCAAGCTCTCAAAGAAAATACCTTCAGGCTGAATTCAAAATAGTTGAGTTCAAGGCCAAAATGAAAGCTGCCTTAAAAATGAAGTATTTTCCAGCAGCAAAAATATTTTTTTTCCTGTGCTAAATTCAGTGTAATGTTGGGATACCTAATGGCAACTGACATAAAGGAAGTGCAGTTTTGACCTTCAGTTGCAGCCTCTGGGCAATATAATAATGGTAGAATGAAGCTTTATTAACTGAATAGTTTCATATGCTGAACTCATGTTCATGGCTTTAATTTAATCTGATCTATGGGCAGGTGTTAATTTCTGTTTCCTCTCATGAGCTAATTGTAATTCTACTTACGGTCAAAACTAAGATAAGTTATTTGGGAAGAGGCATGGGTTGTTTGTGTTTTATGCAGTTGGTGCAGCTTTGCCTTTGAGTACAAGTCTGTAGCTGCATCAATGAAGGATGCATGTGGATATCTAATAGTAATTCACATGTGCATATCTAACAATAGTTAGACACAGCGTAATTTGTAATCAGTAGAGCAATATCTTTGGAGAAAAGCATAATAAAATATTTTCATAAATGTTCACAGGTGGATATTCTGCAGATAATTTTTAATTATTAATTAACATGCAGGTTTAGGCAATGGAATACTGAATTGTATTTAACTATGAGACACATTGAGCACAATATTCCACCTATTCACCATCTCAGTCAAGCCCCATTCAAAGGCTCTGATAATACTCTCCTGTGTATTATATGACTTTATCTCTCACAACAGGTTTTCCCAGCGTCTCCTCTACTAAAAGGAAGTTCACTGCTATACATGTGAGAATACATTCTTGCTCACCTACCCTCAGTATGTTAGAAACTGATCCATGCAGTCTATTGAAAACTGCAATGGTTAGAATATTTCTAATGTTTACACAGGTTATGGTCCTTGAACTTGATCAGTTTTTCATAATTTATATCTATTATTAAATGTATATATAATGTGTATTATATGTATAAATGTGTATTATAAAGTGTTACTTGGTATTATCAATTTTACTAAATTTATCATCAAGACTTTTCTTCTCTGAATTTCCACAATGTCACATTTTTAGTGTTTTCTTTTTGTGTCAAGAAATGGGTAGCCTAGAACTTTCCAAGGTCTGTGAAGAGATGAAGCTCTATAATCATTCTGTGTCTCTTAGGATTAAGGCAGGTGAAATGCAAAGCCATGTAATGTGTTCATCTCCCACAATTTAAAAAAACCCATTGTTTTAAGTGCTAGAGAACCCTACAGCCATATTAAGATTATATTATATAGAATAACCAGTACTTCAGTGATATAAGTATGGTTCTGGAGAAGCTCCAGCCATACAGTATTCATGCCATGTTAAAACAAGAAAATTAAATTAGAATTTCAGGGGTACTTTTGCTCCATGGACAAAACCTGCCTACTACTAAACTGCTTTCCTAGAAGGAAATGTGCCTTGCTTATATAAAAAAGCATTCATAAAACACTTTATCTTTTGTTTCATGAAAGATTCAGCTTCTTATAGGCAAGTAATTATGAGTAAATTATTAACTAAATGCAACAGAGCCATAGGACAACAAAAGTTTGTCAAGGGCAGTTTAACATTAATGTAAATAAATACTATTTTCATAGACAATATTTAGGCAATATACTTCATTCATTGTGCATCAGGTTAGTGCCCTTTCAGTGACAGGCACTGGCAACTAATTAAATCCTGATTGATGTGTCAATGCAACACACTTCTGTGTGCATTGCATGAATCACAAAGTAATAGATTTACCCAGGCTTTATCACTATCAGTAAAGACGTAGATTATGTCAACTTTTCTTCTTAAAAAAGAAGGTTTCTACTGCCTTTTCTCCTGGATGGTACAGTAAGTGCTTTCTAACACAAACTAAAACATACAGCCAACCTTCCTCCATGTTTTACCTTCTCTTTTAAGAAAAAAATCCTGCCTTCCAGACTAATAAATTCAGTATTAGGCATTTTTAAACATGGAGTGTAATCTCTTCAGTGTTCTCTGGAATAATATCAGGTTCCAGGAAATACTAGAGGTAGAGCTATTTCTTCTTTGGACAATCAGAACACATTTTCTTTACCTACTTCAGCTTGCTCCAGCTTCTTCAAAAATACCATGTTAACTAGTTCTCACCTTGGACCAATAATTCTACAGCACAGAAACATCTTATATTGTCATCCCAGTCTAAGAATAATAAAAATATCCCAGTTCTGTAGCTTTTTAAATTCTCTTTGATGAGGAATGAGATCCTTATGAACTCAAGATATGAAAGAAAAAAATATCCCTTACTGAGGATAAAGCTGAATGTGAGGAATCAGTGCTTTCAAATGCTTCTACAGTGTGACAGAAGACAGTCCTACCCCTAACCCTACTGCGTGGGAACACACTAGGTAACATCCTGGTGGGGACAGGGGCTTCAGGATGAAAATGGCCACTGAAGGCAAAAAGATATTCAAGTCTGAGATAAGGTTTTGGAGTAGCTGGTTACAGAGGAAATGCATGGTCAGATTTTTTTTTCCCAGTTATTTTCCAGTATTTCGAATATTCAGACTGTCTTCATATTAAACTTAGATCCATTGGATGTGGGTCAATGCACACACCATTTCCTGTTATATTTTCCCCATGATGCCTAATATCTCTTGTATAATGGGTATGTGTTCTTGAAAAACTAGACAGAGGCGTTTAAATCTCTTCTAAACCAGGCAATGTAACTATTAGTAGAAAGTACTACAGATGGCTGACTAATTGAACCATGGAAAGCATTATCACACCATTCCTCAATTTAGAACTCATTATTCATTTGAGTTCAATCTCATTTTATTACTGTTATAATTCCATATAAAATTAAATTGAGTTTTAAACTTACCCACCTGAGTGCGGTTATTTTGCAATCGTCCGAAGTATGCCTTACTTCCAGCCAGTCCTACCAGACCACAGAAAATTACTGTATTTTGGAGGGTTTTTTGCTTGTTTTCTGAGGGTTTGGGATTGTAGCTTAGTTATTAGAGCAGAATCACTAGGCCAAGATGCACATGCAGCCTTTTCTCTGTGACCTTGAGCAAGTTACTTGTACTCTATGGGCCCTGTGTTTACTTCTGTACAAAGGGTATTATGGGGGTTAAATATCTCTACAGCACTTTTAGAGCATTAGGTGAAAGGTCCTTTAAAAGCTCAAAGTATGACTTATTAATAATATATAAGCACATATCTTTCCAGGTTATGTCTCAGGTATCCAGGATGGGGATTTGTGCAAAGCTCCATGTCTTCTCCAATAAAACAGACTAGAGCAGCTACTTATTTAAAGTTCTTCTGCACCAGATTAACTAAATGCCTGAGAGAATGATACTAGGTCACCTTCTTAAAATGGCCTGAATACCAGCAGAAGATTAAGAAATGGTGGGAGTGACTATATTTTGTTACACTGAAAGCATTAGAAGTAAAGTGTACATGAGCAAAGTGACATTCACTGACAGATTGAATTGCATTTTGATAAACTAAAAATGGCAGAGAGGCTCAGACCTTTGGAATAATAACTCTTGAAGATTTTCCATTTTGATAATCAGTTGATTGACAGAGGGTACAATGAGAAATGGCTATGACTTCTAGTTTGGAAAACAGCTGCTTTGTGATCCAACTTGGTTTCACCCCAACACCAATGGTGTTACAATTTGCACCTCTCCTAGTTTTCATGAATCCTGGATTGTTCTTTTTAAAAGTGCCAAACTCTCAAATTTTCAGCAGTAGCTCAAGAGCTGTAACCGAACCCTCATCATACCAGATCATACATGATACAGAAGCACAAACTAACTCTCATATGGCCAGTGAACTTACAGTGCCACCCTATAATTAACCATTGCTGGACTTTGTTTAAGATCATATGTATTAAAATATGGTTGGACTTCTGAGGTTCTTAAGGGCTTAATACCATCTATTTATGCAACTTCTCTTTCCTTCTGAAGTATTGTAATGTAAAACATGAGTGTGTGGGTTGCTTTAATGGCATTGGCAGTAATATGCCTATGTGTGTGTGTTTTTTGAGTTTTGTAACTAAAGACATTAATGCAAATATATATTCACTTAATGTGTTGTAGTTTTAATATTCTAGAGGATCAATTTCTGGCATTATATTTCACACTGAATGGCAGCTTTTTAATTCTTTTTTGATTTGTCTGTTGTGAAAGAAAGTGAGGGGTGAGAGTAAACTTGGTAAATGGCCAATATCAACATAGAAAGAGAAATACCTTTTTTCTCCAGGCTAGTAACATCCAGCTGGGAGTTGAAACCTACTTTGTTAGTATAGCATGAGCTAAGCCAGTCAGTCATTGGCAGCAAGAAACCAGGTCACAGTGGTCTACAGCAGTCCTGCTGCTGGATCGTACTCTCTAATGAAGAATGAACATGGACAAAGGTACAAACTGCATCAGCAGCAGCAGCTGGGTGAAAATGAGGCTTAATTTCTTATAGGAACCAGATGGTGGGCTATTAGAAATCGTCTAAAGCTGCCCTGGAGTGGCAGGAACAGGCTTGAGTTCCTGCAGCAGGCAGGAACTGAAAGTATTAGTGTAAAGACTTGTCAGATGAACATGTTGAGGCATTCATTCCTAATGTCTCCTTACTTCTATTATAAATTTCAAGGGCCATGAGCAGAGGAGAAAGATACAAATTCCAGAAACAGATGGAGAGCCAGTGAGGCATAGAAGTACAGGTGTTACACGAACAGATGGAGTGAGGGGGGGAAAAGGAAAGGAAAAGTGCTAAGTCTGAGAGGTGCACAAAATTCAGCAGGTGTATAACAGTACAGTCTTGTAGGGGGATTTGGAAATTAATTATATCACTTTTTTTCTCAGACAGTTCACTCCTTCCCAAAAGAGACATTAGTTTCTTCCCTACTCCGTGTGCATTAAAACAAATTGTCTTGTCCTTGAATACATCTGACTGCCAGGAGTTTTTAAGAAAGTTATCTTGTGACAGGGCTGAATTAAATCAATCTTATTAAGAGCTGTTATTGCCTTAATACCATTGCAATTCCTTTTTTCCAACACTAGACCATTAGTTTACAGATCAATGTTTAAAACAATGACAAACCTGGAATGCTCTTGTTTTCAATCCCAAAGCAGATAGTATCACTGTCCAAAAAGATGGTGCCTGTAAAGGTATTCAGTTTGGTAAACCATCTGATAAACTTAGACTGCATTCACCAAATCTCAAATCGAACATCACCTTCCCATCTCACATTACACAGCAAAGCACAATCTCACTGTCTGACATTAATTACATCACTTTCACTTTTGTGGTAAAAAGACATATGACGGCTGTTATTTATCCCAATAATAGTTGTTTGATGACTTAGACAACTCAGAAAACCTAAATTCAAAATTACAGGACATTTCCTCCTTGCCTGTACTGAGTCAGGGAAATGTCACTGTGAATGACAATGTTCTGTAGCAGAACTTGCTCTGTGAAACCTGCAAGGCTGAGCCTAACAGGAGTCCTGGCTGGAGCGGTCCGGGGCTGGGAAGTAGGTTGGCTGGCAGTCTTGTGAGTGACAGATTCAGAAGCCATAACCTTCATGCCCAGGCTTAGCTAGGGAGGCAGCCTCCCAGCAGGAAATGAGCACAGGGTTGAGCCCTTTTACGTCTGGGAACCAGTTCTGTGATTAATCATTCAACTCTGATTAAAATGCACGTGCACGTGCTCTCCTGGGGGCTCACGTTTGAAATACCCTCTTTGGACAAATTAACATTTGTAAGCAAGATGTGGCATTTTTTTTTCATTTATCATTATGCTTTCTTCCATTACCTTTTGAAAAAAGAGGATTATTAATATTAATAATATTAATATTCCAGGCGTTGCCTACTGGATATCATTGGTCACAAAGCTCTCATCTTCTCTACTTTTGAAGAGACTCTCTGGTTCTTTCTTGCAGTAGCATGTCTAATTGAAAGAGGACTGCTAGGAAAGATTATTTATCATTTTCTCATTAAACCCGAAAGCCAGAAGGGAAAATATCTGTTGGGTCAACTAGTTGTTCTCCCTTTCACACATTTTACAATGTAAGCTTTGCAGATCAGACGTACTTCGATTGGTTCCCTCCTCTGTGGGAGGGATGGGTTCCATTTGGAGGACTACTTCTAGAGCTCCACCAGAGCCTTGGAGTCAGGGTTCATAATTTCAACTTCCATGTCTTGACTACAGAAATACTTTCATGCAAACTCCAGAAAGCCCCGTGGACACTGACATTAAACAGTGTCAATGCTCAGTCCTTTTCTGGTGTGTGATCAGAACAAAGGTGAACACAAAGGGAGCAGAATAGGCTGGGATCCCAAGGTGGCATTGCCATGGCTGCCATCACACTCATTTTCTTTATGTTTTTTGGGCCTCTCTATATAAACCTTTGCTTCACTTTTGGTCCTTAGGTTCAGTTTTGTTATCTCAGTTTAGCTAGCTTTATTTATCATTGCTTTGCATCTATTTTATTGCTTTGCATCAGTGTTTCATCATAAAATCAGAATGATATCACAAAGGTCTGCCAGCTGGCTGAGAAATAAAGTTGAATGCTTATTAGATTTTGAAGACAATATTCAATAGGTCATCATTTTAGTAGATTTATGCAAGTCATGTAGCCCCACTACACTGAGATGTCTTATAAACTATTAGCTTTGGGAGCACTGCAGGATAAGGCACACATTAAGCAGATTAAAAACAAATAGGAGGTGGCGAAAGACAATAGCAATCATTAGAGGAAGGATCACAAGATCTGTTGGACAGAGTCAACACTCTTAATAGGGAATCACTCTTGCACAAAATTGAGCGTTTGAGCCTGCTGCAGTGATATTCAGAGCAGCAGTGAGAAGAAATCTGTCACTGACCAGCTTGTGAACTAGGAAATAATTCTGTGCAAGCAGCCACCAGTACCACAGGCACTCTTATCCTGAAGAAACCTTTCAAGAAAAGTATCTGAAAGACATTTGTACACTGAGATAGTAAAATAACAGGTCCTGAAAATCCATACAAATACCGTTGCAAAATCCTAATTTTGTTAGCTAATATATTTAAAGGAATTTATTTGTTGACTTATCCAATACATTCAAGACCTGAATTCTCAGACAAAAAATTTTGACTTTCAATATTAACTTAATTATCAGAAAAGAATCCTGTAGATAAGAGAGAAGAGACTTTGTCTTCTGATTCCAGCTGCTTGTTGTTATATAATGCAAGAAGCAAAGGGAGAAAACTCACCCAAAAAAAAGTAAGAATTTTTTGTACTCATGAGCAAATGCGCAGAAGAACATGTATCAAGTCTGCAGTCACATGCATGACAGATGCACCCAAGGTCTTGCTGACATTGGCAGCTTTACAGGGGCAATCTGTATAGAAGGACAACATGTTCCTGAGCAACTCCTAATGAAGTAGGCGTAGAGATTGCTTCCTTTAATATCTCTGGTATGAAGTTTTGAGTTTTTTGCTTATAAATTGAGCACTGCAGAATCATTGGAGGAAGAATTATTATTAACAAAAATATTAATATTAATAATAATTATTATTATTATTACTGCTACTACTACTACCAGGTTGATGATGGGCCCTGAAATGGATCCCCAGAATCCTCCTGTATAGATGAAGCATGTTTTTCTTTTCCCTCAACTGGAGGCAAAGACACTTAATAAAAGGCTCAAAAGAGTCTGTATCATAAGTATTTTACCACTTTCCATGAGAATGAAATTATAATGGGGAAATCATACAGACTGTGAAAAGTAGTTTTAAAATGAATATAATTAAAGAATGCTGTGTAAAATATTGAGATATGCATCTTCTACTTTTAGTAAGGGATGTTCACTAAAAATCTTATTTAATTTCAGGCCTGCTTGTTCTTTACATATGTAATCCCAAGACATAGTGGTTTTGGTTTAGTAGGTAAAAATCAATAATATACTGTATTACATGAGAACTGGACACACTAAACATGCTTAATTTCCTTAGGAACTAGTTAAATGCATAATAGGCTGGTATGTCATTACAAACAATAGAATCCTATATTAAAGGATGTGGGGCAAATAGTCTCTGTGATGATCCTATGACTGTGAACTGAAAATCGTGTTGGAACACCCCAAGAGGAAGAGTCATGCAATATGAAAGAAGTGGCTTTTGAATATCACCTACCCTACTTCTTGCAGTGGTAGAATGAGCCAGGCTCATGGAAACCCCTGCCTACTAATTCAAGGTAATTTTTCCCCAAAAATGACTTAAAATGCCTTCTGGATCACAACTAACCCATCCTTCATCCCCATGTTCTTACTCATGGGTTCCTACGCATGCTTCTTATCTCTCTTTTTGTGAATGAAGCAATCACCCAAGAAAATAACACTTCTTTCTTCTCTCTCCTTTCTCTCAAAAGCTCCCATTAACCTTAGCAGCTCTCCACCCTATGAACACATAGCTGAAATCTTCCCAGACTGAACATTGCATTCCTCTAGCTCTAGTTTTAAAACAAACTGCACTTTTCTGGCCAAGTGAACTCATGCAGAGTGAATTGCTGGCATGAAAGGTGCTGTTTCATACTTAATTGCAGTAATTGCCTTTGAAACACGAAGTTCGGGGTTTTCTTTTTCCATAGGAAGTCTTTGATTGTTCCCTTATTGCCTGAGTTTTTACATCCCTGATAAATAAGGATTTTGTTAAGTATTTCTTCCTAGAATCCTGATTGGAATGATGCATAAGACATACCTACATGTAAAGTATATCTAGATGTGTTATCTGTTTGTACTATAATGGGACTTGGATATCCTTATCAGGATCAATCTCATTAGACCAGATATTGAAGTGCTTTGTAACTACCATTCATGCAAAAAGTTCTATTTTGAATTTCCTTTTTTTTTCCACAAGCTTACTGAAGAAATTGGATACTTTAAAAACAATACTTTATGGTATTTTTTTCTCTACCCATAGGCAGACAAAAGTCCTATGGGTTTGTAACAGTAATGGTTTCTGTGATGTTTGTCATTGTGGTACCTGAATCTTTCATAAGCAGCTAAGGTACAGGCTGCAGTATTTCTGATCATTTATATTTCAACTGTAAGTTTAAAATGAACTGATATGGTGGCATTTTCACTTGTGGAAATAAAATTACACTTAAAAATGTAGTTTTGCTTCGTCTATTCTTCTAAACAATGAATTGAATAAGAAGAATAACCATACTTACTGCACAGACTCAGCCTGAGAGATGATCTTACATGTCTGAAGCCTCCCTGTAAGGCAAAACTGAACCCAGAAACAGAATAAAATAGCCTACATACAACTGCCTGTGCCTATGTAATTCTGTGCAGGGTCTGGAGATCAGCCACAGAAGAAACAGACTGCCACACTTGCCCAAAAACTTTCTGGCACTCAATTCAAACTAACAAATATGTACTGTAGCACTGCAATGCATCTTCTGTGTTTTGGCATGAAAACTGGATGTGGACACCTCAGGTCAGCCTTTTCCTTTTCAGCATCCTCTTTAGACCTGGAAAAGTACAGCTCGATTATGAAGGAATTGATGATATTTTGAGGGTTTTTTTGGGTTTTTTTTTCTTTTTTTTTGGGGGGGGGAGGTTGTTGTTGTTGTTTGGTTGGTTGTTTTGTTTATTTTAATTTTGGTAGTTTTATTTTCTAATAACAGGGAAGACAATGGTTATCTTTCAGCAGTATAGAGTAAAAATTGGCAGTTCTTTTCATAATGTGCAGCAGAATCAGCTCAGTTGTATTAAGGTTATTCTTTCCACAACTCATGAATCAGCCACTCATGTTTTCATTTTCCTATGAATTAAAATATCATCATTTCAGTCATCATTTTTAGCAGCTATTCCCTTTTCAGTTCTTATTGCATTCAATTCAAAACTTCACTGGAACAGTTGCTCAGCAGTCTTCCACATGTGTGTCCTTCCACTTAATAATAATAATAATAGTTTTAGTTCAATCCTTTAACCACATCTCTGAATAAGTGCGAGAGCTCCCATTGGGATGACCCCTGTTAACACTGCAGTGACTTAAATTGTGTAATTCATATGCTTCCTGGCATTAGAAGAGGCATTACCATGTGCTCAGGGCAGTCATATGGGTAACAAGATCAACGAGGTATTTCAATCTATGTGACATGAATAGGCTTCACCAAAATGAGCGAAATGCCGGAGTTATAAAAGGCAGAGCATAGATGTCACGTTTACTTTGTGCTTCGGGCTCGTGAGCTCTAATTAGCTGTCAAGCCAATTAGCCTAAACAGGCACGCCGAAGTCCTTGCTGTAAGGCCAGCTCAAGTACGTGAGCCCAGGACAGAGAAACTCCGGAGCGGTGGGTGCTGCTGGTCCCCGTCACCTCCTCGGCGCAGCAGTGGAGCAGGGACCGGGACACCCCCTGTGCCCCCGGGAGGAGGGGGCTCAGCACACAGCACCGACAGCTCCACTGCTAACACGGGCAGCCCCTGCTGAGTCAGCCTCAAGCATCTGCACAATGCTGCGTATTGCCTTCCCCTTTGCTGCCTCCTATTTACTGCAAGATTTACCAGCGGCTAAAGGAAAGGGGCAGATTTTGCCCTGCGTTTATTCTTCAGCTGAGAACCAGCACAGGGCTTATGTTTCCCTTAAACCCTCAAAACAAGGATTAAGTGTGACTTCACTGCTGTTGGCCTAGCTGGTTCTGTTAGAGAGGTGTGAAATTCATCTAGACTGATCATAGCAAAAATATTTTAGTCTCTTTTTCCAACTGATATTAAAATTAATGTCTGCAGAAGGAAACTTTTGCAGGAGCAGCTGCAGCAGCAATAGATGGGGTGACAGTAGGGGAGCCCTTAAATTTTACAAGTTAAGTTCTCTGAGGCTTTGAACTGTTTTAGGGTGACCATGCTTGTTCCATTTTGAGAGTTGCTCAGATTTTTGGCCTTTATTAGATTTTTGTATTATGCATTTTATTATATTGAGATATAACTATACTTCAATTATAGTCCCTTTCTTGAAAACTAAAATTCAACAATGAAAATGATTAACTCTGTACTATTAAGTCTTTCTAAATGAGACTGTCCTACTTGGTTATTTATCATATCACAGTAGAAGCAATAGTGTCTTTTGCAGTGTGTGAGCATAAAAATAAGGGTTTTTAGATGATGTTTGTTTATTCCCTAAAGCTAAGAACAATTTAATTTTTCAGGTAAAATCAGAGCAGTTACATAGATAGCCCTGAGGCTGAATAGTAACTACCTAAATACAACTCAAGGGGAAGTTGCTATCACAATGGCTTCTGAACAGAGTAAAAAATAGGAAAAAAAAAAACCACACCACTTGCTCATCAGAAGAAAAGTATGACACAGGAGTTGAGGTCATCCTGAAATTAGACCCCCTGCCCTACAGCTTTCAGTAAAGCTCTAACAGAGATTTCATGAATCCAAGCCTTGCTGTGACCCCCAACATCTGTAGAAAAGTAAAAGTATGAGAAATATGCTGTCACTCACAGTTGGAAAATAATGAGACAGCCAGGTAAGCTACACAAAGGAGCAGAACAAATTGAAGCCAAGCAGTTAAGAATACCAATTCTCAGTTCCATTCAGACACCCCATTTGTGCATCTTCCCGTGTAACTCCTGTCCATTGGCATATGTAGAAGAGTTATGTAGAAGAGTTACACATGTGCTGTCCTACACCCCAGTCTGAAGCCAGTCAGCTTTCCCTGCCAGGGCTCCTTTAACATCTCCCCAGCTTGATATGCCTGGCATGCATCACTCTGAACATGTGAGCTGTTAATTACCACAGTGCAAGATTTCCCTCGGAGGAGAATTCCCATGGTGGGATTTGTCTGCAGAGCCTATTCTGTGCTACTTAAGGGACAGCTGTTACAGCAGATGAGAAAATCTGAACACAAATTGAGACAAGCATGCTTTGATATGTGGAACTGCTCTTTTAGAAATGCCAAGAGGTTTGCATTACAGCATGGCTGCAGGGGTGGGGCTCCTATGATTTCTCTGGGTCTGCATTTGGCACACAGTGCACGCTAACTCAGCTGGGGGAAAGTGGCTGCTTGGATGTAAAGCCTACACAGCCCATGTTTTTAGTGAAGGTAAAATGTGCCACCAAAAATACCGGCTTCTGAAGATAAACAACATGCTGTATTTGGGTACCCTCTGAAACGGAGGCAGCAACTCTACAGGTTTAACATTAGTGATTAGCATAAGGTTTCCCAGAGTGCCTTCACTTCAGGATGCAAAACCTGTGACGCTCTCAGAGACAGCTCCTGTAAACTCCTCTGAAATCAGTTCAAAGGATCCCATACAAGATGCCCAAAGTAAGAAGGAGTCCACTTGATTACTCATTGCTAAATTTCTGGACTTTTTTAATTACTGACTTGTGCATTTTCTATTCAAGTAAAGAAGAGTCAACACATTTCTACTAGAAAGAATATCCAGCTGAGGCACTAGGCCGTCAGCATGTTCCCTCTCTCTGCTTCAGCCATACTGAATTATATTTTGTAAAACTAAGCATAAAGACAGTCTTACCAGCCTACACGTAAAAATGCTTTCGTGTATTTTAGACAGGCCTTGATCCACTGACTTAATGTCCTTTAAACATTGATTAGTTTAATTGGTTAATAGCAGTGGAAATTTGAATTCTTCTTCTGGCTTTCGAATTTTGTGAGCCTAATGCTCCACTTCTTGCTACAAGGTGCGCTTTGCTGTTGACCCAGCACATGCGGTTTCACAGTCAAGAGACAACCAGCTTTTTATGAATTATTCCTGGTATATAACCTTAATCCATGCAGGTTTAGGGATTTCCCTGCTAATCCTTGTGTGTTAAGCAGTAGGTGGTCGATGGGCTGTTAACACCAGGCATAAGTGGCTGTGACAGGTCTGTTCAAAAGACAGAATCTCAGATTTCCCTCTCCACTTTTGCATCACTCTGCCTCATAAGCAAGGCTCTGGGTGAGAACAGCAGACCTCCTCACACTGGCATTTTTAATCTCTGCCACATTTAGGAAAAAAATGTAGCTGTAGCACCGGTGTAGGGTACAACAAGAGATAAAGAAAAGGCAGTCCCAGCTGGCCAGTCACCCCAAGCTCTTAGGCAAAGATCTTGCCCCTGCCTACTTTATCTCTGATTCTTTGCAGTCTGCCTCCCCCTCCCTAACCAAAGGAGAGACGATATTTCCGTGCCAGGCAGGCAATTACGGCTTTCAGCCACATGGCTTTCTCCCAGCTATCGACCACATTGCTTTCAAAACAGGGGAGTCAGAAAATTTATGTCCCCAGTTTAGGCTCAGTCTTCGGTTTGCAACGTAAGCCACACCAACCAGAAAGCGCATCTCACGTTAATGACAAATGCTCCACTTAGAGCAATTGCTCAATATATGCTCCCGAGGACTTTATCTGACAGCCTATATAAACAATATTAGAGTATTTATCTTAATTGCTGACTAGGAAGAATGGCTCCCCATTGGAAATATAAAGCATTTCCCTCTTTCTTCAAAGGAATTTGTGAATTGGTCCTCTCTTACCTCCATTTCTTCTGTAATCAATGTTAGCATCCAAAGCAGACAAATGGTATTAGTTTCCTTAATTTTCTCAACTGATAGTCCCGAAAAGATGTTCTCAGTTGGTGATGTAAGGAAAACATTACTGTATCTATAAGACTCAATATGACCAGATAGCAGATAGAAGGTACTGCTTTTCAAAGGGGCCTGTTCCTCAAAAGACATGTCAACAGTTTCACACTTTAACCATCTCAGTAATGCGGTGATGTCTGGCCTATGCGGTTCCCATTACTTGACATACCACGGCATAAAATATAACAGCAAAGGATGAAGTACAGTACTGAGTTGAACAGAGAATCCATGTGCTATAGGAAGTCTGGAGCATTTTGGCTGACTGAGTTAACTCCATTCTATTATAAGGTTTTCAATCAGGGACCAGATGTTACCAAAGCAAAATGTGCATGGAGTCAGATGGACACTTTCTATTAACTGACCAAAACCCCAAACTTGCAAGGCTGAAGTAGTCTAATATATCATAAATTCTCATACTGATGTCAATAACTGTAACATTGTCCAGCCATATCAATTTTATTAAGAAAAATGTGGAAGTTACTAGTATTACTGGTAGAAATGTCTTGATTTCTGCCTTACTTATTATTTTAAATATTACCGCAGTATAGAAAAAACCTTCTGAAATGAGATTTTCAAGCAAGTTTCTCAAGTGACTTACAAGTCTGAATATACTTTTTGATATCTGTAGCACTTAAGCTCTTTTGTGTAACTACTGAAAATATGCAGTACTGATGGCCCTGGTGGGCTACTCTCCACAAAAGCAAGAGTCTTCTTCTAAGACACTTTCATCCAAAGTCTTATTCGAGATAGGCAACAAAGATCTTTTTTTGTGTTTCATTTTTGTGTTGGTTTGGTTTGGTGGTTTTTTTGTTGATTTGTTGGTTAGTTGTTGGTTGGCTGGATTTTGGTTTTTTTCTTTCATTAGGAAATAAACTTTAAACACTACATCATCCCCAAGAGGACCTCAGACTTTAAACTACTGAGTCAGTGATGCCGAATCTTCAGAAACAGCAGTTAGATCTGAGTTGAGGCTATGATTGAGAGTGACGATTTCTACATCCCATCACCAAATCCGTTCAGGTCAGGGATGTGAGCTTACCTCCTGAACCATCTGGTGCCAGAAAAAAGCCTGCTTACTTACAGGCTTCACTCTTTCTCCTGTGTCCAAAAGGAAAGGGGACAACTGATGATGGGTCTTAACAACCAGCACAGCACTTTTCTGGAAAAGCTACAAAACCTCATTTCCACATAGCAGGTGGTGAGACAGTGAAGCTGCCTCTCCAGCTGCAGCAGCAGGAACTGAGTGCCACAGTTGTGCCCAGGCTTGAGTTTTTACTGCATATTTGCAGAGGACAGTTCAGCTCTGTTGCACTGCCTGCTCTTCCAGAAGGAAAGACTGTAATCTTACTACCCTGTGGAGCCAGCTACTTTCTGGCAAGAGTCATTACAGTGTTAGCTGTGATTAGCTATCTCCTCCTCCCCTGAGCCTACATACTCTCCCTAAGGCAAAACAAAAATTTTCTCTCACAGGGTTTCTTGTGTTATAAAAAAATAGAGCTGCAAATATCATCCTCAGTAATTTTTTATATTTGGGTTGTATTCTGTGTGGTGTGTTTGGGCTCTTTGCACAATGCAATTTCAAACTCAGAGATATCTGTTCCTCAAGTAATGGATCTAATTTAAAACCACAAGTTTCTCCTTTAATCTTTACAAGGATGTATGAGTGCATTCCTCCTCTAGAAAATAAAAGTAAATTGTTCTCTTTTTCCAGAGCATATTTGATTATTCATTTTACATGCTTGAAAAGAGTTCTGTATGCAGTCCAAGATGTAATATTTGATTTCTAGGCCCCTGTCAGAAACAGCAGTTAACATCATTAGACATTTTCATTCCATAAAGGAGGCTAAAAAGGGGTAGCCTTAATGGACACCCTGTCATATCTTATCCATCTTAAAAAACATGTCTCAGAGTAAATAAATACAACAGGATGCCTCACTGTCTTTAGCTTCCCTTTTAGATGAGCAAACCAAAGTCATTCAGATTCTACAGACACTATTCACAGTATCTTAAAAGTGAAATCCCAGCCTCAGAACACCTGCCAAGAGAAGAGAACAAAATAATATGAGGGAAGACTGTGTAAAGGGATTGAAAAGCCTCAAATCCCTGAGAGAGCTATTATTAACTGACAGATTTAGATTTCATTTCTGCTAGAAAAAAAATCAGATGTTAGGGATGCTTCATCATTAACTACAGAGCAGAGAATAAAATATCATGACTTTTACCATATATCCCATTTGAAACAAGACAGATATTTTAACCAAACCCTGGAAGTACAAACCAATATAGTCAAGACAGATTATCTGAGAGTTTGCCAATTCATTTCTCGGAAGAAAAGTAGAAATTTTAGCCTTTCCTAATAATAGCAATTTTTCAGGAAGAAGCTGGTTGACCAAACAAGTCTCCTGAAATTAAATGGCTTGAACCATGAGAGGAAACAGACCATAATGTGACTACAGGTTCTTCTGTAAATGACTGGAACACTTTTTGAGGGAAATGTTTCAATGGAAATGGCAGAAATTACGACATTAACTTTGGGGTTTTTTCCTGTTTCTTTTCACCCTATGTATTTAAATCTTTCCCCTCACAGAAAAGAAGCATGAACAAAAAGAAATAAAATAGCTTTAAATCTGCCAAAAATGTTTCCATTCTAAATAACTGAAAACAGTTTAATGGAAATAAAAAATCAAGGTTTTAGAAAAACTGTGTCCCCTCTGTACTTCTACTTATGTGGAATCCAGCAATGTTTTCTAGTACTTATAGTGACTGCTTACGTGAAAAGCACTTCCACCATTTGT
Source organism: Vidua chalybeata (assembly GCF_026979565.1). NCBI lineage: Eukaryota > Metazoa > Chordata > Aves > Passeriformes > Viduidae > Vidua > Vidua chalybeata. Next base: position 23,136,799 of record NC_071537.1, read on the forward strand.
TTTTTCGTTCTCCCTAGTAAGCCATCCAAATGTAGCCACAGGAGGAAGGCGAAGATAGAAGAGTAGTTCCTTGGGTACCAGGAGTAGGAAAGCTTTATCCTGCAGTCCCTCCTTCAGCCAGAGCACTAACAGAATCTCCCCTCTCTTTCTAGCCCAGTATATTCTCCTTGATCTGTAGAAATCTTGTTTTCCTACAGATTTTTTTCATTTCTGCCAAATGAGGATGAAATCAGACAAATGTTTAAAAGTGATTTGAGAGAGACAGCAATTGCAGAAAACAGACAAGGACAGCAGACCAAGTTGCCTTTCTTTAGGAAAACAGATTATGAAAAGCTAGGTGAATAGAGAATGGCAGCCCATTTTCTGCAAAGCAGAAGGCTGTGAGATACCAACAACCATTTCCATGTGCAGCTGGAAAATGAAAAGGCAGAAAGAAAAGTTTGAAGGCTAATGAAACATTTTCTGAAATACATACAAAGAGTTTTATAAGAGGTCATATTGTTCTGACATTCCATCTTGCCAGCAGCAGCTTTAAATTGAATACATGCAAAAAAAAAGTAATTTCACTGTTTAACAACTATCCAGCGGTCAGAAGCAAGGAGGACACACATGTAAGGGATGAAGCTACAAGGGCCATAGGCTTGTGGTCTCTTCCTGGCCTTGACATTGTCCTGTACAAGATCTTCAGCAAACAGGACTTTTTCTGGCTCTGTGTCCCCTTAACCTTCTCTACCATTTTGGCTGTGAGGTATCACGATGCTACAGTTACAGACATACTCCTATTTGCTCTCTCTCATACTCCCTTCTGATTAGGCAAGGTTTTTAACAGAGTTACATCTCTGTAAATCTCAAGGTCCTCCCTAAATTTCCATGTTTTAGTGGAAGAAAAAATTAAAAGGCTTAAAGACTGCAAATAGTTATTTTACATGAAAGTAGAAGTGATGAATAATTCAAAAGCAGAATTCAAGCAACGGTCATACTCTGGATGCACTCAGTAACAGTTAGAAATAACAGCAATTAGCAAGAGACTTTGGAAATGCCTGTAGGGTTTTTCTCCTTCAGTCCTATAAAGCTAACATTCATGTTTTATTTCCTATTCTCTGCATTCTACTCCTTTGTTTTTCACATGCATCATTATATAACAAAGAAATATAAGTTTTCTTATTTAATATTTTTCCTCTTCAGTGAAAAAAATAAGACAAAATAGGGAGAAGAAAAGGGATTTTATTTACTTTGGGGTTAGGCCAGGACATGTTTCTCTGGCCTTTTGCTTGCAGGCTGCACCTGAAGGAAATAACAGGATTGCCTTGTTCTTTTTCTTCGGGTTTTCATTGTAAGGTGTTCCTCAAGTTTTATCTGCCATGCTTTTTTCCTGTCTAGAAAATTTTCTTCAATTTTCTCCCCTTCCCTTCTCACAGAGAGAGGAAAAGATGCTGATTTATTCTGGATCAGTTATCAAAGAGGACCAAGCTTACACATTAGTGCAGTGAAGCTGAATAAAAAAAGCTATAGTGTACTTTAAAAGGGAGACATGAGCTGAAAGGTAATGAGGGATACTCCATTGGTAATAAGAAACTCACTCTTGGGACCTCATGCATATAACAAAAGACCAGCTAAAGGATAGAATGCCCTAAAACAGGTGGATATATAGGACAGGACTAAAGCAGGAAGTGCCTCTGATGTGTCACTATAATCAAATCTGACTTAAAGAAATAAAGTGCTTAAATGCCTGCACAAATGTTGCCAGCATGGTGGAATAAAGAGAGGAGGGAGCCTACAAATAGAGCCTATGGAAGGAGCTGGTTGAGGAGAACAGCCAGGTCACAGGAAGTGATGGCAGGATGCCAAGCTGGGGTAAGACCCTTCCCTCCTAAGCTTTATACCGGTCGTGTCACCAGCTATCAATGAAGAAAAAAAGAAAGGGGCAGTTTCTAAAATAAAGGCCACTTCTGTGGCTAAGATCCTCCATAATATAACACTTTTCCTCACCCTTTCAGCTTTATTTGCTAAATAAATGAATCATTGGATTGTGAAACATGACAGAAGACATGTTAACATGTGAAATGAGCTGTCTGCTGGTGCAGTTCTAACCCCATGTAGTACAAACCTATGTAATTTGTAGGAGACTGATGGATAATTAGTCCTCAGTACTGCTGGAAGTCTCTGACATGTGAAAAATTAGACAAACTTTCAATAAGCTTTCTTCTGCCACTTCCTTCCAGTCACACTAGTATGTTCCAGTCATCCATGGATAACTGAACACGTAGCAAGGCTGAAAGCTAGTTCTAAGGCAAACCCAAGTAAGGCAGCAACCCAAACAGCTCCCTGCACTGCTGGCTATCGGCCTCGCTCTGGCCTGAGCTCCACTCTGCACACTCTGCTGGGAAAAGCTCTGGAGACCTGCCCACAGATTGTGCTGCATCAGCTTATCCGGATCAAACAGAGAGAAGTTGAAATTCTCTCTTTGTCTTTGAGGGCTCTTTGCTGTCCAGCATAAGTCTAGCAAAGCTTTCCCTTTCACACAACCACTGCAGCTGAGGGTAGTTTGGAGATGAAGCCAAGACTCACATAATAGTGAAATAGGAGAAGAAACATAATGGTAAAGCTCTGAGCTTACCCTTTCACAGTATGGGATCCATGACTGGACTCAAGGGTATCCAGACTCAAAAGCTCCACCTTGAGAGGAGGAGTTCCTGGTTGCCAGGTTCCTCTTCTTTTCCTTTCATACTGAGGCCAAGGCAGGCAGGAAGGCAGCAATCTGGATAGCACTTCTGTGTAACAACTAGTTTAGTGCTTCATAAACTTCTGTGCAGATGAAAAAGAAAATGCAAAATTTAGTAGTGAACAAAATGTCTTTTTTTTTCCCTTTAAAAGTATCTTTTTTGTAGCCTCTTTAGGCTAGGGAATCACTCTTTGCCAAAGGACACACGCACCTCAACTCGTAAGAATAACACTTATTCAGACTAAAATAAGTTTCCAGTTTCTATACTGTGGCAAAATCTGTATAACAAATGTTCCTGCTGACAGATTCTGTAGCTATGCCAGCTAAGGAGACCACATTACAGCTCTTCACACACTGCCATCTCCTAACATGGCTTTCAACCATGCCCTTAGTGCAATACACAGAGACAGAGGGTCTCTGCAGAGCTGATAAGAAGTCACCTACATGTACCTGCTGTTCCAAAACTCTCCCTTTGCCCTGCAGTCCGAATACATAACCTAGTAGTCCCTGAAACCCCTTGGAATCCATACTCGCTGCATAGACAGTGATGTTTGATATTTTTCTGGGTAGTATTTTGCATTCCACTTCAGTCTTTAAGAATTCACAAATTGCTTACAGGGAACACAAGGTGATAAATTGAAACAGGTACAGATTTACATGAAACAAAAATTCTAACTGAGCAAGAAGGAGACCATGGCAAATTACAAAGGCTGTAGAAAGGCAGTTTACTCAGTGAAGTCAGCTAAAGAACCACAGTACAGCTGGTGTCACATTGATCTCCCTGGCTTCCATTTCATATTCTTCCTGTTGATGTACGTGTGTGTATATTCACATATATACACATGCACACATTAGCAAAGCAGCTGAGGTTGTCCAGATTCAGTTGGGCAATGTTTATTTATCATTCTGATCTCTTGTGCTGTGTAAACATTTGCTGTTGGAGTATCTGGAAGAAAAATCTCCAGCAAGACAGTAATCCCTCACTCTGTTACACGTTGCATGGTAGATCTAAGGAATCTCTCTCATCTTACATGAACTTGAAGAAAATGAGAGCTTGAAGAAATGAGAAGAAATAAGAGCGCAGAGGAGGAAAGAACAAGATTCCAAAAGCATTAGCAGTCCATTGAAAAATCCTAATTGCCCTAAGGGCTGCTTGCCCCCTCCCCTTGGCATTGGTATTCAAATGGCTGCATGGATCAGGTCTTGCATTCTGTAATTTGTAACATGGGATATTTAATAGCCACCCAGCACTGTACTGCTGCCACACCATAAGATTTATGGAGTCTGCCACCATCTACAAGTTGATTATCCCTTTTTATTTGGATGCACTGGGCTTTTTTTCATTAGAGATGATATCTTTTAATATGTGATAGTAGCAGGTGGCTATATATTTCTTTATTTCTTCTTGGAATATGGCTGCTTTGGGAGTTATTTCTTTGACTGAAGTCGCAAGATTCAATATGATTCATGTTCTCAACACTTTGTTGGGGATATAAACTGTGAATCTTACCCTGTACATGACAGAAATATAGATTTGCTGAGCCATAGAACCATCAGAGAAAATCCAAAGTTGTATCATTCCCCAATCTATCATATTTGTTTAACCCCTTTACTTTGGTTGAAAGTTATTCTTTAACTTTTAACTTGTCTAGTACACAATCACTGGAGACCAGCTTAAGGGATGGGTTAGCTAAAAGCATCCAATACTCTTGAGCTCAAGCCAGTCATCTTGTTCTACATTCCCTGCAGTTCATTTTCAAGCATTAAGCTTGTACAGCAGGTTAATGCACACATTCACCCAGCTAAGTTCTAGCCATGTAGCTGCTGCAGACAGATTCAGCTGGAAAACTTGCCCAGGAGCTAAATAAATATTCAGGCAGTGAGCCCACTCCGAGCTCCAGTCTGCCACAGCTCTGTTGATAGCTGTAATTCATTTGTGGAGTTTAAAGCTGGCTGCTTCTTCTGTGTGTGAGATGCAGCGATGGCAGTGCTGGTAATGTTCTCAGGAGACAGGAGGACAAAGAAGGCAGGCAGTGTGTGATCCACACCAGCACTCCCAGTTTCAGGTAAACATGCAGGAGATACCTACTTCAGGAAGAGTCACACAACATCTATTTCTTGTCTAAGGCACAGGTCACAGGACAGCACCACAGTAATATCTTCATCATAATGTGCCTCAGGAATGAAACAGGAGGGGTCAAGAGAAATCACACCTAGAGCTTAATAAATAAAACTTGTAAATGACCCTAGTTAGTGATTGTGAAGAGATGGAGGTGGAAGCCTACCACAAAGCTTCGCAGCCTGATCTGGGCTCTCCACACCATGATTGAAGAAAATTGCTCAAAATATAGAGTGGATTCTTACCTACAAATGAGAATAAAGGTTACTGTGAAAGAAATTTGAGTTTGATGTCTGGCTTTGTAGTTCCTGTGGCTCTAAGTGTTTGACAATTTTCTGGGAAATTGCATCTACAGCTCCCTGCCAAGATGATCTGGAATGGAGCTAAACCTTGATGAGACCCAGGACCCCCATTTATTTCAGTTTTGACTGCAGTTATATTTAGCATAGATACACTATCTTAAAAATAATAATTAAAAAAATCTCTAAACTACTTGCCAAAGAAAGTTTGTGCCCATATATGTGATTCTGTGTCATAACAACTCAGGCTCTGCTCCGTGTCTTAATGATGCTCATGTGATATCAGTTATAAATGGGAACTGTGAGAGCAAGTGACACAGTGTATCTGAGAAGGAGTTATAAAAAAATATGCTAATTCTTGGAAGATTCTTGGAAGGAAATTTGAATATGTTGATGGAACTGTACAGAAAGTAACATATTCCTCCACAAAGACCTCTCTGTTGCCAAGAATCTCTTTTTATCTACCTTAAAGCATTACTTTATATAAATGCAGAACTGGTGTGTGTTTTTACAAAAGAAAGAAAATTCTGTCTTAGCTGTGTTCACATGCTCTTGGGGATGCAGAATCTTTAATCAGCCATTATGTTGTACAGCTTTTCAGAGGTCTCTTTATCTTCCAAATTCTGATGACTGAAACATGTTTAGAACAAGAACAGCTATATCTGTAAAAACTTGTGCCTTTTTGAAAAGTCATGGCTAATGATAGTTTTTTGAAATGAGCTTCTCAGTACTCTGTATCCTCTAGAGGGCTGGTGGGAGGAAGGGATTGCATGCGTTCATGGCTGCTCCCTCATTCTACTTCTGAAAGCTCTTTTATGGCTTTCTGAAACTAGCTGTTGTGAAAAAGAAACAATAAATGGAGAACTAAAGCCATTTGTGCATTTATCAGTTGCACCTTTTAACCCATTTGCAAAAGTGGAATGCTTTGGAATCTGCTTGTGTATATAGCTCCTGTGTTCCCTACCTTGATTGGAAATAATGGCCAAAATAGTTCAGTTCAAACAACTTTGCTAAGGACATGCTAACTAGTCAGTCACACAGGATTTTTTTCAAGAATGCTGAGTTTATGCAGGTTGGTTTGAGTTTGTATGAAAATGCATTACCTTTTATTATTAATTATAATTTCTTTCTAAAGATTTGCTCTAGTGTTTCATGCTGCCTGCAGTGTTCTTCAACTTCTTTCCTCCCCTGTGAGCTGTGACCCCTCACTATGCGTCTATGCAATGTCCAAGGTTGCCTCTCAAGAGGAGAGTGAGCTGTGCAACTACAGATTTAATTTATCCAAAACCAGCTGTACAATAACCACACTACTCCATCTCAGAATGGAAACAGAGCTCTTTTCATTCACAATATTATATGGATTATTTCCCATGGTTTTCATTTACACCCACAATGTAAATTGATGATTGTTCCTATAACAGTTGAGATGCAGTGTTAAATTATTCAGTATGGATGCTGTGATATGTAACCGTGTATTCATGTGATGTGATTTTGGTTCTTTTGTAAACAAGTATGAACAACTAAAGACCAATGACAATGTTAATGAACTGAAGCACAGGTCTAATTGATTCCATTGGTAAAATTAAGGTAGTAACTTATATCTCTCTTTTCTACAGCTTCCAAATTTGAATAAGCAGTCGAGGGTCAGTACTGTTGCCCCTAGACACCTTGCATTATGCAGCGCTCAGAAAGTGAAATATGAAATCATGAAACAAATCCAGAAATCGATAAAAAACCCCAACAACAATCTTGCTAATTTCTTTAGTTGCTTTAGCAGCTAACATATTTCTGCCAGAAATTAAGCCTCCCCCATTTTTTCCCTATGAAGATACTGATAATTGATGTCAGAGCAACACAGAGAACATGCATTTCTAGAACCTAAAATATTTGACCAGAAATACCTCCTGGTCCTTTTTAACTCAAGAAATATGAAGACAAAAATATTTTTTTTCTTTATGCTACTCAAATGAGGATGAAGACTAACAAACTGCAAATATAGAATGGGGAATAACCCCACTATGTCAATTAAGTGGACAGTGTAAGGAAAAATGTTAGTGAATTCACTCTTCATTTTACAACATTTCAGCTTGAATGGTATATCTGGGAAAGCTTCTTATGTCTACAAGGGTTTTTCCAGAAGAGAACATTTATAATAGTTGTCTTGGCAACATGAGCTCTGTAGAACTATAAATCAGAGCTTACAAAGGTTCGTTTTCAAACTCTGAAATAAAACAGAAGAAAAGTAAGACAGCTAGATGAGCAGAATTTTATGATCTTAAATGCATGAAATGACCAGATCCATTACATGTTAAACTATTCCACCTTGCTTTGTGCTGATGAAGCCTCAACTGAGGTAAAGTCTTAAACAGGAGCCAGGAGCAATGCACAGAGAAAGCTGTAACAAGCTGCAGTGAGCACACATTAAACAGCTAACAGGAGAATAAGCTTAGAGGAAGAGGACCCTTAACAAAGTCAGCAGGAATTCAGAGTACAATGTAGGAGACTGAAGGAACTCATGTTTGTGATCTTTCAAAACCTAAATGTTCTTATAAAAATAACAGTTATAAAACAGTTATAATAGTTATAAAAAGAACAGTTCCACATGGCCATCAGGATCCCAGCCTTGAGAAGCAGTGCAGGGAAAGACTAAAAAAATTCAGCTGAAATGGGGTGAAATTTTATGTTGTTAATTAATGTCTTTAGACATATTAAAAAGTTACCTAGAAAACCTCTTAATCATTAATAATTTTTAAGTAGACACTAAACAAGATATTTTGATTATTTGTCCTTGTGCAGTCATAAATTGCTTCCAAGGTTTGCAGAGCTGTAAAACATTCCATCCCATCACATGGTTTTACTGGAAAACTAGCAATCCCTTCCTCTTCTACACCAGGTGAGCCTGGCACGAAGCAGGGTGTTTACAGTGCTGCCATCTGAGTAACAGAAAAACAGGACACAGCTCCACCTGAGCCTGTCCTCGAGAAGTTGCTGCTGCTATCATTGCGTTCATATTTACCTTTATTGAGAATCATGAACTTCAAACTGGGAATCATGGAACCTTTCTTCTCCTGGTATTGTAATTACAAGGCTCATCTAGCAGCAATTGAAAGGGAGAGCAGAGCCTTTAAGAGCTGTCCCAACTCCTTACTCCCACCAGTAGTTTTTGTCCAATACCACAAAGAAAATATATTACAAAATTTCAAAGAGATAGCTGAAACATTTATAGCTACACAGCATGTAAACCTGATTTCAACAGGAGACAGAAGGTACTGAAACAGATGAATGACAAATTCACCAACCAGTGATTTCAGCCTGGATACACATGTCAAGAAAATTTTGACTGTGTTTTCCCAAGACCCCTGCCATGTCTTACAAAGATCTTATTTCTCGTTCAATTTTCTGGACAGCAGCAGTAGTATATTTCTAGCTTGGCACCAGCCTAACAAGGACAAATACAGTTCCTTCTTCAGTCAGCAATCACTAGTAAAATGGTAAAGGAAACAATCAACTTGAGCTCACATAACACCAAAAAGAAATCAAAGAAATTTGACAGGAAAAATGTCATTTATGTGATCCTACTGGTGCCGTTCTATTTAAAACTCAACTGTGATCAAGTAGGAATAAAAAGGGGGTGTCAATGGCTCAAGTTACTCTAACTCAGTGAGAATTTCAAAAATTTCAGTAGCACTTTTTGTCAGAACTTTTGTCCTTCCTTGATCTCATAAACTCATCTCATTATAGCTGATGTTCTCAAAACATTGTCAAGGACCTTAATAGATGAAACTTAACACAAAAGCAGCATGTCTGGATAGAAATCACTCACTGTCTCAGTAGGACATTTCTATTCTGTCTCAAAGAAATGTTCAAAACCTTCTGATCTTCAGAAGGTCTCAATTTATTTCTGTAGAGGTAAAAAAACCAAAAAAAACCAACAATAACAAAAAAAACCCCAAACCAAAACAAACAAAAAAACCCCAAAAAATCCCCTCTGTGTCTCCCTGCACTTTCCTTTATTATTTTTCTCCTTTACCACCTGTTAAGCTAAGATGTAATAAATCATCTCTGTGCAGTAGGGCAGACATGCAATACACACCTGTGATCCTGAAACTTGCTCTTGTTTTCATCTCAGATGTAGGGAGGGACGGTAACAGCAGCTACAGGAAATGCTTTGAGTTTTTGCTGGTGCTACACATCACACAGTCCTGATGTGCAAAGAGAAAACTGCCCCTGAGCATGACCTGCTCAGCAGAACAGTCACAGTGTAAAGATTCAAAGGACATAAGGGCACCTACTGAAGCTCTTTAAGGAAGGAAAGTATTGCTTGAAAGTATTATTTAGGAAGCTGGTACACTTTGAGATCAACCACCAACGCAGGTCAGACTGTTGTCTACTCACTGCTTGAGAGTTTGTCTTGGCTAAACTTGTTTAATTTAATCTTTCTTGAGGAAGCTGCTATCTTACATTCTTCCGTGTTGCCCATTACTGAAGTATCAGTGAAACTTAAAATTTGAGATGTACTTGTCTTCAATGCATCACAGTGAAACAAAGATAAAGTACAATTTCGCCCATTTTATTGATGGGTAACAGAGCTGAGATATTTAAGATTGTACCTAGGATTCCAGGAAAACTGTCAGAATGAAGACAAGAACTCCATTTTGCCAAATTTTTATCTGACATATGAAACCTCACTCTATTTAATGTTTTTTCTCTCTTTTCTCTTTTTTTTACCATGCCAATTAACAGTCTGTGAGTGATTCTTGATAGAAACAGCAAAAGTGCAGGGGAAATAAAACCTAAGATACATTTAGAGCTTCTTAATGCACAAGAATGTAGCTCCTTATTTGTATGGGGATGGTTTTCAGTGCCAGCAAAGTTTGGTTATGTTAAAACAAATCAGACTGTGTTTGAAACAGGTGTTTTTACCAGCTTGAGTACCATAGCTACTGTGATGGCTGGATCATTCCAATATTCTCAAAAAAGCTGCAAAATTTGGTTTTCTTTCTCATTTCCAAGGTGGAAGAATGTATACTTACATGATGGAAGAAAGAAGGAAAATGTTTAAGTTGGGGAAGACAAATGCTGAATTTTCACAATTGCCTGCAAAAATGTGTTTTCAAGAGACTCTAGTCTAAAAGCTGCTCTTTCACTTGCCATCTTGTCCTCAGAGACAGGTTTTGCTCATGTCAAGGTTGAGTGATCTCAATATCTGAAATGGCAGCATGATGACAAGCACAGAAGAGAATTAGAAGCACTCACTCTCTATTTCAATCTCTTTTCATTTGATGCTTGCTGCTGATGCCTCTGCAGGTGAAATCATTATATTTCTGGTGCAGAACCTCTACCTGGAGACTCGAAGCTGGTAGTTTTAAGGAAAAAAAATAAGTGATGTTGTTCACTATATTTTGTGATTGTCAAGACATACTTCTGTCTCACTAATGGAATCCAGTGCAAGCTTATTGGAGGAATTACCAGGCATGGGAAAATATAGTAACTACCAAAAGAATTTTAACTTTCTTTACTCCAAACTTTAGTTGTTAAAAAGGTGGGCAGAATGTGTATGCATTCTGGAGCATCAAAACAGCTGCAGGCATAGGAGACCAAATCCTATAGTGGCATTAAGGTTGTGAGCTAAGTATCAGCCAGCAGGAAAATATCTAGCAAGAAGAGGAAGAAGAAGAAAATAGCTACTGTAACAAGGAAACACTCTCTTTGACTTGCTGAGGTCTCTCACCAATGATTATCCCTCAGAAACCTTAATTATCATCATTAATGCTTTTTTTTATTTCTCTCAAAACCCATTTAAACATCACGCTCTAATAGGGGATATAACAACTTGGATGTCACAGTGAAAAATGTCATTGGAAGGGCTGTTTTCATAATGCTTCTTATTGTCAGAAGCAGAATAAAGACTAAATCAGTTACTGTTTGGGGTTAGTGGAAGAAAAATAGTTTTGTGATTAAAGTAGTGTTTTCAAAATTTTTTGTGCTTTTGCTAAGTTTTATGATTAAAGTAGTGTTTTCTAAATGTTTTGTGCTTTTACAAAGTGGTGTGACAGTTATAATGAAAATGTAAAAGTGTATGAATGAAAATGTAAAAATGAAAATGTAAAAGTAACATGCTACACTCTGGCTGGGGAAATAGGCAATTAAATTATTTCTCCATTGTTTCTTTTTCTGATTTTTCTCTATAAAACTCTTCCCCCTTGGATCTCAGGAATTTTGTAAACCTCACTTAGAGTATTTCCAATTGTAGCCATATTAAGGGACTTTTTTAATCCTTTACATCTGCTGAGTGACCTTCTGTCCAAGTGATTGCTTTAAAAATATGAGCTATTTTCATCTAGAACTCAACATATTGTGGTGTAAATTTCAGATTTTATTTATTCTGTTAACCCATGAAATGCTACACAACATTAGGTGCTCTGAAAAAAATCTTATTCCTGTATGTATGAAAATAGATTGTCAGAACCAGGGAACAGCATTAGAATAAACAACTGCTTTTCACAGTTCTTCATCTGTAAGTTAGGAATGATAGCATTCATATTATCTCATAGTGACAGCAGTAATGAAAATTAATATTACACATAGTTGAGATATTTTAAAGATGAGAAAAGATAATGAGGGTAGGGGATATGTTGCTATTTTGCCATCAGTAAAGATGCAGTAAATCTTATAAGGAAAAAATATATCCTAAATAATTTTTCATTATTGCTTGTCTGTTGGGAAAGGTCACCATGAAATAAGCAATTTCTATGAAAAATTGATTTTGGACAGGTCTATTGGCTGATCTGCCTCAAGACAAACAATAAGAGCCCAGAATGCATGCTTCTCTTTGTTCTGGAAACCCACACCATCAGGAAACTTCTAGGCATAGGTAAGTCACACTGAAATTTTATTCAAAAGGGCCAAAGGAGGAGTGAACTCCTGTGGAGAATACATAGAATGAGTAAAGCAAGAACATACCATGATAAATTTAACACGAAACCTTGTTTCCCTGTCTGTCAAAGATTTTGTTAGCATAGGCTATGCTGTTACAGGTCTGCCACACACTTCTGTGAGAGGGGTTTTCTGTTTAAGCCATATCAAACTAAGCTCTCCAAACCTTTTAAAGATTTTATTTCTCTGTGGGGCTAATTAACAAGGGATGGGAGGAATCTAACTTTTCATCCTAAGTCATTTTGGCTGCAAAGACAGTAATGAAAAACACCCATAGAAATTATATTTAGTGGTAGAATACCCCTCTCCTCCTTCCTCCTCCCAAACCCAGTCAGAATTAGTCTTGCTCCATGAAGTTTATGGAGTTAGTGCTCATATGGACAGTAGTCCTGGCAGAGAGTTTCATACTTATTAAGAAAAGTTTATAAACCTTAACTACCATTTTTCTGGATCCTTCAGTAGTAGAATCTAATGCCGCAACAAAATGTCCTCTCTTGATTTCAAAAGAATGTAGGATCAGACCTTCTGAGAACAATGTTTTTCTGCTAATTATACTATGTATTACATAGCATGAAATTAATTAGAGGGCTTGTTAATGGTCCCTAAAACAATGGCATCTGTGAATGTGAACTCAAAATGAAAACCATCATTTTAAAATCCTAGCAGAATTCCAAAATTCTAATAGATTTGCAATATACTGTAAACTATGGAACATTTATTCGTTATGTTTCTAATAGATACTATATTCTGATGCATTTTAAATACAATGAAGATATAACTACATCTGGAAGCTTACCAGATATGATTCTATCTTGATAAAAAACTCATACATTACTATGCATAAAAATCTCCTGTTAAAATACTTATTAAGCAAAAATGTACACAGACAAAAACACCCATTAGCTTTTCTCATTATTGCTCATGGCAAAACCTCATTGATTACAACAGGAGTTCTTTTCAGAGACCATTTCTGCTTACTCTCACTGCAGGCCAAATTATACCTCTGTAATCTCTGGAACCCTCAGTATTTTCCATTGCCACGTCAACAGCTGCTAGCAAGTGCTCAGCCTTTACTCAAGTGCCTGAATCTCTGCTGATGTCCCCAGCCAGCTTGCTCCACGGGGTCACATCTGAAATGCACACATTCTGCTGCTTGAATTGTCATTTCCCTCCCATCTAATAACTAATCTCAGCAAGCATTTATACCAATCAAATGAAAGATGTGCAGAACATGATTATTTGAGTGTAAATCTCTGCATACACTCATTTTTGGAATAGTAAATCAATTTGGTAAAGGTCAGTGACAAGTCTATTTTAGGTAAATCAAGATTAATTACTGAAATGCTATGTAATAATATAGTCACCAGTTGGACCTCGACAATGTTTTAAAACATGTTTTCTGTTAATTTGATTTAAATCTGTTTTGATTAGATATCATGTATGGAAGGGAAGCAGACGATGACTCTTTACTACATGTATATAAAAAATGGATGTGGTTTGCCATTTATCATATGGTTTAAGTAAAGATGCTTAAATTGTAGCTCATTATTTTTGCTTTCTAAGACTATGAAGAATGGGATTTCGAGTTTGTTTACATGAAGATAGTGAATTTCAAAACTTCCTACTGTCAGCATCAGTTGCTATCCAAAAGTGCAATTTCATGGTCACTCACTCTGGAAAAACACCCAAAATATTACAGTTCATGTAACAAATGCAGCTATATACAAAATAGCATGTATTTTTAAAATTTGTAGTAGATATTGGCATAAAAAAATGTTAAAATATTCTTAAAAATCAGTTCCCATAAGGGATTCCTGAAATGCAAAGCCTCTAAAAAAACATGCAATAGAGATCTACACAAGCTCCCAGGGAAACTGCCATTTGTGATCTCATCCAAACTCCCATCTGATGGCTGTAGACGTAAACACTCACCCTGTTTCAGACTGGGTCTGCACCCAGGAAGATGCAAGGAGCTATCTACATGTATGGGAACTTGTGAAGGAAAAAATGCCTATAATGTGAATTATTTTCCTGGCTCTGACAAACTCTTGGTCATTAATTATTTCTTACTTAGTTAGCCCTGTCAGAGAAAGGCATTGATTATGGCAAACTCCTCCTGTCTTCATGCTAGTTATGTTCTCCAGTTCTATGCTAAAGTTCCTGTACACTTCTCATTTGTTATCCTGAGTGAAATATTTTACCTTTTTTTTTTTTTTTCCCCTGGAAATTCAGCTGCTTCTATTTCTCTGAAGCTGACAGTAAGTTTGTTATTACAATTAAGTGATAAAATGTACAGTTCTTCAGCCCAGGCCATTTGCAGCTATGGAGCATCATTTATAATGATGCCAACTGGAGATGCCAAAGGTACCATTAACCAAAGATAGGGAAAAGTCAACAAAACTGCAGAACAATCAGCAAGATACATTTGCTGTTATTTTTCAGTCTCTTTTAGTAAGATGTTTTCAATGAGCCGAACCAGAACAAATGCTATGGCCAAACTTCAGCTACTTTGGAAAGAATCTATCATCAAAAAGACAGTCACAGCGCTACCGCTGCGGTCCGTTACGACAATGCAAAAAAATTTTCTTTTTTTTTTTTTATGTTGTAACCAGATAAGGAATTGAAGCCATTATCAAATTGACAAGGCTGCTGACATAAAGTATGCAGACAATTATTTTTGTACATTGATGGCTATATTTCTCACACACGGTATTTAAGCATGATGGCTGCTCTTTTCTTTTGCTGCCCATCTTGGATTTTTTTTTTAACGGACATTATTAATGCCACAGAGCAGTACAAAAGCTTGTTGGATTCACTTTGCAAAGGTCTGGGCTCATCATTACAGAATATATTCTGTACAATTCATACTTACCTGCCTGCTTTCTTCCATTAGGTGTTTCTGCAGGGCCTAGAAAACTGTTCTCAGTTACCTGCTGCCTCATTGAAACAAGAGCAAGAAGCCTTGGAGATCCATGAATCCATGATACAGGAAGGCCACCTGTGGAGTTTCCTGGGTCTTTAGGGACAGCAGTGATGTGACACCAACCCGCAGGTGCACAGAACACACATGCAGAGTTCAGTGGTTAGCTATGAATCACATCAGCTACACACATGTGTTTCATTTCTTTTTGTAAAGTGCTTTGCATTTGCCATTTTACAACTCCCTGTAGTTGGCTTTTGAGCTGATCACCTTGGAGGAACTTTGGTCAAGTCACTTTTTCTCTCTTTTACAGATAACATAGGAAGAGACTACTGACAACCTCCTTCTGATGGAAAACTAAGCACTTAATTGTCCTCTTTGTTTTGTTATTTTGTTCTTAATTCAGAACTGGACTATTCCTCTCATGCCAGGGTAACTAAGCTGCCTTTACAGACCTCATGAAGAATCTCCTTTGCTGCTTTCCTAAAACCCTAATAATTTTGCATTCATACCTCATAAAGCCTTCGGCTGTCTTAATTAACACAGAGGTGTGAGGTTGTGCCATCCCTTTTACAAAGGTTCTCTTACACCTTCTCCAGTATATTACAGCTACCTGTGTCTACTAATTGCATTCTTTATTACAGTTCTACTAATTTGCCTGGCATGCAAATCAGACTTGCAGTCAACCTGCAGCCTAGACCTAAGGTGGAGACATCCCAGGCTCTGCCTCTGATAACATTTTGAGGAACAGGTAACATACCACATTGCTTCATGAACCATTACTATTTATCACATTTTTGAACATGAAGGTAAATAATCTTAAATCCTGGTGCTCTTTACTAAGAGAGTAGAAGATTTCTGTAAATAACACCTCTTTTATGGTATCTTCAATATATTTCCAATTAATGCCAAAGTACAGCAGAAAGAATTTCTTTGATCACCTTTTCCCTCAATAGTGATGCAGCCAATATATTTAGCTTTTCAGCAATGCCTTTTATCTTCCCTGACTGCTCTTTTTATACCCTGGATCAACAGTCTGCTCCAAACAACTCTCTCAAAACCTTCCCAAGTTCTGATGTGATAAAATGAGATTTTTATATAAGTTTTCATATCTCTAATGGAATTCTCCAGTTTTAGCTTTAATGAGCAATATTCATTGTTGCTTGCATGGAAACAATCTCTACTTGGAAAGACTGACTGTTGGAATTTTTAAAAATTTCTTAAATTACTTCCTTTACATGGCTGTGGAATCATGTTGACCTTTGAAAGTCATTAAAATAAAATAAAATCCTACTGCAGTGGGTTATTTTCAACATTTCTCCTTAAAAGAAATGCACTTCTTTACTGAATATATCTGCTAGATTTTGAACACTAAAATGGCAAGTCACAGTATAGTATGGGATGCCATATCCCACATTATGCTCATCATGCCATTTATGTAAATGTCATTATATGCCATGAAACAGTGCATTGTTTTATTCTTAATACATAAACCTTTTTTTAAAAAAAGTGGTACATGTTTGACATCTCCTTTCTGATTTATTAGATAGCTTGCAATGGAAGTGAACACCAAATTCAATTAAACCATTTAATACAAGGAATAAGAAAAACAGATGAACATTCAGCATCCTAATTAGAGGAGCAGCTATTTTTTTGATAAGTCTTGTAGCCTGGAATCATTTTTGTAGCATATTCAAAACAGATGCTCTTTTAATTAGAAGCAGAAAATCTGAATTTCGGCTAGCAGCACCCAAGAGTAGCTTGAGTGCATTGGAGATAAAACACCAAGTTTACATAAGTTCTGCCACCTTCTGTTATGTAAATGTCTGCTTATGTATACATCTGCTCGGTGGCATCAGCTCAGCCAGAACGTGTGCCTCTCCCTGTGGCTGTCACACTCTCCCCTGCACAGGGGACAGACTGCAAGTCACTAAAAGAGCATGAGCTACTCTTCTTGAACAACAGTGGTGGAGACCTGCAGCTTTTCAAGCAGTGGATCCTGGATTCTGGTGCCTGTGCTGTCTATATGCAATTTAGTTAGCTGCTGCTGTCTGCAGCTATATATAGAAACAGATTTATTACTATGGGTATGTTACCAAGAGAGCAGATCCAGCCTGATAGGAGAAAAAATATTAATTCCATTGAGTTCAAGAAATATCTCCTGTATCCTGCTTATCCTTGTCTCTGTTTTATAGCCATGACAGCAGTGATAGATGTCTGAGAAATACCTAAGCCAGAATAAACCTCAGTAGAAAATCCAAAATGAAATGTGACCTCTCAAAAATTGTAATTTTATGACAGCAAAAATACAATAGTACCTTATTGTAAATGACAACTTCATAGACACAAAGAAACCAAACCCATATTTTCACCATAGTTCAGTCCATGTCTAAATGTGGACAAGAAGAATGAGAAAATCACAGCCTTGTTTACAATATTGTCTTCTTGAGGTTCAGGCAGCCATTCCAAAAATAATAGCCAGCAAGTCACAACAAAAAGCATTGCCTGGACCTTAACTCCTTTTGGCTCTACATAAGGTAAAAGTTAAGTGTAGCAGTTTTATTCCTTCACAACACAGGGTTGTCCATGACAACACAGTTACCACAATTCTTATCTTTCTCACTGTTTTGACTGCCTGAAGTTACATTCCGTTCACTGCATTTCCAAAGGCAGAAAGATCCTAATATCTCAGCTTCCCCCTGGCTCAAGTCTCAGTTGGAAGCTGAAAGGTGAGTGTGCAAGAGGTACCTTGGTGGCTTAAGATAACATAATCAACCATGAGACTTACCTAAGCTCAGCCAAGGGCCAATATCAAATATTATGAAAGCCCTAGAACCAGGGATGCCTACCAAAGACTCCTTACTTCTGATAAAAGGGAAAGACAATTTCTTCATGAGGTCTTTTAGGTATTTCACATAATGAAAAGAGGAATGAGATCTAATGGAATAGGTCTTTAATTGGCTCACCAATGCTAATGAGACCTGCAGTAATCATCTTGCTCAATGCTTTCTCACTGGATTTGATGTAAAAGGTTGGGCATTTAGACTGTCCTGCCATATTGAACACAGGTACCATACCCAGATGAGCTTGCAGACCCTGGCCCTAAGCAGACAACAGGACATCTGAACACAGACTGTAGCTGCTTGTTACTATAGAGAGGACAGTGTGGGAGGCAAGCTGTAGAGTTTTAAATAGGTTTTTAAGACCTAGGAAAAAAGCCTGAGTCAACTGCAGAGAATAGGGAGAGTGAAGGGAAGGAAAACTGATAATGTGAGATGCATAAGCAGATTGGCAAGACTGGTGACACTTGGTGCTTTCCTTAGAGCTTCAGCTTTTAGAATTAAGGGACTAAGGAGAGAGATTGATTTAATTTAATATTAGAATACTTTTAACTCTTGACCAGGTCATTTCAACGTTAAATTTGTAACAGCCTCTCTGAAATGACACATTAGTGAAAACAGTAAATCCTTTAGAAAGGGGAAAAATGTTCAGGAGATGCATCATTTATACAACTTATCTATTGAGAAGTAAAATGTTGTATCATAAATACAATCTTGTTTGGAGTGTCAGTACTACTTTGAGAGAATCACATGGAAGTATCAAAGGAACCAGGAAAATTCTGGAGCACAGAGGGCTAAATGAGACTAAGAGAAGAAACTACGGTGCTTTCCTTCCATTGTAGCTGACTTGGTATGCAGTATTTAAAGCCTAGCTTCAAAATGCCTAGTCCTGTCCAAAGTGAATCTTGAAATCACAGTAGTTGGAGCTGGAAATTGGAAGGTGCACTGTAGGTATCTTCTTCCCAAGCAACGACTTCAGCTTTCCTATTATAAAACCCTTTTTCTTTTAGAATTCAGAGAAATAAAAAGTGAATATGTTCCATGGTTGCCTGCTGATCACTAGGACAACTCTAAGGCTCCTGAAGCACTCTGGAAATACAAATTCTTTCATTCACACGCAGGCGTTGCAAAACCAGCCTTATAGCTATGTTACAGAAGAATAAATGGTGACCACATGACAAGCTCAAGGTCACACAGTGAAGGAGGAGCAGATCTTGGAATAAACCAGAACAAGCCTATGATTCCTGGTCCCTCTTGGTTGGCATTCTTTCCTATTCCTATGCTCGAGTCTGATGACTCTACAGCACTGTAAATACCAGCCAGTCCTTCAGTACAGAAGGACAGGGTTTGCTTTAATGCTATTTTTAGTTAAGCAGATCCCACTTTTAAATCTGCAACGCCTTCATTTTCAATATCGTGATTATGTTTAATGTTCCATAGGAAGATGAGGGGATTAGTATGAATCAGAAAGCACAATGCAGCGTAGGCAGTACCATGCTGCCTTCTGAAACACCAGCACAGAGCAAGTAGGAGCTCCGGAAGGGGCTTTGCACGGGGAAAAGGCATTAGGCAGCTGGACATGTCAGCTGGGTGCCTCATCAGGCAGCTGGTGCGAGTGGAAGGTCAAAAGCACATTTACTGTTTACTGAATTTGTAAATTACTAATTTTTCAGCTCACTAAGCAAGGCAGGCTTACTGCCTGCACGTGATATTCTCCCTCCTGTCAAACCTAAGCACATATGGAAGAGAAGGAATTCTCAACTATATTTTGATAGATGGAAGTCATTAAAGCACCATAATAAAGAATGTAAAGAGCTATAATGGGTAGGTCACTAGTTAATATAAGCACACTTCTGTGTTGGTCAGCAAACAGGTGTAGAAGTCCAGCTGAGCACTGAAAACAGCAGTTCTCGGTCTCTGCAGAGAGCTCAGGGGCTGCCTTGCTAACCAGGAGATGGCAGGATTTGGTGTCTGTGTCCGTGGGAAGCAGTGGCCTAGGAGTTAAAGTGTGGTCTGCACTCACATTCCACTGTGGGAGACAGAGGCAGAAGCCAGGCAGACACCACCTCAGAGCCAGGGAGATTTCAGAGGTACTGGCCAGCAGAAGCTACACCACAAGGAAGAAGACTGCCAAGAAAGGAAACAAGGAAATGGTCTGCAATATGAAGGTCAGGAAAAAAAAATGCATGGTGGGCCTTGAACCAAGAAAACAGATTTGTTCTTTCTGTCCTGTCAGCAAGAGAGATGATTTTGGAAATGAGCTACTCAAGAATTTGTAAGAGAGAGACCTGAGACAGAGTATACCATCATTGCAATTTGCAAAATGAATGAACTCTGATGTCTTTTAGTCTGCCTACACTGGGGCAGTTAAAGATGACTGACATAAGGATGCTTGTGGTAGCTTCAAGAGAATAAATCCAAATGAGAGAAAAACTTGATTAGGTTAGCCAAGCGGCCAAACCACTTGGTTAGCCAAGTGTCTTCTCCAAAAGTGTATCCTTGCACAGGGAAATATCTGCCAAAAGAGGAATCAAAATGTGACCCTTCTGGAGCAAATAGGACTAAAGGATACTCTCTCTTTGGGTATATGCAATATCTACCAAGACCCTTTATGAAGAGGGGAAAAAATATTTACCCACTCCTGGACTTGACCGCTCAGACAAGAGTAGGAGTGAAGATTAACAAATTATCATATCTTCCCAGGGTAAAGACAAGAAAGGCCAGGAAAAGAGGAATTAAATCAGTGTTTGACAAGGAGGGATGGAAATAAGGGTCAACTATAGCAGACAAATGAGGCAGTGCATTTCTCAGATACTGGAAAAACAGAAGTAAATACTCTAGGTGGGAGGATAGACTTGAAAACAAACAAAATTTAAAAATCCTAAGATGCTTAAACCAGTGGAAAAAACAAAGCAGCAATGAAAATCAGCCGTTAAATCCAATAGCAAGGCTTTGGATAAACTGTATTCTTTCAGAAGTTCTACACCAAGCTTGCCACTCAATCTACACATATCACTAGAAGCCAGGCTTTATAGGCAGTGTTCAGGCACTGGAAGCAGGGGAAGTGAGGTAATGCATTGGTGAAAGGGCATTGAAGAGTATTCTGCTAGATATGCCAAAAAGAGCTGGTTATGTGATGGCAACTTTCATTTCTCAATTCTGGCTGAAATAATTCTGCATCAGAAAAGAGATATTCACCTGAGATGACTTGGAAATAGGACTACTTTAATACAGACTTCCATGGAGACAGTTCAAGACCTTTTCAATCACAGTTTGATTTCCAGACCCTGCATTATCCTAAAATGCATGAAATTGAATCTGACATTCTGAAAGATCTGTTTCAAAAGTAAGAGGCACTATCAGCTTCTCAAAGCACTTCATGCAGCTCAATTCCCAGCGGACAGATGGGAACACCAAGGGGCTGCCAAAGCATATCTCAAATCTTGCAGCAAACAGAAAATGCATATACATCTATGGGTTTGAGTATATGTGAAGAAGTTCCTCTAAGCCTTCTCAGTGTCATTTATTATATTAATGTGTACCTCAACGTTTTTTGTAGGTGCTGTTACAAGTTACTACTTCATGTCCACACCTGGTTGCCTACCATGGCACTGTGGTAAGTGACCTTGTTGAGGTGCAAATAGTCGTGGAAGGACTGGATCTTTGAAGGAGATTTGAAGCACTCTGAGTCATGATGACATGCTGGGCAGTACATAGCCAGTTCTTGGAAAGCGTTGTTGCTACAAGCGACTGTGTACTCGCAGGGGCACAGGTCAGCAGGGCATGGACCCTGCGTGGGAGCTGACTCTGAGGGGCTTGAAGAGGAGGGAAGGCAGTGGCTTATACTCTGCTTGATTAAAGTTCTATTTTAAATCCTACTTTAAAAGCTGTCAGGTTATAAAAGAAATAACATTCCCAAGAAATTACTAAAGAGAACTACAGGATGAACTAAGCTGACAGAACTACTGTGGGATAAATATGGTGCAAACAGCAGAGGCAGAAAGGCAGGCAACTATTTCCTATACACAAGTACAGCTAGAAACTGCTTCTCATTGTTTTCATCTTCTCTCAAGCACAAAAGGGCTAGGTAAAATCTATACAGAGATACATAGCAGGCAGTGTCCTTATACCCCTGGAGTTTGAGCAGTATCTTGACTCCCTTGTGCTTTCCACCTTTGTTTCTTTCTGAAATACAGCTCAACTCGGTTTGCCTTTTGAGCTTAAAAGAAAAATCAAGAAGTGAAACTTCTAAGTGAAAAGCAGATTTAGAGATCCTCAGGCTGTTGAATAATGTGATTATGGATCTTCAGTTTTTGGAAGGAGCAGCAAAATGTGATGCATTAAGTTGCAAAGACTTTAGCACATCTTTTCAGTGAATTATACCTGTGTTATACTTTTGATCTGCTTTCTACAGAGGAAGACCAGTCACTCCCATCACAGACTGGAAGCTTCTTTTGAAAAAGAAGGGCAATGGTGAGATTTGGAGTTTGCATGAACCGCTAGTGACCCCCTTTGCTGTTGTGTCAGAGGCTCTGCAGCACTGCCTCTGTGCCTCACCCATCCCCACATTGAGCTTTCAAAGGTCTGTTAGAAATCAACTGCAGAATAATTACTGCAGTGCTTGGCTCCAGATCTAACTTGGAAACTGCTAAGTCATCAGCTCTACAAGATATAAATTATCACTTCTGGTCAGTTTCAGTGAAAAATATGAAAGCCACAGCATCTTGAAAGAGCATCTAGACATAGCTTAAGTCCAGTCCAAATAAAATAAAAACACATGATGGAAATGTGTAATGCTTTCTGGAGTGGTTTGTGATGCCTTTAGCCAAAGGGACAGACAAAGGGGCTTTGAGACTGAGCAGTGCTTGTGCCATCCTGTGTATATTTCTTATGATCTAAACCTGGTCTAAAAAGCCGGAAAGACTTTTATAGTGGAACTTCTCCATAATCTTAAAACAAAACAATCTTGAACACCTTCCTTTTCAGAGTTCCATTCTTAGTGCCTGACTGCAAAGTAAAAGAAAAGTCACATCTAGACAGAGCTACTGGTCTAGGAGATTAACACACTAGAAAAAATATTTTGGTTATGAATTGCTATTGAACATTTTCGGATTCTGGCATTTACTAATATTCTCTAAATGATTTCCACAATCACTGTTTTTGAGCTAAAGACTAAAAAATTTAATTTTTTTTAAACCCTGGTCCTGCAAACCACTTGATAAATAGCTCATGTGAGCTGTTTCCATTACTTTGAGGGAAACCAGGCTTCTTTTGCAAATAGTTGTCTTAGAGTTCAACATTTGCCTTCTTAGACTTCTATTTGTCTAAGATTAGCTGTTTCACAAACATTCTTTGCCATGATTTCTTCAAACTTCCTTGCTAAAATACTGCTAAGATGAAAATACTGCTCAGAGATAAAATTCTCCATTTTCTTAAAACAGAGACAAAATGTACTTTCAGTTATTTGTTGTACTGTGCTAAGAGGATATTAATCAAACAATTAAGAAACAATTATCCAATTATTGTGGAAAAGCCAGAACTAATGTTTCTATGTGGAAAGGATGTACCAATGCTCCTATTTTATAGCCTTTGAGCAAAGCCTAGAGAGGCTGAACA
Source organism: Vidua chalybeata (assembly GCF_026979565.1). Taxonomy (NCBI): domain Eukaryota; kingdom Metazoa; phylum Chordata; class Aves; order Passeriformes; family Viduidae; genus Vidua; species Vidua chalybeata. The sequence continues at coordinate 23,160,251 of NC_071537.1, forward strand.
ATCTTGTAGGGATCACCCAGAGCCTTTGAGAAAAAGGAAGACATAAACAGGGACTCCACTGGAATACCTTTCCTTTCCTGAGTAAAAAGGAAAACTAAATTACCAAGTAACCCTCTCCAAACAGCACCACTCAGTCACAGAGCACTAATGCTTGTCGGAATCTTTCAGGAATATTCCAAGCATAAGTCTTTGTTTTAGTCTCTCTGGCACTTTGTCTAATTCCTGAATCCCAGTGGTATTGAGGTAGGATATATTTTGGCACACCAGAAAAAGTCCCAAGCTATTGTGAAAGATTTACTTAGATAATTTTCTGTAAAAAATGCAAGTCATTACAAGTATCCCATTTACTTCTAACTTTGAAGTTAAAAAATCACAAATGCTTTAGCTAGCTAAATATTTATAATAGCTTGTCTTTATGCATGCAATGCATAATGCCTTCCAAGTACTTTAACAAGCTAGAAATAGAGAAACATCCGAAGCTGAAAGAGCCATATTTGGGGTGAAAATGGAAATTGTTTAAAAACATCACATTCAGTTAGAAATGACACATTTTAATGTATGGGCTATTTTGAGTCAAGCAGGCGGCAAGGATTATAGTTAGAATTTGGCCAGAATATCAGACCAGGATATCATACTTGCAAAAGAGAGCAGCTGTCAGTAATAAAAGTAAATAAGCAATAGGAGCCCTCCAAAGAAAGAGACATCTGCACCCCTGGCCAGCCTGGAGGCCAAGCTCAGGCATGACCTGTGTACAGCAATTTCCGTGCTCCTTCCTGCAGTGCCCTAGGTTTCCTGGTGAGGAAGCATTCCTTGAAATAAACACCTACTATCCAAAATTACCCACAGATGCCCAAGGCACATAGTGTAGTTGCACTCATTTGTCCTACAAAGCTCTTGGGACATGGATGCTCTTCTTTCAGCATAAGTTTTACCTCACTTAAGCAGCAGTGCTCCCTTTTCTACAATTTGGATTTCTTCCCTGAACACCCCAGACCTTTGATTTCAGCCAGCACAACAGCAATGGCAACAGGTGAAAGCCCTGGGTTCTTTCCCAGTCAATGCCTACAACTGCTGTGGATATAAAACATCTTTGTGAGAAGTTCATGATGCTGGCAGGAACAGCCACAAGATGAGTATTCCAGTGATGCTACAAGCTGTCAATATTGCCACTCGACAGCAGTTGGCAGCAAAGCTTGTCACTGCAGGCCTGACCTCAGCCTTCACTGCTTGGGTACTCGCAAATCCAACTCCCACGTCACTAAGTGCTATTTTCATTATTGGCAAAGAATGAAGTGGGACACGTTTGCTCTGCAATCAATACATTTATCTGTGCAGTCAAAACTTTGGGTAGACAGGCACACAATTAATTGCACAAAGTGCTTGAAAATTTGCATTAAATTCATTTATATATATTCCATTAGCCAATTTTCTGCAGTTTATCGATCCATTTATGTATTAATTGTTATGTGTGCCTGGAAAATGCAAAATTTTATTCTATATAAATCAGAAATTGCATTGTGGCACTTGTGCCCTTTGGTTTTTTTCTCAGCTTTTAAAGGCTGTTTGCCAAATGCTGTGGTTTTGTTTGCTGAAATTTCATGACAGATGCAGACCAGTAGTGCAATGAAAAGGCATTTGACTATTTCTGTGGACCCCCAAAGATCTCAAACCAGAAAGGCATGGGGGAAGGAGAGCAGGGAGAACCAGCACTTCACTCATGTCACATGGCTGTGGGGACTCACTTGGGTGCTGTAAAGCACCGAACATTCTGTGACCAAGAAATAGAACTCTGTTTTGTGTCTCAGTTGCAGCTCCAGCAGCTCCAGCCCCCTCCTTTCACCAAAGAGATATGCTGTCTAAAAGCTGTTACATTAATGTTTTCTTCCATGTATAACAGTTCTGGAAATTTTCCTATCTGGGTTGCTCAGGAGTCACAAATGAGATCCTAACCTCTTTCTAAGGTTTCACACAAATTTACTGATCAGAAGCTACAGCCTGAAGTCAAAGAAACTGTCAAGGAAAGAAAAATGTTATTCTTCACCCAAGTGAGACAGAATGACACTTCTTTGGGGTGCATCTCCTTAGTCTAGATGGCCCATGAAGAAAACATTCTACAGAAGATATAGACAACCTGGGGCAAAGTTTCTGAATTTGAGGTAGATTTATTCCAGTTCAAGGTTATTATGACTGTAATATTTTTTCCTTTCAGCTCTGAGATTTTCACAGAATACCTAGTGTCAAACCAGACCAGCTTTCCTAGGATAATAAAAGCCATCATTTCCCAGAAGTGGGAGACAATTTTCTGAATCCCCACCTAGTACCTTATTATACCTTCCTTCCTTATTTCTCTATCTTTCACACCACTTCCAGTATATTGAACACAAACTTGGCTCTGAAAAAAAAAAAAAAAAATCTGTTATTTAGAGACAGAACAGCTCTATACAGGAGTCTGTAAGCTCCTATCCTACCTTTTTCTAGTCAAGATGCACATCAAGGGCTTTGACAAGGATAGAAAAAAAGTAACTGAAGTAACTGTTTCAAAGCTACGCAGCTGACAGAAAACTGCCCCATAATATAAATGTGATATATATGTACAGCTATAAGTGAGCATCTCTTTGGAAGCACACACCTGACAAATCCCTTGCAATCTTCATCTAAACTATTGTAGCTTCAGATGCACGTATTCATCCAAGACTCAGTATATTCACTGACTCTCAGTTAAAATAGAAAGGCAGCTACTATGCCAAAGGGAGATGTTGTGAACTGCTCTCAGCTGGGAGTCTCATGCAGTTTACAGAAAGGCTCTGAAAAGCTGCACATGATTGTGAAACACAAATGCTAACAGGGTACAATGAGGCTGTTCTCACAAATGTCTCATCAATAAACATCATACAGGACTTGCATCAAGAAATAGTACTCCATTTACACTATAAGCAAACCAAATGAATAAGGAAAACAAATAGGAGAGCAATAAGGAAGGCAGGCAGAGAGTACAAATGTGACCACTGAAACACAAATAAAGCAGTAAGGTTACTGGTGAAAACAGAATATTTTCTATATAGGAAATTGTGCCTATCTTTCTGCTACAATAGACATCAGTACTGGGGTGAGGAGTAAAACACATGGATTCATTCTTTTATCAAGGTGCTGGAGTACAGGGAACCAAGTCCTTTGTGTTTGCAAAGAGTCACTTGGGAAAAAGTAATTTGAATTTATTTGTAAGTGAAGCACTTGCACATCTCACATTGCAATGTGAATCAGAATTCAAAGAGCTTTTATTTCTGCAGTGTAACTTCAAAAAGCCTCTGTTCTTGAATGAGTATATCCACACAGTCCATTTTGGTTTGTGCAATCAATGTTAAATTCACCTGACTAGATTAACTGTCTGAAGCACCTCCACACAGACAGACAGTAAATAAGGAAAACAGATGCACCATAGACAAAGAAAAGAATAAGACAGGGCTACAAATCTCATTTTATCTCATGCTGCAGGCAAAGCTTGTCTCTAAAGGTATCAGGTGAGCACAAATGCAGTCCTTAATTCATCCAACAAATGCACAAACCACATTAGCACAGAAAATGAATAAGCTAGCATTCATATGAAAAGGCTATTGAAAAACTAAGTTGAAGATAAAAATTGGAATCTATTTATTCTTGAGCTCTTAAAGGATAGGCATTTTCTTTAATTAGATGCAAGCATCCAAATAACAAATGCAACCTTGTAACTTTTAATAGCTGAAGCATAATCATAATCAGTTGTGATGGAAATTCCAGATTGCATGCTCTCATCTCTTGACCTTGGAGTCACCATGTTTCTCTCTATCTGTAATTAATACCTTTGTATTAGGGGGAAATGACTTTGTAGGGAAAGTCAATAAATACAGGCAGTCCTAACGTCCTTCAAATTGTCACAGGTGCCACAGGTCGAGTCTGTGTTTGAAGCTGCTGCAGCCCAGCAGCTGCACAGGCAGCACTTGTCGTTCTGGGGAGAAAGGACAGACCACAGAAGGTCAGAGAGGTGCACACCCCATTTGCAAGCACAGTGAGGAGGGCACTGGAGAGCTGACCTGCACAGCTTCACACAGCTCCTGGTCATGGATTCCCTTCTGTCAGCAAAGGAAGGGATGGGAAGCAGGTACACAGAACCTGCTGGAGATCAAGGCTGTAATTCAACTGCCTTTCAGATGTCCTGTACATAAAACTGGAGCTACCAAGCAGCTGCATAACAAATACTGATCTTCTAGCACCAAGTGGTGGTAGAGCAGAACAAACTGCATTAACAAATTAAGAACCATAAGGGTCCAGACCTTTCTCCTTCAAATTTTTCCCTTTGTTCTACACATTTCACAAAAAGAAAAAACCAAATATTTACATCTTGTTGGAGAGAGGGATTTATGTCCCTCTCTGCTCTTCTCCAGGCTCAAATTAACAGATGACTCCTCCAACTTTGGCTGGAGGCCATGGTAAGATCAATTATGTGGGACTGCCCAGCTTTATACTTTAAGAAACTCCATTTTACTTAAAAAAAAAAAGTCCTACAAACCCAAAAAAAGAAAGAAAAAAGGGGAAACCAAACTACCACAAACCAAAGAGCTCCAAGTATATCTTTCATCTGTCTATCTGCATTAGAAAAAAAAAAAAAAGAAAAAAAAATAATGTTTGTGTCCCCTACCCCCACATTCCTCACAGGTCAGAATTGTTGGCTGCTGAAAAACAACAAAAGGCAGCAACAAGTTTTGCGTAGGAGCTGCAAAAGAAATGCTCTTGCCTTCAGTGGCACTCGGGCAAGAGCTCAAACTCTGTTCTGAAAGGCCAGAAGAAAGAGGAGCAGAATGATGCGAGGAATAAACCCAGAGAAATGCTGATTGTGAGATACTGAAATGTTATTTCCTGAAGTAATTATTTGCCTCAGTGACTGCCCAGAGATGAGCTAAACTTAAGGTAGTTTGACACTTCACACGGCTTTGTGTAGCATAGTTCTCTGGTTCACCTACATACTTAGAGCTCTAACATGCCTCTCCTTTTTATGGCATCATTTAGAACATTTTATTAGCCATATTTTAAAAATCCCAAAATTTCTTCAAACCTGGTCTTTATTTGCCTTGCAACTTTCTGTCTGTAAAATAGGATACAACTCCCTATCTGTATATCTGTAAAAACATATTAAAAACACTGCAATCAAAGGATTCTGTAATCTTCTGGGAAAAAACACGAGCTCTTTCAAGAACCAGAGTCACTCAAAAAAATCCCCTGCCCCTGCAATCACATCTGGGAACATGGTGCTCTGCCTTTCACAGAGAATTTCACTGTTCAAGAGCTTGTTTGAATTATTTTCCTGTTTGAAGGAGCAGCTAACCACTCATTGACCTCCCTGCCTCATTCCCTCTCTAAATGCTAGATTTTGCACTAATACAGACAGGTAAGACACCTGTAAAACCCAGGTAATTTTACAGCACATCCATTGGGTCAAAGCAAATGAAAAAGTAAAGTGTAACAAAGAGGGGCTCTGGGGCCTCCAGTAGGATGAAAAGAGAAGCAAGAAACACAGCCAGAGTCTCAGTCCCTTCAAAAACAGCAGCCCAAAATGTACAGAGCAAGCACAGCAGGCAGAGCTGGAGCGCAGCCACACTCCTCGCGCCAGAGCGAGCCTGTTCCTTGTGCCCTTTGATGGTAGAGGTTAGCACTGGCAACAGGCACACTGAGCTTCAAAACCTGCACACAGAGGTGTCGTGTGTAACCTGAAATAAGAAACAGGAGTGAAAGGTCACGGCCCAACGCACGGCTCGCAGAAGGAAAGACACGGAGTGACTTCTTGTGAGGCACTGGGACGATTTGCATACGCTGTGTACAAGACAGCAACACATGGCAGAGGAGCTTGTTGACAACTTAATGACTGTATTACTTACTCTGGTGGCTAAACAAAAGAAGATGCAACGCTTTAGTTGTAGTTTTATCAAGTACAAGGAAATTCTGTAAGTCTAACTTTGGAATTGGTACCTAAAAACATGCATCTTGTCAGTGGGAAATATGCTGTTAATCACTGAATTCTGGACCTTTAAAATTTAAACCTCAAGGTCCAAATAACTAGACACTGGTATGTCATAAACTTGTGCCTTAGAGGGCTTCCTCCACAAATTTGTATGAATATACTGTAAAGGACTGCAGAGAGTTCTGAATATGTCATAAAAGGAAAATGCTACTCAAGCTGTACGTGCTTCCATAATGAGAAAAGCACTGTATCCGTGAAGGCTTATACAACAGTGACTTCTGCTGTGAAAACCTTGTCAAACCAGCATATCAGTTATGAGGGTTAAAATTGCCTGCTATTGCTCCCATTACTCAAAATACTGAATATACTTTAAATAGAACTTAATATTTTTCTGACAGGGGCATTTGAAATGTGACAGGCTTCAGCTCCTGTTCTTGCTCCTATAGCAGGGAGTAAGGTGTCTGTTTCAGTGGGACAAGGATGCAGACACAAAAATCCAACCATTCACTAGTCCCAAAACAGAACCAAAACCTTTTTTTTTCATTTTTATGAAATTGTGAACACTTAATTTTAGGCACAGGTGGATTAAAAAAAGTTTTCAGGACTTGCATCTGACATCTTGATCAGATACCATTGCATCTTACCTGAGTTAAAAGCAGAGGCAGTTTTAGTGAACTTCTGTTGTGCCTGCATCCTAGGAACACTTACGGATTTTCCTTCCAAGGAAGAGTGCAACAACATGTTTGAAAGCCTTTGCCTCTAAGAAAAAAAACAATATAATAAACTAACAGGCTTTGGAGGCTTGAAAAAAATATCTTGGTTCTTTTTTTTTCTTTTTTTTATTTGAGTAATTTCAACGAAGAGCTTTACTTAGAATAAAAGAGCTCATGAATCCTCACAGATTTTAATATAGGCTTATCTTCTGGAAAAACAATTACTAATGAAGAAAAACCATCTGTTCCCCATAAATTAAAACTGGTTAAATATTGGAAAGTATTTATTTGACTAAAAAAAAGAACTCTCTGCACCCCTCTATGTTTAAAGCCAAATATTCTAGCTTGTGTATTCACGAATAGGTGGAAAATAACTGTCTGCACAGGCTATACACATTAAGTTAGTCTGCATAAACTGTCACAAAGGCTTTCCATTTTAAGTCATACCTTTTATAAGAAGGACTTGACACTAAGCCAGTGAGCCTGATGCTCTCTCATGCTTTTTGCATACTTGAGAGACTAGATTATTATTGTCTGGTCTCAACTAAAGGTCCGTGGCCATACAAGGCTTAGTATGCCTTCATCAATTTAGAGTGATTGTTATAAAATAGCCCATAATAGGTGTCTGAATTTAACACACTAGGAATCTTGGATCTACAGATAAGCAATATGCAATATTTTTCAATCCTTTCAGAACCCTCAATATTTTAAATCCCACTAATTTTTGCATTCTAGACTGCCACACATTATTTTAAGATTCAGTTACTTTGTTTTTCCATGCCTTGCATGGCAGCTGCTGATTTAGTCATCACTAGGGCTGCAAGTTCTCACCATCGATTTTGCCGATACTTTCTGTCTTATGGAAGAAATTGTCTTAGAATACATATAATTTGATTTTCATAAACCTAAGCATGTTTGTGTGCTATTTTTTAAATTTAGTTTGAAGGAGTTTTTGGTTTTTATTGAAGTACTTAATGACTTACAAAAAAAAAAAAAAAATTAAAAAAAAAAAAAAAAAATCAAGAGAAGAACTTACTGCCAGGCTTGTGACCTTGAGGAAGACAGTTTAAAACTCTGCTCTTCATCTTGCAAGAAAAACAATCAGTGCTATATACTGCATAAATTGACTGTAAATGAGATGTAGTAATGCTAGAAATAGAGTGTCAGAGATGTTTGATGTGTGAGTTTGCATCAAGGGACAGGTTCTCAGATTTTAAAAGAATAATTTGATAAATGCAATTCATATTCCATGTGTTGCTGAAGAAATACTTTTTAGTGCTTTTTTTTCAGTTGTAGTTTCTGTACTACTATACTAGCACACTGTGAAAAGAAACATTCATTCTCTCTCATGTACCAGAAATATTTTTTTTCTCTAATCATTTTACATTCTGTTCTACACACAGAAAAAATCCGCAAGCACAACTTTGAATGATGAGCAATTCTGTAGTATAACTCCTGTTTTCAGTAGCTGGCTTGAGACATCTTTTAAAGGGTACTTTCTTTTTCAGAAATTACTGATAATTTTTCATTAAAACAGTAAATACCTAGATGAAATAGAAAAACAGCTATCCATTTGAGGAATGTCTTGTTTCAATGCTTATTAAATGAAGCATTCAATTCCAAAGCTTTTATTTTCCAAATGTAACTTTCAGGCTAATAACACCCTTTTAAGGAAGGTATATTAAAATTAAACACAAGGCTAAATAACTGAAAACAAGAGCATCAGGGGTTTGTGGATTTTCTGTGACACATCAGCTTCACTCTAAACTATTTTGCCATTTTCTCTTTCACATTGACTAACAAACCTTATGTTGGTCAATTTCTTATCCGTAGTGCCACTGATTTTCAAGACACATTCTTGGTGTGTGTGGTACCTACAGAAGTAGATTTTTTAAACTTACAAAACAAAACAAAAAGAGAGAAAAATGTTCCACTCACAAAACACAGGGACATATATACATTAAACAGGCAGTCCCACATTGGATAGCTTAGCTGGCCTTTTTTCCCCACAGAGAAACAGGACACTTCTGTTTAGAGTGACTGTACAACCATGAATTCACACTATCAATCTGGATGATGGGTTATGATGGAAAAAAACCCTTTATTTAAACAAAAACCCACATCCCATAAATAGGAGGGGGTTACAAAAAGTCACAAATCCAAATTCATTGAAATAAATGAGGCTTACATCTAATAAAACAGAAGCTGAAAGTAGTCTACATAGCAAAGTACATACCCTGAGGCAGAGAAGTTAAAATAGTATTTTCACAGGAACAAGTATTAAGGTGCCATAGATGCTTTTGGTCTGGACACCAGATTTTTAAAAATAAGGGAGCCAGATATTGAAAGTCTCATTATCAGAGCACTGAGAAAAGTAAAGAAAGTAACTTTCAAAACTCTGTCTTAATTATTTCAAGAAAGGATTTCTGAGTGTCTCCTTCTACAACTAAGAGAACTGAAAAAGGATTTTAAGGGCCCATGACTTGCAACATTCAACAGTGGTTTGTTGCAGCTCTTGTCCTTTCCACCATATTGTGTATTATAGACTACCTGCATCTTGAAATGGCTGACATTACAGAGGGTGTAAACTAAAAATTGGGCTTTTGGGCAAGAGTAGGGTGGAAAAGAAACAAGATAAAACTAGCTACTTCTGGCAAATTTCAGTATTTCAGAACTCTTTATAACTCTTGTCCTCTTGTAACTCCAGTAATATTCTAAGTGATAACAAAACAGGTTAAAATTAGAATAATATTAGTTCATTTCTAGTGAAGGTCAGGCACCATTTGTGGATCTCAGTAATTTGCAGCAAATCAATTCAGCTATACCTCTGCACACCTTACCAGTCAGTGCTGGCTTATCACAGAATCTGAACAGTGCAGAGGAAAATCCAAATCAATCCAAAGACTGAAGCCTCTGTAAGCCAGCAGAGATCACAAAATCTTAAGGCAGGTTTGTGGACTTTCTCAAGTTGTCTTCTGTTGCTTAGCAAGTATGTCCTGCTACAAATGTACTGCTGACACTGCTGGATACATAGCAAGGCGTCACTTTCAGAAACTGCAGACATGCAGACCTTGCTAAAACATTACCTGAAACTGCTGGCTGCTGAGTGCTGGAGTGGATCAGCCACTGCTGCTCACGAGATCATCAACAGTGATGAGAGAGAACAAGAAGTGTTTAAAATCAAATCAGTGATTAATACACAACCATATAATAAGCTCTGTGAAACAAACAGATTTTACATAATGTCCCAAAATACTTTAGCATTAGATAACAGGGCGAGGAAGGGAGGGATTAGGTTGCACCAGCAATGGAAAAAATACCTTTGAGAGTTTAGATGTATAAGCAAAGCATAAAGCAAGGAATGAGGCAAACAGGAAAGGCTGCACTGAATGAGGGACACACCTTGAAAGAAGATTTATCTACTAGTGATAGCAAGACTATAAAAGCAAAGGGAAACTAAAGCCACATGAAACAGTAAAAGTAGGGGAAAGCTTGTGATGTATCCATAATACAGCTCTCACAAACTACAACCTCACTCCTAATCTGAGAACAATTTCACGGAGTACTTGACAAAACTCTATGTCTGTGTATGGTTACACAGCAGAAAAGGGACTACTGAAAGGAAAAAGACAGCAATTGTCAATCAGAAATCCCATTTTGGCTCTGGAAGGCACAGAAGGGCCCTATGGAGGCAGAACTGGAAGCATCTCGCTAGAGTTAACCCAGGCAAAGACTCAACGCTTCCTTACCCCACACTGTCAGGGAACAGCTCTGATCACGTCCTGCAGGACAGCAGAGCAGTGTCAACATCAGACAGGAATTCAAGTGAGCTCATGGCAGTTCAAATCTTACAGCTCTGAGGGAAACTGCCACGTAAAGACCAGGAGGAGGAGGAGGCTATCCAATTGATTTTTACAACTTCACTTGAATTGTTTTGCAGCTGTAAAATAGTCACTCTGGCACAAAATATGTGGTACCACCCTGACAAATGAGTTCTAAATAATTGAACTGAAAATCAGTCAGAACAGGTTTCAACAGATCACATTATAATTGCAGCTATTAACAACACATTCTTCAATACAGCACAAGTCAGGTTATAAAAATGTGAGAATTCATCTGAATGCTAGAAATGTATTTTCAGCCAGAAGCTCTTCAAGGCCATAAAGTTCAGCCAACCCCAGATAAAAGTGATACACATTTGCCATCACGGGACCAACCTTGGCAGTTGCTGAGGACATGCAGTTTTCGTCACCTTTCTAGAATTCAGATCCATGTGTTTGGTTTCTTCAGCAATTGCACTTACTCATCTTTGCATCACAAACCTACTTGTTACTATAATGATACGAGCAATTGCTGGCACTCTTAAATCCTATTTTCACAGCAGAGGACAATTTTCTCTCTCTTACCTTAGGTTCTTTTGGCTGACTTTGCTGGAATTATCCTGTCAAAACGATGTAACTAACAGCTATTTTCATCACAAAACTATAAAACTTACATTCACATTTAAACACCTTGCACATATTTAGATAAAAAAAAAAAAAAAAACAAAGCAGCATTTTCAGCCTTTTATTTCTTATACCAGCCAAGAAGACAAGCTTGAAACCTAATGACTTATCACAGTGGGCTACAAATATCATCTCAATCTGTTTAAAAAAATCTGATGATTGAGCTAACTGCTGAACTCAAATGGCAAGCATTTGTGGACCAAACAGATTTGTCAAATGAAGGAATAAAGATAATTTTAATTGATCACTGTTATTGCTAACAAGATTAGATTAATCTGCAGCAAAATGAGGTGCAAAAGTTGCAAAAAAGGGTCACCCACTCTGAAGATCAAAGTCACCATCTCCAGAAAGCTGATCTTTCCTGGCCTTCAGAGGAAGGACACAGGGAATATTGCATAAGGAATGTCATTAACATTTGCACTGAAAAAGCTTTAAAATTAAAAAAAAAGCTATTGCAAATATAAATGTGATTTTATCAAGAAACAGATTTTTTTTTCAAGCTGTTGAAAGAATTTAACATTTTGACAGACTTGTTTCTAATTCTGGAGAAATATGATGTTTGTGAATTAAGTTAAGAGTAAACTGCTGTCTTTCTTTTCTTATGAAGTTTTCATGTATCTTCAGGAAGACAGGAAGGGCATGAAGTCAAAAAGAAGCCAAATTGGACACTTTGGAAGTGAGGTTTGGTGGGAAGGGAGTTGTTTTGTTTTGTGCATTGGGTTTGGCAGGCTGTTGTTTCAGGCTTGGGTGGTTTGTTTTTCTTAATTAGCAGCAGTAGCAGTGTAGTTCTTGGACACTTTATAGTGTGAGGCAGTGAAGGAAAAAGGTCATAAATGAAGATATTGTACCTTTGAAAGCTTACTCAGCCCTTGGTGCTATTTTCTTCAATATGTTTTCTTCAGAAAACATCTCAGGGAACACACACATTCAGCAAATAATGTACTGTTAATAAAACATATCAATGACAGATAATTCACCATAATATGAAGTGACTAGGCTATATAGTACTGAGATTTTTATGATTTGATTCTTGCAACAGTTATTATATCTCTTCCATTTTCCCTCCTACATTTTTTTGAATAAAGACTCATATTTTGAAAACCTGTGTGTACATCTGTGTTAAAAAAGGTCACCTAGAAATTCACACTTCACACAGAAGGATAAAACCTCTTCATCTTTAACAGGTGCATTTTGTAGAGGAAAATTGATTAAAATTGCTTAATTGAATGAGATCTAAGGAAATCTGAGAAAACTTTAATACACCTCTTCTGTTTTTCAAGTGAGTTAAATATTAAGATTAAATAAATATTTTTTAAAAAATGAAATAATCCAAGACATCTTCCACACTGGCAGTCTACAAGATAACTGCAGAACTGAAACAGTTTTAAATTTCTTTAGTCACAGTATGCTTCCACAGTTAACCACAGTTTGCCTCAAGAAAAGGATCCGTGTAGACAGACAACTGATGAAGTTGTCTAAATATAAAGTTCCAGTCCTCATCAAAAATTATAGACACTGTAAAAAACAACTACTCTTACAAAAGCTTGTAAGGAATTGTTTGTTAAAACAGAGGTGAATCATCCCAGATTAAGCTGGTACTTTCACACTTAAGTAACAGGATCCCCTGTTCACCTGTTTTTTGGATTCATGCTCACATCATTTGTGTCGTGTTCACAAAAGCATCTCTTTGTATTCAAAGAGAAATGACAGATTGAATAACTAAAAAGTTTACTACCAGATTTTATCAAAAATGTACTTTTTCAGCCATTTTCTAAGCAAAATGACACAGAGTTCACATTGGAAAAAAAACCCAATCAAATGAGTAAGAAGCTCTCACACTCACAAGAGCCTAAGTAAATTTACTTGAGGTCAACCACTTATTTTCTGCTGCTCAGCTTCTGTTGCAGTTCTGGAACCTTCACTAGTTGTTGCACAAGACCAAAGTCTGCTCTACTGGGTATCTGTATTTTTCATAGTATTCTCTTTAGTTTCCAAGCCAGTGCATATTTTTCCAATATCAGTCTATTTTAACAGAAGCTGTATATGTGAAGTGTAGGCACAGAATTGAAGAAATTACATAGAGCCTTAAACATAAGTCTAGAAAAGATTACAAGATTGTGTTTTAACCACGAATACATCCATCAGAGACAGACCTAGGAAAGCTGTTCAAGACTGCTTAAGGCAATGTTTGCATTCACAACAAAGGATTAGGATATGGCCTCCAACTTTATCAGGCACTGAAAAAGAAGCCTTGTCTGAGGCAGAGAGGTTGGCAGCTGTCACAGGGCAATTTTGGATCACCCAAACACTAGCCCTGCAATTCAGGTCAATGTGAACAGAATGTAAAGGTTTGAAAACAAGTAGATGTTTGTCAACATGTTAACAACAAATCATATATATGGGCTGCAGTATCTTCAGCCATTTTATGTCAGTTTAGCTGTGGAAAAATAAAGTTCGAAGATTTTTATTTCTAGTTAACTCTACCTGCAGCCACACATGCTCAACTGTGGCTTGCAAGCATAAGGGTGAACTTTTCAATCTTTTTGTTTCGAACGTTACTATTTTAAAACTCTTTAAAATACTCACATAACTACATTCTTTATTTAAATACCTGGACAGAATTACTCTTTCCAGAACAAGGGCTAAATCTATGTCTGGCATGTAATATTATAAAAGAAAATGGCACACCAGGAAATGCCTGATCTGAGCAAAAGGCATCTCTTCCTAGTGTTCAATCATGACTTCAGTTCTACTTTGCTGTGATCAGAAGATATGCAATGTATGGCTGTTACCTACCTGCCAGAACCTGCTTATTCTCATTTTATTCATTAGATGCTGTTACCATGGTGTGGTTTTTTCAAGAGCAGGTAAGCTGCAAGTCCTTATGACTAAAGGCTATTACTAGTTATGCAGATTACAAGACTTGTCCATCCACAGACTGGGTTCATGGTGAAGCTGACTATCTGGCATCTGAGAATAAAGAAACTGAGAAAGCAGAAAAGTCAGTACATAAGAATTATCCTCCCAAGGCTTTTGGGTAACTCAGTGAACAAAAGAGGCTGGACTGTCTGAAGCGTAAAAACGGCGAGCATTCTACAATGTGCCTTTGAGCTAATATTCTCTCTTTTCCCCAGTGACACTCCCTTGAAAACATCAGTGATAAGACTCATTCTTCAGTTAAAGCCTCCATCCAAACAACTGCATTCCCATTTGAAATCCTTAACACCAATAGGCCAGAACATTAAAAATGTTAACACAAACCAACATTTAACTTCTCGTGGCCTACAGTTTGTGAACATCTCTGGTATTTATACATCCAAGGATAGGCAAGAGCACAAAACAAACTTGTTCTCAAGATGAGTATTTGAAACTATCAGGTGGATATGCCAATTTTAGTCAGAAATCCAAACGTCATATGAGGACTTAACTAAACAGAGTTAAGAAGAGCATGAGCTCTGTGCACCCGTTACACACAAGTGAAGTTACAGAAATTGACCTTTATTTAGTAATCAGTTTCTTTAACTTGTTTTTTGATACAAAGTGACATTTTCATTTAGTACAGAAAAATCCATGTCAGAACAGTACCTGTCTGTTTCAGTTGTACCACTGGAGTCTACTCTGATCTCAAACTTTAAAAAACAAACAAAACAACCAAAAAATTGAGATAAACAAAAAAACAACTTCTGTCCCTCACCATGAGAAGTACTTCAACTACTAATTCATCCAGTCAGTTTCATATTTATTAATTTATATATTTATAGTTCAGAATACTGTATATAGTGTATAATTATATAAATACTATAAAAAGTATTTTGAACTATAAAATTGCAACTGTAAAACAGAATTTAAATTTAGGACCAGATCTTTCTTGAAGAACTGTGCAAGAAGAATCCCTTTTTTTTAATTATAAAAGCTGCAAACAGAAGCAAAACTACAGCCTGTAGTGTAAAACTAGAAACCCTACATAATGAAATGTTAGAAACAGTGACTGAGAAGCAGGTCTACTCAAATAATATTTTAAAAACAATTCAAATACAGTACCTAGGAAACATGGCACAAGAGACAGAAGAAACAGGTACAAAACCTGTGCTAGGAACACAGTCAAGTGCAAAAAAACCAAAAAGGGAACCAATATAATAGAGTTTGGTACAACAGGTAAATAAGTATTGCAACCAAAACTAAACGATCACTTATTTTTTGACAGTGAAAACACTAACAATTTAGTACCTTTCTAAAGGCTTTTAATCAAAGCCCTAAAACTGTGTCTGCTCTTAAATAAAAACAGTCTATGTGAATGCTACACACTGAAGTACAAAGCTTAAGAATTACCCTGCAAAATTGCACCAACATAAGCTTTCCATATTTACAGTATCTAAAAGTGACAGAACACAGCATGCTAGGCCTAGTTTGTGACTCTACCCCACCTGTACTTAATCCAGGCCCAACAACCAAAATTTATTATTTGTCAACACATGTTAAACTTGGATTGCTTAGACACATTATGATGTTTAAATATTAGCTTCATGCATAAAACAAGAAACGATATCTTTGACAGACAAGCATTGACAGGATACAAACAGTGGTCTGCCCTGTGTAGGAGTGTACTTCCTTTTGAGCTTACTCCCAAGACGTACCGATTCAATCCCACGTTATTACCTGGTTGTCAAATCAACAATGTGCTTAGAAATGGTCAAAACTGTAACTAAGAGTCACACTGTGCATACACTGGCAGCTCATTCTCAGAAATTTCACTCCAGTTTGGAGAGTTACCTCAATGAGTGAAAGGACACAGAGTTAAAAAAAAGAACAAAACAAAACAAAAAGACATTCAAGTAAACAGCAAGAACCAAATACTTTAAAAAGGTTTTTGTAAACGTGTCATTCTACAGGGTTTTGCAGCATTGTTAAATTCATTACTCATGGACAAGTACACACAGGTCACAACCCTCGTGACAACCTGTCATGTGTACACGCACGACATAAGAGACAAGCTCAGTGAAGTGATGATCTACCCCTTCCCACATGCCTCGTCAGGTCCTTGTGTGTTCAGTGTTATCATTCCCCTTCATGAAACAGAAATCACTTGTGGATATCTTTATAAAGACAGAAATGAACTGAGTCCGTTGGATAGAAAGTTACTTGGTTATTTACATCTGGAAAGTAGTTTCACAGCAAAATAAATCTACAGTGGGCCCGCTGGGATCCACAGGACCTTGTTTTGTTCTTGGTCGACAGTTGTCATAATCTGAGTGCAAATGCTTGAAAGGGCTCCTCCCTGGACAATGCCTGGAGAAGAAGAAACCCCACATACAAATGAGACTGGAACAAACAATTACGAGTAATTACCAAGAACAGTCTTCTGCATTTATCTGCAAAGTGTTTATCAACAGATCCGAATTAAGCAACTCAACTCAGTATCTGACAGATGCATGTCTCTATTTTAAAAAAATAAACAGAGCAAAGAGGTCACACATTCAATACACAGTTTCTTCTGCTAGCTCCTAGAACAATCCAGGGAAGTCAAGGAACTGATGGCTATGATCAGCTAAGACAACTGTTTTGTAAGAGGCCTCCATGTACTATTTTCAGAGGCATCAGGTGGCAAAGTTTAAGTCTAAAGATGGTCAGAACCTGCTATAATAAACCTTCTCTGTTCAACATGTGGTGTTAAAGAGTTTTATATTTACGGGGTAATATACATAGAGACTATAGCTGTAGCAACTAGACACTATTTACAAATATTAGA
This sequence comes from Vidua chalybeata, assembly GCF_026979565.1. NCBI lineage: Eukaryota > Metazoa > Chordata > Aves > Passeriformes > Viduidae > Vidua > Vidua chalybeata. The sequence continues at coordinate 23,177,204 of NC_071537.1, forward strand.
AGTAAATTATGAGTAGCTCACAGATCACTGAGCTAAATAAAACAGCAGTGGCTGTTACTCCAATTCTTATTGTCAACTACGTTCAAGGAACAAAACAACAACAGCAAGCAACTCCCTGAAAATCAATTCACAAGATAAATGAACACCTTTTATTTTACCCTTACTAAACATAAAAGGTAAAATGCCACAACTGACACATGAGAGGAGAACATATTGTCTTCAATACTTAAAAATGGAGGAACTTCATGACTTGAGAAATATGTCAGCCAGCAAAGCCTCTGGCTACAGCTATCACTAATGCTGAAAAAGTATGGAAAGTCTTACACAGCTTAAGGCATAATTTTTCTTTTTGAAAAGAGAAAATATGAAGTCATATAAATATATAATATTTGGCTCTGCAATATATACCACAGTTAATGATGTCAGGTAACTTTGGATACAGAACACAGTAACTGAAAAGGTCTATGAAAAGTGACAAATGGCAGCCAAGAAGTGATTCAGATTGCACACTATGTTCACAGCTTGGTAGAGGAAACAAAGCCAACTTGAAAGTCATTAGTGAAAAATTGAAGTCCATGAAGTAGTTAAAAAGCTCTTAGTAGTTAAAGACAGGGTATGACCTACAGCTCCATGACTACCCTAACAGGTACAACATGCTTATGTCTAGCTACATGCTATCTACAGGCTTATTTCAGGTACAGTATTATAACTTCAACAAGCTTCAATGTCAGCGCAATTTGAACACCAACCCTCTCTGACTACCAGAAGTGTTGATGACAGCTGGAGTCCACTACACACTGGCACCAACAGCAGGAGGCCTTTCCCACAGGGCATATGAGAAGATACACATAAGACTCTTGGACTGAGTGTCCCTTCCACTGTCAGGCTCAAACTAAAATACCACAAATGACTAAACAAGAAGCAGAAGATAACATGTGGTGATGCAATCTGTCCATGTGCATGTCAGGTTCTCTGTAGGTTTAGTATGCATCATGTAAAAAACATTTGTATGGCTATTATATAATACTTTGTTGAGAACACATAGCTTCTCTCAGGATGCACTGAGAGAGCTCTAAACTAAACACACCCTTTTGTCTCTCTGTACTTGGCAGTTACACCTCAAAATATTTCTGTTAGAATCCCATTGTTCAGGGGATGAAATGTTAGGTTTTGGCTAGGTAGGGTGTTTGTTCTTTTTAAATTTTGTTGCCATGAACATCAAGATACATTCAAAAGAGTGGGGATAAAATTATAGGTATGTGGAACAACATGGATACGTACTCTGAAATGAACAGAGACCATCTCCAAACACTGTTTTTTTTTTCCCTCTAGTAAAAATACTACAATCCAAGATAGATTTCATAATTTTATGAAGTTAAAAAGGCTTCTAAAGTTGAATTTAATTATTCCAAATTAGAATGCATGGTCAAGAAACCTTGGACTATTTTTTTCCATTGTTGAAACATTGAAAGGATGTCTCTCAAATCAAAATCACATAGAATTACAGAAGGGTTGAGGCTGAAACAGACCTTTGGCAATCACCATCTGTTAGTTTAAACTACCAGGGGTTTCTGTTATTTTGTTTGATTTTTACAATTTAGAAAACCCTTCTACTCCTTACATGGTATAACACCGACAACACTATGTCAAATCATCAAATCTTGACCATACTTTTTATACTACTGGCTAGTAATAAAACATTTTCAGAACCTCTTTAGATTGTAAGGCTACAACATTCAGAACAAAGGAGATTTCTATCTTGACATTTCCTCTCCTGGTAAAATAAAACAACAGAACATGAGTTCGTCAAAAGGGAAGACAGAATGAAAAAACCAAGGTGCTCATTGAAAGGACATTGATCTTTTGGATTAAAATGCAAATTGATTAAATTACCACTGTGTTCCTACTGAAAGTTTGATTAAATACTAACCTGTAAAGTACTTGCTATACTCCTGTTCTATTTTTTGAGCTGTCTCAAATTGTTCTTTGGAATGCTTTTGTGTAACTTTGTCCCTCAGGAAGATTGGGTCTTTTTGCTCTCTGGAAAAAAAAAACCACAAACAAAAGAGAAAAAAAAAAGAAACCTTGTATGAGAATAATTTTTTAATGGACTTGAAAAGAGTGCCTCTAGTTGGGTAAATACAAAAAGCTAATTCACATGCAAGCAGACTCCTAGGCCCAGAGTGCCATCTACTGTGTTTCAGCAGTATCAGCAGAGTCATCAGGATCATTTCAGTGCTAACAAATTTATTTGCTCTCAACCAAGATGGTATTTCTTTAAAGTTTCAGAGACTGGGAGGCAGTGGATGAAGAAAGAATATAATTTGTTCTTGTTCATATGAATTGGATCATCATCTTATACACATACCAGTACTCCTTACAGAAAGCTGGGCACAAGTATCACTCTTCTAAGGGCTTGTGAAGAATCAGGCATCAAGCAAATACAGTATTTCCATGTTATCATATCTATGACACATTTTTGAGATGCCTCTTTTTCTATTATACAAGCTCTTGAAAATAAAATATTAAAAAAATCCAGAGAAATACAAATGCCAAAATAATTATTGAAAATTATAATTACTAAACTAACCTATCATTGCTGTGGTGCATTTCAGAGAATGCCAATAGAGCTTGCGCTATATTGAAAAGGATGTTTGGAAAACTTTTTGTGCACACAACAGGCAGACAAAATGTGCCACTGCAACTCATACTGATGACTGCCAGAAATGCTTGCTTGACCATTGTCCCTTTCCAAAGAAAGGAAACATCTGTAGTGGTCACCATTTCACTTCCAAAGGGGGTCAAGACATGCCAGTTCCATTTATCATTTAAGCACACAATCCTATAGTGGTAATGAAATATACATCATTGCTCTACATCCTGTTTCTACTTTAAAGTAGTGATACTTATCTTCTTTATTAAATAGATAGTAGTCAAATTTACCTACAGATCAAGAATATAAGAAGTCTATATAAGAAGTCTTCAACTTTAGATACAAAGATAGCACAAGTATAAGATGTCTTAGCAAAAGTGTTTCTCAATATTCATGTTGGGAGATTGTTTCCCTTCTTGCCAAATCAATCTATCAAAATGTGTGAAGGCTTTTTCAAACATCAGGGGAGGGACTGGCATTTGCATGTCCTGTGTTCTGTTCCTGGCTATATTCAAACAGGAATGTCACAATTACTGAAAGAATACAGCCTGAGAAGACCACAGTGTATGCACTATGTGGCAAAAGGGGACTTCCCTTGCTTCATTTACTGGAGAATGAAGGTGGGAAAGCTGAGGCTATGAATCAATTGGCACTGCATCAATACCCTTGGCCCTTCTAAGAAGATGAAGAACACCTCTTTGTCATGGTCAGCATGTCAATGGATACACCTGCATCAGTCTTAACAATGTACCACAAAGGTTAGCAGGAAAGATCCTCCTAGAGGACATTCAGTTTGGTCTCCATGGATTTCTCTGAAAGATTCACTTAATTGTCATGCAACCCAAATGAAGCTAAGACCATATACCTCACAGTGGGTTTTATAAGGACTGTTTTCCCCATTTTACAGAATCACAGAACGCTCTGAATTGGAAGGGACCCAGAAGGATCATGGATTCCAGCTCTTCAGTGAGCGGCCCATACAGGGATAGAACCCACAACCTTGGTGTTATTAGCACCAGGCTCTGACCAACTGAGCCAATCTCAGTGGCTGTCCTAAGAGATTTAAGATGACTAGGATGAAATAAACAATAAAGGTAAACTTAAGGCTTATTTTAAGGTAGAATAAACATTCCTGAACTATACCCCTCACAGACTTACTTGATTTGTTTAGCATTTTTGTAGCGAATAAAAATTACAATAGGGTAGATATGAACACTGTGGAGCCGTTCGATGGCATGAGGAGCGATGTCAAGCAGACAATGACAATCCTAAGATCAAATGTAAATGCAAAACACTCATTCAGTTAAAGAGCACAAGCACACATGCAAACCCCCCATTTCTTCCCCTACTTAAATCACAGCAACCCAACCGAGTTTTGCCATACGTATAGCATTTTGGGACTACTGAGCAATTTGTACCCAAAGGATTTATAACAGAAGACAAAAGATGAAAAACTGCAAGAAATTGCATTCATAGTACCAAAAGCATGCATTGATAGGAAAAAAAAAGTATTTGAAGAATTTATGAAATGAAAACTCAGATTGAAATATATGCATTACACTTTTTCAAAGTTTAAATATTCCTATTAATTTTTCTCTTTCAGAAATCATGAGCAAACACAAGCATTAATAGGACTTTCCATGTGGTTTGATTGAAAACTGTAAGCAATTAACACACTTCAGGTAACATCTGTCTCCAGGATTATGATGATGTTTACATTCTATATGACTGCATTAAATGGAATAGGTAAAAAAATTAAATCCTTTTTTAGAGGGGATAGAGGATGGAATTTAAGAAAATTATTTCTAACTTTATTTAGTAATACTGTAAAAGAATATGAACATTTCTAGTTTCTATAAAGGTGAGTCCATTTTAAATAGTCACATGCAAAAGTAAGGTAAGTTTTATTTTATTTAGCAGCCCGGGGAACAGTTCTCCGAGTGCCTCAAAGGACGATGCTGCTAACATAATTTCCACCCCCCAACATAAGTACACAAATTGTACAGAGAACTACAACATTAAAATTGACTCACTTTTTCTGTTATCTCTTTTATTGAAGCTACAGTTGTCACATCAAAATGCCCACTCCTCCGTTTGTAATCGATGAACAGACAATCCTTCACACCTCGCTCAATGGCTTGCTGGGAAGCTTTCATAACCTCTGTTGCATAGAAGAGATCCCCTTTCATTACTATTCCTTAGGCACAGAACAAGGCTAACAACAATGTCTGCAAATTCAGATTCTTGGGGCGTTACCCATCTTTGTGTTGTCATTTTGTTAATTTATATAGATGTTACTACCATGCATTCTAAGCATGAATAAATTAGCTATACTGGCACACTTACCAAGAGGACATCTGCAAAATTTTCCTGGGGATTCTTTGACCAGCATGTCTTTCACAGCATCAAGTAAAGGTCCTAGAATAAGGACAGGCCTAGGGGAGGTACAGTCCACTTTCTGGACACGCTGATAAGCCAAACTTGCAGAATCTACACACACAGAAGACATTTATTTGTAAAAGCATACATTTCCAGGCATTCCTGAAATAAGCAGAAGCATCCTTACAGGAATTATGAGAAGACCTCCTCTGCAAGGGAGGGCAAAGGGCCCTTGACAAATACAAAATATGGTCAGTCATTATTGACATTTTTCCACTTGACAGCTGAAACTAGACATATTTCTAATTGAACCTATTGTTCAAGTAAAAAAATTGAACTGCTCACCTTCCCCAATCATCCCTAAAAGTGTAAACAACACACAATATTTGGTATCTCTGGCTTGATTTGTTGAGCTCTTACAAGGAAGTAAGCATTGTAACCAACATGATTTTTCTAAAGGAGTGAAGAAATAAAAGTGAAGATTTTGAGTGGTGCACAGGATTTCTGTCTAGACTAAGCAACCTGGACCAAAATTCAATACTTGAAAGGAAGATCAAAACCATGCATCCAAAAGAATCGCCCTCTCCATATGAAATAGTAATGCTAATAGGTCCAGGAAGAAATTACAAAAATATTTTGAAACACACTGGCTTGTAATTTAGTATTAAAAAAAAATCTTATTAGAGATAATGATCGCCATTTGTATTCAGAGCAATTAGAAAGTAACATTATTCGTTGTACTGTGCTGCACCTGATTAAAAACGAAAGAGAAGTAAGGGCAAAGCCCTCCCAAGTCTAAAAGGTACTTGCCATCCAAGAAAGGAATCGAGTCTGTACTGATTGTATCTAGAGCCAATAAATCTTTTCCATCTTTGGAACCACTTCGCTTATGTTTATGCTTTCTTCTGAAGAATGACCTCCTTGCTGCTGCTGACAATGTCTTAGATGAACTGTTTTCATCTTTAGCCTCAGACATGCTATGTCTCCTGTAGAATTCCTGATCCATCCTAGAATAAAACAGACAAAATGGCTGGTATTTAAAGTTATATTTTTAATACTTTTGACAGTATCACAGCTGGTGATGCTGTGCCTGATGCACCCCAGGACACTGTCATTTCTAGTTTACTATTTAGCAGCATTAAAACCAACTTGATACAGCAATATATTTAATTCAACATATATTAAAATATGCCATCCTTAAAATGACATATCTAAGAATTAGCATTTCCCAGAAAGAACAGAAGCAAACAAGTCTTTTATACCACATCTCACTAGTCAGACTTGTAAAAACAAATACTTTTTAAAGATGAATCCTGTAATTGAGCTCACTTACATATATTTACTGGGAATCTGCCCTCTTTCCAGCTTCTGAGCATTCTCATCTAGCTGCCAAGCCATCCAACAACCAAAATTTCCTTGTGGTAGAGTGTCATCCACATATAAAATGTCATCTTTCTTAAAGCTTAAATCCTGCTCCATCTCTGCCACACGGTCATAAAGTGTTCTGGAAAGGAAGACAAACAGGCTCTGCAACTGGTCTCCATCAACTCAAGGGAAGAAAACACCTTCTCTGAAAAAAGTTAACAGATTTAGTTGCATTCTCTACATCTCAAGAACACATGAGTGGAAAGTGAAGACTTGCTATACTAGACTGTTTACTTGCTGTCAGGGAATAGCTGGATAAATCAATAAATTTCAAATTTAAGAAAACATGGTAAAATTTATGTTCTCTCTCTCAGTCATATGATGGTCAGCATATTATCCTAACAGCCTTACGCTGTCATTACCAGTCATGCTCAAATACCTGATGTAGAATCCATCTCCAGGAAGCTCTTTTATCTTATTAAACTCTTCTATTCTGTATTGAGTCTTTATTTTGATGTTTTCTCCAGGCTTCAGCATTTCAAGATAAGCTTCCTCAGCTGTTTTATTTCGCATGTCAATGGACCCATACTGCAAAACACAAAAATAAACATTTAGATGCGAAATTGTATTTTAACAAGCAACAGAAGTAGGTGAGATTGTAAAACATGCAAAATGATTTTGCTTTTGTCACTTGCAGGTTCTATATATAAGTCTTGTCACTTGAAACTCAAGTACAGTTCGCACCTTAAGATGTCTAGTGGGAGACTGAGACATTACAGTGGAAAACAAAAAACTCAAGTGCAAACAGCAGACAGGTACTGTAAGAGAGCACTTCTTGAAAAACTTTACCAAGTGTAAGCTGAGAATCATAAAATTCACTGAAAAAAATTTTCACTGAAAAAGATTAATATTTTTAGGGATAGCAAGTGGTCTGAAGGAAGTCAAACACAATTACAAAGCAAAATCTGGATACTAGAAGTTCAGTGGGAGAGTCTCAGTGCTCACTTGTATCTGAAAAGTTTATAAAGACATGTTTATCACCTTAGCAGTCTTGACAAGTACATAAATAGTCTTGTTTCAGATACAGAAAGCAGAGTCAAAGACAAAATACATGGTTTTCCCTAAACCCTCTTCCGAATTTCATAGTGGTAAGATCAATATTGTTCTCTGTTGTACAGTATCTTTCATATCCTTGCCTTCCTCCTACATACAGCAATTGGATTCAAAGCTTCCCATTTAGATGAAGGGAGCAGGTGTTAGCAATTACAGGTAGATATATGTGAGTCCATCCAACTTCAGGGTATCTTGTGCTATCAACAGTGATAGTTCTCCAGGTTCACATCATCCAGCTACTCATGTGCTGCAGCCAAAACACAAGTTTGCTTTCTGACCATTCTTATCTGGGTTTTGTGGCAGGAGCTCAACAATCACAGAACATTCCACACTGTGGGAACCACCCTCTCTACACCATGCCAGCCATTAGTCAGTACACTGCAGACATTTCTGAAGTGCTTACCTCAAGTATCATGTCACCCAAGACTAGTCCATCAGGTCCTTTTGCTGGGCTGTCATCATCTACATCTGAGACAAATATTCCATACAGGTTTCCACCACATATCTGGATCCCAAGATCAACTTGGGATTTTTTAACAACAACAATTCTAGGTTCAGGGGTCCTTTTGTTTGTGTCCACAGGGCCCCTTTTGACAGAAAGAAATAACACATGCACCATAACTGAAAAACTTGCCATGCATAAAATCAACTTGCCATCTGAAGAATATATATTTCTATAAATATTATTCAGAATAGGTCACCTACAGACAGAGTCTTAAATGACAAACATCACCTTTCCAACTAAACCAATCTTGCAGAAAACTTCCTTCACATCTTGCAGATCTCATGTTTCAGAAACAGTCTGAAAACATGCACGTTTCTATCCTGGGGTCCACTTAACTAATCTGCTGACTTATTTCAACCAGACACAGCATTCACAGAAGTACACCTCCTTATTTAACACCCTTCATATCAACCCTGACCATTTATTTTCCTTTAAGACAAAAGCTTCACTCTCTACCTTAAGGAATTCCGGGGACTTGTAGTTGGAGTGGTTTGTTTGGATGGGGGTGTCATTGTCCCTTCGTCCTGCTCACTCACAGTGTCAATTACGGAATGATTGTCAGGCGTTGCAGCTCCGCTGCCTTGAGGGGTGGAATGATTACTAACAGGTTCTAAGCGAGAACTACAACAGGGGAAATAAACAGAAGAAAAGACTGGTGGGTTAATGCCAAACATTTTCCACTCAAAATTTTTAATTTGGCTCTAAGTCAGTTTTAGAGTATGGGAGATAAACCCCAAACCCTATAATTCAAATGGGCATGCCAAAAAATATATGTTCACCGTAAGTCTATAGCAAAGGCAAAGCTCTGTTTTGAAGTATGATCATGCATCAAAATAGGATGGGTAATTTCATCAGGTCATATGCCTTCTGTAATTAATATTGGAAATTCTGGTTTTGGGAAAAAAAAAAAGTAAAAAATACTTGAAGTATTAAAATTTCATAATCCTAGGAAGACGTCATCTTGGATTTTATTTTAGTATATTTAGGGATTATGCCCAAATAGAAGAGAAAATGTATTTAGATGCATCAAGCATTCTTCTTTTGACAAACATGCATTCACACATTATTTTTCAAAGTAATCACACTTATCAGCACACGTGTGCTCACGTTTGCAAACATATTTGAGTGTATAGAAGTTAGCTACTAGCTAAATAATTGTGTGTTCAGGAGAGCTGTCTTTTTCCAGGTCTAGCCAGCCTTACCTTGACCGTGAGTGATTGCCAAGCTGATACATGTGTGGGTTATACTGAGCCAGAATTGTGATGGTGTCGCACTGCTGCCCAATGATTAGTCGAGCCTGTTGCTCTGTAGCATTTCTCAAATTTATTCCATTAAACTATGGAAAAATTGCACAAACCAGAATGTCAACTTTTCAAATGGAAACCAGCAAGCTCATTCTTTCAGTGTCCTAATTAGTGTAATGTCTAAATGCTCACTTATTCCCACTGGAGAAAACAAGAGAATGAAAATGTTGCTATAGAGTGATTTCTGGGGTTTACTCCTTGGAAGGGATCATCATAATTTTCAAGTATTTTGTAACCTGACAAGGAGTTTAACAATATTTTCACTGTTAAAAGACATACATATTCTGAGCTCTGCTATGATTTGATATCACCGATTAAATAAAAGTTGGTTCAGATCACCAATATGAGTAAATTCAGAATTTAAAGATAAATTCAGATCTACTCAGGTCTATACAGAAACACACTGTGCAACAGAAGGTGCTTTAACATGATGTTGCATTCACAAAGCAGCTCTGTACTTTACAAAATGCTACTCCATGTGTTTATCTAACACAGTAGGCAGAAACATCATTGAGCCTATATATGTAATTTTTTAACCAGGTATCTTAGCTAAGAATATGGCACAGCAACAACAGCATGAAACTTGGTAAAAGCCGGCTGCTTGAAAATGTACTCCCCTTACCAGGCAGAGTATGGGATTGGGACTATTTTGTTTTAAGTACTGAAACTAACTGTCTTACATCTATATGAGACACGATGCAGATATACCATCAAAAGACATTATTTTTACAATAAAGCTTGAAAATGTCACAACAATCACAATTATGGACTACTACAATAGATTATATCCTTTGCTACATCTCACAGTACACAAGGTTTCACAACATTTCTTTTTGTGGAAGGCAGTTATGGCTGCTGTCATACAAACTGATTTATTAAACCTTAGCAATAGGAAGCAAACAATTACCTCCAGTAACTGATCACCATATTCAAGGCCAGCTTGATGGGCAATGCTCCCACCTGTTACTTTAGAAACAAATATTCCACCATTTTCTCCGCTCACAATGGAAATCCCAAGTGGCTCAGAACCCTTCTGCACTTTAACATGGCGTGGCTCTTCCATGTAGGGCCTTTTAAAGAGAAATTTAAAACCGAGTTGGAAAAAATTGCACTTGAACCACCACAATACCAAAATTACATGCAATATTTATGCCTGTCTGAACTGTAATAAAAAAATAGCTTTGAACAGTTACATAAAAAGCACCACTAATTGTCAATGGTCTTAAAAGCATTCCTTTATCACCATGCAATGTATAGTGGCAGAAGTAAATGTACACCAGGTACATGACTGCTCCAAAAATGATGGTAAATAGGAATTATAAATAGAATGGTCATGAAGTTGATAGGAAAGAAGCTTCCAGATGCATATTGTATGAAAGTAATTGAACCACTGTATATAATATGTCATTGTCAAACCATATTCCAGAAGGGTATGTTACAAATACAAATGCTGGGAGCCTTCATTGCCAGTGAAAATAAACATAATGAATAGTAAGGTGGTAAACCAAAGGACAACAAAGCACAAATATAATATTTCATATTTGTATGCTAGGAAACACAAATTAGTAATGAAAATTAAGCAGTTGCAAACTCAAGCCATTAAGACAGCAGTTTGCATGGTAGCATTACAATTACCATGCAAATTCTCCTCAGGGCAATTATCCAAACGTAAAAAAAGCACAAAGTGCGCAATACTGCTCGAGAAGGACAACCTTAGATCAGGCCAACCTCAAACTCCTTAGTGATGAGAACCTAGGCCTAGGAGCCACAGGGATTCTCAGAAAAGACCTATTACGGAACAGATATCTGAAAGATGCAGAAGATTTGAGAAGACAAGAACACTTAGAACAAGACAAACAGTAATAAGACACTAGTAAGTATAACAAGAAAAAGGCTTATACAAAAGAATACCCTGATACATTCCCCTTTCCTACCCCCATATTTGGGATGTATCCACCTGTACAAATGAGGCTGGTCCGTTCATGATGCGCATAAACCAAGAGTAGCCTTTTAAAAAGTCCTGGTTTTCACTATTATAAACTTAAAAATGTCTACACGGCAAGAGGCATCACCAGGCATTAAGAGCTGAGCTCAGTGTAAGTGAAACAACTTGGGCACTAGGTGTGGTGTATTTTTTATTTTAATACTACTATACTGCATTTGACATAGATTAATTTGAATGTTTTCTCTCCTAGCATTTCATTATGCCATATAGATGTTCTCTACATTGTGCCAATTGCTAAACTATTTTATTGTGCTTTTCAGAGACCAAAAGAGTTAACTGGACTTGACTCACTAAAGTGAGTGAGGCTGAGAAAGGTTATTTTTGGGAAAAGTAGGATTTGGAGCTGGGGACAGAGGGAAGGGGACATTGTTTCATAACTGTGCCTATTGCCAGTCTTTGAAGGGATCTTTCTGGTAGCCTTCTGCAGCAGAGGCGTAATAGTTTACCAGCTTATTAATGCATATGAGATAAAAATTGTTGGCTGCTGACATGAATGCAAGTCTGGAACTCAGCCATCTTACATCACCATTAGAGGTAATGCCCTCAGCAATTGTTACCCATGTAGCGAACTTATGATGCTTACATTTTTTGCATGTAACCGAAATTAACTGAATTCTGATAACTTGCAGAAAACTGATTGTTTTTTCTCTCAGGACCATGTAAGCACTATTATATGAAGTTTCTTCTTGTCACAAAATTTACCAAGGTCTATTTCTGCATTAAAAACTAAAACTGCATCTTTTGGAGCTTTGTTTATTGTACCTTTTTGCTTTTTCATCTACCACATCTATTTTTAATTTGTTTCAGATTGGAGTTTGAAGGAATCAAACCTATACAAACATATCTGAGAATTCTAGTAAGAACAGAATGACAGATAACTAGGCCTGTAGAGCAAAGCACTAATAAAGTAAAAAAGAAAGATAACATTAAAAAGGTGCTTTATTTGATAAGCAGTTTTATCAAAATCAAGTGAAGCACTTCTCTATAATATTCAGACTGCCTGCCAGAATCATTAGACATGGAGTAGAGAAAAAAAGTCCTTATTGATGAGTTCTTTTAATTTTCATTTAAATTAAAATCAACAGAACAAATAGAGACATTGAATTTTTTTTATCTATGTAATTATTAATTTTATCTGGGGAAAGGGCAATTGAATTATTTGTATTTTGTGTGAAACAGAAAGCTTATAAAACCCCCCAGAATTTAAACATTTCTTAGGATAGATTTAAGTAGCTACTTTCCTAAACTGATAACTGGTTTAATAGTTTGTTTTGTTTTAAAAACCCACCACCAAACCTTAGAATTATACTCTTTTTAGAAAGTCAATTCAGACTATGGTTTATACATAAGCACACAGCAATGGGGCTGGAACCTGGATGTACTTCAGTATGATCAACATTAACAAAAATTGTTATTTCCCAGAGATCAGAACATATATCTTGTGCTCAAAGACACAAAGATACAGACTGCCAAACCCCAGCTTGTTCAGCTGAACACTCACATCATTAGTCATGTGAAAGAGAAAAGACACTCAGAACTTGCAAGTGACAATCGGAGGAACATTTATACGAGAACAGAAGTTGAGTACACATAGTACAAGTGTCACACTGAAGTAAGAAAATGTAAATTCACAAAAACCTCTTTATAATTGCTACAATAACTTAGTCACAAATTCTTCAAACAAGACAGAAGTTTCATGTAATATTTTATGAACAACTTTTTATTACCACCAAAAAACTTAAAATACAGAATATCCTTATAATGTTATCATTCACATTTTTACGGTCAGCGTTTTTACAAAAATTAAGCATACAAAGGGGTCTTGAAGTCGACATAAATGTAATCTGTTTCATCAGAGCTCCTTTACACTACCAGAATGGCATTTAGCTGCCTTATTGGAAATAAAAGTCTGATTCAAATTTGTGTCTTGCTGTCTATGCTTTGAATTTGTGTAAACCTTTTCATATATTCAGTCTAGCCAGATCATGATAAAATTAAAACAGATGTCCAAGACTGATACTATAAGCAATGTATCTTCGAAATATTCATCATGAGATATACGGTCATTAAACACAAAGCGCATGTTTTTAAGAGAGCTATCACGTTAGATTCCAATTCTGCAAGCACCTACACATACACTGAATGCTATTACTAGCAGTGGTCCAGGTACAGCCAAATGGATCAGTCAGAGTAGTGAAATTGCATCTGTACATGTTCTGTACTGTTTGCAGTAACACTGCATCTGTACTGTTCTTCCACAGTTATGTGCTCAATTTTTCATGGTATCTGGTTATATGGAAACAAGGCACAGTGGTTGGAGCACATATTCTGCAATGCTAAGGCACCTGATATTTAGCTATCAGATGTTACTAGGTCATGTTTCCAGGTTACTAGATGTAACTAGGTTAGTTATGTTTAGATTTCCAGAGTACAGAACAAGGCTATCATAAATAAGCACAAGAGGTAGTTGAGCTGAAAGGGTATATTCCAATTTTGACTGCTCTTAATTGGTGTGACCATTAGTCTAACACGGAAGAAACAAAACCTTTATGAAATCACCTATTCTTAAAATCCACACAAAAATCTCTTACATACTTTCTAAAGAAAAAGGCATTCAATAATAGGACCTGAGATGCACCTCTTCATCTCCATATTTTTTATTTAAATGTTCACATTCCTTCAGACTAGTAAACAAATGCACAAAATTTCCTCAGACACATTGGTATTAAAAACAAAAGATGTGGGGACCTTACCTATCTTTTCTACGTTCTCCGACAGATACGGGGCTAATGGAAATCCTAGGTAATGTAGAAAGGGAGTTCTGAGACTGGCTGCTGGTGAAGGAAGACGTTTCCAAGTTAAGAGGTGACTGGGGAGGAGTTATCAAGCTGGGACTGCTACATTCTGAGTGTGACAAGGAGCCTAGGAAGAGGCAACAGTTGAGTTTTAGTGTCCTGCATCTGTCACAGCTGGCAGATCTACCCAGAAACAGTGAAAGATACCACACACATCTGAGACAAGAAAGAGGACTGACTGTTCACTACCTATTAGTCATGTAAGGGGCTTAGGAAGACCAGGTAACTCATTTCTGACAGTGCAAACCTACTGTCCTTAAGGACTCTGTGTTAAACCTGTCCTCTCTAAGTGTACAAACAACTACTGCCATTTTCAACAGGCGACAACGTTACAGACAAGCTACACCATGAGCATGTCTGAAAAGCATGTTAAAGAAAAAGAAAAGACAGGCAAGAAGTAAAATAAAAATCTAATATGTAGGTTTATGTCCCACCCTTCTCTTTACATAGGAGGTCTATTATGTGACACCTGAAAAAGATAACAGAAGTCAAGCATGTATCCTACACAGAGACAGGAAAGCTCTGACATTTCAAACAAGCTTGATATGACTTAGACTGCATCTGTACCCTGGCTGTACCCTTCCTAGGTAATCTACAGAACAAGTGCCCTGACACAGTTTGCTCCCTTTGAAAAGCTAGAGAAAATAAATCTCAAATTATTAATCACAAATGAAAGCTATTTTTCAGAACTGTATTTGCCCAGTTAGGAAAAGCACTGCACACAATACATTAAGGCTGCAGAACATCTGAGCAATGATGGCAGCAAAGAGTTGCTGATTGCTCTCAGCAAACTCCTGATTCTACAGCACTCCAGCTATTGCTTGTCTTTAAACATCTTCTGCTAAGCAATTTTGAGTGAAGTACTGAAATATTTTCACTGCATTTCAAAGTGTAATTTACAATCAGTGATAAAACAGTAAGCAAATAATATACTTAAAGAAACAACAAAAAAAAAATACAACTCAACTCACTGTTTAAGGTTTCAAGGCATCATTCTAGAAGAAACAACAACTATAAAACATACAGCAATGCTTATTCTTACTTCTGTCTGCACTTTTACTCAGTGTGCCAGTACTCAAGTCAACTATCAGGAAAAACAAGTTTCACTGGAAAGTTTATTTTCTTTTTCAATATTTCCCTGGCAAAATGAAGATTTTGTAACCTTAATAAAATTGTCTTACTTAGACTGTGGTACAACCTGATTTAACAACTGCAAGGGCTTTGTATTCGTTATGCTAAAAACAGTATGACTAAAATTACTTATTAAATAATTCACCTCTGTCAGAGCCCATCATTGACCTTGGATATCTTGGTGTTAAAGGGATCTTAATTCGTTCTGTTCTGTATTGCAAGTTACTTGAAGAACCTATTTTTAAAACACGGAAAAATTAAAAAGACAAAAGTAAGAGCAACTACGATTAACAAAAAAGTACATTTAGATTGTACTTCTTCAATGAGCATTATTAAAGTGGCCTCTAAATGATCAAGGCAAAAGCTTTGATGATTACCCTTATAAATGTGAATATCACAATTACAGCAAATTATCTTGATTACAAAGAGTCAGTATAAACAGAACACAATGCAGCTACACAGTATATATGCAGTGTATGAAAAAAATATTTTTAGTATTTTCCTATGAAATTAAACTTTACTCCAAGTCGAAGCAAGAATCTAACATCTCTGTTCACTAAGAATACATGGGACTTTGCAAGGGGCATTTAAAATATTCTGATTACACTCTGCTTGGATGAATACATCATCAGTGATACTGGTTGCAAATTGTTACAACCCTTTTTGTTGTCCTTATAAAGCTACCATGCTCTACTCAATCTTTGACAGATGCTACAAAGCATGCATTTGCTTTGGTATCATTAGGCTAGGCATAACAAAATATTTACATGTCAATCAACTAAACGTAAGTATAATTTATTTTCCAAGAATACAATTTACATTTGGCCATTAGTCATCCTTGACTTTTTGTTCAGGGAGCTCTCTCCTTTTCTTTCTTATCACGAGCTCATTGAACCTTTGGCCCTGTGTCCCATCTCTCTAAGGATACTTTTAAAGAGTAACATGGAAAGGAGAATCCCTCACACACAGAGACCATTTCAAAGAGACTGTAAAGAGCAAATTAAACACAGCAACTTTCAGGGAACACCTTTAGTCATAAACCCACAAGAAATGAAGCAAAGGAACACCAGAAGCCTTTAGACTCTGCCAACCATGACAATCCCATAACGTGGGTACTTAAGGAGTTTTCCATTTATAATTTTCTCCAATATACAGGAATCCCATAGAAAATAAATCAGGAAAGCTGGTTACCAAGTCTGGCACTAGATGGCAATGAATTTGAGCCATGAGATGCTCTTGTACGTGAATTTTCAGAGTAGTCATTGGAGTGTTTATGACTTAGGTCCAAACTCAGGCGACCTTGATGCTGGGAACTACATCAAAAGAAAAGGAGAATAGGGTAATAGTTAGAACTGGGCAAAGAACCTCAGCAAACAGAAACTGGCCAACAAAAAAATTTGGTTAGCCCATGTGGTGAATAAAATGAATGCTTCTTTTGTTTCCACTTCTACACTGTCCCATCATTTTATAAATTATTAGAAGCCAGAAGAAAAATAACCTTGAAGTACTGTAAAACAGGAGAAAACTTTGTTTGTTTTGGCAGTGACAAGAAAAAATATTAGAAATTAGTTAATTAAAAAAATTAATTTCTTTGTCAGCATCAGTCAGTGAGGCAGAGGAAAACCTAATCCATCAGTTACTGAAAGATATGAAAGCAACTGGCACATCATTTATATGCCATAATGGTTTTGAGACCACTGGATAAAAACAACATACAAAAGCACTATGTTTCACTCTGCACTCTATCAAACTACTAGAAGCAACTTTAATCTAATGGAAACAAAATTTTAGGGAGATATAAGCTTTAAAACACCTGGGATGCAGATGCTGATGACATATTTGGCTGGCAACTGATGGGCAATTGCTGGTGTGAACTCTATGGCTCCATGCAGTATAGATTGGATTTCTCATGACAGCAGTCACTGCAGGACACGGTGCTAAGCTCCTTGGTACTGTCCCTGCTTCAATGATATAAGCATATTCTTATCAACATTAGCATATAAAGTCCAGATTTAAAATATACCTTAATATTTTATAATTATGTACTTTAACATTTACATGTATGATAAATAAAAATATTAGTATACAAATACATTATTAAGCACCATATAACTTTTTTTGATAACACATGCATGTTTAAAATCTTCTTTATAATTCTGTAATCAGTCAGTAATAAAGTGGATTATATTACCAAAAATGAAGCCATTCACAGCATATGATTTTAATATGTGCTAGCAAATAAAAGATTTTCTGTTTTCAAGTACAGAATTTTTCTAACCAGGAATAGAAATTCCAAATTTAGTCATCCAACCAGCATGCAAGATTTCATTTGGCACTTGAACTGGCTGCAGCTATAATTATTATGGTTCCTCTCTTTTGTTGCCTCAAAGAGTCCCACTTCTATTGTGACTTTAAATTCTAATATTTATTTCTGAAATTTATTTCTCAAGCTGCTTTTTAAAGTATGTTCATCCTTCAGTACTAAACCAAAGTATCTCAAAATTTCCTCTTAAATGGGTTCGTAGCATAGGACACAGTAGCAAAAATTTCAAGACATAGATTCAAATTGTCTAAAGTAATTTGACTTGACTTGGTTATTGTGCAAAAAGTATCATGCTAAGATGAAAGTTAACTACAAGGTTAGAAGTAATAATTTTAATACAATTTCTACTGCAATTAAGAGAGAAAGTGAGAGAAGAGTAAAAGAAATCAAAGAAAAGCAAAAGCTTCTTGGTCTGAGCTACTCTTGAGCATGTCTTTCCAACTGATCGGGGCACCATTGCTTGAAGCTGTCCATTGTTCCAGATACACAGATTATTAACTTCATGTTCTCCAGTAAGAATAAAATCTTCCATAACTTCTAGAACTTACAGGAGTTTGGGGCTTTACAAGAAGAGAGGATAAACTCATAAAAATCAGCATCACCTGATTGGAAATTTAATATATAGTTGCTGAAAACTGAAACCTAAAACTAGAAACTAAAGACTGAGCAATCTATCTGACAGCACATTTACCAAATGCTTCTTGACTATTTCAAATTAACTAGCACACAATACCCTAATTACCTCCTTAAGCACTCCATTTAGCCAGTGCCAATTCAAAACCTGCTAACATGAACTTCAATACCAAAAACTGTTCAATCAACTGAGACAAAATGCTGTTTTCTGTTCCACCTAATTATACTGATATATACTGAGCTTCTTGTGAGTCCCTTCTTCAGTATCTTAATATCTCAAACACATTCACATTTAACCTTTCACTTAGATTAAGATCACAGCCAGTTTGGGCACTCAGTATCAGATACCCCAAATGTTTCCAACAGGTAGAACTTAATATGTTTCACTTCCTCAATATCAGATCTTTTCCTTGGAATAATTTCAGAAATGAAGCAGCTAAAGGATACCTTCATTTACTATCAAAAATACTGAAAATCTTACTTTTCCTCCTAAAGGACAGGCTACACCTTGTTCTACACTAACATATTGAGAACTTTTCTGCATAGAAACTCATGAAACACAA
Source organism: Vidua chalybeata (assembly GCF_026979565.1). NCBI lineage: Eukaryota > Metazoa > Chordata > Aves > Passeriformes > Viduidae > Vidua > Vidua chalybeata. The sequence continues at coordinate 23,196,033 of NC_071537.1, forward strand.
ATCCTTCAGACAGAAGTTGCTCATCTTCCTTAGCAATTCTTCTGAATCAGGATTCACTTCTTTACAGTCCAAAAGCTGAGCACACCATGTTCAGACTACAACAGACCATGGAAACAGGTTAACAACTAATCCCCAGTATTGTCCTACATGGACAAGTGCCTTGGGGCATTCCTAGAAAGCAGTCTGGAGCTCTGTCACTCACCTGCTGACACGCTGCCAGGGTATAAGGCAGCAGGCACAAAGCCGTCGCTGTGCCTAGCGGAACGTTTGGGGGAATATGGTGCCCATTCCTGGAGCTCTGGAGACAGATGCTCCTCACTAGCTGGAGCATATTTCTGCACCTATAAGAACACAGAAATTTCATTACAGGAAGTTGGAGATTCAAAAGAGTAAAACAGCCAAACTGTGGAACAATAAGCAACTTTCAAGTATCAGTTCCAGAATGGGCCACCACAGTGCTTCTTAGACATTTGTCATTCAAAGATGTCCTTCTATCCATTTTTCCTCCATTCTACTTTGTTACTATTTATTTTGTATTTTTCTTAGGCCAATATTTGCAATTTAGCTAATACCTTTTGCATCAATGAAACACCCAGCATATAGTTAGATTTCTCCTTTAAAATAACGCTTTCATAGGATATTTTAGCTGCTATTGTCACAAGTGTTTGCTACAGAAAATCTGACTAAAAAGTCAGAAAGCATTTTCCTCTAAGCCTGCATTTCCAGATACATGTGAAGTAACTTCTCTTCAACAAGCAATTCAGGTTTTAGAACCTCACAACTTCTGCTCCGTAAATAACAAGTAGACACTGGCGAGTTCAGAACATATGAGAATAGCTCGGACATTGACAGTGATGCAAGAGAGCTGCAAATGCAGAGCTCAGCACGTGGTGTTCACACATTTGAAATATACAACACAAAATATGTGACTGATGCATGTAAAAAGTGAAAAATAATTATTGAAAATGTACTTACAGTTTTTATAACAACAGTATTTTAATTAAATGAAGAATTACTGAGAGCACAAAGACTCTAAAAGGCAGAGGTGCCTTCTTAGAATCAGTACTTGATCATTTTCATGTCTGCACTAGTAGTAATTGTTCCACCTACTATTCAGGAATTAAAGCACGTCTAAATTCATCAACTTATCAAAGCACACAAAATTAACTGTGCATATATACATCTAAGCAAAATTACAACACCCAATATGGCTACAAATTTAAACTACACTGTATTTTGCTATTAAAAATGCTACTTCAGGAGTGAATGCATGCAGACTGGACACTACTGTCACAAGCAACCTGATGTAGTTGCAAAGGACAAGGGCAATTCCACCAGAAAAAAATTTTTAGTGACTAATGTCCACAATTTTGATGTACAGTATCTCTTGTGCTCTCCGGCCAACAATTTTAGAGTTGCAAAGCTCTGCCTATTTTCTGGGTGGACAGGAGAAAGAGAAGAAAAATGAAAAAGAATCATAGAACCTAGTTTTAATTTAATCCTAGAAACAAAAATTAACTAAGACATAAAGTAACCTTAAAAAAACAAAAAAATGTCATTGTAATTCTATTATGTAATTTTCTTCTTTACCTCAAACAAACACCTACTTGCCACCTGTAACACAGCTTGGGCAGCACATCGAAGCAAACGCAGTATGTCCCCATATATCCTTTGGTCTCTTCAACAGTGAGCGCCAAAACCACCCACTCTGTTCCAGCTGACAAATCTCCCGGCTGTAAGTCCCCACCTACATGTGTCTTTGTCACAACTGGTAACTCTTTACTCACTTATTTCTCACGGTATTACAAATATTACTACAATTTTAAGTAGCGTGGTGCATATGCTCATGACAATGGACTACAGCTAAGAATGGGACTATCAATGCTAATGTATCAACTCTATATTCTACATAAAGGAAACACCCCCTATTCAAATGTGTTCAATATCTTGATCTTGTTTCGTTGTTACACACATGCTAAAATATGACATCGCAATATGCCCTCCTTCACTTCCTGCAGTGCAGTTCTTGTGACCTTTCTCTTAGCCATAATGCTCTTCAGACCAAATCTACTGATTACAGCTACAAAATTAAATTCTTATGCTTTTCTTTCATTTGTTGTGCTGGTTTTGGCTGGGACAGAGCACTACTCTCCAGAGTAGCTACTATGATTTTTTTGATTGTGCTGGTAATACAGATATGTTTCAATTTTTTGCTGAGCACTGCTTACACAGAGGCCTAAAGCTCTCCATAACTATTTTTCCCTAAAATGTTTGGAAATGCATAAGGAATGGAAGTAGAGAAAACAAAATGGAAGCAGACAAAAAAAAAAGGCATAAAGACCTGCCAGGCGTTCTCTTACACCAGTATTTTTGCAGGAAACAGTTCACCTTTATAGTGTAATGGGCCTAAAATGCTTTGAATTTCAAATAATATGTACAAAATTATTTTGACACATCGAAAGACAAAAAAACAGTACTATGGGTGGTACACCTTCTTCCATTAAATTGTACAGTGATCTGGACAACCAATCTGACTTAGTAAAACTAGAGAAACTATTTTCAGTTTTTCTAAAGCTGATGGTTTGTGGTTTTATTTATGCCTTTTCATGTTGTCAAAAACATACAGGAGCCCAGATGTTCCAACAAGCAGCATTAAAACCCCAGGTATGGCAGCTAAGCAGAACTCTATCTTTCTGTTTGGTGGACACTGTCTGCTAAATACTGGAACTCCACATATTGGTTTTGCATTTTGTGATAATGCCAAGTGCCAACTGAGCCTGATTTCAGAGGACCTGAATTCTGAGGATAGGCTACGCTTCTCCTGCTCTAGAACATAACTGAGCACCCAAAACCACACTGCTAATATGCTTCAAGGTTTCTAGTTTTGTGCTTCAATATACCAAGCTTCTACCTGAAGTGCAGGATTAGGAATGGGCACAGGGGTCATTTTATGCCTCAGAGCAGGAGCCGATTTTGGCCGCGGTCTTTTAATCTCTGGCTCTTCAACTCTTTGAAAGCCAATGTCATCTTCACAGGATTTCCTTGAAGATAGGTGAGTGCAGTCAATTCCCTCCTCCCGATAATAATGCCCAGCATTCCTGCTGCGCCCCTTGAGAGTAGCAGGGTCCTGTTTAAGTGCCAAGGAAACTGGAGCTTGGGCAGTGGCTGGGCTGGTGGGTGGTGATCCTGTTGTTACCGTAGACTCTGATGCAGAGCTTGCCTGCTGTTTATGTTTAAATTTGATGGAGTCACTTCTCTTAGGAGGAGTTGGAGGTGTTGAAGCCACTTCAGCTTTTGATGGCTGAGGTGAATGGCCTGTCACCTGATTAGGGGAAAGGTAATCCAGTTTGGGAGGAGTTGGTGGCCTTTTGAAAGTATCAGGGTCAAAGATAGATTTCCTTTGTTTTGGCTTTTTATACACAGAGAACTTTTCTGTTTCTGTTGCTGAGATATTAACCATGACTTTTGGCCAGGTACCACCGCTATGCTTAGTTCCATGACCTTTGTCAAATGCTGCCTCAACCATCACACAGTCAGTTCCTGTTGGTTCGTAAGGCAGCCTCCTGTTGTCCAAGTCAACAGCTCCATAGCCTTGGTCCCCATATGTCTCTGGGCTGAAGGAGCTGAGACTGTGTTCTGAATTACTATGGCAACTGTGCACTGTGTTCCTACGAGAGTCAACTCGTAATGTGTTACTAGGGAAAGGTTTGTGATCGCAAAATGAAGTGTTGCCCTGATCGCTCTGCTCCTTCTTGCCATCCATGATGTCTGGATTGAAAATGTCGGTCTGGGTTGAGCTGTTGAGTTTCAGATTTCTTTTATTTTGTGCTTGTATCTCTGATGCATGAACTCTACAGTTTGACATTTTTTCTGAATCCTTCAAATTTTCAAATATATTTTGACCGCTCCAAGATGAACTCTGAGGAAAAACCTAAAACAAAAACCACATGTGATCACCTTATTACTGTGGCTGATTTCTGTTTAGTATGAATCATATCCCAGCCTCCTTGATTTATCTATACCTGAATATACACTTAATAATATCTTACAATTCAAAGCACAGAACAACAGATAAAATGAAGCTAGAGAAATTTTAGTAACACTTTCAGAGCAATTCCAAAAGGGCAACTCCACATGGTGGCAAAAGTACTCAACTGAAAGTGAAGGGACCTGCCTTTTACTTCTGCCTCTGACAAGTGATGCCAATAAGAGAAATTTCATTGCCCACCTCCCCTCAAACATTTTGTCTTACTTTCTTAAAACCTCAAGCTCTCTAGATCAGAAATCACAACTCAAAATCCATGTGACAGGCTCAGAATAACAGGATTCTAAACTCAAAAAGCTAAACAGAATACATGTTTTATAGAAATAATCCTGCAAGTCAAAAGGCTTGTACTTAATCTTCATGATAGCAAGAGTTCAATTTTCTGCACAACTCCCTCCTGACAAAAAGCTAACTTTCTTTAGTCAGCAGGCAGTTTATCTTTCACATACAAAAGTGCTGCAGTGCTGAAGCAAAACCCAAGAAGCAGCAAGCAATTGTGGTAGCACTCATTTCATGTAACTAGCAAACAAATGGGAAAGAAGACTGTAAGTCTCATTTCCTACTAGATGGCACAAGAGCCTTACTTTGGAAATAACTGTTCAGGAAGCGTACTACCAGAGAAATGCATCCAAATGGTTGTCTTCTTCCTATTTTGATATACTCATTTTCTTGCATATACTCTTCCTTGAACAACTACAATAATTCTGGCTAAGTTCAAGAGAATTCAGCAAATTTAGCTTCTGCTACTCACCTTCACGAGTGACAGAGTAAGGGAATCCCTACAGTTTCGTAGCAGAGCTTCACATTCAGTAAGTGACTTATTATCTAGTGCAATGCCATTGATCTGCAGATAAAAGAAACCACAACAGCCATCTGTAAATCAGAGGTAATAAGTAGGGAGGATTTAAGGTAGATGATCTCTGAGACAGGGAAAATACTAAGCTACACATGCATATGTGACTGAAGTCTGGTTGATATTTGTGCATTTTCAAGAGCGAAGAATGGGCAACTCCTAAGTCCAGTCTGCTACTCCTGCAGGGACACAGAGTGACACCACCAGTTCACTACACCTCCTGTGTAGTTGTACCAACAGCAAACACCTCCCCTTGCACAGTGCACAAACCACACCCATCCTGTAAGATTGCAAAGGCAGCAGGGACAGACTCCCTCCCCAGAACAGATGACAGCTGTGGTATCACCATTTATAAGACAAGGAATCTCTCATCCAATGAAGGGATGCCTTTTTGGAACTGACCTTTTCTAGTCAGTATAAGAATGACAGATATCATTACATACACATATATATATATATATATATATATATATAAAAAATATATATATATATTAAAGCCAAGTGTGAAGAATAAGCTAATCCTTCTAAAAAAATTCTCATATGAACTCAGGAAATAAGCTGCACATTATATTCATCACACAAAAACATTAATTTAGAATACATATCCAGTGAATTTACAAAAAGGACTTAATACTGCAAAAATAAAAATTAATTGGAATGTTTGGCATCTTAAAGAGTAGCATCAATGATAACACTTCAAAATAAATAAAAATTTAAAAAGGCAAATGGATTTTTAAGACTTACAGCAATTATTCTATCTCCCACAGTAAGGGAACCCTCTTTGGCAGCTGGGCTTCCGGGCACAACAGCAGCAACAAATACTCCATTTTCTAGACTGACCCCACTATCTGAAAGAGATAAAGAAGAATTTGATTCTACAATTCAAATATATTGCTCAAATGGCATGTCTGACCTGTCTGCACAAGAAAGAAACATCACTACAAATCTAGCTGAATCTCAGTTTCTGAAAACCCTTTCAAAGAAATAACAAGACAGGGAAAACAAGGACTTTCAATATCGCAGAAATTAATACAAGCACACAAAGATGGGGTAACTGGGTTTAACAGACTTGCACACTCCCACGAACATTCCAAACAGGCAGTCAACTAGAGACAAGTATTTAAAAAAAGAATCAACTAAAACCCTTCCAAAGACAAAGAGAAAACCTGTACTTAACAAGATGAAGCTATTATCAATAACGGCATTCTTGGTTTGCTTAAAAATAATAACGAAAATTCCTCTCTAGGAGGCTATTAACATGTAAATGTGATTTAAACAATGGCTCAGAGAACATGCACCTTTATGTTAAGCCTTATTTGGCCGAACAAACATGTGCCATTTACATCCATCCTTTATAGTCATTACCTTTATGTCCAGAAACATTGATGTGAAGAGGTGTTATCACTCGCCCACCTAAAGACTTCCTTCTTCGAACCACCATATTAATAACACCTCCTCCATTTAGAACAGCTTTTATAACTTGCTTTTTATCCTTATTGGTAAGATCCACATCATTTATCTTCAGCAGCCAATCATTCACTCTGGTAGATATACAGAATTAGGTAGGTCAGTTATAAGCACACTTTGCTGGACACAGCACATGAATAATGTTCCATGACAAGGCATGCAACAGAGCTGATGTCAATAAAATCATCCTTCATTATCTGGAGTTATCCATTCCTGAAAAAGCATTAAATAGCAGCTAAATGAAAACCAGGACTGCCAGCCTGCACTTCACCAGGAAAAGTATATCCTTAAATCACTAATGATTACTTCTTGTTTAAAAGCAATACTTTGTACTGAGAGGAGTTACTAAAAAGCTTCTATCAATACCAAGAATAGCAGATGGTTCCAAATGATCCCTTGGTCTACTCTCCTTTTCTCTTGCCCTCCCCCTCAATACCTTACCCTCATGTCTTTCCCAAAATTTAAATAAATAGATATAGGTTTGAGGAGATTATAATAATGGAGTAAACAAAGCACAGTGCAACAAAAGAACATTTCAAATTCTTTTGAGTGCCGAGTCAAACAGTGTTTAATTTCTGTAATGCTTTTAGGCATCAGTCTTCTCAGTGTGATTTCCCAACCAACATTAATAACATACACATGGCAAATGATAAAGAAAAAAGAACTTCAAGAAATTAAAATAATGATGACAATTTCCAATATGCTTCGATTATTCATCAAAAAAACAACAGGTATCTTCTAAAGTCAGACCCTACCTTAACCGACCATCAGCAATGCTTCCTTTGTCTACTTTGGTAACGAAGATCCCGCAGTCTCCAGGGAGGTACGGCTCGTTCACACCCTCTGCCACATCAAAACCAAGTGCTTTCAAGTCCATATCATCCTAGTAAATATTAATAACAAGTGATTCCACTGCACTGGCAAACACTGTCTGTTACCAAGAGGCATTACTGCATGTTTGCACGATGTACTTATATTTACAGGGTTCCTGCATCAGGTAAGTTTTCATTTTTTTGTATGTAAATATATAAACTCCCATTTCCATAAGTCTTCTGGCATTAGAATGATCCCTCTTTCTCAGATTAAGGCTTAAATAATACATATGGGGAACTCCACCAAAGAGGAACAGAAAAGCAACTGAACATGTGAAAAAGCCCAGTCAGACTCATATAACCTCTTGTAAGGTACAATATTGGTTGTGCAATAAGAAAACAAGGATGTGTTTCCCAAGAATAGGGAAAAAACAATTGCCAAGGCAAAATTATTAGTTACCAGTTAAAACAGAGGAGATGGCAAGGAACAAAACTGATGGAGCTTATCAGAAGTGCTGAAACAGCTTGGTGAAAGGGGAATTATTATTCCTGAATTTACAGATGGTGATTCTGATGAATCAACTCCAGTTCACCTTATCAATATGTATTTCAAAATATAATAATATTAAATTATATTTTTGTGTCAAAAAAGGAACATATTAATGATTTCGTAGAACACACTGTCAGAACACAGATTGGAAGAGCATAAAAAAAGATGACCCCTGAATACTGCAGTAAAATAAAAGAGATTTATTTGACAGCATTTAATCACTAAAGTTTGTCATTCAGGAATGACAAAGAAATTCTGGTATATACAGAAGCTGTTATAAATGAATCACAGTCTGGAAGACTACCTGTGTATTTTATGTGTTCAAAAAAGTTACCATTAACAATAGGTAACCAAAGATTTCACATAGAAGAGCATACAAGAATTACATACATTGCAGCAAATTAAAAATTTTAGACTACAATGAAAAAAAGTGAAATTACATGGAAAAAAATACTACTAGGATAATGAGACGAAGTAGAGGTTATCTGGATTGCTAAACTTAAGAACCAACCTTAATATGCCAATATAGAAAAGAGATTTAATTTCCTCTACAGACAAGCAAGAGATTAGCTTAGACCTGGGTGCTCTGCAACATTAGAGGTAGGAACTGTTTTTATTTATAATGCATATGAAGAAAATTATAAAGCTTGTGCATAACAGCTTGGTTTTATCAACTACTTTCATGTAGCTGTAACTGCACTTGCTGCCTCCAAGTGCACCTACGCGGTTCCTTGCCAAACAATAAAAAACAAAAGAGATCAAAATAATTTTTTTAATCTTATCTAGTATTCAAAGATTATAATTGGCTTCAGAGCTATGCAATACACAAGACAATGCATGGTACGATTTTACTTACTCTGTCTTTTTCAAATTCTACCACTTCTGTTTCCCATTCCAGAGAATCTGTATCTATGGCTGAGTCATGGGAACTATGGGCCATCAGTTGACGAAATCTGGCCTCCTTTTCCAACTGATTTTCCATCTTTTCCCTAGGCAAAAAAAATTTACTTGCAGACACAGACAACTCCCTTTTAAATAAACTGAAAAATGATGTTAAGATTGTGATGGATATTATATTTGGTTTTCTAAATCAAAAATCCAAGCTGTCAAATATTTCCTTTGGCTTCTGACTTTCCAATATTCTCGGCCTGCTATCAAATTGACTTTCCATTTCTATACATTGTCTTAACATAGTCTTACATTTTTTGCAATATTTTTACATGACTAAGTGCACAACTAGGTTTCTCATATCTTCCAAAATGCATTTAATTTACCCTCAGAAGAACCTCATCAGTATGTTAGGCATGATAAATACCAATGGCAAAACTCTGCCATACACCAGTGAGTAAACAGTTGAGAGGAGCTAAGCTGTAGTTAATATGACTTCAGTCAAAGGATCCCAATATTGCTTAAGTATATTGCACAGCACAAAGCTTACACTACGAGTCTCATTAATAAGATAAAATGGATACTATCCAGCATAATAATTTCCACTATAACTAAAAATATAGGCAATGCTTCTACACACAAGAACATGAATGCCAGATGCCTACAGTTGCAACAACATATGGTTCACTTAAAACCATAGCTAACAAAACAAACTTTAATGCAATTTGGTCATTTCTCTAACATACTTCAGTTCCTTCAGTTCACGAACAGCATCATTTTTCTGCTTTCTCATGTCATCCAGGTTGCGAAGAGCTTCAGCCAAGTCACTCACAGCTCGGTCTCTCTCCCTCCTTAAGTTGTCACACAAAGTTCTTCAAAAGAAAAAGGTTTCAATCTAGTTACTTAAAACCCCATTAAAGTAAACTGGTTTTACCACATTGTATAGTTAATGTAAAATTTCAAAGAGCAGTTTCAAAAGGTTTTTATCTGCAAAATAAAAAAAAGGATAAGAAAGAAAAGAATGACATATGCTAGGTCTTAATTCTTCATCCCTTTCAGAACCTTGTTTCTACTTATCTTCTTTAAACTAGCAGAAAAAAACCTTATTTAAGTATTTTTCTTAGTACCTTAGATATATTTGGTAGCAAATACATTGGATATTTTTTGTGCATGTCCCCACAGGCAAAGAATTATGTGCAGGACTAAAGCTACAGCACGATTATTAGTATAGCATGCCTAAAAGATTGCACAATTGGCTGTTCCTACACAGCAGTGCTGTTAGACTTAAGGATATTTACTGGAGACATTTTAGTTATGAAAGCACAGAAAACGACAAAGATCTTGTAAGGTGCCCTCAACATTTTTTAAAAAATCACCACATGACTGCTAATGCAGAGGAAGTGCTGGCAAAATCCAGCCATCCTAGAACTGCATCAGTGGTGCACCAGCCATTGCAGAGACCACTCAGGTATCATCTAGCAGTTGTTTACCGTATGCTTTCCCTTTCTGCAACAATCTTATCCCGCTCTTGAAAGGCCCAATCCCTCCTACACTTGGCTACTTCTGCTTCCTGGACAGCTTCCTTTAGTTCTTGGGACATTGCCTCATATTGCTTCCGAAGCATTTCAATTTCTTTGTTTGCTCTTTCTATGTCTAGGGTAGCAGAATCTTGTATCTAGGAATTAAGAAACACAGATAAGTATTTTAGGCACAATTTTTAGGTACATATGCACAAACAGCTTTTGCTATCTGTATATTGCCTGATGTATTCAACTCTTATGATTTCATGAAAAATATTCATTTATTTCAGCAGCAACCTTAGGAGGGTTGGGAGGAAAGACAAAACCTGCTGTAATGCATTTCATCCAGTAGCACACAAATTTGTACAACTACGCGAGTAAGAATCCTCACTTGAAAATAACATCAGTGAATGTGTGATAATTCAGAGACGACATTCTGTGCTTCAATCTTGATCTGCTTAGCAGACAGGAAAAACCTTCAAGTATACATAGAAATCAAGGTACACTAACTACCATATGCAACTGCATATAGTATATATAGACAACATATATTTCCTGCATTAACACATGTTATTTACCCTGACACAACAATCCCAAGACTTGGGATTAATACAGGTCCCTTAATTCCAAAGCAATGAAACTGAAGAGCAATGGAATTGAAAGAAAGTTTTTATTTAATGCTTCTTATTTTAGATAAGAATTAGTTTATTCTTAAGTTAACTTGTCCCTCCAAAATTCCCTATTTTGCATAAGAGAGATGCTGACAACAGTAAGACAAATACACAAAGAAAACTCCAAGCTTGCAGCACAATAACACAAGCCAACTACAGCAGTACAGCCCATCAGAAGCTGTGGGCTTGCAAACAACTGTGTGTGGTTAATTTCAAGAATGTAAATGACACTAATGAATATAGACTTACTGACTTACAATTTGGTTAAAATGTAAACTTTTTCTATTTATATTTACAAACAATCTTAATACAAAGCACAACTGCATTTCTTCCAAACAAGAATTTCTGTCAGTATGTCTCGAAGAACATACATGCAAGTGTTTGTATTTTAGAGTGACTTGAGGAAAACAGGGAAGACTCAAAACAAGTTACTGACCTAACTAAGCTAAGAAAGAAAAAGACATCATTAAAGGCATCACTCGCAATACCTGACGGGCTTGATAATATTCCCTTAGCAGATGGTCTCTCTGGATGATAGCTTCTGTTCTCTCTTTCCTGGCAACATCTCTTTCTTCCTTCACTGTCTCTATATCCTTGCAAGCTTGATCAAGTTCCTTCTGGGCCTCAGCTTTGTCCTTCACTTCATGACAGTATTTTTCCAGTAACTCATTCCTCTCACAAATCGCTCGATCTCTTTCCACTAGAGCAGAGTTTAGTTCCTAAAACAAGATCCATTGTTTGTAGTAGGTTAAGTTCAGAAGGAAATAGTTCATCTTTCCAATTGAATACATGTCATGACACCTTAAAAGCCTAGAGAGTTTACCACTAATGTTCTGAAAAATGGGGGCAGGTCACATTACATACAAGTAAGTACTAGCAAAGAATATTAAATGCGGAATTAAAAATATCACACCATCACATGAGCACAGTGCTTTGTCAAAAGTAAGCAAGATTCTGGGAGCACTGATAGCTTTGAGGAACCTAAATGAGAAAAGGTTGTTAACCAGATAGACTTGGTGGTTTTTTTTAAAAAATGTTGTTAAATATATCAAAGGGTAAGAATATATTACAAATATTTTTAAACAACTGCTTCAGTTTTACAGGACTGAAATAATTTAGACAACTTAGCCACATAAGCATCTTACAACTTCTCCATAATTTTTAAAGGAACATTAAAGTTCTATGCTATTAAGATAGCAATGTGTTACAGAATGTTGAAGATAAAACTACAATATTCTATGAAGCGAATGACAGTACTTCTTAAGTGTGGAATTCAACTGCATTGTAATAAAAAGATAAGGCAAATGGAGAAGTGTTTGAAAATAATATCTACCCTTCTAAAATTATTTAAATTAGACTCCCATTAGAAGAATGGGTCATTGAAACAATCCAGTTTCATGTCACTACATTTTCAGATGGCTCAGGTCTCTAGAAGCATTCAGTCAATGGCTACAAGGAAGTCCTCCTACACAGAGGCGCCCCTAGCTGGAAACTACTGATGTTTTGATTGCTAAAAGCTCGCCAGAGACAGCTGGCATCTCAAAAGCAAAAGAAAGAAACAGTTGAAGTGCTTAAGGATAGAAAGACATCACGTCATAAACTGATTTTCATTTTATTTACTTCTACAGTTTGCAAAGAATAAAACTGAATATTTAAAGCACAGTTGACAATTGCATTTTGCTGTACTAACAGAATTATTTTGGAGATGTGCATCTAAGGAAGGCTAGTCAGACTTTTAACAATGACATTAGGAGTGCCATTTTTGCTCTAGAGCAGGTGAAGAGCACTGAATTAATGACTCACTCTGTAAGTGAATCTCAATTACCATAACGCCCAAGTGCTTTCAACACCAGTAAGACCTTCCTTGCTCAATAACTCTGAGCTCAACTGTCTGTCAAATTCCTCAACTGTCTGTTGTTGCAGGCTAGTTTTAGTAATGAAACCAGCATTTTGCACAGTTTAACTACAGATTGTATAAAATGTGCATTCAAATGTTTGCATAAAACTTACACAATAATATTATACTCTTTTCCCACAAGTAGCTGAAAGTCACCAAGGCAGAGGGAGCTCTCAGCAAGACCATCACTAAACAAGAATTTACAGTCCTTCAAAGTGTTTGGAAAAAATGCACACTACCACAGTTTAATTCAGTATGCTCAATATAAACCGTCTGAATAGGAGCAGCCATTGCCTCTGGTGGTCAGTGATAACATTTCACCTCTGACTTTTTCCTGTATTTGCACAAAATTACAACTACACAGCACAGGGGAATGCACCATTTGGCACTGACTAGAACAGCTTCTGTTTGATAACAGTAGAGCAGTTTGAGTTGAATGATTCTGAATTTGTGAATTATTTTAATGTTTTAAGGAAGTTCTCATATCTGAATATAATATAAGGACAAAATATTACAGATCTGTTAAGCTGAGGAGAAAACCAACTATCACTGAAATGAAATATAACATTTTAAGTATTTGCCAGAGTAAAAGATTATGCCAAACGAAAAAACACCATTGGAGAAAGGAGAGGGGGAAATCTCTAGCATCCAATCCCTGGTTTTGATTGGGTGAGTTAATGAGAACTTAATCCAGAATTGTCCATTAGTGCAAAAATGAGATTTCTTCTATCATTTATAAATACCAAATTAGTACATTTTAGATGTCTATTAAACCAATAAGTTTGGGCATGTGTGACTAATAAAAGCTTACATGTCTAACTTGGAATTAACTGTCTGACCTCAGCAGTAGCTGCCCAGATATAATGCTTTAAAAAAAAAAAAAAATCAACCTCTTCTTCATTTCAGTTGCTTTACAATTTCTCTAGGACACCAAAGATGCACTAGCAAACACGAGCTTCAGGAAAGAAATTACATTTAAAATTACCTTAATGAGCTCAGTGCTGCTTTAAGCAATCAATGAGCACTACGTAATAGAGCACTTAGAGGTGCCATATATCACAAGAAAAGTGAAAACCACTAAGTTGCCTTTTCAGAGAGCAGCAGAACAGCTATGCACTGAGAGGGTAATCCCACTTACAGGGGACATACTTCAGGATACTATTTCAAGTTTAATCGATACATTGATCTATACATTTTTTTAAATTTCAAACATTTCCTTAACAGCTCTACAAAATCCTTTATGCATTGAACACAGCTGCAGCAATCTAGTACTATGTGATACAAGAACATACTTCTTTACAAGCAGAAGAGTCATAGCTACAGGAAAGAAAAACAGGAACAAAAAGACAACTCAAGTATGGTATTTTACACCTTTCAGAATATTATAGCAGCAGTTATTTCTGATTTCTGAAGGGCCAGTTCTGGGAGTGAAGAAAAGCACGTGTCTCTGCCTTGCCAGCACAACACTCCCCAGTCCTAGGCTCTTGCTGACTCTTGCTCAAACACCCCTTTAAGTCAATACTCATGCATTTAAAATTTTAATTCCCTATCCTTTAAGGCACTTGGGAAAATTACTCATAGTGCCACAATGACAGATATAACAAATTATAACAGAATGACTAATTGTGGCTATTTCCGTGAGTATTCCTAACTTACCCTGATCCCACTGAAATCAGTAGATATTTTGATTGGCTTAAATGCTTTGATGAAAGTAGAAGAGGTATGAAATATATTAAAACCTCACTCACTGTAGAGCTGAATTACTGAGCTGACAAATATGCAGGGTTGGAAAATATGACTTCTTAAAACCAGAATTTAGTCATACTTAGAAGCTCTGATGCCACATGTCACAGTTCACTTATGTTCCTCAAAAACTTGTGTTATTTATTTAAAAGAAAGCTCCACCTTTGATTTTTTATAAGAATATTTTTTTCAGATGTAATGCTGTGAAAAGAGTAAAGTAAGACTTACAGGCAATGGAATACATTTGCTTGTATCTATTTCATGCTGAATTAAGTATTTGTAAACCAAATAGTAAAGTGAATACATGTCAGCAGAAATGAAACTGAGCGGCAAACTGTGTTCTGCAAATCGTAACAGCTTCATTCTGACATGGCTGAGATATAAGCATTTCAAGAACATACTGCTGAAAAATAGAAACCTCTGGTTTTACACACTTTAAGTCATGCCTGAATTCTGAAGAAAAAAAATCTTCAAAATATCCCCTTTAACTTATAGGCAGTAGAAGGGCAAATGAGTAAGAACATGCATGTCAGCACAGGCTTTGCGTAAGTATTTGAGATGACTTGATCATGTACCGTCTTAAGTCACAGCAGATAGCATCCAGTGGTTCCTGCAGAGGTTAAAAGTTTAAAATAATGAATATTTAGAGCTATATTATTATAGGAAGCATTACTTAACACAGCAAAGGAAAGGCTTTATAATATGCAGGACAGAATTAAGTCAAGTATATAGCAAATTTCAACTGGCAGCTACTCTACTCAAACATGGAAATTGACAGTAAAAAGGACTGGTATAGGAAAACATCAGAACACAATTTCCTCTTTGCAGTGGATTCCTATTTTCCATTAGTCAGTTATACATTCCTGATTCCAGCATCAACAACATACACTAATTTCCCTTCCCCACCAAAACAATAGCTTAGTACCTGTCTTAAAGCTTCCATCTCTTCACTGGCCACTCGCTTCTCAGAAGAAGTGTTCTTCAGCTTGGACTCAGCAACCTCCAGTTCTGTTTGAAGCTTATCTACCTCTTTGATTACTTGATCTCTCTCACTCATTATGAGGCGGTACTCATTGAAAACCGAATCCCTTTCTTCCTTGTATTTTTCTGCATCCTTGGCTGCTTTTAGCTGCATTGTTTTGAACCTTGTCACCTCTGACTGTAATCGCTCCATCTCTCTCTGCAACTCTTTGTTCTGTGCTGTGGCGTTGCTTAGTTCCTGCTGTACTGATTCAAACCTGAAAGGAAGTGGAAACACTAGCAAGACACTTGTCCCTCATTTTCATACATTAAGGATTTGGCTGGGTAACCAAATGTATCCATAGGTAAAACATAATCACAGAGGACTTGTTAGAAAATGTATTCTCTGTGCTGCAAAATAACCACTGCTTTAGGAATCTTGGTGAACCTTAAGGAATATTACAGAACCTCTTTAAGGACTGAACCGTAACTATTATAAGGAATGATTTACGAATGTGGAGAAAACCATTTTTGGCTTTGGTCTGTGGGCATTGTGTATCACCCCTAACAGTCAATGAGAATGTTCTTAACACACTTGTGGATGCTCTCTGCAGTCCTCGTGTGTGCTGATGCCCTTCCTACCCCATATGGTTAACTGTGTAGGCTTGGTATCAAGGAGCAGAGAGAATGTAAGTGTGCTATGAGTGTCTGTGCCCTTCTATTTTAACATGTGTGCTGCTCTCAGCAGCATCTTCTCAGGGAAGCAAGGCTCCCAAACACCTGCAGCCAGAGAACTCTGTTGCCAGCCCAAAGCCCTGTCTCAAAGTCCCCCACAGTCTGCAACTCTAATACCATGAAAAGTTTGGCTTGAGATGCTACTCATTTGCAAAACACATTTAGAAATTATATTACCTTACTGATTTGCTTTTAATATTTAAATAAGGAGATATATATATACAGGCTTGCCATGAGTTAAAGAATTTGTTTGGAACAAAGTCTCAGGTTTAACAAAATTCTGGTTATATTTGACTCCTGTATCTACAACTAAAAATAAACATAGGTTGAAAAGCAGAGTATTTATTTCTCACACAAGCTAAACAATGGTTAAAATTCCTCATATAATTCCAAAACTGTAAATTGGAAACCCTTTCCTTAAGAAAATGCACCATTTCTCCAAATTAGCATCCCCATCACACATTCTAGAACCTTACAGAAAATTTTATATAAATACACATGCTCACTCACTACAACAAGATTACATACACTAGAGGAAAATTTTAGAAAAAATATTAGAAAGGTATTTGTGATTCTAGCACAATGGAAATAAGATGCTACATTACAATTGATAGGTTAAAGGTATGAAAATTCAGCTATACCTCCTAAGAGAGGATGAATATTGCTGCTGGAAATGAATTGCTGTGTCCCTTTGCTTCATGAGCATGTCAATCTGTTTCTGGAGACGTCTGTTCTCCTCCTCAGCCTGTTCCAGGCGGCTCAGATCTGTGTTGTGACTCGCAATCTTCTCGTTGTACCGTTTCCTCAGGGCATCGTAGTCCTTCTTCACTCCCTCCAGCTTGTCCATGGCTGTATCGTAAAGTTTATTTAGTATCTCTGATGATCCATTTTGCTTCATAACCTTAAAAAAATGCCAGAAACTCTATCAATAACCTTTACAGTTAATCAGTTCAAGAAATTTAATTTAAAATATATACATACGAAACAAAATTAGAACAAAAATATATAGACCGATTTTAGTAATCATTCTTTTTAATGACTGAGGAAATGCTGAACTTCTTTTAAGTGCCACTGTTACTCTAAGCATTATTACCTCTGCTTTCTGTTGAGTTAAAAGTCTGCTTTATCACAAGGGCACAAGTGCATGAAAATCTCTCTCTTATGGCAATGAACCTCTATTAAACCATGTTGTTTTTGAAGTACTTGTAGTTTTACCAAGAAGCAATCACCACGATGATAGTGGTAATTCAGGAGATGCCCACGAGGTGGCGTTCACGGCAGGTTGCTCGCACCCTCAGAACGAATTCAGTAATAAAAAGCCCAACGAAAATATAATCTATCCAAAAGACGTTATACACTCGGGCATATTATTTTAATATTCATACAATATTTCATCTGAGAATTTCCCACAGAGGTTTGTATTTCAAAAAGCATATATAAAAAATGAACAGGAAGAAAAAAATTCATTTAAACATAAATAAAGCCTGACTTGAATCTTAGTTTTAAATTAATTTATATCAACGTAGGAATCTTGCTGTAAATTGCAACACTGATGATACATGACCAGCAACAACATAAGAATGTCCTAATAAGCATCAGCAAATCTAGTCCTTGTTCATTCTCAAAAGGCAAAAAATATGCCTGAAATAAAACAGTAAGCCTTTTTTTGCCTATGCTCCTTTTTTCTGGTTTTGTCTTTTAAATTGAAACCTGGCCCTCATGGAGCAGTGGGAAGAAACAGGAATGCACTATATAGAGAGTTGCCAGGAATTATGTAATACTAACATTAGCCTACAGAGGTATGTCCCTATCTGAAAATAAAGAAGTATTAAAGAACTAGAAGGAAAACAGAAGGTAATACGAGCACTGTAAAAATTTGAAACCCAACACAGAGCAGCTATCCTGCACAAATTGGCTGCTCATCTTTCGTGTCTTATATTCGAGTAAGGACCAGTTCCTGAACATGGAGGAACCTGGATGCCGGCAGAGCAGAAGGGAAGGGCAGGGCAAGAGGCTGCCCACTCTTCACTGCCCAGAGGTAAAGGCTAACAACTGTCACTGGTAATAAACCACTTTGCCACACAGGCAAGATAACAGAACAGAGACAAAGGTTCTGCAGCCTGACACCGGTCTCCTTAAACTAATCAGGATGTATAAAAGTGGCCCTGGAACAAGACTGCACTTGGGCTATTTCCACACACATCCCAATGCTCAATGGATTCAGCAGCACAGCCCGCACAGAGCTGGACACATGATTAGCCAGCATGCTTCAGTGAACCCTTTCAGATAAGCTGAACACGTGGTAAACTGTAGGCATATGTAAAATGGAAATAAAAAATGCAAAAATTTAAACCCACTCAAGAAAGCCATTTTCCTGAAGACTACTTCTCAAAAGAGATCAACAACAGCTTTGAGAACAAATTATTTAGGAATTCAAACAAACCACTTCTCACTGTCTAAAGCATATATAGAAGGTATTTATGTTGAAAACATACACAATAATTAAAGAAGGATTAACACACAAGAAATTTGATGGAATTCAGCATAAACTTGCTAACACAGACCTGCCAGAGGAAGATGGACACACCAGTGCAATAAACATCTCCCATTCAAAACCCCAGTGAAAGAAAGTAAATAGTCCCAGCTGGGCCAAGGAACACAGCCACAGCAACATGAAACTCCATATGTGAGCAGCAGAAAGTTAAGCTGGTCAGCTGCTACACAGCAAATCCATGACAATCCCACACAAAGAGTAATTTGATCAAAAGCTCTAGCTCTCTGAGGCCACCAAGATGTATTTTGTCATGGCCTGACAACAAAACAACACGTCAGAGGGATCAACAGAGAGTTAGACTAATTCATACGAGAAGTTACAGGGACAAGATAAGACTTTTGGCACCCCTTCAAGACACCATGAATCACTCTGACAAGCTGAGAAATGGAGTTAGACGATTTTCCCACTAAGAGTCACATACATCATTTTCTTTAAAGTTTAATCATGATGTTGACATAAGACTGGATTTCTTTAAATCAATCCTGACAATGATACATCAGCATCCTTCTGCACTTCCAGATAATTCCAAGCTTCAGGACAGAAGGCAAAATAAAATAGCCTTCTCTCAGAGGTTTTGCATCCCTGCTTTGCAGACTGGGAAACTGAGGCAGCACAGACCAATTAAGCTATTTGCCCAGGCTGACACAGTAAATCATTTCTGCTATCTTCTGAACCAAGTCACTAAGCAGTTTCACACCAGAACTCAAAAGACAGTGTTAGAAAAATGGATAAAAAGGAAGAACCAATCTTCACTCCTCTTTGCACCACCTTCAAGCACCTCCTAAAGTACCATACAGCACATCCAGCTTGCTTTGACCTTTGCCCCTCCTGCCCTAGCAAATAATTATTTTGGCTTGCATAGATTTTGCTTCTGCAGCCTAATGTTTGACTTGCAAGTTTGCCCTGTGAATCAGCCTACACACAGCGAACCCAGATACTCTGTTTAACCATTCCACATGGCACTGTAACAATTCTAACTAAATGAACAAACTTTTTCCTAGGTGAACAGTGGACCTGATACAACCAGCTGCTCCTTAGCATTACTCTTTTTTAAATGTTCAGAATATGTAAACAACACTGAGACAGCCTGTGATACAAAGTTCTGAAATGTCCAACTCTTCCAGTCTTGAGTTTTGTCTCTTTTTGTTTCAAGTTCAAAAACATGAATCAACCTTTTGTGATTCTTCCCAAAAAAATCAACAACAAACATTACAAAGTTTAAAGTAAGCCCTGTCCCATAAAATACCCTAGGAAAACAGTCATCTTTTGCATCTCTTTGCAACTTTAAGGCAGATTTCTGATGCCTTTCTACCCATTTAAAAAAAATATATCATGCCAATGCCATCTTCATGTACACTTTTTCATCTCTGCATTTAAATACTCCTTATTCTGTTTTTTTTTTTTTTTTTTTTCCCAGCTAGACAAAGAAAATCAATTAGTAATCAAGATGTCATTGTCTCCCCTAATACTGTACAAGGCAAGGAGGCTGTTTGGGACCCAGTAAGACACTCAAGGCAGCAAAGCTGCACATTCCCATTTCTCCAGGAAAGGAAGAAGCCAGGATCTCCTCCAGCACACACACTCCAGGCCATGGCTCACCTGCTGCTGCTGGCTGCGCAGGTCTGTTATCTCCTTCTGATCCTCATCGTGGAGCCTCTTCATCTCCTCACAAGACTGCTGCAGGTGGTTGTGCTCCCTCACCAGCTGTGTGTTCTTCCTCTTCAGGGTATCCATGTCCTCCTTCAGCTGGGACTGGTCACTCAGCAGCCGACTGTGCAACGTGCTGGCAGGGCACACAAAAAACGCTCTTAGAGGCCAACTTGCAAGGACAAAGTCCTGGAGTAATTCATTTCAAGCATGAGTTTCCTACCAAGAAAGCAGGTCAAACTAACTCAATTCTGCATATTTGTGTATTGCAAGCACCAGGAAAAAAAGCAACACCAGAAACAAAATGGGACTTAAGTGTCAAAATACACAGACATACACAGCACACTTAAACCTCATCAGAAGAGATATGGATTTACGCCGCCTGTCAATGCCATTTCATAACCATTAAAAGCAGGCAGACAAACACGAATAGCATAATATGATGATTCCTGAGATAATAGCCATTATCCCACCAATCATTTCCACTTTCTTTTGAGCTCCTCAGCTGAGCAGTAGCTAAACAAAACACAGATGAAAATGACAAAAATCTCCTTCTGTGCTACTGTTTTAAAAACAAAAATACCACCAAACTATCAAAAAAACTCCACAACCAAGAAAACCACACTATGTGTGTTTCAACTACATGCAAGATAAAAATTTCCTCCAAAGTTCACTATACCAGCTATAATTATTGAAAGAAATACACTTTCACTTAAATAACTGAAAGCCACATGAGGAGGCTATAATTCAGATTGAAATTCAAGCTACAAACCTAAAATTAGACTAAACCAATTCTGAAAAAGAGCAGATAAGTCAACTGAATGTATTTTACTACTACAGATCAGAAATTAAGTTTTGGATACTGACAAGTATTTCTATTGTTGAAACAAAACAATTCTACTTAAACTCTCATACTTGCTGGTAAATATTTACATATGTATTTATATATAAAAATTTGTGTTCTAAGTTATGTTGTATTTCTTCCTTATAAAGTGAAATACCAATGTTTCCTGTACAGCATGATCAAAGCATTAAAAATTTCCTGAAAATTAGAACAACCTGTTAAAAAAAAAAAACATTTTCACAAATTATATTCCCACAATTAAGCATATGTAATCTTTACATGTAGGTTACTAATCTGATGTCATCAGAGCAAATGATAAAGTCTTTAGAAGGCAAACTTTTTTCAAAGAAAAGAACACAGGGTTTTAACAACTATTGCAGGAGATAATAACAGTTGAATTACATCTGTGTTAAAACTTACACAGATCTTTACAAGAGCTATCACAATTAAAAGAGAGTAAGAAATTCCATCCTCTTGAATTATATTCTGCTCTCTAGCTTGACAGTAAAACTGTTAGATGGCAACTTCAAATCAGTAATCAGGCTTTCTTTTTTGATCCCATGAACACATTGGGGATTCCTATCTCAAATTCCTAAAAATAAAACCAGCAGTCCATACTTGATCATTTCAAATTGGCCAGAAATGTTTTATCTGATGCAAGCATTCATCTTGCAATTGAAGTGGAAAAACAGCATTAAAAAATCACTTGATTACCATGTTCTAATACTATTTGATCTAGCACAGACTGGTAAACTCTTACCTTGTACAGCTTGACTAATACTTACTGATAAAAATCTGCCTCTTTTGCTGCTTCTTCACACCTTTTCAGTGTCTTGGTGTGCTGGTTCTGCAGAGACTGTAGGTCTGACATGGCCTTCATACACTGAATCTTCAGCCTTTCATAATCATGATTTGGTTTTGGACTAGGCCTAGCATAGGAAAAGAATATGGGGTCAAACATTAGGTACTAAAGTGAATGGAAAGCCTGGGAAATTATTATCCAATGAAAAAATGCTATTGCACAGCGGTTGGTATTTAGGTTCTAATATGGGGTAATTTAAATACTGACCAGTTCCTTTAAAATGCAACCACTAATAAAAAGTCACTGACTTGAACTTGTATTAGTTTTATATTGCAATATAACATCTAATAATGGGATGATTCTGTCTAATTATCACTAACATGGTCAAAAATAGTACTGAACCTTCATGTCCCTCTCTTCTGAGCAGCAACACTACCACAGAACAGAACTTTCATTGATACAAGAATGAGTCCATCACATGTGGTGGCTTTCCTGGGCCACCACATTCAACTTGCAGTGATAAAGCCCAGACCTGCAGTGAGGGTTATTAGAAATCTCCAACACAATATAATCTCCAACAAGCATTTTTCAGTAAACTGAACAAAATAAAAGCCAAAATCAGTCAAAATAAATTTTTTACTCAAATTTTTTTTGGATGATTGGGAGAGAAATTTTTAAAATAATCTACATGGTCAAGCAATTGACAGCATAGATTATGTCTAGAATGTATGGTACTTGTACATGATGCCTTTTTTGTAGATTAGAATTAAACAGATTTGTATATCGTGCTAGAAAGTAAATTAGCAGGATTATATCTTGTTGCTTTGTAGCACACTTCTTGCTTTATAAGCTTCTTAAAGAGACTCTGAATTGAACTGTTCCTTCTCTGTACAGTCACAGGATTTTTTTGCACCATTGAATTTTCTAGTTTCAAAACAATGCTTCTGACATCTGCCCCTGTATCATCTCCTGAGTCTCTTATAACCCCACAGGCAATGATAAAAAAAACAAGCAAACCATCAAAAGAGGAAACTAATGCCTCTGAAAGAAAACGATTGCTTTCTAATTTAACTCTGCTTGTAACAGATTTGCTCCATTGCTGCACAGATCACTCTTCTTCCCTCAAACCTCAAACTCCCCCGAATGGCTTCTCTGTAAGCACAGCCTGAAATGCAATCAGAATTTTCTTTGCTTCATACAAAAAACAGCAACATGGATTCTGGAATTGAAATGCAGCTGGCAATTGAATCAAAATGAAAATGGTTTTGCACTACTGAAGTGGTGACAGTTGTTAAAAAAATAATAATAAAAAATCAAAAAAAGAAATGCCAGCCACATCTGGTTCACAGATTTTCTGGAGATATGTGTATGATATAAGGTACTTTTGGCAACTCAGTTGCATCTGGGCTGCTGAATAGTGAGACCTTCAGTTGTAATTCTTCCTTTTCTCCTTTCTCAAGGGAATTGCTTCTGGGGAAAAACAAAACAGAAACTCTTTCCTGGATCAATAAACTTTACCAACAATTAAAATCCAAAATCATGTGAAGAAACCAAATGTTCAAGTCATGCTTACAGGGATGTCTTTTACAGTATTTTTTAATTCCTTCTTGAGGGGTATCAAAAGCAGTATGTTACTCACACAGTATTACAGAAATCCCTGCAATTAGTGAAGGGTTATTCTTTTAAAATACAGACGTAGTTAGCAGAAGTTCAACTTGATTTGAAATGTTTACACCCTTGACAGAATCACTAAAACCCAAGTTATTGATTTAAATTAGACCTTAGGGTGAAATTATTGAAAGCAGATACCATCTGTCCACCACACTCTTAAATGACAGCATTAATTGGAATACAGTTTAACTCTCAGTTGTAACATTAAGCTTACTGAGACCTATTAACAGATGCTCACATTAAACTATTAGGCCAGTCTGAAAGCTATAGTGAAACTTGTTCTACAAGTCTAAAACCCATCACATATGTTTCATATATTGCTGAAGTAACACTGACGTTATTCTAAAAAAAACCAACCAACCAAACAAAAACCCACAACCAAAACCAACCAACCCCCAAACCAACATTAAAAAACCCAACAAACCACCTATAAGTATATGGAAACCACAAGTTAGCCAACCTACACAATGAGGAAGGACCAACAATGCCACGAATAACATTCTGCATTCCACCTCATATGAAATAAAAGCCACATGGATATCCTAGGCCATATGTTCCACACTGCTGTTCCAAAGCTTTATGTCTCCACAAGAAAAACAGGAATAAGAGAAGAAGGAATATTGATCAGAAGTCAAAAATCAAAACTATTGCAGGACAACAGTCCATTCAACTACATGTAGTGGCTGACTCTTGTTTAAGCAAGACCACCACAGATTTATGCTAAAATGCCTCAAAAAAAAAAACCCCAAAAAATTACCATTTCAATAAAGGAGAAGTATCAGTTACTACTTTGGAAGCACTTGTTCAAACATTAACAAAATTTAAAATGCAAGTGTCAAAGGCCCCACTGTTTTTTCTGATATTTGTATAAGAAATTCAAAAATCCTTCATGCTATAGTGGAATTACCCTGGCCATTAAATAAGGCCACAGTGAGACTGATATTTACATGTATCTGATGCTCACATAAAAGCTAATGCCAACCACAGGTCCAATTTTGTGGGCAATCCTACCTAACACCTTCTAAGGAGTTATCATTTACTATTGTAACTGCAACAACAATTATAAATTACACATGAAAGAATCTCTTATGAAAGACAATTTTCAGAGAGTTTATTTATGTTGTGGTTCTCTTCTACTGTTATTATTATGTGAATATTAACAGCAGGTTTAAGTCTATACAGTGCAACTTGAGCATGCTAGGTTACTTGGTCAAATCTTCACCTAATCTCCAGCACACATACAGTCACTGTCAATCCACAGGCACAGCATGAGCAATCCTACTCCTGTCCAGCAGGATGGCACATGCTGATCTGATTCAGCACATCACAATCCACTGCTGTGGCTCCTCTGCCACTGCTCTAGACTTAGTCAACATTTGCTTTGGAAAACAGCTCTCTGTTTTGCAACCTCCTCAGCCAGCACAGTCCAGACTGCAAATGTGCTGTGAGCTATTGTGAAGCATCCAAGGTGATGTGCCAAGGTCTGCCCCTGCACCACCTGTGTTTGGTACAGCCATAGTTACAGCAGCACACACAGCCAGGAAAATAAAGCCAGGGTAGTAAAAGCCACCACCCATATCATCATCTCTCAGCTTTCACACTTCAGTATTAACAGTTTACCAAGTTTGGGCTTTGATTCCTGGAGGGATGAAGATTAGTTTTATAAGAGTAAAGAACTCAAAAAGTAAAACAAATACCAGTAAGATTTCAAAAAACATAAATGTATATGCAGATGGGAGCAGTAGTTGCTTTTACACTGAAGGAAAAGAATGTCAACTAATAATCTTCATTAATTTCCCACTCTTGAAATATTTGATTGTTTGGAAGCCAGCATTCTCCATCTAATATGTACTGTCCAGGGACTGCCTAAATACAAGGTTTACTTTGATGGGGTGTTCTGGAAGCTGTAAACATTCATGTTTTATACAACATACAAATCCTACACTGAAAGCAAAGGATTGATTTGAGAAAGAGAAAACTAGGGCAGGGTAGAGGACAGCTCATCAGAACTTTATTAATAGCATCCTGGATTATGCAGAAGATTATTGCGAGCTATAAAATCCTCCATGCCTAAGCTCTAGTAACTTCAAAGAAGAAATCATTCTATTTAACTAACTGGAAGCTGAGCAGAAGATGTTGATATTTGACAATCTTTTTCTTTCCCATCCCCACAATGCTTTGAGATGGTTACAGAGAACATGATGCTCTTAAAGGAGCTCTCAGAACTCAAGGAGGGACGAAGGAGGCATTAAGATGAGAAGCTACAAAGTTTATAAAATCTCCAGATTCTCTCAATGCCAGCTCACTGGTTCAAATCTTAACCGTCTCATAGAGACAAAAAATTTAATTAACCACCTGACCTCATACAGATACAGCTGATTAAGTAACAAACAACAACAACATTAAAGTTCAGAAAAGGTACACATGAAGGCAACACCTCCCAGAAAATCTGTTCTTTGCTCTTATTTCATATTCAGTGACACACATTTTTTTTCCAAGGCTCTATACCTGTAGAGGCAAAAAGTGCTCAGTGTATCCAGACACAGCAGATCTTTAACCCTTCAAAATAAACTAATTCTATTACCTACCCAATAAAACCCTTATTTATAATTAACTCATACTTGGACTACCATCTTCCTCATAGCATGTCAGCCCCTAAGTTAGAATGAGCTTGACAAGCCTGTTGGCTGTTAAATGACTTTAAAAGCATGTTCAGTGGAGGAGAATTCCTTATTCTCAACATATTTCTGCTACAAGTTCCCCAACATATGTATACCAGAAAGCCGATCTTCTAAAAATCACTTACTCCACTCAGCAGAAATCCAAACTCCTCTCTTTACAGAAGCATAGGAATAGCTGAGATTTTTTTTCCTCTCCTCATTTCTGTTCTCCAGCCAAGTATTCCGAGCTATTTCCCTTTCTTCTTTCTTGTTTTCAAAACACCAAATACTTCATCCACTGTCTTCTTTCTCTTCCTACAACAAAGCCCATTAAGCCTAAGCAACTTCTTTGCTTGCTTTTCTCAACACAGATGAAACCTTTTCTCCTCAGTCCCACAGAAAAAATGCTGGACAAAGTGGGATAGGCACTCAACAGGAAGTGTTGAAACACAGATGTAGTAGCCACTTCACCAGGATGCAAGCAGGTTATAAGCAGTATGTATACATTGCAAGCTCCTTAATGCTTTCCAGGCAAGCAGGTGTCAAGGCACTTGAAAACACTACTAAAGGCTAAGTGAAAATGCTACATTTCCTTTCTGTTTACCTGCAGTCATCGAAGGTTGACCCAGGAGATGAAAGTGCAAGTTGCTTGCGCAGCTCATCCCTCTCTCGAGTCACCTGACGGAGCTGATATAAAATAGTCTCCAGCTTCTCACTCATTTGTCTCGTGTCTATCACAGGTGGTGGAGATGATGCTTTACCAGTCGTACCTGATGAAGAGAGAAATACTTGGCAGTGAGCAAATGCCTCAAAAGAACAATACAACTTCACTAAAGAAGTGAACACTTATGTTAAAAAACCTGTATTTCTGTCTGCAGAATCCTGTTCAAAAATGAAGCAATTCATCTAAGTTTTCACCAATGAGTTGAAAGAAGAATAACTCCAGTCAGATCCCATGCTAGCAGAAAGGCCCTGTGTTGCAAGTTCAGTTTGCATGGGTAGGTTCCTTGCTTACTCAGGAACTTGCAAGCAGCTTAAAAGGCAAGGCAAGATAGCAGTAACAATTATAAAGACCTCAGAAACTGACATACTGACAAAGTCATAGGCAAAAAAGTTATTTAAAATAAAGAACAATGCTCATGCTGGGGAAAAAAAAAAAAAAACAACCAGTAAAATTCACTCACATCAACTTATTCCAGAGATAGCAAAGAAACTGCCCCAGCACAGGGGCTCTTTTCCTCTTCCTTTTTCTAGCAACACAGAAATACCATTCTGCCATGGGCTACAGAAAACATTTACTTTTAATGCAATTCTGTGCTTTCATATGTCACAATTTCTCAGTCTAGTATGTGAAGTTACGGATTTCACTTAACAACAAATCATGAAAACTGGCCTTCATTTTTAACAACACTGGCTAACACAAACACATTACAATCACTGCAACTGGACTACACATCATATTTCCTCTAAGGGGCAGTCATACTTTAAAGTGTTTTGTGGGACTTTTTAATTCTCAGCTTTCCTAATATTAGAGCTGAACAATGATGGCTACTGTCCTCTCAAAGGAGACAAAGTTGTCTCCTTCCCAAGAGAAGAGAGTCTGGTATACCACTTCCTAACAACTGCTGACAAGTAATTCAACTCTAATCTTAGTTCTGCTCATTTAAAATTAAGTTGTGAATGTAGTTTTGCTCATGTGTCTCTCAGACACATGAGAACAGACTCAAAAGATACAGGTCACAGATGTAAAAGTTAAAGGTTTAAACATATACAGGTGATTCTACCCAAAAGAGAAATTTTAGAAATAGTTTGCAAAATTATACAACTGAAACAAGTTGCTGACATAGCTATTAACTTGTTAGGATGTACCTTTATTAGGCCTTTTTTTAGTTAATTAAGCAACAACACAATAGAAAAACAATGCTCTCCACTCGTTGTCTTTTCAAATAAAGAAAATCAAAATTATTTCACTGGACCAAATGCTAATGAATTACAAGGACTGGCTTTTTATCCCTAAGTCCAGTTCATGAAGGTATTGCAGAAGGTAAAAACCCCCTCCAGCTTTCCAACAAAACTACCTGTGCTTTGAAGTTCACACACCAAAATAACTGCAGTGTCAGGACTATCATATGTACAGCATCTACAATAAGAGGATCCCTGGTTTTATACCTTCCAGCTGCTACTATAATGAGAATTTATGAGCACAGACTGTTCTTTTTAATCTAACTATTGTCTAATAATGTATGCAAACACTCTAATAGCAAACCAATGGAAAAAAAATAGCAGGAAGAACGTGCATTCTGGAAAAAGACTGAATCACTCTCAATTCTCAAGAAGTCTCAATGCAGGCTGCTTTTCTTACTACTTTGTTTCACTCCTGCGTCCAGACAAAGCCCCTTCATCCATAAGGACTAAGGATTTCACACTTCCAAATGGAAGTTATCCTTTCTTTTAGATGAGAAATATTCTACATATTTTTATGGCAAGAAACCAGTAATAATACACGATACAGGGGATATAGAGAATAAAAGGAAGTAGGTACAAAACGTCAGAACATGTATTCATTTGAAACAGTTTGGACACATCAAAGAAGAAGGAATTTCATAAACTAAAAGGTAAAGGCAGACAAATCAAATTCAGGTACTAAGAAGCTGCATGGTCTTTAATAAATTCAGTGGCGACCGGCACATCATCTCACTTGAGCTGGCACATCAGAGGATGTGTAACATGGAAAAAATCTCCTTCTCATCCTTACAGAGAGGTTCAAAAGCTTATGTCATCCTAGGGCTGTTTGCAAGCAAAACAGATGAACAGGATGCAAGAGGTCAAGAGGAAGGAGGAAATGAATCAGGAAGGCCGCTGTGCTTTACAGGGAGGAAAGGGCACTGGATGAACAATGTCCATCACCAGTATCAGTGCTAACCCAGCAGCAGTCCCATGGACAATGTCTGCTACACAAGACCTAGACAGGCACCCAGCGACTGCCCTGGGGATCTTTAAGCACAATAGA
The DNA here is from genome assembly GCF_026979565.1 of Vidua chalybeata. Taxonomy (NCBI): domain Eukaryota; kingdom Metazoa; phylum Chordata; class Aves; order Passeriformes; family Viduidae; genus Vidua; species Vidua chalybeata. The sequence goes on from NC_071537.1 coordinate 23,225,362, forward strand.
AGTGGACCAGAGATCTACCTCTGCTCCTCAGCCTCCCCTGACAGCTTTAACAGCATCCAAGTGACAATCTTCTTCAGGCAAGAACATTTGTGTACAGTCCCAAAACTGTGCCAAGAAAGAAAAGTCTGCTTTAAATAAAGACAGGCTAATTAGCCTTAGGAAAGAAGCTTTTTTCATTATTGTGAAACCATTTGTCTTAGCAGCAAAAGGGGTTATTTTTCATTAACTTGTCAATTTTTACGACTATATCAACAGATACTCTCATCTTTAAGGCAATAATATTTTTGACACATAGTATCAGCCACAAGATGTACACCTGTTAAGTGCTTCACAAACACAGATCAATATAATACAGTTCTTCCCACTCCTATCCTTACGACTCAAAATTTACCTCTGCTTCATTTCCTCACAGGCTTCCATTTTCAACAGTTCTACAAAAGGTCTTATAAAGCTTAAATCAGATTTCTGAATGCTTAAAAAATAAGCACACACATTCAGTAAAATCCTTTTTCACCAGAAAAATTCCAGTCTTGGTTTCTTTTAAAGGAGCTTTTATAGCTGAATGGTAAAATCCTTCTATTGCATCTGACATCTTGATGCAGCAGAAGGAGAGTGACCTGTGCTTCCAGCTTCATATTCTTTTTCCATCAGACTGCATATTTTACACTAAAGTACTTCCTTTTTGTACTTCAACCAGTCACACGGATCTTAAAATGCACAAGCCTGAAGGCTAAATCTCCATTATCCAAATTATGCCACCTTTCAGTAACTCACCTCCTTTCTCAGAGAACCTGGATTTCTGAAAAGGCATTTGCTGCATGTCCTGCCAAGTGTAACTCATTCATCTGCTTCGATAAGCCTCACAACTCATTCCTGACATGAGCTGCACTTGGGGTCTGAGGATTCGACTGCCTGGAGGTCACTCCCTGGCCAGTCTCCAGGTGAGCAGCACTCAGCAAGTCCTGGAGCAGCCAGCAGCAGGGATGTGTGGTGTGGAGAGAACGCACTTTACCCACAATGCAGTACAGTCAGTAAGTCCTGAGTGTGCACTGACTTCATCCAAAGTGAGATTGTGCAGGATTTCCATCATGGGTCGTATAAAAGAAAAGCCTTAAAAAGAGGGGCTGGAGCAATCTTCCCTATCATAGCCCAAATGCTGGAATTCACAGAAACTACAAAGATCCATTACTATAGCACATACTGAATATAATTCTTGATGATTAATCAACAATGACTGGAGAGATATGTCCACACAGAAACTACTGTTTAAGAAGTTAACTGCTTATGTGGGGAAGGGGTAGCATATTTTTGACAAATAACAGAACATTTTAACAGAAACTGGGCTGGAAAACTTATTAACCTGACCAAAATATACCATAATGCCAAATGAATATAATGTTGAGATAAGAAAATGGGTACCAATGCATAAACAGACAATTTTAAGAAATATCATTACCATATTTTGAGTTATAATAAACTTCTTGGCCTTTGAGAAATAAACTTGTATGGCAGATTCAACTAATTCAGAAGGCAATCTGTCACAAGCTGACAGAATGCCTTAATTTTACAATTATTTTTCTTAAACTCATAAATTTGTGCTGCTTCCTGCTTGAAAACAAACAGGAGACTACTCATTGTACAGTCAAGCCTTTTCCATTGTTTTCTTTCATAAAAAAGAAAACAGAGATATTCAGAATATTATTTCTTCATGGTCTTGTAAATCATGACAGAAAATGCTAAAAAATACTTGCAAGATGTATTGCAAAGCATGATCAATGGGGTTTCTCCCCAAGCTAGGGAAGGTGTTGAGAGTAAAGACTTATGCCTGATGTAGGAAAATTCATTCTAAAATATTTACTTTCTTTCAATAATTTACGAGCACTACAAGAGGGTTACATTCTAAATTACATTCCAGTTATCATTTAGATACATTTCTTCAGATGTATCTTTTGAAGTGATCATGGAACAGAGAGCACAGAACAGAACTGCATGGAGGAGAAATAAAACATCAGAAAAAACAAGCAGCAGTACATTGAGGAAAGAAAAATGAAAGGTAGAATAATGAACTGTAGAAACCATTTCATCTGATGGACAGAAAACCTAATAGATTATGAAAGCAGTGACAATCATGTAACATGCAAGGACAAAAGGATGGGTAGCATTTTAGTATATTGTTTTAATTCAGAATATAAAAACCTAAACAAAGACAGTAACATCTAAAATAAACGTTCAGCTTCAATAAATTTAAGACTATAGAAAGAACTGAACAGTGGTTCTAGAAAGGTCAACACAAAAAAAAATCTACAACCTAATACTGAAAAACAGCAAAGGAGATAGGGGAGCAGCGGGGGAAAGGCAGACACATCAGTTTGAGAATTTGAGAGTTTGAGAAGTCCTTGCAGAATTTTGCTGAGCTGAAATACATCTGAGAGTAAAATCGCTTACCATGACCAAGGCATGTACAGCTGAAGCTTCTGGGTTTGAATTTACAGGAGTTCCCTGGCCCAAACCCCACCTTTGTCAGGCTTAAAACTGTGTACTGAAAATATAACCCACATTGAAGTGTCCACACTGAACCCAAAGGGGACAGTGACAATGGTCACCAGCTGCACACCAACCAAGGGGGTAAGACTCCTGCAGCACTCCATCCTTCACATCTTCTCCTGTAGGAATTGTGAGCACTGACTCACCACATCAACTTCACAGCTCCAAAAGGAAACCGCTGTCACCAAAAGGATTTCCTAAATGCACAGACTGATAAAGGGTCTCAAGGAGCAGTGAAAGACACCATGCTCCAGAGGTGCTGTCTGGAGTGCAGGAGATGGGTAATCACATACACTATTTCCATTCAAATCATTGCAAACCAACCAAATCTTCAGAAATTTCTACATGGGGCTGCCAAATGTTAAGAAGATACTGTAACAAGCAAAATACCATGAAGTGGTCAGCTCTATTATTAGTGGTTCTCTCACTACAAAAACCCCACTGGCCGTTCTTCAATATTGCACTGGTATAAATGAACAAAGTCGATTTTTTATTGTTATGTTGCTTTTTGTAAAAACAGGGCATGATGTCCATGGAGTACACTCAAGTACCTTTGAAGAGAAAGAAGTTGAGAGAACCCTGTGCATGACTAATATCAGACTGCAGCTGCCTGAAAATGGACATGAAAGAACACAGCAATAACACACTAAAGCTATTCAGAATGCTTATTACTTCAAGGAGATGTTTGTCAACAAGCACACTGAAAATCACCTGGACATTAAGGATCAATCCTAGAGACCGTTACATGATTTGCAAACAGTAAAACCAAAGACTGAAGTTTATTTCAAGTGTGTGGAAGTACTTATTTCCAAGTTGAAAGTCTTGTTTCCAGCAAACTTAATGGGTAGTTTACCACACAGGAAATAAATCTAGACGAAGTGTTTTAATTCAATTATTGAGACCAAATTTTACAGGAAAACGACTTCTGAATAGAAAGAGTGATGGGTGAGGAGACAGAACATCAAAGGCAATTACTGCTGTATACAACAGGAGAATGATGTGTTGTCCTGGTAGCGCTCCTAGTACCTCTCCTTACTCATTCATGACCTTTCAGCAAGTATAATATTGTCACTTTTTCTTTGGTGTTAACTGTTGAGGTGTCTTTAGCAAATATAAACTTCGTGTCAGTAAAAAAAAGGCAAGAAATACAATGAGAGACTACTATAGGCTGCCAGGGAAAATAAATAACTCTTTCAGACAAGAATAGAGTGTTTATTTTAGACTAAAAGAGCATCATAAGCCACACCTGCAACTGAATAGTTCCTGTGAATAGTGAAAACAATGACTTTGTTACATCCAGCTGTACAAAGTATGAAGCAATAAACTGAAATCACAACAACATGAAAGGACATTTGTCAAAATGGCCAACATGAAAATGAGGAGTGAAAGACTAACATTGTTGGGAAGGAATCTGATGGGAGGGTAGGAATGTTTGCTTTGGAGTAAGAATTAAGGCTCAGATTAAGCAACTTGAAATGCAATTAGTGAAAAACTATCTGTAAACAGTCTGTCAGGCTGATAAGCTAAACAAGTGTTAAGCAAGGAAATACTGTCAGCTGAAGTCAAACTTGGACAACCTGATGGAGAGAGATGTATGACCACCTGATGGCTGCAAGGAAAGGCATAAAACTGTAGAGCCAGTGGTGGTGCTCATTACAGATTGCTGTCCATGGCATGGGGCTTCAAAGTAGATGATCTTTAATGTCCCTCCCAACCCAAACCATTCAACCATTCTATGTGAGCTCCCACAGCAAAATATAGCACAGTGATATGAACAGAGTAAGAAAAAACACTTTTGATGAAAAAGATGATGAGATACCATTTGCAAAGAACTGAACAGCTGGAAAAGTAATAGTCTGTTAAAATAGAAAGGTGCTAATATGCAATGTGGAATGAAGGGGCTACAAGATTGACAGCTGTAATCAAAACAACACAAAGAGGTCTGGCTGTGGAAAGGAGAAATTTATACATGTGAAAAGATGGAAGGTCTTTTCCATTCCAAAATTCATCTAATTAGGAACTCAGTATACTTGAAAAGAAAGGAGGAGTATGCAATGTCTTTTTGTTAAAAACTCATTATAAAAACTATTATGGAGGATCTTCTCAGAGCCACAGTGTCGCCTGCATGCAAGCTGCTGTGTTCCATTAAAAACTATTTCCTAAAACCAAACCAGAACAAAACCCAAACATCTCTCTACATTGAGGATGGGAAGAAAAAACATTTTTAAAGCACTAAAGAAAAACTCTGAAGCTTCATTATGGTACGAGGATAGGTAAAAAATGGCTTGATTCTAGAAACCATAATCTTGTCATGGCATAAAATGTCAAATTATTAAGTGCATTATACAAACTGACACTTTTTTAAATCTTTTAAAAAGGGTTCTTGATTCTGTGTTCTATTCCTCTCTGTTTTCATGACTGGTCAAGTGGAGACTTGCCAGGACTGTCACATATAGTTGTGTTACTGGTTTCTATCCAATTCCTAAGTGACGCTGTTGTTCCGTGCATGGCAGGACAGGCTCTGAATCTCCATAAACAATTGTTCTGATATCAGAGACACAGGACTATAGTTCTGTTCAGAGAGTTTGCTGGTCACAGGGAGTGGGCAGATGAAGGATGCTTTTATTCACACACAAAAATCTTTGTCACTGGCCAAGAGCAAAGAGAAGGAAAATACAGAGAAAGACGATGACAATTTTATGAGGATTTGTTCCTTTGAGAGGACAAAGCTGGGGCTGACAGACAGTGGTAGTATTACACCATTACAGCAGTTTATATTGTACCTCTTTTGGAAATAACTGAATATTTGCCCTCCATACCACGAAAACCACCTGTTTTACATGCACGGCATGAATTTTCTTAATACATCAGAAAGAAATGAAGGAAAGGAAAAGAGGAAAAAAATATTGCCAGCTTAATTGATTTTGAACAATGAAGAAAATATAAAAGAAAAGCCTGCTGTCACTCCGCATTTTTTTTTACACACAGATACAAATGAATAGGAAGTCAGAGTTTCTTCTCCAAGGCTGCTAACCTGCTGTTATACAGCATGGGGGGAAACTGGTTTCCACTCAACTGCTTATGCTATCACATGCACATGAGGATGGAAATTCATTCTTCTTGCATCCCTCATGCTCTGCAAGCTCCATAGAGGCAGGGAAAGAGAAAAAAATCCTGGATGACAACACAGTACTCAGAATAGACTAGCCCTAAGCTCATCTCTGAGTCACATTATGCAAATTGTATCACTCCTTGCTCTGCTTTTATAGTGACATTACTGAAGATTGAGAGAACCCCAGAGAACCCCATTTGTTCCCCATCCAGAAGCTGCTGGATAAGTGTTCATTCTTCTATGCTGCTGCTCTCCATGCCTGCTGCACTCTTGGCTTTCAATGAGAGAATCAGAACTGCAAATACACCCAAGACTTGGGTACACCATGGGTTTATATAGTGATTAAATGATGTTATCTTTGTTTCATCCTTTCAAAATACTTAACACTATGCTTTATTTATTGGACTGAGACTGAGCCCATGTTCTCAGAACTATCTTCTAACAACAATCTTAGCTCTATTTAAGATAAGTTCTTAGATCAGAGTCTTTTTCTGGAAAATAAGCCCATTGTTATATACCATAGCTTCATAAATTAACTTGAACCCAGGATAGCTGTAAAATGTATAGCAGCATCTCCATTTCACAACTTCCTGACTTACTTGGAAGTATTTCAGAAAACGATCATTTAATTAAAAATGCTGGCAGCAGAACCATCTTTAACAATACCTAGAGTAATTAAGGTTTGGGAAGAAAAGATGAAGCACATGGACATACGAGTCTCTAGTTGCATTTATGAACTATGGAGTCTAAACACTACATATGTAAGATGGTATTATCTCTCCTAATTAGACGACGCTAAGCTTTATTATCTGAAGATTTATCTGGGTGTACTTAGTGGCCCCAAAACCTTTTGCATTTCCCCTGAAAAGTCAAATGTGCCAATCTGTTTCTGAGCTACTCAACAAACAGAATCAAGGTATTAATTTTAAATTATCTTTCCTGTGAGGAGGGTCAATGTGAGCAGGGAACTAAAAACAGTCCTTTATATACGTGTGTGTGCACATAAAACTACCAATGTCAAACTGAACATATTCAAAAGCTTGTACTGTCTCCAAAACATGACATATTTACCTTTTCTCACTGATGCATTCATTTCATAGGTTAAATTTACTATTTCTACAGCACAGAATTACCCTTGTGAAAATTATTTTGGCGAGATGGGACAGAGTGAGGGGAAGATGAATGTGAAATTCTTCAAATGTTACAGCACCTCAGTATTTGTTAGGATTCCATTCAAACTAGTCATATGAAGCCTGAGGGGAGCTGGCATGCAGGCAGATTTAGTTATGATGGTTCGTCAGTCAATAAAACCGTCACTATTAAAATAATCTTTGAAGTGACTTGCAAAGATGTCTATTAGTGTATGTCAGTTATTAAGCATTTTTTCTATTGATATTGGATCACAAAAAATACTGTGTCTTGTAGAACAAGACGTGAGGGTGAGAAAACAGTTGGAGCAAATATCACTCATTCATAACAAGTCTATAATCACACCATAAAATAAACATGCCAGTTTCAAACAAAGAATTCTCCTGGCTGTTAATCTCTTAAATATTAAATACCAAGCACTCATTAATAATTTGAGTAAAACAAAATTATGGACAATAGTAGATCACAATTTTTGTTTAATAGCAGGGCACTTAATTTTCAGGTCACAAAACAACTTCGATTACTGCAAACTCCAAAGACATAAATTAATTCTGAGGACAGCCTCTTACGTCAAGTGCACAGATCCAAACTCAGTATGAACTTCAGGATCTTAAAATATGAACATACATTGTAGGAAGTAACATAAAAAAAATTAATCAAAATTAAGATTTAAAAATGCCCCTCGTTTTTAAAATTAAGAACATGGAACTAGACAGTACCACCTGTATTTCTCCTATCTCAGCCATCACTTCATCCAATTATCCCACAAACTTAATGGATTTTATTTTAGAATAACTACCTTCTTTGGAAAGTGCCTTTCTGTTTGTCCTAAAAATTTAGGAACTTTTTTCTTTCTATTTCCAGTCCCCAGTTTACTTGCAGCAAATTCAATCTACCCTTCCTTCAGGCAGTAGCATACAAGTGTGGTCTTGATTAAAATCAAACTAACATGTCACAGCTTCCAGTATTTTCAGTAAATAGTTCATTCAGGCCTGAAATCTTGTTCCTGCTTGCTGGAGTTAAAAGTTCAACTCAATGACTGCAACAGATATCTTTTTAAGGATGTGGACAGACAACTGACTGGCCTGGTGCTGTCAGGGAAGTCTACAGATGCCTGACACAACATTGGAACTTTAAATATGCAAGAGCCTGCATTCCCTATCCAGGGCAAATGACTTCTACACGGATTTCACAATAGAAGGTATTTGTAAAAGTAAAGATGAGGAAAACTGACAGTTAATAGAGCAGCTCCAAGAGCATCTTGTGGACAAAACACCTCTAATTAATGTTTCTTATACCTCCAATCTTTTCCTGAGTATTTTGTCTTTCCCAATGATTGTAAAAACAGAGAAAATGAAGCAATTAATTGAACACAGGGAAAAAAATGCTAAAGCTTGCAGCCACTGTCAAAGGTTTAGAAGGCTATGGCCTTGGCTAACGTTATTTATAACCTCTATGATGCTTTTGACTCTGACCACAATTTTCACATCCACATAAATACATACATACACACATATATACACATGCTTAAATATATTCTCATATGCCCAGACTTGTGTAAACACAATGTTGCCATTTTTACATCATTTTACTAAGTAACACAAAGCATAGTTACATCATTTAATATACCTAAATGAAACAGATTTTACATGCAGCAACTTCAGCCAGCCATGAAAAGGCTTAGCTTGCACTGCACAAAAGTGCACTTGTTCCTGATGAAGATGGATGGTTACATCTTACAGTTCACCTTCTTTGATTTTACGACCAGGATCTCTCCACCCCTCCCAGAGGCAACCTTAAAAAGTTGTTCTCCCAGTTCCCAAAAGACACACTCATCAAGTTCTTATACTAATACTTTACTCACCAACGCTGCTCAGGGAACTGCTGCTTTCAGAGTCAGAAGGCATTATGGACAGCACACTGTAAGTAGACCCTAGAATCAGGAAAATAAAAACAGTATTACTTTTTCTCCCCCTTTTCCTCTCTCCAAACAAAGCTATGATTCATTTCCTTGATATTGTAGATGCCAAATAAATTAACTAAAATTACTAAAATTATTCAAATTACTAAATTAGAGAGAACACGCATCTCTGAAACATAAAAATCTAACAGGCAAAGTATAATTTGCAAATGAACACTTCAATGTGCACTTTTTGTGGTAGAAAACCATTTTGGATAGCACGGTTAAAGTGAGTTCAGCAAAATATTAAATATATCAGTTTTTTTCAGACAGCCTGAAAACAGAGTTTCAAGTCTATTATGGAAGATTAGGGGTGATACTTGTGACAACTAGTGGCAATCTATTTTGGTTTCTCATGTCTTTACACGTACCAACTCCTAATTCATTGTGTAACTAATTTGTATTCTTCTTCTCAAACTTCATTCAGACTTTAAAAATTTCATTCAATTTGTAAATAAAATTTGCTTACATCCATTTGCAACTTTCAGTATCTGATATTAAAAGCAAGGACCCACAAAGCAGTGAGTCTTCTCATGTATTAATAGAGTAATAGACAGTGAAGCCTTTCATTTTAGAAATGAAGTATGCTAGATTTTTTAGAAGTATGCTAGATTTTATTTACCAGAAGAACTAGAAGGACAGGTCCTACTTCAAAACATTAACTAAACAGCTCCACCATCCCTCACAGACAGGATAAACACACCATAGTAAAGACAGGCAATGATTAGGTACAAAAGCCATAAGAAATCTAGGCTATTTTCAGCACTCGCCAGGATGCAAGAGCTGTGCTCACAACAACCAAGCCCTAAGACCATTTCAATACTTTCAGGAGCTTGCTTTCCTGGAGTCCCTCCTTCTTCTATTCCAATATTTATTTCTTCTAGTTTCTTTGAAATAAAGAAATAAAAGCTGAGGAGCAGCAGGAGTAACTGCATGAAATAGACTGAAGGAAGGATAGGCTAGAAAATAAGAAATTTGGTTTTGTTCATCTCCTCTGCTTCTTACTAGAGAAAAGCATGACATCTGTAACTACTATGGTGTTAGATGAATGAAAGGCAAGATGTGATAAAATAATTCTACTAACACAAATAATAACAGAAAAATCAATTAAAAAAAAGAAAAAAATTGAAAAGAAGCAAGAAGAATTGCATCTTGAAGTAGACTGTTTAATCTGACAAATGTCTGTGAAAAATTATTTTAAATATATTGGTTACAAATAATTCTATTCAATTGTAGAGGATGTAATTTTTTATTTTGTTCAAATTTTTAAACAAAATAGAACAAGTACATCACTGACACACTGTCCGGCTTCAGAAAAAATCTGCTGCACATTTTTGCTTCTATTTCAGACACTTTCAAATAATAATAATTTAAGTTGTATTCCTATTTAATTAAAGCTTATTAAAGGCTAAATAATTTGCACATTCATTATACTTAACCTCCTTGCATATTCTAAACTCATATGACTTGCAGTGTTTCTTGCAGCCTGGACCTAGACTGATCAGAATCACAAGTTGAAAAAAACAAATCAATATATTAAACAGAGTAGGACATCTTTATGACAGGCAACATGTACTGAGACTGTATCAAAACTGCGTGGGACTCAGGCACAACAAAATCTTATGCCAGGAAGTGACACTTAATTATGCTCAGCAATTGAAGGCAAAATTGCCCAGTTCCTCTAAAAGATTGCATAGGAGTTCCATGCCTAAAGAAATTTGTAGTGATTGTTAGCTGTTTTTGCTTTTAAGAGTGAAGAAATAAAAGACTCAATCTCATCGTCTTAACTGATCTTAGTTTTATTTATCTTCAAAATACTGATCCTCTCTGTCTTCTTGTCCTGCATTACAAGCGAGAGACAGGACTTAAGATGAGTTAAATTCTGCTCTCTGGGATGGACAGAAAGGTTTTGTGAAGCTGACTTCATCAATGGAGAAATATGACTCCCCAAAGCAATGTTCTTTAAACATTAGCTCATATTTGTAGACGCAAGATCCGGTATGCATGGCATGCTATCAAGAAAACCTAGGATTGTGAAGAGGGGAGGAATCATCTGACCCATTCATAATTCCTCACTTAAAACAACAATCTAGTAACATTGTCTGGTTTGGTCTTGTTTTTAAATTACACAGGGTACAAGTTCATTATCTGTAAGAAGTGCCACCTTTGTCATCAGAAGCAGTATTAGTAAGCATCAGAAACATAACCTGAGGTCTCTACACAGCTGTCACAATATTAAAATTCATCTTAAGGTGCTGTACTGACACACATCCTTGTATTAAATCCAGGCTAAAGTGGCATTGTGCTTGGCATATTTTGCTTGATCAAACTAGCAATACATCATTTGTACCAGCAAATGCTTCAAGAAATATTTCCCCACTCATTAGGATGCCTCCTCACAGAAATGAAAACACTCAAGAACATCCCAACAGCAATTTAGATAGTTAAAAAAAAAAAAAAAGAAAGAAAGAGACACAGGTTAACTTCTACAATCAAAGGCACTAGAACACCCTGTTTATTTGTAAGCTGCACAACCACGGTATTCTAATAAATTTGTTAAAAACTCACCCTCCCCTCAAAAGAATTATCCATTTCATTTCCTATTCTTAATGTTTTCTGACTGTCCATCTTGTCCAATTGCACCAAGAAAGACCTGAACACTAAATCCAATAAGAAGCCATAAATACATTCTAAGATAAAGGTTGAATGTGCTTCACACCTAGTTCACATGCCTTTCACCACACTTTTCCAAAGAGTCCACTTGAATATTTTTCTGCCAGTATTCAGTTTGCATACTGAAATCCCCTAGTGGTAAAACTTGCTACATTCGATTTCAATTCATTGATTTATAATAATTGCTGACATGTTCCTAAAGTTCAAAATCACACCTTGCAATGACAGGATTCTGAGAAACACAGTAGAACCTATACCTACTTAAAAATAGAAATAAGAAAAAACCCTAAACCCAACAACTACATCAACAAGAAAACCCCAAAAAGCACAAGCAAACCAAAAAGCAAACATAACTTCTACAGATACACATTCATATGGCAAGGGAAAATACGTAACCATCCTGTCTTGACATGGCAGACTTGCTTTCTCTTTTACTTATCCAAGACATAAGCTCTGGATCGGTTCTTGGCTGTATTAAACAGCTTTGGCAGAGCACAGGGATTTAGAAACTGCTACAGTATATACTTGAGAACCTTAAGAATCTCATTTCCTTCTATTTTCAACAACTAGAGCAAGTCAAATTTCTTTAAGTTATTACTGTCTTATTAATCAGATTACAGGAAGGCCACTTAAGAACTTGCAAATTCGGGAAAGGAACTTGTTGCTTAAGTGTGGAAGCCACCTCCAGGGACAACAAAGAACTGTGTTCCAGTTTGCCTTCATTTTTCACACAATAGCCACACAGAAAGAGTGATATGTACTTTTCTTGCTGAGAAAGACAATGATGGAGGAAAGAGGAAAAAAAACAGAATGAAAAAAAAACAGAGAAGACTTACACATCCTGAGAAGACAGCAACCGTCTAAACCAGCAATATCCTCATCAGCAGTATCAAATCAAGACTGGTGGAATTAAACTAGTATACAAAATGAAAACAGAACATTTCTCTCTTCTATCTTTCTAGCTACTGAATTGTGAAACACCACATAACACTGGACATCACCTGTTCTTAAAGGAGAAACTAAAAAAAGCTAAGTCAGCTCATCTCCAAATAATGTCTCCAAAACAAGCTTGCACTTGGCACCTTCTCTAAGAAAATAGTACAAAGGATCAAGTATGATATCTTCTGGGATATTACTGAATGACTTGTGAGAAAAAATAGTGTTCAGATTAAGAGAAATAAGCTGTCAACTGCCAGTACTACAAAAAAACTTCTAATCCTCCTCCATACAAATACACAGGCTCTGCTCATAGCTCTAAAGCACAGTGTATCCAAGGGGACTGGAGTGGCCAAAGAAGGGACAGGGATTCACGCTTGCAAGATTCATTGCACATAGGCTTTCAATCCTCTAATTATTCCCCCCTGCCCTTATCTACAATTTGACTCAAAGAAGGCTATTTCATCTTCCAAGATTCATTATCAAGATCATGAACTAAACTGTGTCGCAATAGTTCCTCTCTCAGATAAACACCCTCAGCACAGGGCCACAGAGACAAGCATACTGAACCTGCTTGTGTGTGTGAAGAACAAGGGGTTTATTCAAGGAGCAGGAGGTGTTTTATTCCACAAGATGGGGAGTGCTCAGATCTTGGCTGCACAGCTCTTGGTAGGTCATCCATCCATCTTTAGGGACAACATATAGATCTGCAGTATGGTTGACTCCTAAATTAGGCACGATTTCTAACTAGGAACACTGAACTTATTGTGGGACCAAGACTGAAAGAAGCTTTGCCTGTACAAATTTCTTTTGCTACTTTTCTGTGTTTAAGGATAATGTTTCCGTGCTCCTCAGCTGCAAATTTCTATTGTTAATTGAATTCTGCTCCTCCTCCCACCTCCCTTTGCAGCACAGTGACTGCCAGCTGATTCAACTTATTGTCAGCAAATGATTTTTCTGACGGAAATCCAATGCACTGGATGAGAGGGCAGCACAACAAACATTGCTTTATCCACATCTCCATGCACCAAACCAAACCGACATTGGCAGGACTCCTACATGCTGGGGGGAGCAGTTGTTTGATTACAACTGGAAACGACCCAGAATTCAATGTTCCCTTTGCCTTTACAAAAACAAAACTGCCCAAGGAGCTCAAGACCACATGGATCTGCCATGCTCTGTCTCTGAAGCTATTCTTTCCTTGACAGCCTGTGCAGCCAGGTTTGTCACAAACCACAAGAGACGGTCACTGCTTGCAAGTTGTGTGAAATTCAGACACTAAATTCTGATCTCATACAAAACCTTCAATTGGGTATTTGCTTCCATCTGTGTCACACTTACTTCAGATGTTTCACAGTCATTTACCTTGAAGGATATGGGCAACTCCAAGAACAAAGGTACAAACTTAGCAAGTAAAGGTCAAATAAAAGTAGATGCCATCTCACCAAAAGTTTGTTATTTCTTCCCTGTCTGCTTTCAAGCACGGCTTTGTTATTTATTCCGTATATCTATTTTTAGGACACCATGAAAATTAAATGAAAACGAAATGGCTTTTTAAATAATTAAGCAGCTAAAAACCCATATTTTTTTATTTCCCAAATAGCTCCGTCTGGAACAGTTTTACAGAAATTGTGAGGGTCAAAAAGTTTATTTTCCTTTTCACAAGAAAAAACTTTTTATAAAAAGATATTAATGAAATATTTAGATATTAATATTAAAAGAGCCATTTGGGAAAATATGCATGCTTTATTGTTTAAGACAATCTTGAATTCTAAGTGATTAAAAATACAGTCCTGTTAAGGACAGAAGACTCCACACAAGAAAAAGGACTGGGCACCTTTCTCTGAAACATTTAGTAAAAAGGAACGTAAAGTCAGATTTAAGTGATAATTATGATTTAATATGACAATTTATGTTAAGGCCTAGATTAAAAAAAAAAATAAGTAACCTGCCAAAGGCCAGAGACATCAGTAAAGATGCCCTGAATTCAGTTCCCAGTTGCCAGTCAGTATAGCATTGGATCTTCAGCTATTAAAAACAACACTAAACAAATACCTGTAAAATTCCTATTTTCTTAGCAACATCTGAACAAGAGAAATATTTACTTTTATAGGTCTATGCACAAAAGGCAGAGAAAAAAGTAACTGATTATAAATTCTTCAACCTCACTGTTTAGTAAAGATGGGAAAAATTTGCATTTAAAACCAAGTTTTAGTAAAAATGCAGTGCAGGTAGGTGAAACAAATTATTCTCTATTGCAGCTCATATGGATTGCACAAGTTATGCATTTTATTATCAATGCAGCAGTGCTGTCTTCTGTTCTAAAACATGATGAGGCATTACAGTTGACTATCTTTTCAAATAACTACAGATATTTTTATTAATTATTTTTAACACAGATGCTTTAGCAATTCCCATTAATGTATTCTGAGGAATCCACTTCAACGGTAAAAAGGCAAAGGTATCCGTTTTTTCTTCCTTCTAGCTATCAGAAACATTTCAGTTGTTTGCTGGATTATGTATGATAAGCCAAAGGTAAAAATAAAGAAAAAATGATAAAACATTAAAAAAAGGCTTTTTTCCCTCTCCTGATACTATCTACCTTTTCTAAACTCACCTAAGCACAATTTAATCTTATAAAGCTATCTTCTTTGAAAATCCTGATTTCTACAACCCTAGCACATTGACATGGGCCAAACTTCTTTTTCTAACAAGAACCAGAACAAAGTAGTTGGAATGCTCTTCTCAGAAAGCAGCCCATTACTATTGAAGCACCAAACCAGCAAATGACTGAGGAAGTTACTTACACAATACCTCCTCATATGACCCTGTTGTTTCTAGTCTGGAATCCTCATTTTGCTACAAGTTACAAACCAGTTCACATCTACTGCTCTCAGGACCACAAGAGATGCATCAACACAACCAGTCAAATTTGGACTGTGTGGGAGTCAATACTAAATGTGCCTCCTTTGAAATTAAGAGTCATGTTGGGAGATTCGACTTTTCCAACTCATGCATCTCTCAAACGAGTAGTTCATGTCACTGGGTGTGAAATCTGGCATAATGCTCAAGAAACTCCCTTGCAACCTTGAAAGGAAATACATACTCCCCAGCTAAGCCCTAAAAAAATGAACTCTCCTTATATAGCTCTTCATAGCATGCTTTAATATTCAACCCTCACTCAGAAAAAAACAAGGGGAAAAAATGTCCCAAGATGGTTTCATTAAGGTATGTAACAGAAGGGCCGTAAACTCAACTTTGTTGTGTTGTTACAATGGAAAAATCTATACACACTTTCATACAGAAGAGCACTTATATCCAAGCTTCTGTCTCTGTTTACAGCAGTTGTTACTTTAAGAGAAAAGATACATCTAAGCTCATTCATTTAATTTAAATCTTCTTGTCACCTTGACAAGTTAATTTTATTCCTCAACATTCAACTTCATTTAAGACAGCAAAAGTAAGAAAGAAGAAAATCCACAGCTTTTTCCCCTCCTAGTGCTGTAGATCAGGAAATCCTACTGCCAGCACTAATTCCATATTAAATATATACACATTTATTCTGTAGGCACAGAGTACAAGACTGCTCAGTAGAAGAGATGCCAGTCCTTGTTACCTACAGACTTCAGGCCCAAGTCCTTTTCAAGACATCTGCAATTAAAGGAAGGTCATCAGAACTGTGTGAATGCTACTTGTACACACCAAGTACCACAGACAAAGGAAATGTCGAATCCATGGCAAAGTGATCAAGATCCTTCTCTAAACCCAGATAGATTGGAGTGATTATTCTGTGTGCATCTATACAGGATCCTTCCAGAAATCTATCAGTTTTCACAAAGCTAATAGCTTAACCAGACAACTCTTGCAAGTTCCAAGCACTGCTATGACCTCAGAAGAGGGGGAGGAAAAAGTAACAATATCAATTAAGAATATATTTGATCCACAGACTGTACTTTTTCCGAAGACAAAAAACACAGATATAAAAAAGAAACCACACCTATGCTCTCATTCAAACAACACAATGAAGTATGTCCTTAATTGCTCTGCTGTACTGAGTGATTATTACAGGAGTCTATTACCTATGAATTATTTACAAAAATAGTTTGTTGCAGTAATCCCCAGGCATGAACTTCATGCCTCTTCTGGTTACAGCTGCACCACCCACAAGAACTTCCCATCCCTCACCGGAGGTAACCATCGGCTGTGACGGGGCAGTAACAGCCCGATAACCTCATCCACTGGCACAGGCACTGCCAGGTTCTGTGTGAGCAGATCTCTCCCTGACACACACAGGGAATACACAGAAAAATAGTGCTTAAACTTCCTAAAGGCAAAAGTAACACATGTAACTAAATAGAACAGAAAGCCATCTTCCCCCAAGTACCAGTGTGCTCATGCATACAAATGCTCACTCTACCTGTGAGCTAAGAGCAGAGAATGCAGGAAAAAAAGGAACACATCTGGAAGCAATTATAGCTTGAATTCCCAGGCTTTGCCTCTTCTCTGAAGGACACAACTGCGGCTACTTTTCCTTCTCTCTCGGTCATGGCAGGACAAGGAGACCATGTTCTCAGGCTCTGCTGTACAGAGTGAGGAGGCAACCACATGGTGCTTTGCAATGCCAAAGGAGTTTCCTTGCTTAAACATAGATATTCCTAGAGGCTTATTATGACAAGACCCTGTTTGGAGACTAAATCCATTTGAGTGTTTAGAGAGGAGTTTACTTACATAGAAAGGTTATCAACGTGCTAGATTGGCCCTTTAGCTATTTGCAGTTATTATTTTGGGGGAAAGCAACTGTAACTAATGCAAGTGTAGCAAGTCACCTAGTAGCTAAAGACTTACTTAGGACCTTTTAAACCAACAGGCCTGGGTTACCAAGCAATCAGTCGCAGTGTGGATACAAGCAATAGGTGGGAATTTGAGACAGGCAGGCAAATCTTACTAAGGGGAGGATTTTCAGAATCCAAATTTTCACCAAAAGAGCAATTGTAAGGGTACAGGGGAGAAAGGAGTGGCAATGCCTGCAATACAGGCAGCCAAATGCTACTGGCTCTATCAATTCTAGAAAAAGTTCTAAAGCTTAATGCACTGACAGTGTAATGACAAAAGCCTGAAAGCACAGTCAGACAGGAAGCAGTAGCATCAGCATTACATGGCAGCACACACTAAGGTATATGGAGTGCCGCTGACTTCTGTGAAGTCTGTGGAAGAGAGACATGCCAAAAATTCAGCAAATTGACTTGATGTCCAGCATGCTACTCCAAATGCAAATATAATGCCCTAGTCCACTAAGACAGTGACAGGAAGGCAGGTAGGACAACAACACATAAGAAGCAGAACATGGCATATTGAACAGCAGAAGTCAGAGCTGTTGAGGGGAGAGAGTGGCCTCTCACCCAAGAGAGGTGACTAAGACAGTAAGTCAAGGCCTGTTGTGACTGGGGAGTCATTTGCCCATCAGAAAGGTCTGGTTTCTCCTTAACCATCTCATCTTCATTTTGGAGCAGAGGAGCAAATGAAGATGCTGCCTCCCCATCAGCACCACTTGTTGGCCATGAAGATTGAGTAGGGACAGTTGAAACATTCAGGTTTATGTACTGATGCAGCACAAACATGCTCTCAATAAACATGCCAGGTGGTTGGGCGTAGCAGACTGCAACACTTTGCAACCTCTTCATTTAACCAAATAAACATCCACATTGCACTAATTCCACATCTGCAATAGATGAGGCAGTAAATATGTGTCTCCAAAGTGGCCTTGAATGGGCTTTGCTGTGCAGGCTTCACGGCTGGCTTTGACACCTCTCTCTTCAGAATACTGGCTTTCTTTACATCTTTTTCCTTGAACAAGTTCTGTAGATATTGGGGATTTTCGTAAAAGAGATGGTGTCAATAAGACCAGCTGCCACCAGGATCAAGTGTTCCATTGTGCTTCCCATTTCAACAATAGCTATGAGAATAGTGATGTCAAGGATGTGCAGAGGACAGAAAAAACATGAGGAGAATGGTAATGAGTTTAAGGAAAAGAAAGGTAAACATTCATTGCATCCATTATTTTCCTCACATGCACAGTTTCCAGCATGAAACACTGACATACAGTTAAACACTAACTAAACTATAATCAAAACCAAGTCCTATAAATTAAGAAAAGGCTTCCCCCTAAACAAAACCCTCCTAAAGCCTGAAGCGGGATGAATTACAGTGCTACTGCACCCACAACCACCAAATATTTGAAAGACATTACAATGAAGACCAAATTCAACTACTCTGTAACATGAAAAACTTCTTAGGAAATGACAAAGAAGACATGGGTTGGGAAGGATCACTGTTTATCACAGGATTAAAATCTCCCGTCGTGAACTACAGCCATCTTTGATACTGCAACTTTTCTCTACAAGACATTTTCACCACTTTTTTCTTTATTCTCTCATAGTACTGCTGCTGTTACGAGATATTCTTATTCTACATTGCCATTAGATAAGTCAAGAATATTCAAGATAGTTGAAATACAAACAAGGGGGTTCTATTCAATCATATTTTTTCCAAATCCACTTATTCATATGTTGCTGCACTACTTTAATGTTAAGAATACAAAAAAAAAAAAAAAAAAAAAAAAAAAAAAAAAAAAAAAAAAAAAAAAAGGAAGTCTAATTGTGTAAACAGAAGTATATAAAAGCAAACAGATGACTGGAGCGCAGCTCAACAGTTTCATCTTTCCTAAGAGTGCTATAAACCACAAATTCCTCATGGGAATCTTCATCACTACATCTTCTTTCTGCTTGGATAATATCTTCCAAAGATCGACATTTTGAGTACATTAGAAGATATGTCAAAAATAACTGTGAATATTAGTTTGGATCCATTAGAAAGCAGTTCACATTTCAAAATCCACAATGCAACAAATCCCAAAAGGGCTTTAATTTATACAAAAGCATATAACTATCTCTTTTCTTTCACAAATAACATCACAGGAAAACTTCAAAGAAAATTTAAATTCTTCAACTGAAAAGAAGATTGATAGCATGTAGCTCTTTAAATCATTGCTTTCCTTTCCTTGCTACCCTTTATCCTGATGGGAAAATAAATCCTGCAAGTTTTCACTTAAGGGCTAAATTTGCTTTTTAATTAAAGATGCTTGTGCTGATTCTGTTTTATTTAAAATGCAGAGATCCTTCCAAAAGGACTTAATAAATCAGTACTTAAAAAAAAAAGCACAAAATTAAGATAATTGAAATAAGTGAGGGAAAATAAATCCAAGCCACTGGAGAGATCTTGAAAGTAAAATAAACCAACCAAACAAAAAAAGCCCAACACCCAACAACTTGTTTCCAGACAGAGGAAACATTTACAACTTCACAGAGACTCAGACTGTTTTGATCAAGAGCAAAGTCAGATTACCTAAATGCTACTATCTTCAGTATGAGGACAATGGGATGAACCAGAAAGATTTAATCCCATGAGCACTCCTATTTTTTCACAAGTTCTCTGTACGTATCCAGTTACGTATTGTGACAGGTGAGAGTTTGAGACTGGTCACATTTATTTATCTTTCAGCTTCATAAAGCACACTTTTCTCCATTCTCTAGACAGATTATCAGAGGGAAGAGTCTCAATGCACAAATGTACATTAACACTTGAGAAAACAAACAAAATCCAACACAAGCCCTCTTCACCCGCCCAAACAGAGCTCAATCCCCTGCAAGTCCAAGCGTCAGTCCTATAATATAATAAGCAATACAATGAAGTTGTTACCTTCGGGTAGGCTAATAGGAAAATAAAATAAAAAATACATAAAACCCAGGAGCTGATCAATATTTGCAACTATCCAAGACACACTGGGCAGAAACACCCTCCCAGGAATACAAGGAGCTTTACAATTCAAAACTGAGCTCAGTTTGTATATAAGAACATCTGGAACCTGTTCATTCTACATTAAGAAGTTTGCCCATCAAAAAGCACAACTTTGAGTGCTCTTTGGTGATGCATCAAGACAGCAAAGAGAAGTCATCAGGAAAAACTAAACTCCGAATATCTGAGCTACCATGGCCCTTTGAAGAGATGAGCAACACCCCTTCACTAAAAATCTGTTATCAGGGAAGTATGTTGTTTTGAACAAGTCAGAACACGCCCTGCCCAGTTACAGAACTTAACTCCCTCCTGCTACTTTTAGGCTGAACTCCTGTAATCATCGCTAGAAATGCAAATACTAACCACTATTATTAATCACTTGACATTTAGGCACAGTAGACCAGCATCACCTGGTTTTCAAAGCAGGATGATTCTAGTCACAACTTAAGTGTTTTTAAAATGTCACCTCCCCGGTTCCTCAGCTCAAGTAAAAAAGGACAAGCATTTGCACAGATTAAATGATCATTCACTGATTCATGACTGCATGGCAAATAGTGCTCTCTGGCCAGAATTCATCAGAAAGAAAGTGTTGGCAGATTGGGAATTGGGATGCTTTGCCACACACAGAAACACAACTGCACATTTATCACCTACACAAAGTAAGAGCAGATACAAATAAAAGCAATATCCAGCAAATAAACAGCAGTGATAATGGACAGCTAAAGAGAACTTAAGACACAAAATGATTCAAAGAAATTGTGGAGATAAACATTCAAACTGAAAGACTATACACAAAACAACCATGACTGGCAGATCTAGAGAGGCACTAGAATTTGCTTTGTGTTTTCAAAAGTACAGTGGATCTTCCAAAGCATTC
This sequence comes from Vidua chalybeata, assembly GCF_026979565.1. Lineage (NCBI taxonomy): Eukaryota > Metazoa > Chordata > Aves > Passeriformes > Viduidae > Vidua > Vidua chalybeata. Next base: position 23,246,464 of record NC_071537.1, read on the forward strand.
CCCTTCTACTGGAGGGGAAAAAAACCCCAACTATTAGAACCAGTAGAAACAGGATAAGGAAATCCAAACTGCACCAGCAAAGTTATTCTTGGTCCATTAGGACAACGGAAAGCAACAATCACACAAAATGTTCCCCCCACTAGTAGAAATCAGAGCCCTAAGGAACCTGCTGACCCCTGTACTAAACAGATCTCCCCTAGCTTTTCATCATCATCTTTCACAGCTTTCTGAGACACTCTTGATCTTCTTACTGAAGCCAACCTCTATAATTTTCCCACTTTTAATTTTTTGTTTGCCTTAGCATGAAAAAGATAAGACATTTCATTACTGTGGGGAGAGGGCGCTCTTATGATTTGTATTTTTGGAGAATGAAAAGCTGTATTGTGAAAGCAAACAGTCCCACTTACATATGATCATCTTACAAAACATCCATCACCTCATCAATTTTCCTGTTTACTAGTAAATCTAGTATTCTATTTTCAAAACCAGAAATCATGCCTATATCTTCTACTTTTCAAGAAATGAGGTAAGGAAAGCACTTGCATAGTTTTGGTTTGGTTTTGTTTGTTTTTTTTTTTTTTTAATATAGAATACTGTATCTGGAGGATGTATGTTCATTAAGCAGAAAAAAGTGAAGTCTTAATTGGCAACAAGAGGTAGCACAAAGACATGTGGATTGCATATTTAATTCAATTTACCAAGGTGATTTTTCTCTGGTATGAGTTAAACAAGCAGATGTCAATTGGAACAAATGACAACAATTTTCTGCTGCAAGCCTTGGCACAGAATAATTGATTCATGTTTTTAAAACTAAATTTAAGAAATAATTAAGAGTGTCCCTGTTGATACATAGGAGCAAGATTATGCTTAGGCTTACTTTCCCGAAATTATGATCTGTTAAAAAGGAATTCCAACCTCTATACCTGAGCTCAAGATCAACAGTAGCTTATCAAATGTGTGCTGCAGCCTACATTTATAAGAGCATGAATAGGGATCTAGTGATGACTGGAAGCATTATTACTGGTTTTAAAATTTCAGATTAAAATTTGTTAAAACACACTATGCCCATAGATTATACATGCATTGTTCTTCCCACAAACAATGAAAATAAAGAAGAAAGATAACAGATGGGGTTTCAGCAGCCACAAGTTTTAGCCAGCAATACTCAACACAAAGAGAACAGAAATCAACCTTAACAACTGTTAAATTACAGTGTATTTTTCCCAAAATTAATAGGAAGCAGAAAGCTTTCTGAGAAACAGAACCACTCATAGTAGCTCAGCCTGTTCTTTAGTGGCTATCCATAAGCCACTGCATTTTAGTAAGTGGCACAGGCATAGAAAAAGAGGATGAAAAAGAATGGGGAATAGGATATTCGCAATACTACATGCTAATTAACAGCAGGAATAGGTCTGGAGAAAATGCTGTGGTGTGAAAGAAATGTTCACCTATCAAAGAGTAATACCAATATTAACACATTCTTTAGTGTTTTGCTTCCTATGCCAAACTTCCAGGGCACTTGACACCTCCTGTGTCCCTGTGAATAGAAGGTCTAAGCACAGATGGCATGAAGTGAAAATAATGCAAAGAACAAGGGCAGGAGAGATAAGTAGGGAAGTTTTCTCGACTGCACTCTGAACTGTTTTGTGGCACACAAACTCTCCTGCCACTGTAATCATTGATCTCATTGTGACAGCACAGCCTGAAACACAGCTCCCAACTTCATACACCCACAACAGGAAGCAGGAATAGTATAAGGAAAATCCAAAAACCAAATCACAGTCATGTAAGGCACGATAGATGTTTACAAGGTTGACACCTTTTTCATGTAGTTTGGTATTAAGCTAAATTATGTTAACACCTGAACAATAAAACACCAATTTTAAAACCAAAAATTAATGCTAGCACGTTAACGTTTTTCTACTAAAAAACTTCCAGCAAATTTAAAGCAAAAGAATATCCTAGATAGAACTGCCTACAGTTGCAATGTAGCATGCATATGTTCTCTACGGGTCTAGTCAAGCAACATTAAAACTCTAACAACGTGTTTTAAGAGAAATGAGATTCATGACCCAGAAGCCCTAAAGAACAAACCACAGCTTTTGTTTTAAGAAGTCATGTTGCTTCTGTGTTTAGTTGTGAACAGCAGAATATCTGTCTGCATGGCTTGTACACACAAAGAAAACTAGAATGATAAAACCCACTCTTGTTACCAAGACAGAAGCTCCAGTATGGCAGTATTGTGGTAGTTAAAAAGGCAGGCCAATAAAATTCTGCTTATTGTCTGAACAGAGGAATGTTGCAAAAATTTTCTGAGAAGGATGCTGAAGAGTGCTTTTAAATTGCTGGACGAAGGGACGAAATTGAGAACCTAAAGAAACCTGATCTACAGCTGGAGCCAATGCTCATTTGTCTCAATATTCCTGTTTCTGCTCAAACAACAAATGCTCTAATGCAAAACGCAGGAAAAGAAAAATTTACTTCCCACATAAATTGCATGTCTCACATAAATTACGTTCTGTGTTGGTGAAGCAAACAGTAAAGGCACATTAACTCTGTCCCTGCATTTCCCTGCAGACTGAAAAAGCTGCTGACCTCAAATCTTAGTCTTCACACCAAGGTGACAGAGATCCCCATTCTGTTTATTTTTCATCAAAACAGAGAGAAGATCTCTTTATAACTTGCAGGAGACATAGGCTCCTTGGAAGCTGAGCCTTGGCAAAGCACCAGGAGAAGACAACTGCTGTTCACCATCTAATGCTTATTTTCATCCTTAGTGACTTTTTTTTGGTGTGGAATAAGAAGCTAATATTAAGAATGAAATGCTACTCATGTTTCCAAAACTTTGAACCTTGTTACTTTATTGCAATTTGCTCATTTTGAAATCTGTTCTCACTACTGAAATACTACAGTAAATATTGCACCAGTTAAAGAACTGAGAACGGGTAATATTTCAGCTTCATACATCCACTAAAAGCATAATGTCCCTTGTCAAAATGTCTTGCAGTAGTGTACATTACAGATGTGTCTAGGAGGCTCTGTGTGTGTATATAGGTACAAAAAACTCTGGAAAGTGTTTCAACATCAACTACACATCTCAGTTTTCTAATCAATAAAGTTTTTTTTTAAAAATAAGTTCAATTATGAATGACAGTTTCATAAAAAAACAACAGCTCTGAACTGCAGCCCCACTTATGCCTTCAATAGACCAGGTCTTCCAGAAGAGCCAGGCAAGCTTCAGAATTGATTTCAGCCATATCCCATTTGACACACACTGTGCAGAACCAACATTGTGCCAATAAATTAACTTCCACAGCAAAAGCTATAGCCCTCACTTCATCTAAAATATAGGCTGTAGAACATCCAAAACACAGCAATTTCCACCTGATTCTGCAGCTGCAAGCTCAAGACTTCCTTACATACACTGCCAATACAAACTCTCCCATGGGATTTCCAGGAAAAGTTCCACAAGATTGTAAGACAAGGAATAAATTAATCAAGGGGGTAAGAATGATGATACAGAAATGAAAACACCATGTCTGAGGATAGCGACTTGCAAAACCTCTGTTTACATACAAGTCACTTACAGAAAACCCTGATGTCTTCAAAGCCAGGGTGGCAATGCTTTCATTTTCCAGCCTCACCTGCTGGTAAGACAATACCCTATATATATGATTATAAATGGAGGAAGGTATAAATTGATACATCACACTTGCACACTCATGACTTCAACATCACCCTTACAAGGACCCTTCCCTTCTATCAAATTCTATATGACACATGCAGACCAATGACATGCTTGAAATTTTTTTGACATGCCATTTTAGCTACTGGCAACCTGTTACCAGAAATCACTTAGTTTGTCTCTAGGAAAGCTGACTGCCTAGGAACCCACATAAGACCTGAAAAGCTATCCAATTGCTACAGGTTCTACACAAAACTAAAAAGGTAACGTGGTTCAAGGAGAAATTACTTCACAGCACATATATGACTACAGAACATACATCCTGGGCTGGGATGGTCGCAATAAAGATACAAATACTTGTCTTGGAAAGAAAAAAATAATTCTCTTCCCCCACATTTTGCTTTTAATCAGTCTCCCCACAAACACAGGAAGCCCAGGTTATTGGGAGTTCAGCTGAAGAGCTTCCCATGCTGCTGAACACTGAAAGAGGGAAGTAGGTTTTGACACTACCACAATCAAACCACTAGAAAACTCTGATTCTGGCCACAGAATGTTTCACTTCTTCATGCTGCACAATTCTTAGCATGAACCTTATAAAGTAAAAGCTGAATTCAATATTCGACTTTGATTTCCCTGTCAAAGTATTTCTCCTTCTTTAAAGGAATTTTGGCAATTTATTTCCATTAGTTTCTGCTTGTAAACAGCAATTTGCTGTATTTTACAGCCAACTTACTCAAAAGAATGGCTGAAATAAATCTATTCACTGTTCATCTAACCACAATGCTTTGAAAAATTGAATCCCTCAGAAAAGGAGAAGAGTAACATAAAGGAATTACAAAAGGAAAAAAGAAACATTACTCCAAATTTTTCACAACCTTTAACCATTTCCTTTCCAAAACCAAGCAGAAAGCCAGAGGAATACTGACAAAGAGCACATAAAGATACTCAACACCAATGCAATCACTCAACTTTCCCATACCTTTCAGAGAAGCTTTACAGTAATGCATTTCTGCTTCTGCTCTCTTCCAACTCATCTTCCTTCTCAACTCTAAAGATTACAGGTTGATTGTACAGACAGTATCTCATATATGCTACTCCCAAATCCTCCCAGCCCAGCTAAGCTTTGTCATTATCACGTTGTTATTGTCTTCCTCATCAAGTCCGTGTTCCACAAACAGGTCTCTGATTAAAGACAGACAAGTTTGCTTAATAATCATAGTCATTATCACCTGGTTTCAGGTGCTGCCTGCATAACACTTCATTTTCCTTATTTCTACTATGTTATAGCTATAATTGTATTTGTTGCCCTCCTCAGCATTGCTTTCAGGATGAATGAGATCAGCAAGCAAGCTCCAAACATGAAATAAGCCTTAAGCTTAAGTTAATGCAAGCTTGAAAACAAAAAGCTGGAATAAGAAACTACGAAAAAAAAGCACACAGGAAGCATTATTACAAGCAAGCATATTACTTTTGCCAAACACCATATATGTACCAACATATATTCTATGACTATGATCAAACAATTGAGCTCAGTCTCTGTGATTTAAAAATATAAGTTAATGCTGTGGTATGAGGGGGCTAAAGAAAGTATAGTTCTGTGTGTTCAACAATTGAGAATTACTGGAACACTGCTAGTCAGGCTGCAGAATGATTTTATATTAAAGTGGCAAGAAGTTATAAAATCAGCACTAACAATCCTAAGAGCAATGTCTGAATAAATGGAACACAAATTCATGTCTTGCATGCCAATCAGTTTAGATACAGGTTCAATATACTTCATATGCTTCCTGGCATGGCAATATTCTTTTAAAGCAACATCTCTAACCATCCAGATTTTTTGTTTTCCAAATACTTGGAATCATGACACAGTGTGCATATATCAACATTTTTCTGTTTAAAATTTTATTCTCGATAGCAGAACATTTATCAACACAGGTCTGGAGAAGATATTCCAGCATTAATTTTAACTATAAACGAGTAGAAGCCTTTGTCCAAGAGTGGCTGAAGAGAAGCAGGAAGGAAAAAAAAAAAAAAAAAAAAAAAAAACAAACCAGAAGAAAATCCCCTTAAACAAAAAAAAACCCAGAAAATTCTCCAAAGAAATAAACAAAGAACAAAACCCTCACCCCAACTAACTAACTAATCAAAGAAACCCAAACCACTTTCTAGTAAGCTTTTACAAGAAACACCACTGGTATAAGCTAAAACATAAGCAGATTTCCTGCAATAACACGAACTGAGAAGTCTGCTAACTCACCCAGAAACTACTGCCATGTTTCAGGCACTACAAACCGTGCACAGAGCACGGAGCAGACACCTTCCCAGCCCAAACCAAACAGACCACCCTGCAAATACTGCCCGGACTTTGTGCTAGTGGTGGAAGGGCACCGCAGAGCGCCGGCTCCAGCGCCGCGCAAGGCAGCCGGCGGCTCGGCGGTCCCCGAGCAGCGCCACAGCCCGGGCACAACAAAGGGCTCTTGTTCCCCGGCAGCAGCAGGCGGCAGCTGAACCAGTTGGCCCGGTACCCTACCGTGGCCTGTGGGACATCAAAGGCCGGCTGTGACCTAAGCAGACAATTAGGATGTGTGGGTGTAGAGTTACAGAGTTCCCAGAGGTCACTCACGGATGAATTTTAGCGCCGCAGTACAACCCCTTTATAAAGCAGTATTACTGGCTTTGCGCAACCAGCCTTCGGGCTGACCCCAGATCTAGGCAAGTGACTGCAACACTGCTGCTTTTTTTTTTTTTTTTCTGTATAAAGTTTACTGCAAAATTAAAGTGCAAATCTTGAGATGAGCTAAGTAACTTAAACATATATGTAACAATTTTAGTTTGCAAAGGACAGATACTGTGTTACCTTCTCTTAAAGAACCATGTAACCAAGTTAACCAAGACACTGAGGAGGGAAGGAGGGAGCAGCTGCAGAGTAATTAGCAAGGACAACAATCACACCCTATTGCCAGACACTCAGGCCACAGCAATAAGGTACAACACGCCAGCACAAACTAAGGCTTGCCTGTTCTGGACATATGGTACAAACATAAACTCAAGAGATACCTCCTTACAAAGAAACCCAGCTGTGTTTTGTCCGCTGTTGAAGACTCCACCAGCACTAACACCATCTATCCCACCACACTGCACTGCCCTTCTCACCACAACAATCCCTAGGTGCTTTCGCAGGACTATTTCTCCTCTCAGTTCTGCTGCTCCCCAAGACACAACTCTCCTCGTTTAACCACCAGTTCCAAATGTTCATGCCAAACTAATAAAGACAGACTTGAGCAAGAAAAAACTGGGTGAAGATCACAACACCTCTATACCGTGCCAGGCATTTAATCACAAGAAGTCACATAAAGATGAAAAGTTCGTAGATGATGCAGTAATAAAAATATCAGAACAGAGTTCTTCCTTCTTCACTCCTAGTATGGCTCCAGCAGTATGACTAAAAAAGATCACTTGCTAATCAGAGATGAGCTTGAGCCAGGTACTCTGAACAGTTACACAGCCTCATGGCAGACCTTCATGCAGTCCTGTACTTGGGCATTCACAAGTGACAACAATCAGTATACAAATCTGCCTAATTTTGTATTATCAAAATACATTATGTCTGGGGTAAAAAGCAACTTCATTTTCCCAATTTTTAAAGGATCTTCAAAATTATTATCCCATTATTCAGCTGCTTAACAAAAGTTTTAAACAAAAACACTGAAATCCTGAGGTTTGAAAAAAGTATCTTCATGCTTTTGCTTGAGTCCAGCATCTCCTTTCCTATTTAAGATGATTTCCCTGTAGGATATCCAACAGCAGCAAGGAATCACCAAGCTAGGGCACTTAACTTCCAAATGCTGCCAAACTGGAATGCAACACTATGAGAAAGCAAATTTTGTTTGCAAATTATCGTATCAGGAACTCAGGCACTGGTTTAACAACATCAGGGTCATACTTAATCATCTTAACTCATGCAAGCAGCAACATCTGAATACAACCCAAGAGACAAAGTGTTCTCTTGCTAAAGAGGAGCATATGCTTATGCACCTCATTAAACTGAACTGAATTCTTCCAAGTGATGCTGTTTAAGGAAGGTCTTTAGGGCTTCCTCCTTTTTTTTTACTTCCCCCTTTTTTTTTTTTTCTTAAGACCTAAGAGGTTAGGTTATTGAAACTCACTTCAGCTGAAGAAAAATCTCTAGGGACCAAACCACTGTCTTTACGAATTGAAAAAAAAGAAGCAAACAAAACAAACAAAAATATCCAACACCAAAGTTACATTGTAACACTTGACATGAAATTAATTAAAATTAAACATAAGCATGTATTTTCCTTTTTTTTTTTTTTCTTCTTACACAACTCATTGAAACAGACAGAATTTTCTCTGTTTTCACCAAATTGCATCCCGAGAGCTCTTTGAATGTTGTAATTGTCAATTCCAGCACATTTAATTAAATGCTTCCAAACCACAACTTTTAGGAACAGATCTATTTCAGTCAGGACACCATCAGCACACAAGAGTTAAATGTAACAGCCTTTCCAAGGACAGTTCAATCTCCGTATGGTAGTTCAAGAACTGAACCATATATTTCTGAAAAACATTCTATTTTACAGAATAAAAATTGACTAATTACACTAATTAGATTATTATACACCCAAGTCAAAGGGATTTAGTATGTTCATATCAGAGCTATGTTCAATGGCAGTAAATCTCAAAACATAGACTAACACTATTTTTCATAGCATTCAATAACCTTTGAAATGTTACTGTGATCACAAAAGTAATTTCTACTGCTTTTTCGTTTAATTAAAAAGCCAAAGAGCAATAAGCAAGATGACAGAAGCCAAGAGTAAGATGAAGAGAGAAATAAACCAGATGGCATGGGAATATATTTATATATACTTAAGTTATTCACAAATTATGAAAAAATAAATATCAAAATCTTTTCATTTGCCCTATAATCAGTGGGTTTTTTTCTAAAAGAGTTTTCAGATATTTTTATGTAAAGAGGATTGTGAATTCTAATTAAGATATAGCTGTAAGCCAGGATCCTCCATCATACAATTAACCTTAAATCCAGCCTCTAGCCAAGCAGGGTACAGATGGAGATAGACAGATGTAATTACAAAGTCCATCAGCAGTAAGCCACTGGGAGAGGTTGCAGGCTTTCCTGTATTTCTACTTTGTATTTGGTAGGCTATTTTTATCAAAATATGCCAGGAAGGCACAGCGACTGTGATATACTCACAGCACTTTTGTATTAGCTTGGGCTTGCATCGTATACTTTAAGGCACTAATTTTGAAAAAAATTACAACTGCACTCTCATTTCTGCAGGCTGCACTCTCACACAGACCACTGGAGTAGGTATTGCATTCCCAGCTTCATTTCTATCCTTCAGGATCAACGCCTCCCTTCTCTGCTTCAAACCTCTCCAGCTGTAAAACTCTATTTTACCAACATTCTGAACCTGCAAAGTGAGATTGTTGAAAAAACACAATTTTGAACCAAAATTCTCAAAAAATAAAAAAATTTAAATTGTACCTTGGCACATCACTTCTATTTTTGTAATATGTGTTCTGCTCTGCCATGGTGTTTGCATACACAACTTAGCTTCCTCCAAATGATGGAAACCTCTCCTGAAGTCTTCAACTCATTGTCACTAAAACCCATGCATTCATGGAAATTCACAATTTTTATCAATTTTGAAATAAGAGATAATAGTATCGTGCTCCATCTAACAACCATCTAAGAATCAACTTTTCACATGAATTTTGTAATCTTACATCTAAACATGGTATAGCAACTAGAACTCAACTATCTCTGTAAGTAACTAACTATAGTTAGTTATAGCAAGAGTATTGAGGAGGAATATCCGATAGCATGGCATAAGACATGTAGTTTGGCATTTTTCACTAACCACAAACCTATGAACGGCTTCTGTTTAGTGTCTGAAAACAGTACTAAGATTACACATTTTAAATGTTATTAAGTTTCCATTTAAGATGTGCAAGTAGCATTTGAGCATAGCAAAAAAAGAGTATTTTATCTTCATATAATGCAGTCAATTCACATCCCACCATAATACATGAATCATTTGCTTATCTGAAAGCAGCAAAGACTAAATTTGCATTAACCATTTTACCACAGTTATCCCATCCAAGCTGGGGAAATCAGCTACACCTTCCATGCACTGCAAAGGGCTTTCTTTAGGAGTTTTACACAGGAATTGAGAAAGGAATCAATGTAATGGTAAAATGTTCAAACTCAAACTCTTAACTCTAGGGTCATGAAGTGACAAATTTAAGAACAGAAGAATTAATCGTATTCATGCACATTTTTAATTATGGATCACTAAGTATCCAACCATACCAAAGACCTGGACAACAAACATCCTGACCTTCCCGTTCAGAATGATATGCCAAAACCAGATGTACTTTACTAGAGTGGCAGCTATAACAGTAGTGGTGAGTAAAAAGCTTTTTTAAACATTTATTATGTGTGGCAAAGAATTCTTTGTGCAAACTCTAACCTCTCTCTCTCTCCTCTTTAATGAGGACAATCTCAGCTATTCTAACTGACTTTGTATCAAAGCAACCAGGAAAAGCTCACAGCTGGCAAAGAAGTTCAACAAGTTTGCTCTCACTTCTCTCAGCCACCTTCTCCACATCTCAGCCCTGAACCTCTAGAAAGATCATCATGACTCCACCCATGCCACAAAGCTGAGAGACCCTGAGCCCAGGCTGGCTGGTGTGCTCTCCTCTGACCCTGAGCTCACAGAACACCTGATTTGCAAGGCAAGTTGAAAACACTTAAATCCCACCCCAGCCTGAGCCACGAAAGGTCACTTAGGTCTGCCAACAAATTCAGGGCTCAAGCAAGCCCTGAAATATAATTTCCCACTATATATATATTTTTCCCCCTTAGAGAACTCCACCTGATTTAATCATGAAAGCAGTCCTTGCGATCAGTTGCCTCATACTTCATTAACAAGGTATTATTCATATCCTGCTCTGACCTCTTCTCCGTGGCAGAGAGGTCCTTCAGAGATGATCATTCCATGAAGAATATTCTCACACTTACCTCCATGATGTTTATTCCTTACTTTTGCACTAGGAAACTAATGCAGAGCAATTCCATCAGTAATGCTAGATGTTCAGCTTAGACATCCACAAAATGGCTGAAAAAAAATCATCAGAAGGCAGCTGGCAAAGAAAGCTTCTCTCTGAAGTGCCATTTTTAAAGAGCATTACTTAGAAGCTGAAATTGGTTTTTATACTGAGATTAAATGAGCATTTTTAGCTTAAGCATTCGCAGGTTCACTCTTAATGAAGCTCTTAATGAACACAGACCTAGAGCTGTTTGGAAGACTCAGAACGGCATTGTTTTCCCATGATGCCACTTCCAGACAAAAACGCAGATACACACTATATCTTGTAGTGTGTACAGAATGAAACTTTGTAAGACTCCATGTTACTTTATTTAAATCTTAATCTTGATCTGAAAAAAAAATTACAGGGAGAATTATATATATTTCATTATGATAACTAGTCTATGCTTACTGAAAACTAGCCTTCAGGTAATTCCTGTTTAGAAAGAAGTCTGTAAATTTCTCAAGGTTGATACAAAATTAAGATAAAAAAGCACCACAAAGCATTTTCTTTCAAGTGTTTTAAAAAAGAAGGAAAAAACCCCTGTAAGTTGAGCAAGATCTGTGATAGGAATAAACACTTGGGCAAACCCAAATTTTACATTCTGAATGCTGCAGATATACATATTTAAGATGCACTTATTAAAACACCCACACAACACAAAAAAACCTGTTGGAGCAGAAATACTAACTTCCATAATTCACTTCTGTTATCTAATAAGAGAAGTCCAGAGAAATTTTATTTCTTCAAGGAGTTTCAAAAAACCTTTCAGAAAATGCCTAGCCCCTGGTGTACCCTGCAATCCAATCATCAGACACGGACGATTCGTTTTCCCTTTCCAACATGCCACATCATGTATTAGCTTTATTTAGAAATGTTCTGAACAACTTCATTAACCAAAATACGTTTGTAACATGAACATCAGAAATTTGTGTTTTATGTAATTAAAATTTCTGAGTCTCACTGAAGAAGCTGTGCTTAACATAAGAATCTCTCTTAAGGTCATACAGAGTTATTTGTCCTATTAGGCTCTTTCTTACAGGTTTATCTTCAACAAAGCATATAGGTAACAGAGATAACAGGTCCTCTACCACAACCATCATGAACAGACACTGAGAACTCAGTACAAGAGGGCTGTCTTCACATAACACCACATGTGAACTGAAAAACACTTGAGGACAGCAGAAAATGGAGAACAGAGATTAGCCAGCCAAATGAAACTCCACTCCATAAACTAAAAATGTTCTGTTGAAATCAAGCAATTGAAGTACACTTTTGGTTATTTTCTGAAACAGATCGCTTAAAAGGCAGATACTATCTACATTAGACAATACTTAGAATTAAATCAAGACCAAGGCCTCATGATCTCATCCATAAGGTCAGAAATCCTACATCCTCAGTGATCCAAATTCACCTCCTTTTACTGTCATAAGACCAGGCAATAATTCTGAACATTTATTATCTCTCAAAAGCTATTATTTCACCACAATGTGCAATAAAATGGTTTTAGCTATTGCTGTGCATTTGCATCTTACACTGTAACAAAACTGTATGCAACCATACTTCAGCAAAGCTTTAATTTAGGGGTGCACTGTAGGAACAAGTCAAAATATTTTGATAGGGGAAAACAAATGTTTAAAAATCTTATCTACTTTCAATACATATATATTTTAAGAAGTATTTATCATTAAAAAAGAAGCATGTATTAAAAATTTCCACGCACAAATGTACACATACAATGCAATTAATGAGATGAATTCACAGAACTTTTTATGTGCATTTTCCTCCATCAGCTACTACAACCTTCAGAAAGGATCTGGCTCATGTGCCCACAAGAAAACTAAACAGATACAGGGGAAAAACAAATCAACTCCACACTGTATTGTTGCAATGCAGAGTTGCAGAAGAAGAAAAAGAACTTTCCAGAGATGCTGAGCAACGGGCAGTGTAGCACCCTGAAATTCCTTACAAGAGAGCACAGTGCAACAAAGTGCTCATTACTGTAGCCAGGCAATAGCCACTGCAATCCTTCCAGTTCCACCAGTCTGCCTTTACCTTCTGCTTATCACTGGCACAGAGGAAATCACAGGCCCCAAAAGACACGCTCGGTATCAAAACCATACTAACAACCTGGCATTTTGCAGCCCTGGAGAAATTTGCTATAGTTGGCTCTAAAATTAAATTGAGATTTGACATTCTAGACAATATAATGAGGTACTCCCTGACAAATGAAATTTTATGCAAGTCATGTATGCACAGCATATCACTGAAGATCAACTCAGCCAGGGATAGAAAAACAGCTCAGCATTTACACTGTGTTTTCTTCCAGTCCAGCACACACTACACACAGGTTTCAGCCAAACATTGTTGTACAGAACAGGACTGCAACTAGCCTTGACAGACAAGTTTTTCTTGTATGTTTTTCTGATTTTCATATTAATACCAATGCTCCTGACAGCCTACCAAGTCCTAAAATACCAAGGCAAAAAGTATCTCTGACCTTAGGATCTGAAACTACTACTCCGTGTTATCAAGAAACGTTCTGCTCAGCCAAAACACTGCTCTGACACTTGTAGCAGTGCAGCCCTTGAAATACTCCTGATTACCTCAAAGGAGCCAGGAAAATAGGAAAGGTTCACGAACCAGGATAACAAATGATATATCTGAAATATAGCATACCTTAAAGTGCTGGCCTACACATTTTCAATGCCAGTAGTTTAGAAAAATATCTCACTATATGTCTCTCAAAGTTCATGTCTGGAGTCGATACCTAAGTCAGCCTCGAGTTATTCAATAAGGGAGGGAGGCAGAGCTAACCTCTTGAGGTAAACTAATCAGACCCTTAACCAAAAGTAGTCAGTGCATCTTACAGCAAGTGTCCTTTCCCAATATGCCCTAAAGGTAACTAGAAGCCTCAAAACTTTAAATTTTCCCATCAAAAAAAAAAAAAAAAAGCAATGATTGCTTGTGCACTGTCAGAACAGCAGAGGAAAGCTGTGGCAGTCTATCTAAACAGAGAGGGGAAAATAGGCAGCCTGAGCATTTTAAGGTTGATTGCCACAGAAAGCAGAAAAGGGATTGAACAAGTCAGATTTTCATTAAAAGAAGGGAAAAAATACCAATACCTCAAGGGGAAAAATAATATAATTGAGAGTGAATGCCCTCATGAGAATCCCTCTTTTTTGATCTTGAGAGGGTTTAGTACTGCTTTTTGCACTTTCATTACTACTAAAATTCAGGTACACCTACAGAGTTTGTTCAGAGTCCAGCCCTACATCAGAAGTACATGATGGAACAACTGATGACAATAACAAACCAGTTCATAAACTACAAAGGAAAGCCTACTATGATGACTTTTTTTTTTGTTGGTGAGGTTTTTTATTTTTGTTTGTTTTGTTTTTCTTTAAGACCTTAGCATTTTATATTCTTTTTAACCACACTTACTTAAGTCAAATGGCCTTTAAACTGAAAGAGTAAAAACACATCCTACATTCAATTAAAGCTTAAGCAAGCTCTCAAATAACATTGCTCTTATGAAAGTGTTCAGAAAAGAAAAGCCAGACTGGAAATTCATGATTACTTTAAATATTGAGAAGTGAAGTTAATAACCGGGTATTTTTGTTGTGCTCATGCATTTAGCCTCAAATAAAGCCTTTAGATAACCTGATTTCACCACCATTAAGCACACACACTTTCTCACCACCTGAAAAACACATCATCATGACCTAAATGCGAATTAGACCTTCTTAAAAATTACTGCAAGTGTTCACAAGATTATGCATGAAGTGTTTAAGAGAACTTTAAAACTGAATATCAAGATTCCCTGAAAGAAGTTACTAAAACAACACCTGCCAATCTTCTGTCACCTTCTAGTTGAAGAACTCCCAACAATTCAATCAACCCCTCTTTCTGCAAGAGGATCGTAACTGTGGAAGGCAAACTCAGATTATATAAGTGCTCCAAAAAGAGCTAGATCACATGGTTACCCAAGTCTCAAAATTCCTCCTATGGTGATTTTTCCACAAAAGCATGCAACAGAGGAAAGCTAGCTACAAGAAAACCAAATACAAACAAGAAAAACAAACAATAAAGATGATAAATATAGTTCTATGTTTATTAAAAAAAACCCATGAACATCTGCGTAACAATTCAGACAGATTAGTAATTGTCTACACCAGCTTTATTTCCACAACCCAAAAGTTCTGATTCTTCTACAGAAAACCATACTTACGCTTGTTAGTCTCAGTAAAAGAGAACAGACTTGAAAAGGGATTTTGGTGCACCAATATCAAAAGAACACAGTTCACTTATATCAAAAGTGAGTTCACAATTCCCACTACGTTTTACATTCATCCTCAAGGAAAATACCTTCCTACCTACACCACAGCTATCTCTTCCCATACAAACTCCATTTTGAGCACTACTGAGCAGCAAACAACCATCAGCCTCACTTTCTGAGGTACAAGAGGTACTTTACTGATGACATTGTTCAACCCAGAGAGCTTAATATGCGAGGCCTGGATTCTGCCAACATTTGCACATGCCCAACCTGATACATATAAATGGGGATTACTCACATGCTGGAAGGTAAGTACATGAATAATAAACATGTTTGTGAATCAGCAATTATGTGTACGCAGAAAAAAAAAAGCTAGAGCAAAAGGAGACTTTTAGGAAAACTAATTTGAAGTAAGTTTAAAGAACATTGGCTTTGAGGGTTTGGAGGTGGGGAAGAAGTTTTTTGGTTTATCATCCAATATATAATAAATTGTCAACTACATAAAAAGTCAGCAAAAAACCAACTCCTCAACTCTCCAGTTGAAACACTTAATGGTTTCACATTCTCACTTGCTTCTTGTCTCCAGCTGCAGGTCAGTAAATCTTAATCAGGGTGATACAGGCTATTTAAAATACAATGCCTTCATCAGACAACTAGACAAAAAAATGATTTTCAAAAATACAAAGAGCAGCTCTCCAGAACAAGCATATTAATACGGTGAACAAGCAAACTGCTGAGCAGCTCAACCCATGAGCTGTGAAATTAGAGGTTTTGGAAGCTGTGAGGAAGAAGGTGGTGTTATAGATAAGATATAGGCTGCCTTTAACTTCCTCTGACACCGGTTTGGGTAAGAAGGGCTTTCCAGTTGTAGTATGTTATTCTGTATTCCCAGTAATCATAGACTGTCAAGAAAAACGTCGTTCAGCGTTCACCTCGAGTGGCCAAGTGCTTCCATCAACTTCAAGGGCCATCAACTCTTGCTATCACCACCTTCAGAAGCATGGAAAGGGTGCCCCATGGAGATCAGACTCTTGCACAACAGCTGACAACCCAGAGTTAACCTTATTTGTTAGCTACAACAGGAGTGGATACTGGTATTACCCCATCAGCACCTGCTAGTGCACCACAACCTGTGACGGGCATATGTTGCACGTCATTGGCTATTTGGAACTGGTTTCTAAGTAACACCACTATGGACCTCCTTCCATATTTTAGTATTTCTGGCTCCCATTGACAAAAATTAATATACCAGAGTATCACTGAGAACTCAAAAAGAATGGCCCTTCTGGAAGAGCCAGGCTCCAACATTTGAGACAGACTCTTCAGAGGATAGCATCCTTCTTGTCTGCTTCTATTAGAAAAAGCACTGTTAGCCTCAAGCCAAAGCTGAGCCACTGCAAACTTGCCAGCTCCTACATCAGAATGATTCAGTTCTAAATTGCCACTGTTCACAAAAAAGCAGCCAACGACTTGCATCTTGAAGGTCACAAGTAATGTTTCACCATGAACTACTCAATATAGTTCGGTAGCCTAGATGTCTCACCTACGTGACTACAGCTCTTTTCACAAAAAGTTACATCCACTAACAACATGTTTTTCTGTCTCCATCTACACTATGAACAGTTTACATGAAGAAATGGTGTAGCATTACTATACATACAGCATTTTACAATTCTTCTTATGAAAAGAACCACAATGGGAACTAATTGCTTCACACTAGCACCCAATATGGGCTGTGGTTTATCACGGTTTAACCCCAGCCAAAACCAGAGCAGCACTGAACAACTGTGAAAGATGCCTCTGTCCTTGGGATTTTACAGAGTAAGGAATCATTACAAGCAATTTATCAACACTTACTGATATCTTTCTAGCAACTGGAGTTTTGAATAATGCATTTTAATGATAGAAAATAATAATTAAAGTAACAATTAATAGGAGTTTGGAAAACTAAGATGCAAAAATAAAGAAATTAAGGTAAAACAAACCAGAAAGTGGCAGAAGCAAGCAGTAAATGGGAGAAAAAAATATTTAGCTCATATTAGAGGCTGCTGAGAGAACTGGAAAGCCCAAAGTGAATACCTGTATGGTGGACTGGATTTCACTAGCTAGACAAGGGATCCAAAAAAATCTGACAAACCAGGACCGGTTACAGCTGCAAGAGAACAGTGAGACTGAGAACGGTAGTTAAAACAAGCTAAAGATCTGAAACCTCTGAAACAGGCAATCTTTAAGCTTTAACAAGTAAGTAAGGAGCAAGTTACAGAAACCTGCTGGCTTTCCTTAGTGATCATGTCTAATTTTGTAAGACACCAAGTCCTGTATGTGTCCAAAGCAACTTGATAGTTGGATGCACCAACACCACAAAAATGGTTATTATTCCCTTTACTCTGATGAAAACAATGTCCCCAGGATTTTACTGTGGGCAGCTTTCTTTCCACTCCTTCCCTGAGCACAGGAAAACTGTAATTTAGATCTACCACCCTTGGGATTTATGAACTACTAAAATATGCATTTCCTTCTTTGGAATTGAGAGCCTACTTCCATGAACTTACTACTATTAGACATTTTGTTGGGAATACCCATCTGAACACTTGCCAGAATCTCCCTGGCAATTCCACGAGATACCAAAAATCTGAGATCATCAGAAGACACAGGTACTGCTAAACTACCGCCAGGTATTTTATCGAGGTTAATTACTGCTCAGCGCTGCTGCTGAGCTGCACCCCTCCAAAGGTGACTTCCGAATGCTGCCTGCTTTTTCATCAACACGATTTAAGAAATTCTGCAACAAGGCTTGCGTAGCTACCCTGGGAATTAATAACAGGTCTGGAAAAACCCAAACATACTGCTCTACTTCTCCCACTCTTCAATTTTCAGTGACAGAAGGGAGTATAAACTGTACTTAATTGCAAAATTGTCAGTTCAGTCCTTGAGTCAGTAAATCATGTTTTTACACTTCTCCTCATTCTCCCCTCTCTCTGGGGATGCACACTTACAGCACTAATTCTCATCTTTTTGAGAAGCGTGTCTTCTCTTCTCCCCTTTCTTCCACCTTGCTCCTACAGGAGTGTCACAGCACATGCTGCAGTCAAGATGGCCACAATACAGAGTATCACCATACAATATCAGAAAGCTTTAAGCATCCCTATACAGAGTAACACCATACCTCATCAGAAAGCTTTAAGCTTCTGCCCTTCTTGTTCTTTAGCCCAGCCTTTTATCCCCTCATGTTCCTGCACTGCACCTGTGTGCCCTCTGTTCCCTTTGGTGGTTGCTCAGTGCCCCTGGGCACTCCATGGCTCATTGCTGTCAGTGCTGCTCACCTGCTCCTCACAGCTGTGCCCACTGGGGATGAGGCTCAGCCACAGCCCCACTCCCAATCACCACACACTGCGTGCCTACACTGAGAGCACATCCTGCCTCCCCATCTCACACTCTTCCTCCAGAGTCTCTCAGCTCCTCACTAGCACAAATTCTCAATCCCACTCCTTTAGCCAGTCACCAGGCAATGCTTTGTGGGGATCAGTCAAGACTTTGTGAGAGATGAGAAAGAAGAAACAAAATGTAGACATCCCAGCACCAGGTCCAAGCAGTCATGATTCCAGCTCTTCAAGGTCAACCCAGGAATTACTACATTTCCTGTGGGTCTCCTGAGATGCTGTCAGAGAAGTGGGTCCCAGCTGCCTATCTCCTAAATTTATACTTACAGAGCTTGCCTTTTGTGTTTGGTTTTAAATATGCTGAAAGACTTCAAAATATTTAAAACTTTGTGATTTCAAATCCCATATTGTCCAAAACAACTTGGTTCATTTTTTTATATACAAAGCAGACAGAGGAAGTTGAGATAATCCCTCTAAAGAGAGCAAAAAGCTGAAACTTTTTTTCCCTACTCTTAAAACATGTCCACATTTACTTTTTGACTGGGAATTAACACTTTATGTCTGACCAAACACAATTAGGAAACAAAGTAAGTCTTAAGAAAAATTTTCTAAGTCAATGTATAACCATCTTCTTTCTTTCTTTCCTGCCCCTTTAAAGATCTTTTTAAATATGTAATCAATTTTGAGTTCGAAAACGTAAATTCTCATCTTGAAACTGTTAAAGAAAACACCTTTAAAGCCTGACACATGCTCACTGGCTGCAGCTGAAGGAGTACAGAAGACCAACTGCTTATACAAACCTAAAATTTTATTAACTGTGCAAGCTGTAATGAAGCTTTTGAGTTCAGCAATCTTGTCAGTTTCAAGATAAAGTGCACCTCTGCAGCCCCACATGTTCATCTTGAAAACAAATTCCAAGCTCAACAACCAAACCTGCCTTTTTCCCATCTTTGTAGTATCATAAAAATGTAAGTACAAAGCTCTACATTATCTGAAGCAATTTGAAGACTACAAAGGTTCCTCAGGTTTCCATTCTGGTCTTTTAATTACATGTAAAGAATTTACATGTAAAGAATTTACATCTTCATAGCACTTGTCACAATGAAGTACGTTCCATTGCATTATTGTCATGGATATGTTATATAATGTAAAATTCACATATAGCAATAGTAAGAATGAAACATTTTCTGGTAAGCAAGATATCTAAGAGACAACTGAATGCTCAGAAGTAATTTATTTTCATATTAGAAAGGATAGGTACTTCCATCAGGATGAGGATTTCCAAGATGCATGATGGAGGTCATTTGCCAAATCAAGTATTTAATGGTAATCTATAAGTTCACCCCCAAGTAAATATACAAATATCCTAGCATACTACTTAAAGAATTCATCCATGTGCAAAATACTAGGAGATTTTAAATCAGCCAAGCAACCACTCTCACACGGGCAGAGCCAATTTCTCTCAAATCTTTACAAAGCAGTGCAATGTAGTAATCAAAAGTTTTACTCAAGGAAGAACTAAAGTCTCTAAACATGATTAAATGAAACAGAAAATCCCACTTGATTTTAGCTTCTGCTTTACAGAAGGTAATTTCCTGTTTGATTTTGCAGTCTTAACTAACACTGTTGGGCATACTATGCTTTATTTCAAATTTGAGAAAACTTTAAAAACATACATTTTATTGGAGAAACTATACAGTTTAAGGTTTAAAATCAGCAATTAGAAGTCCCCATAGAAGACAAACGTCTTTAAATGGTGACTGAACAGGGGGAAATTCTATGAAGATAAAAAAGCTCTTTGTAGAGACAGAGTGAAAAAATCTTTCAGCAGCTACCAGGACCCCAGTTATTTCCCTTGAGCAGTCTGCCCAGCTGTTTACCTCCCTCTGTGTGGCACAGATAAATACTTATAAAAGTGTCAGCTCTACATTGTCCAGCCAGTCACAAGAACTGCTGGTATAAATAACAACCAGTGTTCCCATCAGAGTTCACACATTGCCTTTAAAGTACAAAAGGAGGCAATATTTAAACTGAGAAGGAAGAAAACACTAAGTAATGGTATATATTGCACACATAAAAATGGATGAAGAAACACTCATCCTACTGTAGTGAGTGGTCTGTATGCTGATTTCTGAAACCTTGAACAAAATTATGTTGCTAAATTACCTTCTCACTTCCCTCACAATAGCAGCATACTGGAAAAAAAGAAATTAGCAAACACCACTACAAGACTATTTGATTACAAATAGTTTTCATTTCCAACAAGCACTCAGGTGATATGCATTAACCTCCTCTTCTGAACAATACTAAAATTACATGTACCACTGTAAGCTATCGTTTTTACAAACACTAATGCATGTAAAAAACTTATTCAACTCTATAGGTTCAATCTTATTCAACTCTACAGGTTCAATCAAAGGGATGTTTGAGACATGTGTTTTTTACTTTTAAGAATAAAGGCATTTTATGTGACATGGACTGTTTCACTTTGGTATTTTAAATACATAATCCAACACTTCTCACTGCCACATGTACATCTTACTTCTTGCCAAAAAAACAAAAAGTGACTTGATTCATCCACCTACAAAATCTCCAGTGAAAAGGAGTAAAACTCCCAAATGGCACAAGAAGAGCAGAGGGGTGGTCAAACTTCCTACAGGGAGATGTTGGAATTAAATTGATTACATGTTCAACCTTTCTATCACAGTTACCCTCAAACATTAACTCTTTATGAAACACATCCAGGACAAACACGCAAAAAGACCAGGAATTACCAGAGACTTTAAGTGGACACACAAGCAGTCTCATGACTAATTACCATAACGCCACTTCAGGGGGGTGCTGGAATATATACACCAATATTTGAAGGCTCAGGTCCACTACCTTTCTATGGTTTACTATTAATTAAGCTCCCTATCAGCAATCTCCTGTGAACTATTTTTTAAACATGTTTATCACAAGGAAAACAAATCCGTAACTCTCCAAGTTAGTTTTATTAGAACTGATAAATGAAAGCAATTACATTTTAAAACTCATTACATCAGAGAAACACCCTTCCCCACACACGTTAGTTTAACTCAGATTAAGCCTCCTGAACCCAGTCAGCCAAACAGGATATATCTCACTTTGACAATCAAACTACTTTTCCCTCGAGAACTCAGTGTTGTGAGACATTCTTCAATTCCAACTTGCATTTTTAAAATGAAGACTATTACTATGTCCAGCATATATTTTTTTTCTACTTTTCATATTTACACCTTTGATTTTAAGCCTGGGGAGTGCTGGTAGCACAGTACCATCAATCCACCCTCTCAACAAGACAAGAATGAGCTTTACTCTAACCATACAAAGCCATCATGGGTACCATTCTGGAAGGCAGTGAGTGCCCTCATCTCCCATTGTCAGACCACATAACGTTTCAAGTATTGAGGTCTATTGTTCAGTCCATTTCTCTCCCATCTTGTGAGGTCCTGCCATATATTCATTAGAAAAGGCCATACACTACACCACACTGAAATAAAACAAAACCTAAGACCCCCAGCATTTGCGTTTACTTTTACCATCCACAGCATAATTCAAGTAAGGGCAGAGTACAGAGTGCAACGACACATGCAAGGACTATTTTCCAGAGAGAAAAATATCTTAAATGGCTTTATTTTCTTAAAGAAATTGTATCATTTGTAAGAGTCAGGAAACCCTCCCAAAGCATTTCCTTATGTAAATAGGTAGTGACACAGTAAATCCTGAATCCAGTAACAACAGCAAAGAGAGACCCCACATTTCTGAATCAGTGAACTTGATCACGCTGCATAAGAATACCTACACATCACTCTAATACAGAATTACCATTTACTCCAATTTTTCATTTAGAAACAGAGCTGCACTTGCAAGGCCTTATGTATTGTCACCTACCGTAATTTTAAAGCTTTGGTTTGTTCGCATGAAAGTAGGCTGTGACTTGTTTTGGAGGGAGGAAAATAGGGAAAGAACTGTGGATCAAAGCCCAACTTACTTAAGGAGGTGTTTTACACCCAAAATCTTCTCGTCTAAATTTGCAGTTAAATCAATGTTCTAACCTGTTCTAACCAATGTTCAGATGATTCCTGTTCTAACCACCTAGAAAAATTACAATATAGCCTCAAACAAACACATGGCAGTCCAGAGAAAAAGAGTTACAATATTTACTCAAAGGCACATCTGCTGGAGTCCTGCCCGCCAGCCAACTCCGGCAGAGTGGCTGCACGGGGGAGTTGCAGTTCTGCCCGGTCAAGAAGCGGCTGTGTAACACCGCCGGCGTTGGTACTCAAGGGAGAAAAACCCCTTCGGGTTCGGTTTTCCCGAGCCCCCAGACCCGACTTCGGGAAACGGCAGCAGCCGCAAGAACCAGGCTAGGCTGCCTCTCCAAAGGGTAAGGCACAGCATCCGCGGCACCTCTCGGGGACCAGTACCAGCGCTCCCGCCAGGAGAGAAAGCGAAAGGGTCGGAAGCAGAAAACAAACAAGCATCGGGAGCCCAAGAGCAAACACGGGAGAGTTTTATTCTCCACCGGAAAAGGAGACCCCCTCCCCCCCCCGCCCGCTCCCTTCCCACCTTCGGGCAGGGGGCCCCGAGGGGCCCGCGCTGCCCCGGCGGGGGTGGGCGGGGGCAGCCGCTGCCCTCCTCCTGCTCCCGCCCCGCGCCCCCGGCCCCACTCACCGGCCGTCTCGGCCGCGGCCGGCGTCCCCGCCACGCCGTTCAGGTAGAGGATGGAGAGCAGGTGGGGCTGCGTCTTCTCCAGGGCCACCCGCAGGTCCTGGAAGTGGTCCCGTTCCTTGCCCAGCAGCAGGGCGATGAGCAGCTCGGCCTTCCCGCCGCCCGCCGCCTCCAGGTCGCGCAGGTCGCGGGGGCCGAGGGCGCCGGCGGCCTCCAGCAGCTCCACCACCTTGTCCACCTCGGTCATGGCCTGCGCCAGGCTCTGCCGGCACTGGGCGAGCAGCTCCTTGTGCTTGGGCTCCATGGCCGCTGCAGGGCCGCTGCCGCCGCCGGCCAAACTTCGCCCGCCCCCGGCCCCGCCGCTCCGCCACCGCCGCCCCCGGGGAGGCGCGGGCCGAGGCGGGGCGGGCTCCGCCGGCCGCCCTCCTCCGGCACTCGGCGCCCCCGCAGCGGCCCCCGGCGAAACTTCGTCCGGAGGGGAGGAGCGGAGCTGGGACAGGACCTGGGCCGAGGGCGGCTTTGCCTTCTCCTCTTCCTCCTCCTCCTCCAGCAGGCGGGGGACGAGCCGCCGTCAGGGGCTGCTGCTCCTCTTCCTCCTCCGTCTGGCGCCCCGCTCGCCTCCTTTCCGCCCCCCCGGGCGCCGAAACAACTTCTCCTCCTCCTCTCTCCTGCCCGCGGGAGGGGACCGCCGAGAGCAGGAGCCGCGGGGAGCGCCGCCGCTTCCCGGCACCCCGCACCCCCGCGGGGCAGTCGGGATAACTTCTCTCCGCCGCTCGCCGCAGCCACACGGCCTGGAGGGGGTGCGGGGAGACGGGCTCAGCTCCAGGCGCCTCCTTTCATCGGCGGGCGCACGCAGCCATATTGGCTACACAAAGCTGCCGCCTGCGCCGAGACGGGGCTGCGGCATCGCATCGCCCGCCCCGCGCCGCCCGCCCGCCGCAGCGGCCGCCGCTCCCCCGGCCCGCTCTGGCCCGGCCCGGCCGCCGCCCGCCCCCCGGCCGTCAGTCAGGGGCGCCCCCCGGCCCCCGTGCGGCGCGGAGCGGGGCGGGCCGGGGATGGACCCGCGGCGCGGCCTGCCGGAGGTTCCGCCGCTCCTCC
The DNA here is from genome assembly GCF_026979565.1 of Vidua chalybeata. Taxonomy (NCBI): domain Eukaryota; kingdom Metazoa; phylum Chordata; class Aves; order Passeriformes; family Viduidae; genus Vidua; species Vidua chalybeata. The sequence goes on from NC_071537.1 coordinate 23,270,735, forward strand.
CTCCGGGGCTCCGCCGGGCCAGGACGGGGTGCCCAGCCCGGGTGTCTCGGCGGCGAGACAAAGGCGGCGCTGCCGCGTTGGTGACGGGCCGGGGCCGGGCGGACTGTGCTGCTGCCCTCTCCCGAAGCCGAGAGCGGCCGCCTGTTGAGGCTGCCGGAGTCGGCACCGGGCGGCAGCTGCAGGCGTCAAGATTTATTTCGTCCTAAAACGGGAAAAGCTAAATGTCAAAATAATAGCAGACTGCTTACGGGCTTTGTCCATTAGAATTAGCCAAAACAAAAGTTTGCAAACGAGATCTAAACACTAGTAAGAGCTGCTGGTTCATTTTCCTTGTAAATTTCTTCAGCGTTTCATGAATGACCAGAGACCAGGTAATTTACAAATAGAGTGCAGATGTGTCCGTAGTCAGCCGTAGCAGGAGCACGCAAATGTTTAGCAAAGAAATAAGAGAGTAACAACTTTTCTGTCTGAAAGTAAACGGGCTGCCAACATCACTTGCACCAAATGTTACCTTAATTTGCAAACAGACTGCAGAATGACCACGAGCAGTTCTCATCTTAAATTCACATTTCATACATTTCAGTTACAGTGAAAGGGCTTTACAGTAGTGGTGGTAACCCAGTTATATCAAGAAGGAACTGCTAATACCTGACAGTCTCTGGTCCAACCAATCCCGTGGTTTATTTAGTGTCCAGAGACCTGGACTCAGTGAGGTACAAGGGAATGCCTTTGTTCCCTAAAATTTCCTATCAACACACCCATTGGGAGAATTCAGGTCCTGAACTGAGTTTCAAGCCACTTTATGTAGCTCAGGAGATGATGATTTCTCTCATGTGAAAACATCTTGGGTTACATGTAATTGTGCTATGCATTCTACTTCTGGCAAAGGCAGAGAGAGAATACAAGGAGTTAGGGATTATTCTCAACCTTAAGTCATTATTTACAGAAATACTTGAAACTATGGGGTGATTTTGAAATAAGTATTTTCATGTTTGGTCAATTCATTTTTATTTAATGCTCTTGTAGACTAATTTCTTCTAATTTTGCATCCATGTTTTTTTCAACAACTTTCTTTGCTATACAAAATACACAGAGATTACCTTTGTTGTCTCATTAGACAACACTAATGCTACAAATTCCTGCAAACTATGTTAGCTCTAGTCTATTTGAATTTATCAGAAAATCTGCCTATTTCTCTCTACTAAGTTGGGCAGTTTAGCAGGTTCAGTAATTGTAGATTCCACAAGTGCTAGCTAACCAGTGTGCATTAATTGCTGGCATCACAGCACGGGTAAGAAGTGAAAGCTGCCTGGTGCCACCCACTCGAGCAGACCTCCCTTGAGGGCTCCCTGCCCGTGCCAGTGCCATGGCAGGCCCCTCTGTGCCTGCCGCAGGACACCATGCAATGGAAAGCTTTTGGAAGGTACAGGCCCAGGAAGACTGAAGAAAGATTGTACAAGTTATTCAAATATGTCCTTTTTTTTAAAGAGTTTCTAATCTCAGCTAATCTCCTTTAACAATATTATTTTATTGTGTATGTGCTTAAAGAGTTTCCTGTAAAGGAAAGGAAACATGCCATCAAATTTCATTATGTTAAGAGCCCTGCTTTAGGTCGATGCAGCAGTTCTCCGCTACTTGAAATAATAAGGACAATCTTGAGTTCTGTCCTCTTCCTGACTGGGCACTGAAGTGCACCCTTCACCAGGCATCATTCAGGCAGGCCATACCCTTGGCTATCTTGAGTCTCATTTCAAAACCTAGAGGGAAGTGGTGGCTCTGGGTACTGCTACTCCTGCCTTTCCCAGAAGTGTGTTGGTCCTGTGCCTTGGCTTCAAAATAAAACATTCATCTCATCATGCCTTGCCTGCCCCACCTTTTTCCTGCAGATCCACATCACCTGTTGCTCTTCTCAGGCAGTGCCAGGTAGCAGGTAAATCCCTGTTGTACCAGGTTTCTTTCTTTCTTTCTGGAAATGCAGTTTCTACCTTTTTGTCATATCTGAGTCTCTAACACTCCATTTGTCTGGCAAATGGCAAGTCTGCTCTCAGAAAAATTCAGATAAATTTCTCATTGCATAAAAGTCTCTTCCATGGGTCCAGCTGTCAGACCCTTGCCTGTCTAAAAGTGGGACTTTTCTGTTACCTCTGTTACCTAACTCAGTGTAGACCTTCTCTAGCAAGTGCAGGGAAAGTCTTCATAAGACATGGGTATACTTTGAAGACTCAAATTACGAAATGGATGCAAATTTATTATGCCAAAAGTTAATACAGAGACCCAAATTCAGATCACTACAGTATCCCAGAATGCTAACATTTTCTGATAAGACACCCTTTAGACATATCTAGGCTTTAAAACAGGCTTCCTATACTCATTCTAATGGAACTTTTCATTGGACAATAGTCTTCTGTGCAAAATTAGTTGTCACTCCTCAAACATTTCCTCCTCTGCACCTGTCTGCTTACTGCTGCCCAAATCGCAGCAGCAGCTCTGCTGCTGTAGGTTTCCTAGTAAATCCCCTCCTCAAAATCCTCAGTTTGAACCAATGACAGCTTCTAATGGCCAGAAATAGAAGCTTTTCTTTAAGATTAGAGGATTTTAAAATTAATTTTAAATACACGGGAGACATTTCATTTGCTTTTTGGTATTGGAGCTCTTAGGATACAAGTCTTCAGGCTCCAGTGGCAGTCGTGTATCCTAGAAATGGCTTTGTAACGAAAGCTGTGTTTTCTCATGTAATCATATGATTCAAACAACTGTGGTTTAGAGAAAAATATTGAGAGATTTACAATAAGTAAATGGAAGGAAGGTTATGCAATCTCCAAACAGGCATATGAAAAATAGAAGATATCACCAATTTAAGGTGTTAAGGGAGCAATTTAAGAATAGAGCTCTTTAGATACAACGTGATCACCACAGAGACTTTGTCATGGGTATAACACAAAACACTAGCAGCTAAGCAGCTCTCAACAGCAGCTTATTTTTTCATATTAATATAGCTGATAGACAATTAATTACCATTTGCAGGATAGGAAGGTGCTGGTTTAATGGGTCAGCAGATCAAAGCATCTCATTTAGCCATTAAAAAAACCCAAAACCATAATGTGAGCAGTCTGGCCAGTGCCCAGGGAAAATATTTCACCTGGCAGTATCGTATCCAGGAATGGGCTATGCCTATAAATTCTGAGATCCTCAGAGCTCCTGCTGCAACTGCAGACTGAGGGAGCTGCTGTTGGACACTCACAGAAGCACAAGGATCATTTATCTTCCCAAAAATGTGTAACTGTGAACTTCAGGAAATGGTTTAGCTCTTTCTTCACTGAACTTCTGTGACATACCAGATGAGGGAAAACAGATCAGAGGATTATATTGCCACTTTTTCCCCCTTTTTTTTTTTTTTTTTTTTTCTGTAGCCATAAAACCTACCAGTCACTTCATCTTGTACTGCACTAGGCAGTTTTCAGATAAAAATTATTATGGTCTTTTCCCACTCTGTGCAAATTCAAATGAAGATGAGACAGTTATTTCAGTCGGCTTCAACAAGCTTCCACAGAGAGAAAACACTGTCTGCTGAAGTTTTTAGATTCCCCCCCCGGGCTGTTCAAAAAGCAAATAAAAAACTTGTTTTATTTAATCAACTTGTTAAAAGAGAAAGAAAAGGCCTTCCTCAAGTGCAGAATAGTTGGCAGGAAGGGTGTTTGTTTGGGGTGAGGAGAGGGAGAAGAAAAGGGTAGGTAAATCGTCTCCTCCCAGAGCTGTGAATATACACAATCACTTCTGTTTCTCAGACAACTGCTTCCAAAAATAGGCAGCAAAAGAAAACCAGAAACATTATGGAGGCACATTGATGGCAGTCCTGCAGGGTGTAAGAATTTCAGCTTTTGTAGGGAAGACACTCAGCAAGCAAATCCCAAGTACCCATCCGCTTAGAACAGACCAGGGGCATGATTTAATTTTCTTTGGGAGACTGGGCTGGTTTGTGATGTGGTTAACTTCTATAAGCAAGCAGATGTTAAACAGCTCCTTTGAAAGCTGTTGCTTGCAGTTTGTTATTGGTTCAGTTTCTAGGTCACTTTTCAAGTCAAGGCAAAAGATTATTTATACCAATCATTTGCTTTTACTTCTTTTAGCACTAACAGGGAGATAAAAGCAAATGTGTATCCTTAAAATCCATGGGCAACTTCTATAAACAAGCCATGTAAAACCTGGGAGCTTGTAGGAAGACAACGCAAACTGCAGTCAAAGACAGTCAAATAGAATAGTAAAGATTCTGGAGAATGCCTCAGCACATTTTTACCATCTTCATTGGTTTTCTGTCAGCAGTGAGTATTTTCAAATGTAATTTGAATCTAAGGGCTCTTGAAGAAGCAAAAGCATTTCCTTATGATCCATCTCTTAGCTCTGCTAAGAATGACATATGTGCTTTTCACAGCAACTAGTTCCCTGCTCGCTGACCTACAAGGGTTTAAGAGTTGAATCCATGTCAATTAAAGGTAAGCTTTCCAGGGACTCCAGGGGCAGTGCTTTGATCATGGCAACTGAACTCAAACAAAATGGCTCCAGAAAAGTCAATATTCTTCAAAAATTCCAGGGCAGTACAAGTATCTCTAGTCCAAAGAGCTCCCTGAGGAAATGGAGACAGATGTGATAAAAGTGTGGTTCTCTCTGTTTCTCTAGATACTGTGCAACACCTGTCTTTCCACACATGCCTGAAGAGCTCATCCCACAGCTCATCTATTTTGCAATACTTAAGCCAAGGCGATAACAGAGGTGGCAGCCCATTTCCTAAAGAACCCCAGAACCCAGCACATCCACATCTGAGAACAGACCAATACTCAGATGTGGTTGAACTGCAAAAGCTCCTTATGCATGGAAAAAGATAAACAGGATTGTAGGGAGCTGGAGGGGATTATTATTGCTTCATAATAAATGCTCTAGCATTCTGAATTCATCTGGTTTATGGTACAGGAGAAGCATTTCTAGTGTACTTTCATGAATTTTGCAGTTTTACAAATGCCTGTGAAAACCAGACAAAAGTAGATGGTCAAAACACTGAAAAATATGCTGGACTTGCAGCAAATTGTGTGTCATACTCATAGCTAAGACTGGAACTGCTACTTCACAGTGATACATGGATTTCTGTTTCCATAAATCCTGCGTAAATTTAATATGCTTCTAATTTGAGAAGAAATTTTTACTTTTAATATTGCAGGATATTCCTTGGGCAGGAGAGGGAAATTATTTTTGTAGGAGGAAAACATAACACTGGGATGACAGTGAAAATAAAGTCAAAGAGAAACCCTTGTACAACTTGCTGTAGTCAATTTGCTCACACAAAGCAGACCACGGACCAAGATGAAACAGGTGGTTAAAATGACAAAAATACTGGACTTAACTAAAATCAGTTCTGAAAACAGTAACAAACATGAAATGAAGTAACTCCTATATTATACTCTCATTTGAAAGGCAAAAGTACTACAGTCTCTGCTTCAGCCTATGTGCCTTGGAGGGATGGGAAAGCCATCACAGAGTTCCAGAATGAAATAATGTCTCAACTTGGCACAGTGGCAGCTGCATTACCTGCTTCCACAAGGTTTGGTCATCCAGTTTAAAATGAACTACAGATCTTCAACCTATCTGTATTTTTCTCCAGCATAACATAAATGTAAAAATTAAACATTCAACAATTCAAGTTAGTATCTTTAAAAGAAAAATGGCACAAAAATAATTTAGAACTTAAAATTTTTATTAATACCAAGATTTGTCAGAATTGAACAACAAACTCCCAAAACAAAAGGAAAATCCCCACCTCAATACTAAATGGAAAAAAGCATAACCAGCACAGCCCAGAATAAGGAGAAACATCTGAGACAAAGTCCTGAGTGGCACAGAAGCCTTAAAAAAGATTTAGGTTAAAATGATTTTTTTTAATCAAGTCTGCAGCAATGATATTTAGACAAGTGTTGTTCAACTGTTTGAAACTTATAAAGATGTATTAAGTGGTGGGAGTTTGATGGATAGAAATATTTAATATAATGCATATATCAAAGCTCATCCAGTTCTGCTGAGTTCTCTAATTGGTTTCCAGGGGACTTGGATTAGGCCCCAGTTTGGTAATAAAAAGACTGTGTAAAAGAATAACCAAAATAAAAAGTCTCCAAATCTGCTAGGGATATTCCATTAAGGATAAATACATTTCATCAGCAAGGCAAGCCAAATATTATCCTTTTTACCATGGGCTATTTGTACTTTTAGAATTCTTTTTTCTTTAACTCACCTTCAGAGCTGCCACCCTTGCCTTCCAAGATCATTAATGGCAGCCAAGAGCTTCACTGTTTTGCTCTCTCCTTTTCCAGCTGAAGTCAGCTGTCTGTCTTGCAGCTGACTTCAACAGCACCAACTAATAGTCTTTTTGACTTTCTTTGGAAGATGAAAGAATGAAAAGAACTATATACAGCAGATGCTAATTACATTCTTTAATCCCCACATCCTGGCAATGATTTTTACTAAGTTCTCCTTATAACATGTGTGTTTTCGCAAGCATAGTCCCTCCATTCACCTTGATGATTATATCATCTCTTCTCACAACCGTATCACTCAGGAGAGACTATTCTAATTTAATAGTCTTTAACAGACTGAATCTAAAGTACAGAGAGTCTAAAGATTTCCCCAGGTCTTACAAGTCTGTGGCAGCAACAGTTAACTGATTCTACATTTGCCAGCTACTTCCCAAGCTGCTGTGCTGCTCATCCTTCCTCACACTTATTTTCAATAGAATACATACAAACACAAGCAAGGCAGAAGATATTTGTGCCAGCTAAGCAGGAAGGAAGGCTGAAGAAGAAAGCAGAAACAGGATAAAGACAAAAGTAAATGGAGATCTAAAGGCCTGAATACAGTTTTTAGTGCTTACAAAGAGCCACATGAAGCAGGGATGCCTTTCATTTCAGTTTAAAGTACAAATATATTACCTTATATAATAAGGTCAATTTTTTTTTCAAAAGTTATTTGACCATAGCTGTAATTTTGATGGCAGTAGATTTCCACATCCAGATGTGCTGAGGAGATGTTTCTTCCTTGAGTGGTTTAATTATGCTCCAGGCAAGTGTTCACAGTAACCTTGCATGGCTGAGCTGAATCCAGCCAGTGGCACAGTATGGTTGACATAGCACTGCTGCAGGGAAGCAGTGTCACCAGCAGTGACAGTCACTACAGGTCCAGAAGGGAGGAATCTGTGGGAGAAACAAGGACAAGGAGACAGAAATAAATGCAAAGGGAACTAGAAAATGCACAGCAGTAGCATAAGTCAGAACTATGTATCTTCTGAAAAATAAAATTTTAAAGAAGGTCTCTGATGTAACTGGAAAATATCTGCATGAGTGGAAAATCTGGAAAAATGCCATATGGGAAAGGGAGCAAGTTACTGTGTGGGCTTGTCAACGTACCTACACATACAGCAGACATTTTAGCATCACTGAATTGGAAAAGCACAGGGATCAGGGCAGAGTAAGGGGTGAGGTGTGTCCTTCCTTCCAATGAAAGAGATCCCCGACCCGCTGTGCTCTACAGAAATGAGTCACACACTGTCCCTGCTTCAAGCCTGCACTATGACATGGCCAGAGCCATCCTCATCACTCCAAACACCATCAGCAGTTTACCATGGGGATGCTGTCAATCAACCTGAGCCAAAGAATCCCCTCCCTGTGACACATCAGGATGAATCACACCACACTAATTAATTCCCAGAAACAAACAAACTCAGGAATCATAAATCAAGAAAAGTAACTTCACAGTCTTGTAACTAATTCTGGCATTTTCTGGGACTCGTGAAGTTTACCAGCATAATTTCACTTCTGCTTTTGCATTTCTTGGCAATTAATTTTCTTTATTTTGCTTCTAAAAATTTAGATAATTTTACATATAAAAGGGATACCCACTGAGAAAATTGTCATATGTATCAAAAGATTAAGCAACCAACCTACACTTTCACAAAAAGGAGAAAAATATGCCTGTGGTTAATAATCCAGGTACCTGCTGCTTTCGCAACAGCTTCATTTCTGGTCAACACACTCTCTACCTGGCAAAACACCTCTGTCATGGAGGAGAAAGAACTTGGTATGAAATCTTGAGGGCTACCCTAGCTTTCTGTGAACTCTGAAAGCCAAAGTGAAAAAGGCACCTCCATGTCCTCTTTTACCTATTCCTCTGCACTATCTGGTTCTGAAACCAACATAAAAATTAAGACAGTTTGCAATGAGTGTCTGCCACCACAGGGCTATGATCAACAGCAACGTAGAATACACAGAATAGCTTTCCTTCAGACTTCCTTGAATTACCTGTCTGCTCTTCATAGATATTGTCACCTCTCTTCTAGGAAGAGACACACAAAAGGAACTGATGTAATTTGTAATTGAAAGTAATTGATGTAATTTCTGTCTCTTGTCCCAGTAGCACGGCTTACATATTATTAAAAACACCTCAGCTAAGGATTTTCTAGGAATATTTCTGATCTAACTGCAGGTATCAATACATTTTAAAAGATTCCTATTTGCCTGCTAATTATAGTTACAATCTTCCACGTGAGTTGTACCAGAACCCATCAGTAACAGCAGTTTTTATACTTAGTAGCAATCACTGTAGTTCAGCAGCTGTAATTATGCACAGTTGGTTGAAAGAGCTTTATAAGTAAACAGATACAATACCTGAAGGAATTAATTCAGAGTTACTGCCCCTTATTAACAGTTATCTACAAAATGAGTGATGATTAAACTATCATTTGTCACAGCCACTAAGAGCAATCCCCAGGACAAATGACAAAATCTTAGTTCTCAGGAATGACTGAATACCTGTCCTTTTCCCAACTACTTCCATTACTTCACTAGGACTCCTTAAAGAGATCATGAATATCTATCTGTGTGTCACTTTACCCAGCTGCCATCTCTGTTTCTTCCCCAATCAGACCTTAATTTCTACTCTGCTTCCATACACACTTGCTTATTTCTGCATTCCCCATCTTTTCAACTTTCTGCCCTCTATCCTCAACACCTGCAGATACCACCATATTCCTGTACAACATCAGTCCTATCTACTCTCCTTGCTTCCAAAAGGAGCACGCAATTATTCCTGATCTTGAAGACTTAGTTAGACTCATAGGACAGACCCTTTTGGATGAAGAAATACCTTTTACTATCTGATGCACACAGAAGTAACAGTGGTGGTTAAAGCAATGCAGTATCAGAGCAGCTCAAGGCCCACAGAACCCTTAAGCACAGCCAGCCAATGCCAGATTCTCACAAATCCAACAGGAACTAAAAAACTACAGTCACCTTTGTAGCTTTCAGACACTCAAGTGGAAGTCATCTTCCATAAATTTCGCTGGTTGCAGCTGTCTATACAGAGACCACATGTTTCACATTATTTCCAGTCCTAACCATTAGTCTCTTGCATTGATCAGCATCACCTTCAAATGTTTTTAATGCAGCCTTGCCTTGGAGTTCTGCAGCAGCTGAAGGATGTGAGACACTCCTGAGCCCAGTTCTGCCAGCTGCCAGAACTTCACACTTCAGAGCAGCTCTGGGAGCTGGATTTCAGTGCCCACTGGAGAGACTAAATGCAGATTGGAACAATCTCGGCTGCATGGAAAATGCTGCTGCAAAAGACATGTCCCCACTCACTGCAGATGGCTGTTCTATCACTTTCCAGGAGCAGCTCAAATGCTTTTGGGAATGACTAGAGCCTTTACTGAAGCACTGCTTTTTGGTTGTTTGTTTTTTAAGCCATTTAGACAAATGATATGCAAGTAAAAGTTTTGCTAATTAATGAAAAAGCATATATGGACTCTGCTCTCTCCCTCTTTAAAAAAATAGTCACTTCATCTCCTTCCTTATGTACATCATTTTAACAGATAAAACTTTCCCTCTCATAGTTACATTTCAGTCTTGATATTGCAAAAAACCTATTTTTAATAGAAAAAATAAAGAAGCTACCCAATACCTCTTTTCTCAAAAGAAAACGCTGCTCTCTAGTGGAAGATGACGGTATGATCTAATTCCTGTAGAATGAATGTTACACAATTTTCATTTTATCAGTCACAAGAAAATTTGATTCATTTTCACAAGCACTGAAATACAAAAGTAGAAGGGCTTGTTTGTTTTCTGAGAGTCTTTTGGATTGGCCTGTGATATTTTGGTATTCATTCTCCAAGATAAACTTGCTATGCGTTTATATCAGTACCATAATCACATCCAAATAACCTGCAAGTATTGGTGCATTAAAATATTAACACATCTTTTAATTCGGTCCCTTTTAGTTTTTCTGTTCTTAGACAATATAATAATAACCCAATTGTTCTATTTTTTTTTAACATATTGAATTACCAACAGACTTTTCTAGGTCTGAATACAAAGCTTAGCCAACTACTTTGAAGATAGATTAATTATCTGCACAGAATAATTTAGGCAAATATGCAAATACTGTGAAAATCTGTATCCTGTTTGCTATGGGTTTCTAAAGACATTCCTGTCTACAGGCACAGTGATACAAAACTGAGGAATTCCTGTTGCAGCGATTCCTTCAACTTCTACTGAAACAGTGACAAATGCTCGGACATCAGGGAGTATTTGTCCTGAAACAGACAAAATTTTCCTACCTGTAGCTAATTTATAAAACAGAGCATTCATATGCTTTCCTTTCCTTTTTTTCTTTAAGCATAGAAAAGCAAAAAAGGGAACAGCCCACTATACTAAATTTCTTCAAGTTATGGACCAAAGCAGCACAGTTCTGGATTTACTTCCAACTGTCCATAGTCATGACAGAAAACCTATTTAGCACACGCAGCTGTTTTCTTCTCTCTGTGCAGGTAAGAGACATGTGTGAAGTAGTTTCCTGATAAACCAAGAAAGTACTCATTTAATAAGAAGTTTAGATTTGTTTTAAAACAGATGGAAAAAATGAAGAAGATGAAAAAGCAGGATACGGATATTCAAAAACAAATTTATTTCTTGAAAATTTACACTTAACTAATTTCAATTAGCACATTAATTGGAAAATAGAGGAAAATTTGAAAAATAGTATTTATTTTAAAAAAATTAAACCCAAACTAAAGCTAAAGATTTTAATAAAAACGCAAATTTTAGTATTACAAAGTTCCATTTCTTGACTATTAAAACTGATGCTTAGAAAATCTGCTTATGAGTAAAATCCAACAGCTAATTTGGTTCCTGAGTGTACAATCAAACGAGCGCAAACAATAATTACTAATTCAGAGTGCTCTTGTAAACAACCTATTTTTGGTTGAAACACTCATGAGGCTCAGAGCATGTTCTAAAGACAAGACATAGTGACTCTAAGCAAGATAAGTTTTATATTACTTATTCATTTATGTTGTAAATACCTGAGATTTAAGCTTAATAATTTTCTACTATCTTACTAACTATGCAAATAAAAGAAATGGAGGTTAGCCCATCCATAAATAAATTATGCAGAAATATAATACACCCATAAATAAACACAAAGTTCACACATTCTTTACCTCTGCCTCTTTTTATTTTTGTATTTAAGACAATGATAAAAGATGCAATTTTAGTCTTAATTTTAAAACATATAAGAGCGTGAACTCAGCATTTAAATAGCTCACTATTCTATATTTACAAAAACCCAAAACCAAACCAAACAAACCTCCTCCACCAAACCAACCAAAAAAAGGAAAAAGGAAAGATGTGGTTATTTGTTCCAATACAAACTCCACCCATTTAAACCTTGAAAAGAATCTTTATTCACAAAAATGTCAAGCACTATCAGTAAAATTTCCCATGATAAAACAAAGTACTTAACCACAGGAAAGGTTTATGGACTTTCTCTCCATGAAGCCCCTACCCATGTTAAATTTACATCTTGACAAAGAAACAGACAAATAAGTAAGTGGCAATCTCACTGAGATCACAAAGAAAACTTTAATTTATTCTGAAATTTCTATTGCTAAAACAAAGATAGCGAAATATATTAACTTTTAGAGCAGATAATAAACGCACTACATTCTCCATCTCCCTGCCAAAATCTAGGCAAATGTAGATCTTAGCATCATACCGAAAATACAAAATAATTTGAGAATTGTTGTGTTGAATTTCATATGAGATCTTGTCTGCATGGAGGATGAATTAAAAAACAGACACAGTGGCACCTTAAGACTTACACCAATAGATCTACAGTCTCTGAATGTAGCCTTACACTTCTGGTGGACATAAAGACAAACTGCAGCATAAATGTGTTCATCTTCAAATGCTAGAATACTCAGCAGCCTGCTTTCTCTTCATGAGGGCACAACTTCAGCTTCTTTCTCTATTTCATTTCTTTCCAACCTTGACGCATGTCATGAGCACACTGAGTATCCAAACGCTGCTAAGAAAACACTAAGGTTCTTTCCCTCCACAGCACCGCAATAAATTTAAACATGCTACACTGAAATTATTTGAGATCTATATTCGTTCTGATAACTGCTTTAGTGGACTAAAGCTAAAAATAATTCCAAATTATTTCAATGCATAAAAACAGCACCCCTTCAATTTCTACTTTATACAATAAAATCAAAGTAGGTTGCTCAGATGATCCTGCTCAATTAGGAAGCCTTCCCAGAACTAGGACTGCTGTAAGTTACTGGTTCCAGCAGTTAAGATAGTTGCTGTCATATGAAAAGCTATCTATAATTTGCAATATTCTTACAACAGTCTTCTCAGAATTCAGTAGCATCCACAACATACAGCTTCTTGTAGATATGGTCCCAAAACAGAATCCTGGGGAGGAAAATAATTTACTGCATAATAACTCGGGATAAAGAAAATCCCATTAAAACTACAAAAAGGAAAGAGAAATATTTCAAACACTTTGAACAGTGCTCCTAAACTCACAATGAATCAATCACAGACTTAGTTCCAGCCTTCTGAAGTTCCTGTTCCTAAAAGCTGTAGACTGACCTCTGCAGCTCCTGCTGAAAGGACATTTCCAAAAGCACTCTGGGCAAGCTCACAGAACTCTCTTGCAATTTTCTTTTTGTTTTTTAATAAAATCTGAATACACATTAAATAAATACTGAGTTAATAACAGCTTGGACCCAACTAAGGGGAACAGAAAAAGCTAACACTATCACATGAAAAAGAAAATGTTATGAGGTGAAAACCATTTTAAATTTGTTTCCACTCTCTGGTGCACTCTGTCCTTACAGGGTCTGTACTAACCACAGGTGGTGAACAATTGGGCAATTCTTTTGATATAATTTCACTTACCCATTCACTTCTATTGAGACACATAGAACTGATAATACACTTTGCTTAATTGGAATAATGTTTGCTTACTATTTCTTGGTTTGCTATCTTGTTTTATGTCCAAGTGCTATGTAACAATGGGAATATGAAATTCATTATGATCAAATATCAGAGGCCGCCTGGGAGGGGTTGATTCTTTGTCCGCTCTGTGTAACAGTTTAAAGAGACCTGTTCCAATATTCATTGGAATGCCCATGATGATGCACTCAGAAACACCTAGGAAAAAAACAAACAAACACAGTGAACATTTGAACAGTAAGGATTTACAAAACTACTTTCACTTGCCCATTGTGTTTTGTGTTGCCTACAAAATGTTGAACTTCACATGTAAGGACCAAAGCCTCTTCATTAGACAAAGTTAAATGTTATGGTCATCAGACCAGTATGTTACTTAAACAGTGTTAAATTCTACAGGAAAAACTCAACGTAATGAAAGCCCTTCAGAAGGTTTGTTTTTAGAGAAGACATGTCCCATGCAGTGCTCATAGCAGAAGATGCAAGGCAAACTAACTTCATGTTCATTCTCTGACTCGGTGCTAAGGCTTCAGTCAAACCTGGCAGGGTTCCCTTGAAACCTCCCCAAGATCCTAGTGAGAAAGGCACTGAACTACTTGAGCTGTAACGTTCCTGGCATTTTCACCACTCAAAAAGTGCTTGTTTTGAAGTGAGAGATTGAGTCTGTCCCAATGATTTTTGATGGTTATAACATTTCCACTGCAATGCACTGACACATTTATATTCCAGATCTACCAACGCGCACGACGTTTCCAAAGAATGTTCCACACTCAAAGCAAGCTCTCAGATACCAGTGTTTCTCTCTCAGCTGTTATGATCTAAATGACATTTTTGCACATTCTCAGGAGTATAACTAGATTGTCCTTCACATAAATGTTTAAGAAGATAACAAAAAATAGCTGTACATTTGAATGCAGAAAGGATGAAATAAATTTACTTAAAATTCTGACTTGATTCACAATTTGAATGTATACGAATGAAAATTTGGAAAATACTATGCACTGTTTGAAACTGGCTACACTAAGACTACCTAGATATACACTAAGTATATCTAGTTAACTTTTGCATAACACATGCATATTTCTGTATTTCATTAGTATCCAGAAACTCCCAATTCCAGCTCCAGGAGGGTAGGCATTGCATAAACAGATTTGAAAAGAGTGAAACCTGCTTTACTTCTTTTCTCAATTTAACCTATTAGACAGACTTTTTAACAATTCAGTCCCAAAATACATGTAGCTTAAAGGAGAAGAATATCTGAAAAGAATGGGGGCAAAGGCATTACAAAAATCCCAAAATTATTTCAATTCCAAATATTAGAGCACATGGCAAAAATACAAAATAAAGAGACAAATGGAATGCCAGAACTCATTTACTGGGTTTTCTGTAGGTAAGTGGGTATGCATACACTTGTGCATATGTAGCCATGTATTTTCAAAATCTACCAGATTCTTTCATGAACTCACTAAGATGATTCAGTGGCTGCTAATATACTTAAATTTAATACTCAGGAACAGATACATTTAAAAAGAAATTTTTGACAACAAGTATCTTGTCTGCTGTTAATGACGTGAATACTAATAAACAAGACTTCTCATAAAAAAACAAAGACCCACAATTTTCATCTATTTAGATTATAATTAAATGAAAATGTGAAGAACTTTGCCTTTCTGCTTATTTCTAGGTACAAGTGCTAAATGACCGAAGCAATCAGGTAAGAGTATAATCTTCACCTAGACTGAGATGTACCTATCTTCCTACTTCTTAGCAGGCATGAAAATGAAACCTAAATAGTGAATGACATACTAGATTTATTCAACAGTTCTAGGTGTTGAAGATAAAGAAACTTCCACAATTGAAAGACCAGAACTATTGATAGTGGGACAAATTTCCTAGTATTTCACTGAGATCTAGGGTGAGAAGTTAAACCTAATTACTCAAAGTCTACTTTAAGAAACACCCAACAGATATCCAACTGATTTCAAGATCTCAGTCTGAGATGAGAAGTAGAGAAACACAACAAACTTCTAGGACTTCTAGAATGAATTAGCCTCGAGCCTGAACTTAGCCTGAAGTTTTTGACATACCAGCTGAACAGGAAGGTTAACAAAGACAAAACTCCAATGCTTTGAAGAGGTTTTACAGATGTTGGGTAAGGACCACAAACTGTAACAGGCTTTGCAATACCCACCACAAACAGAATCCTTCTGTCCAAAGTAGGCAGCATCAAAGAGATGGTCTGCAGTCTTTTCAAAAGAAGCCAGCATCAACACACTTTCCTTCATTTTTGCCAGTCCAAACCTGGTAATGCCCAGAACTTCACCCTTGATTGATAAAAAAACCCAAAGTGTAAGCCTGAGTATATAAATAAATATACTATCTACAATACAGTATTGTCATAATACACTGATTCACACTTGAACGTCCTGAAGGTTAATGGTTTGGTAGTAATGAATATTTACATAAAACAAAAGTCATACTTCATATACAATATAAGCTGCTATAAATGGTTAATAGCTCTTGAATAGATCTTGAGTATTGAAAAAATTGAAAGAAACGTGGCCATGAGAAAAAAAACCCCACAATTATAAACCGGCTGCTGCACTACAAACTTCAGCAGGGTCTGAGAGCCTATTATCTACAGCTAAATCTGACCTCAGCTGCCAGGAGACTACAGAAGATTCTAAATCTTCATTTTTTCACTCTCCAGAAAAAAAGGTAATTAGCTTTTTAAACTAACTTGACTTTTTTATGCCTATATTTCTTAGAAATATTCTGATTATATCAGATTGCACATAGAAGCCCAAGACAGAAGTACAGGCAAAAGAATGAATGGTAGGAGCCCACCAAGTTTAAAACATGGCACTCTGATGCCCTTTTCTACTGCTGTGTTGCAGCTTCACAGGGTCGCAGCCCTGGGGACTGCTGCTGCTCAGTACAACAAAGCTCTGCAGCTTTGGAACAAATCAGAACTCCATCCATTTCACCCAAATTAAACCCTTGCACTCTGGCAGGCAAATTGCAAAATCTTACTTCACTAAGTGTACTAACTCAACACTAAAAACCATATTGGATGTGAAAGAAAGAAAATCAATCAGTAAAGAGCAGGTGATTTTGTACTAACACGTTGTGTAAGACTGTTCATGTCAGCTGATTCTATATGTAATGTCTGTATCCTTCGCCTCTCACATATGGTGCAGCTGTTACAAACCACTCCCCGTGGGGTTTTCTGTACAGCAAGCCTTAAACTGCATGCATGGCTACCCAAACAGCTGTTTTTCACACCGTAATTTTTAGGATTCCTATTTTCAATATGAAATTATCATTCCCTAATCATTATATCAGTTTGTTTTTAGTCAAAATAGATCCACCCTCCCCCAAAGAACTAGAGTAATTAAGCATTTTGTGAAAAATACAAATTCCAGTATTAGGTCAGTACAACTTGTAATTCTTTAAGCCCAAAATGAATTTCCATCTCCTGAGCTCACCTACCCTTCTCAAACATGATAAAATTAATTTGTATAAACAGGCCAACGTAACATTTAGAAAAACCACAGTACAAACCTTGTAAGTCATTAGATCAGACAATAACATAACATGTCTCCTGTCAATGCTCATGCCATGGTTCACCATCGTGTATTGAATCTCATTGATAATGGTCGTCCGAGCAGCTTCAATTCCCAGAGTTTTCTCTACCTACACAAGAGATTGTTACATGACTGTTGCACGTTACATGAATAAGGAACCAAGTGCTTGGAGCAAGTATATTCCTGGAATAAATACCATCTGATAGCATATTGATATTCCATTTCTATGACTACCCTTTTAAATATCTCCATTTGAAAAATATTTATAGAAACAGCTTCTCTGAGGTGAACAGTGCTGTCAGTGAATTATTCTCTTGTGTTAATGCATTCTGATACGTATTAGTCGAATCAGGCTTCATTCCATATCAACTGCTGCATCTGAGCACAAACAAGCACTTGTAATAAAGATACTATGGGGAAAACCCCACAGAACCCATTTAGACATTACCTCATAAGTGTTGTTAGAGGATGTTTTTGTTCCTTTCACTCCATGAGTAGCCATAACAGCTCGTAGATTATCACCTTCAACCAGAAGTTTGTATTTTTCCTTTCCACTTTGTTCATCAACATGAATGACAGCTCGGGAAACCTCTGGTATGCCTTGCACTACAACCTTCACAAAACAAGAAACCCCTAGTAACTTTGATGTTCAGTAACATAGTAGAAAAGGGTAACACCAGCATTCAAACCTATTGAGAAGGTCTAGTACGTGGAGTAAAGGCTCACTCAAAACACATATGAGTAACATTTCTTGCTCTTAAATACACTAGTGCAAAACTGACACTGACACTGTACTATATACCTTACTCACTAGCTACATTTTTTATTTTATGTCAGACATTCCCACACTCTGGTTTGTGTGTCTGAATGGTGGCAGACCCACGCAAATAAAAGGGCAAGCTGCTAACAATAAAGGTTCCCTTATTTCTGTTTTTAAAATCCAGAGTAAATAGTCTCCTCACAGAAAAGCTGAAAAAATGCTAGATACTGTCATGTGGTTCAATTCTAGACGCAGCTAAAAGCAGACGTAACTATTTCATACAACTGCTGCACTTGGAATGCTTCAATAACTGTTGTAAGGGAAACATCAAAGCTTCCATTTTATTTACAAATACTAGTAAAGGA
Organism: Vidua chalybeata; assembly: GCF_026979565.1. Classification (NCBI taxonomy): domain Eukaryota; kingdom Metazoa; phylum Chordata; class Aves; order Passeriformes; family Viduidae; genus Vidua; species Vidua chalybeata. The sequence goes on from NC_071537.1 coordinate 23,288,775, forward strand.
TGGCTTAGTTTCAACAGCAAGGCAGTACCATCACAATCTAAGAGTTACTGACCCAGCCTATCTTCACTGTCAATACTGACAAGAATTATTTCATCTTGCCATCATGGAAAAAAATATTACTACTGATTACCTCCCACAAAAGCATCGGACAGCCTTGGCTTTTACCTTTGGTAGTTCTTCCTTGAGGGACTGCAATACATAATACATGGAACTCTTGCTATTTTCACGGGGGGTCACACACACAACTGCTTCTCCATGGACAGCAACATCCCCAGGCTTCACTCTGAGTTTAGAGATGCAAATCGAGTAGCGCACAGTCTCAGCATTCACCTGTGCCAAAAGGCAACCAGCAAATATCGGGGTTATCGCAGCAGATATCAACATGCTCAAATAAATGGAGCCATCTTTCACAGATGATAAAAAGGAAAAATGTAAGAAAAAAACACCCAAATATTCTCTTCTAAATCAGTCTTATAAATTGCATGAAATAGTATCCTATACTGAGGATATATATATATATATAAAAATATATATAATTTCTGTACATTAACCAATGCACAGAAATGGCATCCCTGTGTTTAGCAAAACACAAATGTATGTTCTCTCATTTCCAAATAAAGGGGGAATTACACACTCAGCAAGGAAATAAAAAGGGACTCTTCCAGATGTAATGTAGCCACACAACATCCACATCATTCGCTTCCTTTTTTTCAGCTTCCCCTGGTGTGATTACTGACACAGGATTAAGAGACCCTTTGTAATGTATCCAAGGTATAATCTGTGTAAGAACTGAACAACTCACCTCTAATCTAAGTAGTCTAATGCGCTCTAATGACAGCTTCACTAGGATGAAACAGTCATCTGGAAGAAACACTTCCTCAATATATTCAGAAATCTTTAAGAGACAAGGACAAAACAATTAGCATGCATGGGGCTAAAATGCCCTATTGCAATTGGCTAATGCATACATTTCAAGTGTTAGCAATAATACAATTTTCTTACCTCTCCTAACAAAGTTTTCTCAATTCTTCCTTTAACCAGACGGGCAAAATCAGGATCATCATCTTTGTCCAACTGAGCTGTTATAATAGGGGTGCTACAAGAATAAACACACACACACACAAAAACTGAGCTAAGAAATTGTTCAGCTAAAGTACAGATGGCAACTGGAATTACAGCCTGCCTTATGGAATTTATCTCTTATCTAGATCAGTATTTAGTACGAGAAAGAGATCTTCAGCTTTCTCAGGTGTATTTAAGAAAAATTACTGTTCAGGTACTTCAGGCTGGTAAAAACAAGAAAACACACAAGTACTAGTGACTGTTTTCATGGTAAATGTTATTCTAGTATTATTTAAGCATGGCTTCATGCATACCTAGAAACAGGTATGCTTCAAGTACTGCTAAGTACCAGAGCACTTCACAGTAGGTGAGAGGTCTAAGGAAATATTATACTTAAGAAATAATCCTTTTCCTTTATTTGATTGTCTCTCTGGGCTTATGTATCACAGTTGGGCAGACATCAGATTTTTGTTGTTTGAGTATTTGCATTGAATGGTATCTAGTATATTGCTGAGGACAGGGAAATGCTATCATGTATTGTAAATTTACCCATCAGGTTTCACTTAGGCAAAGGAAAAAAAAACTAACAGATCAAAACAATATTTGTACCTAATAGCCTTTGAAGCATTAATGATTTCTTTGATTCTTGGCACACCCAAAGTAATGTTCATTGAAGCAACACCAGCAAAATGGAAAGTCTTCAGAGTCATCTGTGTGCCAGGCTCACCAATGCTCTGTGCACAAAGAGCCCCTACTGCAGAACCAGGTTCCATCTGTGCCCTGATAAAAAAAATATAGAAAGAGATATGGAACTGAATAAAGTATAAGATCCTAAGCAAACAACAACAGAAACTATTCTGGTAGATATATGAGAAGCTTTTTATTATTTTAGTAAAAAAACAAGAGAGGTTGAAAGGTCACCAATATTTTAAGACTGATCTCATGCAAAGCAAGAAGATGCCCTGTTATATAAGCATTCCACAGATGCAGTATAACTCCCATTACAGGTTACAAAATGCTTGTCCTCTTCGTCGTAAGCATCAAGCACTAGATCCAGGATTCTCCCTTCAGGGAAATCCCATATGCTAACGTTTACTTATTACAGTAAAAATGATAATTCACATCTAAAAACACTTAAGACAAATGTAAACAAGTAGTCCTAATAAGGGAAAGCAAAAAACTGGTAATTGCTTTAAAATACTTAGGAACTTAACATAGACATGAATTTCCTAGAAGAATAAAACATTAGGAAACAATTGATGCAGGTAGGCCACAAAGGAGACATCACCCATGGCTGCATGTGAATGTCCAAATCTGAGAAGTCTAAGTAAACAAAATAAATCTCAATGGATAAAGAGATTAGAACACCCACACTAGCATTATGTCAGTAGAAATCAAGAACAACAAACAAAAGGATCTTATGAGTGCATAATAGATCAAAGAACATTTTAGAACAAAGTGTGATATAACTCCTCAGAATTTGTAGGTCAAGAATAACTATCAAGGTTAATATGAATTTGAAACTCATCTATTTAGACTTTGTTCTGCATGGACTCATTGAATGTTTTCAAAAACCTCCTGCAAGAGGGGGAGGAAGGAAACATGTCTGGCAGTGGGTGTAAGAATGTGAAGTGTTTAAACAATATCCTCCCTTACTCTGAATTCTATCACTTTTGGCTTTTACCAGAATCTGCTATCAAAACACAGTCTGTGGATATAAGTAATGAGTAGCTAAATGCTAGAACTGTGCTTGTTGGTATGATTACTATAACTTTAGAAGGAAGGTGCTTAAACACAAGCAGGTAGCTTTGCATACTCAAGAAATACAAAATGAAATGCAAAGCATTTTTTTACAGTGTAAAAGGATACCATGGTTTATTAATGAAAGGATCTGATTTTGACTCAAGACAAATGTCAAAATCCCACCTGTTAGACCTCTAGAACTTTTGTGCAAGACTCTGCCTTAACAAGCTCACCTGTTGACAGTGGTACTTTTTTTTTTTTTTTGCATCCTACCTTTGTCTTGCAATGTTTATGCCATTGGAGCCAATTGTTTCTAATTCTTTGTACTGCATTCACAACAGAACCAACATTCATACAGTAAAACCAGCAAAATATACCCAGACATTACCAAAAAAACAGCAGGACTGAGAACACAGCAGGGTAAACACTCACCTCATGTATTTGTCTCTACAAGTCTCTAGAAACTTCTCTAACTGTGTTGGAGTAATCCTATCCAACTGATACAAAACTCTTGGCTGAAAAGAGAATGGAATAGTTGGAAAAGCAACAACTTATGAAGACTGAAAAGAACTACATCATTACCCCATTGAAACTATTTACCTCTGTTGTGCCATTGTCATTAATTCCATACTTGTCCCTAGTTTTTTTTATCTTCTCAGAAACACCTTTGATGAATTTTTTAATTTCCTGAAATCACATTAAAACCACAGTAAGCAAAGACATGGTCTCCATAGTGAAGTCTTGAACAATAAGTTACTTACTTTAAGCTCCAAATATTCACAATAAATTATTAATGCCCAATATGAAGAGAGGAACATTAAAATTTAAACAAACACATACATTAGAGTTTAGCAAACCAGATCCACTTTGGAGTAGCCACAAATCAATAGCAGTACATGAAGAATAAAACGCTGAATAAAAGCATCCTTCCTGAGCACACACTGACAGGTGAAGATACCTGCCTTGGGTTGACCCTTCCTTCCTATCCACCACTTAGTGAAAGTGCTTTAAAAACTAGAAGTATATCTTCTGGATAGATTTCAGAGATTTAAGGTGCACTTTATTTGTGAGAAAAAACCTCAAAACTACTATATGTCAGTCTTTACCTAATATGATTTAAGTAACTTCTCTAAGCTGTAGAGAGGTCTCGCAGATAATTGCATTTAACAGGTCATAATACATATACCTTTCACTCTCTTACCAGGCTTACCCAAAAGATCCAATAGTCTTTACTGGAACATAAACTGAAACAAGTGTTAGAAAAATATCTGACATTTATTCTATAAAAGATCATTTGGTCATTACACACTGGACATATACATGTACACTAGAAGTCATGAAATATGAGATCCGTGATTAAACTCTTCCACAAACGTGCACTTGGTGCAAGTCATTACCATAACACAAGGTTATCAAAACCAAAATATAAACAAAAAGCAAGAGGAAATCCTTCCCATCTATTTCAACCATGATTTAGGAAAGTCTCCATAGAGAAACAAATACTTCAATTTTTTAGAGTCCTTTTAAACCCTTTCTATCCCATTAGTCCTACCTAACAAACAGAGTGATGGTTACACTGCACCACCTCTTCTGCACTAGGTACTGGATTCTTTGCAACCACCACAGTCAGCTGAGCACTGACAGTTACTTGCAAAATTGAGTAAGTATCTGAGGGACTGCCTTTTTTTTTATTTTTCCACAGCTGAGTTCATAGAATCATCATGGAAACACTTCTATTACAGAATTCTAACAGAATTCTCACTCTCAAAATAACAACATTCTTACTGGCATTCCAGGGATTTCCAAAAAATACTTTATTTTCTGCATGTACCAGAACCAAGCTCAAAAGGAAGAGCAGACAACAGAAGTGCTGCTGGAATGGATGCTTCAAAGTTGCTTCCCCACTTGGATGACAGGATGCATTCTTTTTTTTCTGCCCTGCAGTAAGTAGCATTATTCACAAATAATATATTTGGACATTTTAAAGGCTTTTGAGCCCAAAATATTTGCAAAAAATGGATAATGTGATTTATTTCCTAAAGTAAATGTTTAGGCAATAAATGGACTTAGAGAAGTTAATCTTTTTACTAGAAGTGCATAAAAAAAGGAATGTTGCAGGACTTGCAGAAGACTTTTCCACTTTTCCTCTTTGACAGTGGCTGAGTTCTAAAGTACGTTAAAAAAATCCAAACAACTCCAACACAATAAATCAATTACTACATATAATTCTGAATAAGGTACTCAAATTATATATTATTTCCATACATCAGAGTCAGAAAAGGTGGAAGATAAATCTCTGAAAACTTATTTTTCATTGTCAAATTTTTATTCATGCAGAAGACATAAAAGAGGAAATTACTTATTCTTCTCAGCTTTCAGGTATCCGTTGGCATTTTATCCAAACTATGGATTAATTTTTGCTACAAATGGAATGAAAATGTAGCTCACTCTTTGCTGAGCCTCTCTCTCTCTCTCTGGATTTATAATCTTTAGTGCAACACTGTACTCTATGAGCACAGCTATGTAACTTCCAGAGTTAAAAAAAACATTGATTTTTTCCACAACTTCTAAATCCGTGAAGTCTTAGTCTGGACCAGATTAACAAAAAGGCACCAAACTGGCTCAGTAAGATGTGGCTCAATGCAGGCCTTGCCAGCTCCTCCTTGCTGTTAGCCAAAAGGGCAGTTCAGGGTGCAAATCACACTTTCCCGGGGTTTGCATCAGGTGTCCCAGCAGCCAGGTTAGTGGGGTCATCTACACACCAGAAGCACTGCTCACACTGCAATCCTTGCAGTGAAGAAGCCACTGGAATGCACAGTGGCACAGACAATGCCACGAGATTCAGCCAAAATCTGCTCCAGTTCAGGCAGACCCAGTAGGTCAACTCTGCATATAGCAGCACTGACTGGCTGTGTGCTGAGCTTTTTCTGTGCTTGCACTACATTCCCAGTACTCCTATTCCATCATCTCAAAAAAACCCAGAAAAATGACTGACTTTTTTTTTAATTGTGAGGGATTTTAAAGATTTCCCTAATTCCAATCAGAAGAACAAAAGGTTTCCCTTCACCTGTACCTTAATATAGTCAAATATGTTAAAACATTAACATAATGAACCATGCCAGGAAACAATCGATTTTCTCATCAGGTGAATTCCCTCCAGCAAGGGCAGAGTGCAGGAAGAAAGAATGCTGCCTGTTTGGACAAGGCTATTCAAACACATTGTGTTTTGGACTGGAGTGGATAAGCCCATTACAGGAAGCTCTAGCTAAAATCACAGCACTAAGAAGCGTCTCTGTTCTGGGATGGAAAAGTGGAGGAAGGAAAAGGAAACCACCAGAAAAACATGCTCATATCCCTAGAGACTGAAAGAATGATTTTTAGAAGCAAGTGTCAAGCACTGACAGAAAGCTTCCTCAAAATCCTTGAATTTAGCAATGGCTATTAATTAACGTGTCACAGTGTTCACATCAAGAAAGTTAAATAATTGTGATGAAGACCAATGTCATAATTTAACAAGCAGTCATGTATATATGCTAATCAATTACTTTAGCACTACACACATTTTTAGCTAAAAAGCACTAACATTAATAAATGCTCACACAGTGCACACACATGCTACGATTACCTCATTATATTTTTCATAACCTGTCTCAGTTAATGTCTTCAAGGATGAACAGAAAAGAAAGGAAAGAAGAAAATGTAACTATCTAAAACTTAAAAAATCTTAGGCTAATTATCACTAAGCTGATGTAGCTGTATCTGTGCTTCTGAAATTAATAATAATTATTTAAACTTCCATAATATTATTTAAAATATCAATACTTCAAATAACAGCTTTATCCCCAAACTCTGATATTAATTTTTTCCTTCAGACTTGCAGTTAAGATTTACAGCATATTTCAAATATAGATATAACTAGTTTTTCAACTTGACTCTATCAATGGAAGTGCAATTCAGGTGTACCTTGTGCTCTGAAACACTCAGATCTATTAAAAAGAAACCCTTCAAACACAGGTCATGAAATAAATCTTGTAGTCATCACTGCCAGTTATCGGAAGGTTCATCAAGGCAATAGCTTTATATGGATGTAAGGTTAATTCTACATGCAGGTTAATTCTACAGTTTTGATCAGTGATTCTCAAGGAAGTCTTGAGAGTGGCTGCTTTCATAAATATTAAAATTGCCCAATGCTCTTTCAAACAAATCGAATTTTACAATTCAAAGTGCAAGCAGTCATGTGAACCTTCACTCACCCTTAAAAGCCATGTAAGTAGTCTCCAGACAGGCTAAAGTCCTGTCCTTAAATCACAAGGAAAGGTTAATCACAGTGTGATAAGGAAGTGAGATAATTACCTGCAGAAAACTGTCTTGGCAGCAAAGAAATTCATTCTTCTTCATGATGGACTCAGATGTTAACACCAATTCATTTTTGCTAAGGGCTGGTTCACTTCGGCATGGATAGACAGCCTTCAAAGAAAAAAACATGACTTATCCCCAGACAGCAGATGCACAAAAACTCCATTGCAAAGACACAGAACACAGATATGTACAACTGAATAACAGCATTCTTTATTTCTGGTTGTGTCTTTTTGTAGTTTGTTAAATGGGGTTTTTTTTTGGTTGGTTTTGGTTTACTATACTATGTATTAGACTACTGTCGAGAGAAGGGCCACATCCATTCCTACTTATTTCTGCAAATCTGAAGGTATACACCCAGACATTTCTAGTTCTAGCCATTTTTTACACTCATGTTACAGAAATCTAAACAGTTACTTCAGCAAAAGGCTTTTTTCTGGGGGAAGGGGGTCACCAACAAACCATCACAAAGCCAAAACTGAACAATACAAGTCTTCAAACATGACAATATTATTGAACAACCACCAGCCACAGCTGAACTCAAGTAATATCCATGTCTTGATTTAATAGAGAATTAATCTGTGCAATGTACCAAACTAGTACCCAAGTAAGCCAGTAGTAATTTATCTAGTGAGTTGGATGGATATTAGGCCATAAAGCTATGTTCAAGTTCAGAAAGAAATTTTACTTTTCACAGCTTATACACGGTTTGGTCTCTGTACACAAATTGCTCTGTTCCATTGGAAAAAATAGCTATTACTCTTAGTATACACATGCTGAAAGACTGACCAGGATCATTCAAAACGGCAGTTTGAAAGTAAATACTTCCAGTGAAACAATTTTCCCCATTATTTACTACTTTCTTCTCCATGCTTAACAGTATTTTCACACTTTCAATAAGGATTTCAGCAATCCTTACCCTGATATTGTCTAGAACTCTCTTGAATTCCAGTGGTTCATCCTTCCCTTCCATAGCTGCAGGATCCAAGCCATCTCCTCCATAAATAAACTGTATAATGTCACCAGTAGAACTTCTGACTGTTAAATCATACTGTGAGCAAAGATCTTCAAGGGATTTTACCAGACGTCTCTGAAGGGAAAAAAAAATTATAAGGAAAGTAAAATGGATCTTTTTAAAAGTAGCTGTTGATTTGCAATACAAGAATTAAAGAAACCAGACTCGGGAAATAAATCTGACACAGTGATGAGCAAGCATGAAAACCTACTTAAAACCATACATTACCCTCAGGCTTTACTGTACATTCCACAGAACGTAAAAGTCAACAAAATTTCACACAACAACACAATACTCCACATTTAGAATTCCACTGCATAGAAGACCTAATGCTAAGCTGCAAAAACCTATTGTAGTTCAAGGGATTTATTTGGGTTTTTTTTTTTGACATAACACTCATATTCTCCCAAGCAGATTTATTTCTCAAGGCATACAATACTTTTTCTATATGAAAGCAGAACCACTCAACGATTGTTTTCACTGAGAAAAAACAAAGAGGTCACCTGCTGAAGCCATTTTTCAATCTGGGTTATCTGCTTCTCCTACATTAACTCCTTATATTGGGAAATCCTTTAACTACCATATTGCTTTGCATTCCCAGAAAGAAAGCATGTTATGAAACATTTTCAATTAAAAACAGTTTTTACTTGAAAGATGGACTTCACTGGTCCCTGAATCAAATTTTAGCACTTAAACTAGATTATAAATTGGTATGTTTTTTTTACTTGTGAGAAAAAAGGTAAGATAAAATAAACATTAAGATTTTTTTTTTTAAATTTTAAAGTCCAAGTGCTACAATTCATTGATATAGGAAGAAAGTTAAAGAGGAAAAGTATTTTGCAGGTTGCCTATTATATTTATATATATCCGTAAATACTTGCACACATACCAATATTATTCCATTAGTTTTGGAGACAAATGGTCTAATTAGTCACCCACCCCAACAGGTGGGATTTTTTCTGTCTTTGTGCAGTTACTTGTGTATCTTGGGATGTGTTCCCAGCCCCAAATTATCTTGGCTTTTCTACTGTCTGTTACACTGGGAAGAGTGTTATAATTTAAATACTACTTAAATGTTGGAACAGAAATCTTAAGACTGCACATAACAACAAGAAGCTTTGTTGGAGGGACATTTATTTACAGCCAAAGACACTAAAATCTTACAGAATCTAAATGGCCAAGGTCCCTCTTACCTAGAGAGAACAGACACTGAAAGGGAGCTTTAGCTGCATTTCTGTCATCACTCATATCAGGTTTAGGAACACACTACAGAGAAAGTAGTCCTCAATAATTGCACAGATCAAGGACTTTTACCCATATTCAGAAGTAAAGAGCTCAGTTGCTGTTGTACCATGTTGTTGTACCATTGGCTGAGGTTTCATTTGCAAACTCCACACCACCTGGAGAACAGACTAAGCCATGTATTTCACAGTATAAATTACTCTGTTACACTGAAAACACACAACGTTTGCACTTCTCCCTGATCCGTCACCTAGATATACACATGAGGAATAGCCACATCTCTGAGGACTGATAAAATCCTCACTCTGTTGACAGTTACCTGCATATACCCAGTTTCAGCTGTTTTTACAGCTGTATCAACGAGACCTTCTCGACCAGCCATTGTGTGGAAAAAAAATTCAGTGGGAGTCAACCCAGAATAGAAGCTGTTCGCAACAAAGCCTTTTGCTGCGGGGAGCTGCAGGGAAGAGTGGGAAAAACACAGTTAGAAGGCAATGTATGTTCTGTAGGTAACAGAAGGACATGGTGCATATCATCGAAATTCTTTCTGAAAGTTAGCCAATACCTCCACCACCAACACAGGATAATGACCTCAGCTCTGCTTAGCTCTCAAGTTCCATATTTGTATTTTAGATCTGAATAAAGGTTTCAGAAACCCTTTCCTAGTTCTTCCAAACTAGCTTACCAGAGTTTCTCCTTCCCCCTTGTCACATTTCCAGCTATTCCTTCCCAACACTACACCAACACTTCCATTAAACTTGCAGAAATAGAAACTGCAATTAACAATGTTCATTTTGCTATAGCAGTGCAAAGGTATTTGCTGAAGACTAAGGAAGCTAAGAAAAATACAACTGGAGATATGTATGCAATATAATTTTTTTGAATGGTTTGCCTTCACCCCTGAGGAAAGTTCTTGCCAATGAAATTTATGCAGGCATCCCTTCAAGTCAAAAATCACTTTTTGTTTTTATTTAACAACAGGTAATGCTTTCTAAATCAGAAGAAAAGCTAGAGCTACATTTTATCTTCCCATCTAAACCACTGTTTCTTTTTCTACTTATCCAGTATGTTAGAGAACTCAGAAGTTGAAATTTGGTCATTTAGTCACATATGCAAGTGTCACAGCTACCATTTGACATTTAGCTAACACACAAACTAGACCATGGGCTCATACCTAGAACCTTTGCTAGTGTTCATTAGATTTCAAACAGCACTTTGAAAGAAATTAATCTTGAATTATATTAACAGGTGCATGAGAGTCATTACTGCTGCACATAGGACCAAAACATGAAACACTGAGTGACCCATGGTACCTATCCTGGTGGAAAATGAGAAAAACCAGAATGATTTGTCTGGCATGTCTCACCTGTTTATAAAGACACCAACATATATTCAGCAGTTTTCCTGGAAAGTACTAGTGCAGTCAAACATAACACCAGTGAGAAATTTTAACAAATTATTTTTAGGACTCTCAAGAGAACTAAAAAAGTATCATCACCTCACTCTAATTTTACTAAATTAGAAAGGTCAAAACAAGGCTTAGATGTAAAAAGTCAAGCTAACTAGACATCCCCTGAACACTGTTGTTAACTCCCAAATCACACAAAACATTCTATATTGACCATATATGATCCTTTTCCTTCAGCATATCATAACAACATGTTTCACCACGCATTCTCCTCAAAATGACTTAATGAAACTTGTTTCGCTTTCCCTCAGTCTGTTGTAAACATCCAGAATTACCTTAGAATGCTTCTCAAAGTGAGGCAGGGACCTATTCTCAAACCCATCAGGAACACGAGACCCACTGATAGCCTGCTGCCCTACACAAGCAATCATCTGGGATATGTTAATGAAGGAGCCTGAAAAGACAGAAAGGAAAAGAAAGCCCTTCAGTCACAAATGAGCAATATACTGCTTCCCTGATGAGCTGTCTTCACTTCCATGAAGGTGAATTATTTAGCCTCCTAACTGCTCATTAAAACAGAACTCCAAGAGTTAGAGAAGGTTTTTTGTTACTCATCCTGTTCATTTCAACATTTATGCAAAGGGTGGCACTTAAGTCTATGATACAGCCAACAATTTTTCATTTTCTTTTCCTTTGGGTCATAGACATTCATGCCATTATTCGGCTCCTGTCCTTATATTATCCTGGGCTGTATTATGGATTGTGTTTTACACAGCCCATGATCCTAACCTACATATTTAGCTTCACAATTTCTTCAATAAACATACTTCAACAATATTTCTCATAAAGGGTTCAGTGTCTACCAGGACTCCTAGAACAAACTGAGTCCCAGAGAATTAAGTCACTAACTCAGAAATTTTATTTGCTGAATATGTTTGCAAACAATGCCTCCCCGTCATCCCCACAAAAATTAGACACAATATATTCTTCATCTTAGATTTCAGTGTTTCTTCAGAACACAACATGTCACTGTGAAGCATTCCACAAATTATTAGACAGCTAAAAAAGGCAAAAGTGATTTCTTCAAATTCTTAAAGGAAACAAATAAAAGCTCACACAAGAATTTGAGAGACCTTATAGCACCCTCCAGTACCTAAAGAGAAACTACAAGAAAGACAGAGAGGGACTTGACACAAGGGCATGTAGTGACAGAATAGGGGGAATGACTTTAAACTGTCAGAGGCAGGTTTAGATTAGACATCAGGAAGAAACTCTTTATTACAAGGGTGTTGAGGTACTGGAACAGGTTGCTTAGAGAAGCTGTGGCTGCCCCATCCCGGTCTGGTAGAAGGTGTCTCAAGCCATGGCAGGGGGGTTGGAACTAGACGATCTTCAAAGTCCCTTCCAAATAATTCCATGATTTTATGAAATGTTAGTTCCAATTCTGAATGTATCATTTACTATTGATTTTTCTATGTGATATAAATACTTGAAGCAGAAACACAACTGAAAACTTTTTATGGATTAATTAAGTCATAAGAACATCTCTAGTTCCAACAAGAGGTTTTGCAACTTGTACTAAAAATCCAGACACAAGAATATCAGAACATCAGCTTGACTTTAACTAACTATACCCAACCTGTACTTACTGAACCATTTGAAACAGCTATGACATGAATTTGCACAACTGACAGTATAAAACAAGCTAGAAAGATGGAACACGGAAGTTTCACATAAGTGAAGGAGTGAGCAATCTACATGCCAAGTTCAGCTGTCCCTACCTTTAGAACCACAGAGAGCCATGATCAGGGGACTGTTGCTCTTATCCAGTTCTCTGAGACAGGCACTGCCAGCATGATCTCTGATAACAGACAGTTCTTTAAGGATTAAGGCCTGAAATACAGTATTTCAGAGGTTCAGAATTTGCTAAAAAACACTTACACAAACAGAACTCTATCAGTCCTAGCAACACCTTCAGTAGTCAAAAGAATTCAAAATACAGTAAAGACAAAGAAACCCACTTGTTGCTTCAGGTAAAACAATTTTAAATTTCAGCTTGCCTAACTTCCAGTTTGCTGAAGAAAATGTCTTTTTTGGGATAAGACAGGGGTATCCAAGAACATGACTATCTCTTATCAGCATCAAAAACATCAGCTAAATTGAGCATTGCAGTAAGCTCTAAGTCACACTGTGCTGCATGGAAGATAACCATGAAACTGTAATCAACCCCATTCCAATTACCTGTGTAATTGTATTCTCTTGTATCACCCCAATACACCCTGGAGGATTTCAGTTGGTCTGTGTTTAGCTAACATTTTTAGATGCTTACAAACATCTTAAGTCTGTACAGATTCAGCTCAAGTTACATGCCTAGGAACTGTATTTGCTTGTATTTTTAGGTTTCAGAAGACAATTGTAGACTTTGCAATGTACAAGAATATACTTGTGAAGCCTCTACTCCAAATGGATAGTGAATTTAATTAAAAATTTTACCTCTAGTGTCTCTTCTGCAGTACAACCAGGCTGCTGCTGTAGCTTGCCAGTGTTGAGAGCTTCAATATACTCATCACATTTCTTATAGCCAGCATTCAGGAGCTCATACTTAGCTTTTAGCAGGCCCTGCCCAGGGGTTACATCACCAATTCCAATCGAAAAGCCACGATTAGCTATTATTAAAAAGAAAATAAATTTTGATAGTTCTATCTCATATAGAGAAAACAAATTAAGCCCAGGAAATATTATTGGGAACTTTCAATTTTGCCTTCCATCATGTGACCATCACAAGCACTGCATAACCACAATAAGTTTTTTCACTGTCTCCCAGCTTCAAAACAAGCTTATTTTTTTAAAAGTACAGCATGTCATATTTGAAGCAAAAGTCTTGCTTGCTCTCTGTTTCTGCACTCAAGTACTATTTTGCAAAGAAATGTACTTACAAAGATAGACTGGAGCAAGTCTGGCCAGACGTGACATGGCATCTGCAGCTTCCACCTGGCCCCAGTCTCTCAGCAAGATGTAGAAGATGTTGTTCTTGGATCCTGACCCCAGTGTTCCTTTGTCCATACTGCCACTCATTAACTCACTGTTTTGAATTGTGACATCTAGAAATGAAAAGGCAAAAAGAATTCACCAGTTTTCTAAAGCATTCACTACCCACTAGTAATCACTTACGGAGAGAATTTTTAAATGAAAGCTCTGTCCATGCTCAATATTTTCAATGTGAATTTAGGTATCATCTTCTTGAACCACAAGTCACTGCTGTATTCCTTATTACATCAAATCAACACATAATCCAGGTTCACTTGAGAGTTTTGAGAATTTGCACTGAACTTTCTGAAGAGAATTACTATGTCTGCAGAAATGCATTTTTTCAGAGAACTGAATACAGCCAACAACAAAATCTAGAAATTTTTGACATCATGTGCTCCTGTTAAACTAAGAAAATGGACTCTTTCCATATTTTCAAAAATTAGCAGACTGTGAAATAAAGATGATGTCTTATGTTCACAGGAGTGTGAGCAGGATTGCTTTGTGGCCTTTTGTCCTACAATATTTAGAGGCTGAAAAAAATTGTTCCACCATGCTTACAACCAATTTCATAGCACAGAGTGTTCCTTTCATCTACAGAAATCACTCAGTCATCTGTAGAGAGGACTTGAGTGCTAACTGGGATATTCTTTCTTGAGGCAACATTGCATAACAGAACTAGTGTAAATCAATGGTTCCTCAACTTGTGACCAGCAAGGAACCAGCCTAAGCCTGCCTGCTCAAGTTCCTTTCCAACAGTCACCACACAAATATTAAATTAATTCTAAGAAAAGTCTTGCTCATATCCTATAGCCTTTTCAACCATGGTGCTTTGCATTCCATCTGCCACTGACATCCCTAACTGGAAGAACATGGATGGTTTGATATTCTAGGGATTCATCTTCCCTGCGCATTCTAACTCATTACAGTGTTTGACTTCTAATCCCTTCATTAGTACCCCTCATCAAGAGACTAAATTTCTCCATTTGCCCTCTGAACAATCACTTCCTAAGCTTTGCTTTCCTCTCTCTCACGTTTAAACAGTAAGTTAGCGTCATGACAAACTGAGCATCATACAAAAGACATTTTAATTTATGAAAACAAACTTCAGCTCTCAAGAAAAACTGCAATATTTTATTTTTCATTTCAAGAATACTTATGTAAAGTACTCCTTCAATGCCTACAGTGAGCTCAATAATTTCTATGATTTCTTTGAAGACTTCCAAAACATGGCTTTACAAATGTCACTCACAAGAATCATTGTAACACAGGTCCTCCCCTTTTCCACAATACTGTTTGCCCTTTGTTCGTAGGTTGGCTTTTACAGGACAATCATCACTGGGTTTGAGAATGAGGCTGAAAACCTGTTTTCCTGTCCAGAGCGTTACAGGCTGAGAGAAACAGGAGAAGAATTAAAATTACAAGTTTATGCTACAACTACAGAAAAAGAGCAAGCAAAAATTTAATTGTAAAATTGCTTTATATATGGAACATGTCTACAGAGAATCATTCTTGTAGAAATGCATAGTAGCATTCCTTTGAAAAACATCCTCTTTCATAGATTTAAAGCCCCAGGTGCAGAATGGTTATCCTTTACAACAGGGTATGTGCATACACTCAGATAAGTGTGCACTACTGCTCCCTCTTACTGTCATGTTCCTCTTTCTGACTAGAAAAGGCAAAAAACCTCAAAGATGCTGCTGTCATTTCATTTCTCAAACAGGTTGCAACATTCATAATTACTTCTTTATGAAGTACCTTTGATTTATATCTTTAGGACTTTAAAGATTCATGTAACATCACCATGGAGAATCAAACATCACCATCAAGAACACACAATAAAGAAAGTCTTAGTAACATGAAAAAAATAGTTTGACACACCTTCAGAATTGCTGGGGGTGGAAGACGAACTTTGATCTTTTCATCCTTGCCAACCAGGATAGAAGCAATAATTTGACAGGCTTTGGCTCGATCAAAAAAGGTATCTTTCAATGTAAGAAGATAAGCACCTGGAATGAAAAAAGTATTATGACCGACTAAATTTAGATTCAGTTTAAAAGCCATTGCATATTCAGCATCAATTACTTCATTCCAATACTAAGCAGCTACTTACTATGCAAAACAACAATATTTTAGACAGCTTTAGTTGTAAATTCTTTCCAGAATTCTGTTTTAATTCCTTCACACTAAATGTCTGAAAATTAGGAACAGTCTATTTCTATAACCTACTCTCTTGCTCTAGATTCTATTTCATAAGCGAAATAAGGCCTTGGCATTTATTTTTTTACACTTTCGTCCTTATGTTCATTGAATATTTCTCAAAGAATTAAAGACATTGAAGGCACATATTGTAGGTTAAAGCTAATAGTTATTGAGTGAAATCAACTCCTCTACCATTATCATAAGCAGTTTACATTGTCTACTGAAGGCAAACAAAGATCTCAAATGTTCATTTGCAGAAAAACACAGCAAAATACACTCAAAGGTAGTAATAACTACAGCTACAAAGGTAGACAGTATCAGAAATTACTCTGAGGGCATCATTATATTTCAGGAAAACAAGAGCCTTATTTAATAATGTCACTTTAACTTGTGATAGGATAAAGTTTTTAATTAAGATAGAAAAATTCTGAAAAAGGGAAGTGATTCTGAAGGAACAACTGTTAGATCACACAGCTTTGAAATAAGCTCATACAGACCTGTAAGGAAATCTTGAATAGCAGCAATAAGAGGCTCTCCATTTCTTGGTGTTACCAAATTTGCTTTAGTCTGCATGACACAAAAAGATACCATGCATTTGAAGACACTGATATTCCATTGTCTATTCAAAATGGAACCTACCATTTAAGACATTTATTTTATGGTGAAATGGTCAAAGCTTATTCTCAATTGAACTACAGCTTTCTGCATAAAGATGGAAAAAATAACCCAGAAGTTTCAGTTCACTTCCATCCGTGCACATCTACTGATAGCTAAGGAATAGTCTGAGAAAAGTTACTGGAAATTACATATTCTGTTTCTAAAGCAGAAGTGGCAAACAACTTGACGTGTTTTGGTAGGACAGGCTAGCTTTGAGAAAAGGGGAAAGGACAAGAGGTGTTACATTCACTACAGGGATCAACTGGAGCACTGCAAGTTGTGTAATCCTTCCTGATGGGTAACAATCAAGCCACCTCTAGCTCCATGATCTTATGTTTTACTCAAACTACTGTTCCAGTTAATCACCCTCACCCATGGAGCAGTTTTGCCTGAACCCATTCCCGCACAGACCTAAAACACACACTGGGGGTGTTTTTTTTAAAGCTCAAAAGTCAGTTCAGTGAGCTCCAACAGGCTGCAGCCAACAATTCTATGGATACACCTGAAGTAGGAGTAGCATTCAGTAACCCTAAAGGAGCAGTGGATCGGTAAATCCTCAGCTTGGTGCTATTGACTCGCATCACAGATCAAAGCTTGCAACCATCAGATCCTTATTTATCTACCCTTCCTTCCCCCTATTTGACCCTGCCCTGTGAGCCCACTCCCTCCTGCCTTCTCTGGGAAGCTGCATTCTCCAGTACAAGCCTGGTATCGCCGCCTCATTTCCAGCTGGTCCAACTATCTGCAATTCCCAGGCTGTCAGACCAGAAGCAAATGATGGATCTGCTGGTAACAGGGCCACCCTGGCAGCAATCTCTAAGGACAGTCAGGCAGAATCACCCTGATGACATCTACCTACACTGCATTTTCCCCAGATGTTAAACCTAAGGCTATTAGATTACCAGGGTGTATCAGTCCTAATTTATTCTGAAATCCTTTTTGCGGAGTTTTCAGGCAGCTTCAAAGTTGTAAATTATCCACACCCAGTAATCTTGATACTATTTCAGATTTCACATCCAAGTTAAGAACTAAAGGGCTCAGCCCATCTGTCACCAGCAAAATTCCAACATGAGCATTTTATATACCCACCCCCATTAAAACAAGTGCTTCTGCTTTTGCTTCTTCTGTCTGAGGAAGGTGAAGGTTCATCTCATCTCCATCAAAATCTGCATTGTATGGTGTACAGACACATTCATTGAACCTGAATGTCCTATGAGGTTTTACTCTAGCCTGGAAAAGGAAAAAAAAAATGATTCACACACAGTCAAGCATAGCTAAAAAAAAGCCATGCTCAAGTGTTTCCTTTTTATATTACAAACATGAGTCAAAATTCCCAATTATAGGATTTGACTCAACAGGAACTGACAGAAATTGTATTCACATTATATTATAGACATGTAGCTAATAATTTTCATTATGACATATTTGTAAAAAGCACAGAAGACAACATGCTTTGTAGAGACCAACTCCACAAAATGAAATGCTCGCACAAGAAGAGATAGCAAGGTCAATTATGGCTCTTGGCAGAAGCGTGCACACAGCATCCTGCCTGGGTACACAATTCCCATGCACAGGCACAACTGCACTGCATTCATCCTTGCTCCACACACGGTTTCAGCAGGAGCTTTTATTTTTGCTTGTGTAAGGCAGAAACATCATAAAGGCCAAGTGCCTGATATTGCAGGCTGCACTATCTGTGCCAGCCTGTGTGCACTCACAATGTGAGCCATGATGCTCAGCTTGTGCAGAGAGGGCTGCCGGTTGAACAGGACAATGTCACCGTCTATCAGATGTCGCTCCACAATGTCACCAAACTTCAGCTCCTGGGCCATCTTCTCTCGGTTCCCGTACTTCAAAAATCTTCATAGGAAGAGATAATAATGCAGTCAGAAGATACACAGACACTAAACAGAAAGACAGCTAAAAATTAATTCTGTGCTTATAATGCCAACTTTTCCATTAAATGCTGGAGTATTTGTATTACAATAACTAGAAAATGAAACTGGTGTGGACTGAACATCAGTCACTGCTATTTTAAGCAATGAATGCATTTTAACATTAGTCAACAAAGCTACAGTGATTAGAACATAAGTCCATTTGTAAATACACAGAATTTATTTCAATTGTATCAGAGTACAGGATGTTACACTCATGTATTACCCCTTCTTCCTATCCATAAACTGACTTTAGATTAGCTCTCACATGAAAACAGCCAGTATGACTTGCCCAAAACCAACTGTTCACCTGTGTCTGTACTACACCCTCCATTTCAACTAAGACAGACCCAGTCACAAAGGAATATAAATCTAACTGCAGTTCAACATCATCAGCATCACGTGCACTTTAGTTTAAATGCAAGAGACTATTTAAAAAAATCGTACACTACACCTGAGAACATAAAGAAAATTCTTTTTCTACTGCCCTTTATGAAAGATTCTAAAAATAAATTTTAATCCCTGCAGATATAACTGCCTTCACATACCAACAAGAACAAGTTGATGGGGAGAAATAAAAAGTGAATTAATACAGATACCTTTTCATTTGAGTGTGCCTTTGCTGTATGAAGTTTGCTCCAGGATGAACATCAGGACCATTACAGACAAGTTTCCTCATAAAATTAATATTTGCTTTGTTGACCTGTTGCATAAAGACTTCAATCAGAAACAAGCAGAACATGTTTCAGGATCTTGTTTTTACCAGTGGCTTTTGTGTTCTCAAATTTTAGGCTCAAATGACAATCTCCTTACACAGCCTCCAGCTGCTGAGGGAACTTGCAGGAAGGAATAGAGGAGGAAAACATCAGCCTATCTTAGAGCAGAGTATCAGAGGGAAATTAAATAAAAAATCTGTGAGGGAAACTTAGAAATAAAAGTACCCAATCACTCCTTTATACAAATCTATGAATGAATTGAAAAAAATATGAAGCAAAACTCTTAGCTCTAGAGATGTCACTCCTTACACCACATCTTGTCAGCACTTGCCTACATCCAAGACTACAGATCTTTATTTACCAGCAGCAAGAGAACTGGCAAAGCGTCAATGAATGGCATTTCAAACACAATGCAGTACATTCACTCCCTTTTAGAGTGAGTAAAGAGACATCACTGAGGTCTGACTTGGGAAAAAAAAAAAAAAGGAATAGAAAAAGTTTGAGTCCTACACTACTTACCTTTTCAGGAAAGGTCAATATTTTAGCAACATGAATAGGCACTGCTACTTCATCTATTCTTAAGTTAGGATCAGGTGAAATGACTGTTCTGCCAGAAAAATCCACTCTCTTTCCAGACAGATTGCCTCTAAACCGACCTAACAAAACAGTTACAACTCTTTAAATAAAAACAGTTTTCAAAATGTTATGTGTTAAGACAGTACATTAGAACATCTTTTAAGGTACAGCACTGAAGTGCAACACAGCAGTAGCAGAATAGCAAAGATTTGTGGTTCAATTATAAAAAAAATAATTAAAAGCAATTTTTTAGACAAACCTTGCTTTCCCTTAAGTCTCTGAACAAAACCTCTGGTCCATTTTTTAGGTGCCATGTTGAGGGGTATGCCAGAGAGCTCACTATTAATGTACAGGGCACACTGCAGTTGAAGAAAATCCCAGTCTTCCATAATCATCTGCGTTTTGGCTCCTGATATCCTATGCTAAACAAAAGAGTCATCCAATTCAGAAAATAAATCATATATTAAACTAGCCAAGAATTTTTCTGTAGGAGTACAACTCTTCCTTTGCAAATAACATCATGAAACTTCCATCAATTGGAATGAAAAACAGAAAATAACTTTCTAAGATGATGCATTACTATAGCATAAGGCACATGACAAGGGAACCCAGCAAAAAAAAATTATTTTGACTAACATGGGCTTTGAACAAATGCTCACAAATTAGGAATTTCTTTAAATTACATTTTTCCCAATCCATTTAAGCTAATACAACTTAATTGACAGGAAAATCAGTAGTTAACAGTTTCTCAATCATGGAACAGCTAGTAGTCAATTCATTTTGTCTGCCTGACAAAGGAACAGCACAAGACTGTAAGCACTAAACCCACTTGCTATATTCAATCCCACACAAATCTTTCTGAAGGCAACAGTCTCAGAGGGCAAAGGCTGACTCACCTTTTTTATCACATCATTGAGGAAAATGATCTCTGTCAGTTTCATTGTCAAATCGTCCTCATTGGTGCCAGACTTCAAATCGCTCACAACAGAGGGTCTGATACACAGTGGAGGCACCAGGAGTCGTGTGAGGATCAAATCTGAAGGTTTACCTGCTTGTGGGTTCATTAGAAGTAGAGGGATGTCTTCCACTGGGATTCTTTTGAAGAGGTTCAATACTACCAAAGGATTCAAGTTTTCCTACAAAATCCATTGGAAAAATGGGGAGAAGAAGTCATCGTGTCAAGTTTCAATGCTTCCCTCCTCCCTTTATTTTACTGATGTTCAGAAATGGCCTTTTTCAAAGGCAAATAGAGAACTATTCATGTAAACAAATCTATGTTTTGGTTTATCTATTCTGAACCAATGCTTTTAACATCTCAGATATTAACTTGCTATATATTCTTTCCTTCCATTTTTTCCCTATATATGCGTGTTTACGTCCTATCATGTTGCTCTTTTGTCTCAGGAGTTAATGGAGAGTATTTCATTGTCAATAGAGAAAGTAACTCAATTAACATCCTAACAAACTTAAAGTACATTGTATTCATTTTATTTGTAAAAAATCACATTATTACAGTACTGCCTAGATATTTTTCAAAACTTAATTTCTCTCCTCTTAGTACAGCTACTGCTGTGTTCACTACTTTTTCTATCCAAGTATGTACCTGGAGATCTTTCCAGATTACTAAGAGCAGAAGAAAACAAAACTGCATACAATGAAAAGCTAATGAAACAAAAAGTTAGCAAATTAAGTCTCTTCTTTCTTTCTCAACATTAAGAACTTCCGAAGAAAAAAATGTGTGCATTGGAATTAATACTGGAGTTACAGTGAACCTATATATACATGCAAACTCTGTATGGATCTGTTTTTTCTTCCTGGTCTAGTTTATAGAAGCACAACACACTTAAGAACATCCCTTTCTTTACAGGCAGGTAATGGTGTACCAGAACATGCTAATATACTAAATTACTCATTTTAGCAAAGTTAACATTATTGTACTGGATACAAACATTCTTCATGAATCTTTTGATATACAAAATTCTTGGATCACCACAGGACTTTAGCTGATACACCGTAAACCTTTAAGGAGTTTTATTCCATGCACAAAAAATAGCAAAAAATGTAGGTTATAATAAAATTCACCTGAGCTCTGCCCAGTAAAGGTTCTACTTCTTTGTTATATTCAATGGCAGTTTCAAAAGACTGGAGAAAAGTAGATACTATTGGATCTACAACTTTCTTATTTGTCTTGTACTTTTCATGTATTATCTTCAACAAACCACACTTCTTCACAGTTCCTGCAAGGAATTAAATATGGATTGTCTTGGGATTTTATTTCAAAATAACAAAAACACAACATACCACCAAAACTTAAGTTACAGTTCCAAAACAAGTTAAACCTTCAGTGAACATAGGAACAAAATAAAACTTTATCAGCTTTATTAACCAGCTTCCTAAACTCACAGAACAACAAAAGGACAATCAAGTTATACCTTTTTATATGGATGGTTTGGTGTACCTCCATGATGGTGCAGCCTCTGAGGCTGAACGTAGGTGGTTTATCCTACACCTTTAATTCAGCTTCACCTCATTCACAGGAGATATTTCTAAAGTAGAAGTTCTCACACTAAAAACAGGACTAAGAAGTGCCATTTATGTATCTTACCACTATCTTCTGAAGTAATTTTAGAAGTGAATTCTCAGAAAAATCTGATATTTTCATGTCATGCACGTAACATTATTCATGAAACTGTCACAGACTAGGCCAAATGCTCTGTTCTGATCTCTTCTGCTTTTTACAGAAGCATTCTGACCTATCATGTAACTTTTCTAAATGGCTACTGTTTATGCCCCCTATGTGCAGACTGGGCACGTATGATAAAGCAGCTCTCTTTTTACTGAGTTGTTGAACATTTCAACAGAGAACCCATAATTTTCATGAAGTTTTAAGTTAGGGATTAACTATCTACTATGAATCTGTAATACACCAAGTCCTTACACAGCAATAACACGTGATCAGTAGATTAAAAAAAAGGACATATTTTTAAAACCAGATACAAACTCTTACAAAAATGATCTGCCCTGAAGAAGGAATAATCTTAAAAAAGATAATCTAATTCAATTATGAAAAATGATGCTCACTCAAAATTACAAATGCTATCAAAGCTTCTATGTGAATGTACTGATCACTGCCAATAGCTCCCAGTATTTTTAAAAACACCTTAAAAAGGGTTTTTTTTGTCATTATTCAAGTATCAAATATTAGTTACTTCCACGAAACATGAAATAACACAAGCAACTAGAAAAATGTCTGTATCCACACAAATGAGAAGTGAACAAACAAACATGTGTCTGGCCCTAAAAATGCAATTACCTGTTTTTTTTAAGAAAGGCCAGAGAGAATACGCATTAGCTGTGCAATGAACAAGCATATTTATAATTTGGATGCTGCCACAGCCATCAAGGTGAAAACCATCAGAGCGGATAACTTCACAAACTGCCTATGTCAATACTCACCATTAAAGGCCCCACAGTAAGGACAAGTGTTTTTCTTTCGGCACTTCTCCGACACTTTCTTTTTTAGCCCTCTCTTCTGAAGATATGTAAGGCCCGGTCGTTTTAGGTAATCTAAAAACTGCTTTTTTTCTTCCACTGACAGCATGATGTGGCAACAGGTTTTGCAGATCATCTTAAAGGTAAACATGTATAAACACAGTTGTTTGAGACACATTCAGAGATGTCACCTCTTGAACTATAGCTTAAGCTCTCCAACACAAAAGTGCAAATGTAAAAAAGTGCATTTTTTTGAATGAGATACCACTGTCTTGACTGAAAGACCAAATTACATATTGAAATACACATTTAAAAGCACATGAGAAAAATACAGTCCATGAGGCAAATCTTTAGCTAAGCTCTGCAGGGTCTTAAAAATTCATATAAAGCAAACAGAACTTTGATTTACTTTTATGTTCTGAAAGGCAAATTATTCTGCATATATTTAATTCAAACTGCAGAAAACTAATAGATTAAAATTTTCGGTCTGAGATTACATAGAACGTCACTAAGTCTGGTCTTCAAATACATGTATTTTACAAAAGAAAATGTACACAAAGATAGATTAATAACACAACCTTATTTTGGCCTTCTCAATTACTTTCAAACATCGTATTTTATGAAAATTTCCTTTTTTAGACTAGAAACTGACAAAAAAGCATGATCATGTTTACCTGTAAGATGCCTATCACAGCTTTGAAGTACCCAACATGAAAGCATGGTAGTTCTAAGTCAATGTACCCATAATGCCCTAAACAATCAGCCAGACTTTTCCCACAGGTTTCACAGGGACGGTCTTTTTCACTGGTTCCCTTTGGGAGAAAGAGAACACACATGTAGAGAAAAAAAGTAAGCTGTAATTGATGGGATAGAGACAAAATACAACAGTTTATAAGCTAGTCAGGAATCCAAGCAGCAGAGCCATTCCTCTTCCCCAGCATCAGAAGCACATCAATAGCACTATAGTAATTCTGACCCTTAAGAAAAATGGTTTTTACACACAGTCCCTGCTGACACCAATGACCTGGACTCAGGCAGCTCTTGCAACTGATTTACAGCCCATTACATTGTGGCATTTTGTCTCTGGGTGTCCCAGCAGGCAGAAAAGCAACTTCCTTCCTGCCTCAAGAGAATGCATTCCTGCCCTCCAAAAGTGTGAAAAAAGTAGCAGGCACTGCAGCTAATAGTCTATGAAATTTAAATAAAGACACATTTGAACTTACTTTGGACAAACAGTACGTTTCAGTGACCCCAACTTTTTTTTTAACCACTTCAGCAATTCCCCAGAAA
Source organism: Vidua chalybeata (assembly GCF_026979565.1). Lineage (NCBI taxonomy): Eukaryota > Metazoa > Chordata > Aves > Passeriformes > Viduidae > Vidua > Vidua chalybeata. Next base: position 23,313,495 of record NC_071537.1, read on the forward strand.
GAGTTTGGAAAAGAAAAGAAAGGTTCTCACCATGCGATGGTCCAGCACTCCATATTGCAGCGGAGAGTGGTGGTTATCCTGACTATACAAATTTTTGCTGACCACTTGAATATGAGCTTGTTGCCGCATCTCTTCTGGAGATTTCATGCCAAAACAGATGTGGCTTCTAGGACAGGAAATTTCAGGTGTATTTATGGGCAAATATACATATATGTGTGTGTGCGCATATATATATACACATATGCAAAAACACGTACAAAGACAAGCACACCTACGTGCAAGTATCACAGAACCAATCAGCTTGAAAAAGACCTCGGAGATCACTGAAATCAACCTATGACCAAACACCACCTGGTCAATTAGACCACGGCATTGAGCACCACATCCAGACTTTCCTTAAACGCCTCCAGGGATCGTGACTCCACCACCTCCCTGGGCAGACCATTCAATGCTTAACCACCTTTCTGTGAAGTTCTCCCTGATGTCCGAGCTAAACCTTCCCTAGTGCAATTTAAGGTTGCGCTCTCTCATCCAGTCACTGGTTGCCTGGGAGAAGAAAGCAATTCCCAGCTGGCTACACCCTCCTTTCAGGTGGTTTTAGGTCTCCCCTGAGCCTCCTCTTCTCCAAGCTGAACACCCCAGCTCCCTCAGACACTCTCCCTAGGGCTAGCGTTCCTTCAGCAGCTTCGTTGCCTTTCTCAGGACCCCAAAGTACTCAAAAACAATGCAAAAGTGGCTAGGTTGATTCACAACATTGCTAAAACAGGTTCTTTTCAGATAATTATAAAAAAATAAAGCTGCTTTACGGTGAGTTGGTGGTTTTTATCTGAGGGATTTATTGACCTTCCCGGGCATCCCCACAGCTGGACACAGGCACAGCCACCCGTGTGGGAGGACCCAGCCTGTGCCAGCGCTCCTAGAAGCGGAGCACGAGCCATGAGCTGTCCACCGCGGCCCTCCACGCCAACGCTCTCCCAGCTCCGGCTACAGCGGTTCTGTCCCCCGCAATTGTGCTGCTCTCGCCTCAGCCCGCGGGCACCGCACGACCCCACTCACATTTTCTTGGCCACATCGGTCTCCCTGAACTGCTCCTTCACCATCGCGGCGGCGGCGGGGCCCGCGCGGCTGCACGCGGGGCCTGGGCCGGGGCGGTCAGCGCGGCCTCCGCCCGCAGCGCCCCCTGCCGGCACCGCCGGTTCGGGGGAATCCCCACGGAGCGCGCTCCCACAGCCCCTCCGGCACCCTGCTCCGGGCGCGCTCAGTGCACAGCGAACAAATTGCTCCTTATGTTCAGGTGGAACTTCCTGAGCCCGGCCTGCCCACCGCCCCTTGACCGGTTATCCGGCACCACGGAGCTGAGCCCGGCTCCGCTCTCTGACACCCCTCCCTGTCTATGCACATGAATGAGGCTCCCTCTCAGTCGTCTCTGCCCGAGGCCGAAGAGGTCCCAACTCCCTGAGCCCTAAGCAACTGCTCAGCCAGGCTGCGCCGCCACCTTCAGTCCGTGGCTCTGCGTGTGCCCACAGCAGCCTGGGTCACCAGCGGCGGGACCCGCGGGGCGCACAACCCCAGGGCAGAGCCAGCACACGGCGGGGTTGAGCCCGGCTGAGGCAGCCGCCCGCAGCGGAGCCTCGCCCCGGCGGGACGCGGAGCTGCCTCCGCCCCGCGTCTCATCAGGCACACTAAAGCCACGCCCGCCGCTATTTCCTGCCAGGTCCGGCTCTGGAACGAACAGCCCCACGCACAGCTCCACCCCTGCAGGAAGGACCCCGCGCCGCCTTATGATTGGCCGCGGGGTGGCGCCGATCCTTTTCTCTTCCGGTCGCAGGAGCCGCGGTCGCCGCCATGGTGAGTGCCGGGGCCGGGCCCCGCCATCCGCCCCGCGCCGCCGCCATCCGCGCCCCGCCGCGCCCCCGCACCGCCGCGCCCCGCCGGCCCGGCCCGCCCGCATCCGCCCGCGGGGGAATGACGGGCACCGAGCCCGGGCTCCTGCGGCCCGGCCGCCGCGCGTCCGTGCCCATTGGCAGCAGGGAGCTGCGGGGTGAGGGCCGCGCCGTGTGCTCGGCCGCGCCGTGTCCGTGCTCGGTCAGAGCAGCCCCGCGCTGTGTGCTGCTGCTGCTCTGGGGGTGCTCGGGGGCTGCCGTGGGTCACGCCCGCGGTTATCGCGGCTGCTCCTGTCTGAAAGCCTTGTGGAAGCAGTGCCGGGCAGGGATTTCGGAGAAGTTTCCGCATCGCGTTAGGAAGAGCATGGCCAGCAGCTCGAGGGAGCTGATCTGCTCTTTTGTCAGCCTTGGTGAGGCTGGACCTGGAGCGTAGTGTCCGTTGTGGACTCCTGAGTCCAGGACAGACATGGAGCTCCTGGAGCGGTTCCAGAGGAGGGCAGTGAGGATGACTGGGGGACTGGAGCATTTCTCCTATGAGGAAAGGTTGAGAGAGCTGAACGTCTTCCGTTCAAGAAGGGGTGACAGGTGATCTTATCAGTGTCTATCCGTATTTGAAGGGAGGTATCAGAGGATGTAGCCAGGCTCTGCTTGATGGTGCCAGGCAATAGTACTCGAGGCAAGGGCAGAAACTGATGCCCGGGAAGTTTCACCTGAACATCAGGAAGAGCTTCTTTACTGTTCTAGTGCATGGTCAGTCACACTGTTCTGTATCCTCACTTTCACCCTGCCCTTTATCCCCCCACCCACTGCCGTGTCCTTACTCTGAGGTCAGACACACCAAGTGCCATGCCAAGTGTGTAATTTACTGAAAAAACTTGGTAAGCTTTTCTGGACCCACTGACCTGGTTTTCCTTTCAACCAGGAGCATCCAGGAATCTTGGGTGCTCCCTTGTCCTTAGGGGTGGGAAGCCATAAGAGGTGGTAACATTTGGGTTTAGAAGGAAACTTGTGTTATATTGTTAGAGTACTTGGGTTTGAGATCCATTTGTTTTAGTAAAGCTGCTTCAGCTTTTCATGGTAGTGAAGGAGTTTATGTTGCTGTTGTGTTTTGGAAACTGGGGATTGAGTTTGTCAGTTTCTCACTTAAGGGTGTTTCCTGTAGCCCAAGACCAGCCCACTTAAGTTGTGAGCTCACTGTCAGTACCTGAGGCTCCTGACCGATGTGGTGCTATGCATTATTTATGCACATATTCAGTTTCTGTTGCATTTGTAGCTATTGTTTTGTTTTATTTAACGTTTTCTCTTGCAGAATGACACAGTGACCATCAGAACCAGGAAGTTCATGACCAACAGACTTCTGCAGCGCAAGCAGATGGTAAAAGACTACAGAAAATTGCCTTTATTTGTTTGGTGGTTCCAAGCTGGAAGGTTTAGCTGCTATAAATATGGGGCCCTTAAAATCTCCAGGGTTCTTAAATTAAGAATTTTAAGAGTGTATGGGTTTAAATATGTTGATGTATGCTCAAAGTAAATCTTGATGGTGAAGTTGTACCAGCTTGAGACTGGATGTTGAGGAAAATTTCTGCACCAAAGGGATTATTAAGCATTGGAATAGGCTCCCCTGGGAAGTGGTTAGGTCATCTCCCCTGCAGGTATTTAGAAGACATGTAGGTGTAGCACTTAAGAACATGGCTTAGCACCATTGAGACACTTGACAGGATTGGACCTACTGTTGGATTTAATGATTTTGAAGGTATTCTTCAGTCTAAATGACTCAGTGAAGCAAGAAACTTCTGATTGCTTTTGTGTCAAATGAATAATAGTTTCTGCTTCTAAAGTGGGTTAGTTTAAATGTTGAGCTCATGTTGGGATTGTAGCATCTGGTGGGGCTGTGTACTGGATATTGACCTTTTATCAACTTGTTAAAATTCTTTTTTAGGTGATTGATGTTCTTCATCCTGGGAAGGCCACAGTCCCCAAAACAGAAATCAGGGAAAAGCTGGCAAAAATGTACAAGACAACCCCTGATGTAATTTTCGTCTTTGGCTTCAGAACTCACTTTGGTGGTGGCAAGACAACAGGTTTTGGCATGATCTATGATTCCCTGGACTATGCAAAGAAAAATGAACCAAAGCACAGGCTTGCCAGGGTATGTTGTTTTCTGGTATCTTCAAAGCAGGATTTGCGTGTGTAAAAACGCAAGTTTTGTGAAAGTACAGTTGTATGAGAGCTCCTAAAATAGCACACGTTAACTTCTGCATTTGCCAAATAGGCTAAGTGTGTTTTTATTCTATATTACTAGGGAATTGGGAAGGCAAAACTGATAATACCAGAGGTGTTTAACAGTAACTTTTAACAAAACACTAATAAAGGTCTAGAATAAGCATAAGAAATGGGACTGATCCATGTGCCTCTTCAATGTTTACATTCTGTGTTGAATCATTCATTAGTTAATGATCTTGCTATTTAGTTATTTTTTTCAAATTTAAAGTGTATTTGAACATTTCAGAAATCATAGAACTTAAATTCAAGAGTTGTTAGTAGAGAAACAATGTTAAAAGCAACTTTCAACTGTTTTTAATAGCACGGCTTGTATGAAAAGAAAAAGACTTCCAGGAAGCAGCGAAAAGAGCGTAAGAACAGAATGAAGAAAGTCAGGGGCACAGCCAAGGCAAATGTTGGTGCTGGCAAGAAGGTAGGATGAGAATATCTTTTAAGCTAGAGTGAACGTATACCTTTAAAATGTTGATTATGAATTCTTCAACACAATAACATTGTTTTTCTTCCATTTTTTCACCTGTTCTACTGGATAACAGAAGGTAAACTGTATGTTGTATAGCTTGTCATCAGCTCAGTAGCTTAGTTTTGCTCCTCACTGCTGCCAGCCTAGCTGATGCAACATGAAACAATGCTTCCTAAATTACTGTTTCCTATGTGTCACTTGAACTAAAGTTAAACTTCATAAATCTAACAGTAATCACTTAACTCAGTCTCGCAATACACACACTAGATAATCTTAACACTTGTTACTCAGGCTGCCTAAACCCCTAATGCTTACTCCCCCAAGTTACTGTTGGTATGGTGTTCCTTCCCGAGGTAAGTTTGTTAAGCATGTGTGCTGTAGGCAGTCAGGACAGAAATAAGGTAGAATGCCTTGGGGTTTGAGGGACTGATGCCCAAGGTAGTGGAGTCTTTCTCTCTGGTGAGGCTAGACTGATGCAGCCCTCCGGGGCTGTGGCTAGGACCTGATATAGGCAGGTTGGAGGGAGGCAGATTTCCTCTACCCTGAAACAGAACCAAAGCTGAGGCGTAGGTTGGGTGGGAAGCCAGTCACTTTCCTTCACAGTGTTCTGTCTTCTGATAAAAATTGAATAAGCTGAGCAGGCAAGTGGGTTTTTTTTCAGGTGTTTCAGCAAGGGGAGAGAGGGTGTAATGGGTTTTGATGCTTAGTTCTGTAGCTGTGAAAATACCTTGATATCTTGAACTTTAGTAATCTTCACTTTTGCTTTTTTCCTACTTTCTTGGAACTCTCCATCAGAAATGAAGTATCTGCAGGTACTGGAAAATAGCATGGATTTGGTGCCTGAATTATACATCACTGAAATGTGTTTATCCTTTTAGTTAAAGCACTGTACTGCCTTGTATGCATGTTTGATTTAAACTTATATCTGTCACGTGAGGGTTCATTTAATTACATAATGAATTTTATTCGTGTGACTTGGAAGTAAAATTTGCCTAATAGCAAACCAGACTTTTTTAAAGTAGTGAATTAACTTTAAAATAATTCCCAGTGAGAAGAAATCCAAGAAACCCAATGTTGTTGACTTGAGACGGTGGTTCAGTCACCACAGGATCTGATTCAAAGTAGTACAGTGCAGTTGCATGTATAACTTGACCATTGTGTGAAAGTAGTGGTGTATGTGAAAGCTAAGTCACATCACAATTGGTGCAATTGAGATGGTGCTTGGAAATGGCACAGTTGTCAGCATTAAACTGTATTTAACTCTTGTCCTGCAGTATTCCAAGTTAAAACACAAGTTACAGTGGAATTGGAAATCTCAATGACATTAGATTTAGTAGTTAGTGTGGAAGTGAAGTTCTTGTTATCCCTGGATGGAAATGAACCAGTCTTATTGACAGTTACTAGATCAGGGAACTACTCTACTAGAAAACAATAGGAGCCTTCTTCCTTTGTGCTTTAATGCTGTTTTAATAATGAAGTCTTAAGATGGTTTATGGCACAAAATTAGCATTTGGTATAGTAGTAACATCTAATGTACCTACTTCTGTCAATGGCAAAGGAGTCATTTCGTGTTGCACCAATCCCGGTAGTTTGGAGGAACTTTGTCCTTTTAAGACTTTTACACCTGAAGGTAGCTGGTTTTGAGTGTTAATGAAAAGTGATCAAATTACTCACTTAAATTATTAATGGTGTCCAGTTAATAGAAGCTCTTAAAGCATATCAGCAGTTCAGAAATTGAAGGCAAGGATCATGCCCTGTGGTAATTACGTAGGAGATGTGACTTGTGTATCAAGTGCTTGTCAAACTTGATACTACTAAGTGTAGTCTTAGTAGTAGGTGAACTGTGGTTTTGATGAGAGATATTTTGATGTCTTTTTAATTGATCTTTCAGTTGATAAGTATGCATGGGTTAGAAGTGACTTGTTTACCAGATTTGTTAATCTTTGTGTTGTCACTTAAGATAAATTATTTTGTGCACTTCCTGAACAACTTGAGAAGAATTCTGTGCTGCGTTATAGAAAAACATTTGTGAAATATAGTAAACTTTGTCTTCAGAAATGCGTGGTCAAAGATCATGATGTGGTATGGTTCATCATCCTTATCACAGCTGGGTGGAGGAATTTTTAATAGGAGCCCTGGAATACATTTTTGAGTCCACCTATAGAATCTGTGAGAACTATTTGACCTTGTAAATGTGTCAGTATTGATTTGGAAAAATGTTTAGGCGAGTGTATATTTTAAAAGTTACGTATGACGTAGTCATGAAGAACTCAGCCATAACTATGCTGATGTCTTGTTTTCTTTGATGCTTCCTTTCACTTCTCACTCCTTTAGCATTCCGATTCTGTTTTCCCTGCAGTTTCAAGAGAAGTATTTTAAAATATTTTGTGTTATTTAGTATATTCTGTGGCTCTAGAGTTGACTGGGCTTGCTAAAATTTGCAATAAATATATATGAATGTGCCTCACCTGGTCTTTGCATTCAAAATAGTGATACTGAAATGCAAAAATATCCCCACCCTCCCTTTTAATGTCACAGCTGTAGCTGTGACAGCCTTTGACAGGTGGGGCTGTCAAACAGAAGTGTGGATGGATAAGCACTTGGAAGCCATTGTAGCCTGTAGGTATAATTATTGAACAGGCAGTTGCATTCTGAGCATTAGTTAAGCTTTAAATAGCTGTTGAGTTTAAGGGAGTAAATGAAATCTTAAGTCTTCAGTTTCTGCAGTAGTCAAAACTCCCAGGGTTTCCTATCACATTTCAATGTGGTTAATTGAAAAAAGCACATGAGTGTCAGTGAAAACCCTTAAAGCTCCATTTTCTACAGTAGTAGAATTTAGATAAAATTCTTACTAATTGATGCTTTTTCTTTTTCAGTAAATGAACATTCTTCAGGTGGAAAACAGATAACAGGTATGCCTTCAGAATGCTTTGTAAGGGCAGGCATTCAGCAGTGCAGTCATTATGATAACAAATCTGAGGTTCATTTATGCAAAGACTGTGGAACTTGTGCAGACATAGAGCCCAGTGCAAGAGTTTAAGGCTAAGAATATTTACAAATCACTTTTGCACTTATTACTGGGTTGGTAGCTTATGTGACTTTGACTTGCATGAAATACCTGATCAAATACTTGCAGACAGGATACTCTTACAGAGAAGTCAGACTACATTTTTATATGTTTGCTGCAGGAATCTAAGTGCTGTGGTGATAACTGCTCCAGAAAAAACTCTGGTTTTATTACAAATGGTCTGAGTGACTCAGTTGGAAGGAGCTTAAACAGTCTGTCTGGGAGCTGATACAGTGAGTGTAATGTCTTAAACAGAAAGCTGTCAAAGCAGTTGTAGCTTGTTGATCTCTTCTACAGAATTGCTGTAATTCAGGCTCATTTATTGCCATTGCAGTGCTGGGAAATTTTGAGCTTTATGCTCTTACAAGAAGAGCATTGTGGTTCACCTGACTTGTTTGGGAAACAGTTCTTCAGGCTTTATAAAAGTACAAATGTAAAAATTGTTTTAATTGTATGTCAGTGATCTGTTTTTTTCTTCCTTTACAGGCAGCATCATTCTATGAAGAAGTATAGAATGAATTACTCTGGAAAGCAGAAGCTGCTTATCTGACTTTAACATCAAATAAACTCTGTCAATAAAATACTGGTTTGCCTTTTAATTTTAATGCAAAAGAAACCATTTTGTAAAGTTTGAGAAATTCAGTATAGGTGTACTGTTTGCACTGGATTAAAATCTTTTCATAATTAAACAAGTGTTGAGTATCAATTTGAAGTGAACCACAGCTTCCTACTACTACAGGTAGTAGTAGGAGCTAATTGCAAGCAGGCAGTGTTAGAGATAGACATTCTCTTGTTCAAGCTATGGTTTGAAAAGTCCTTTTGTTTGACTGCTTGTTTCATATAGACCTGTAGAACATAGTGGAAGTGAGAACCAAACATGCAGACAGAGACACTTAGAGCTGCCTACTTCCACAATTAAGATTTTGGCTAATGAAGGCATTAGGAACGATTTGTCTTTTGTTCCTGAGTTATCAGGACAGGCTCTGGGGTGTCTCTCTGGCCTGCGAGCTGTGTGGCACACCCTTAAATATTCATCTGATAGTGTCTAGTGCAGGTGTTTTGAGGAGTATGGAAAACAGAAATTCTGTACTTTAAATAGGACTGAAGCAGACTGGGCAGCTCTAGCAGCTGTGTTGAATAAGGCTCTGACATTATACCTAAACGCAGTATTTTTGAATTGCACTACCTTTGTACTGGGCAGCACATTGTAAGATAGGTAAAAACACGTTTAGTGTTTGAGGGAGAAAACCTCCTCTACCACAGCTAAGGGTTGTTAAAGAGTTGGAAAGGGGATGGTGTACAAGATCTGCTAAGTATAGGTGAAGCACTTAATGCCTCTTGTAGTACCTTCAGTTCAAGTTGAGCTAGTGGGGTTGCTCCTGTCTGTGTTCAGCAGCATCATGCTGTTAGCTGTACAGCTCATTGCTGTGGTGCTGCAGTAAACCCTTGCCATATATAATGTTCAGCATGAGAGGAGTGACACTATTTAGTGTAATTGAACAATCACTAGGGGGTGGTGTGAACACAGCAACACAAATACAGGGAAGACATGCGGCAATTTTTCATAGAATAGGCTGAAAGGAGGCCAAATTGTCCCCTGCTAAAGAGGTCAATTTCTTTGAAGACATGCATTAAAAATAGTTGTGTGAAGGAGCTGAGACATGAAGTGATATGCTTGTTTCACTCTTGGTTTGAATTCAATGGAAACCATCTGTTTCAGTGAAGACCATAGAGTTAGTGTTTTCCAAATGTTTACTACTTGAAAGCTCTAGACTGCTGGCACAAATTCTAGTTGCTCTTTTCAGAAGCCTCCTTACCTTAGTTCTATGCAATCAAGAAAGGATTTATAAAGAAGTGCTTGCATAAAGGTGTGTGGCAGAGTGCCTTGTGTAGGATTGATGTTTTGAGTTTACGTAGTAAACAGTGCTGTTCTGGGGGTGTCTGCCTCCAGAAGAAGAAATTTTTTCTGGAATTGGAGTACTGAAGGTTTCTTTCAGCTTTGTAATGTCTTGCATTTTATTTAGTACAGATTTGTTTATGTGGGTAGTACAGTAACACTGCAAAGCAGATGGATTGAAATAGTTACAGCTTGGAGCCATATTATTGGAATCTTTGTGCTTCAGTAATTGGGAGTTGCACACAGGTCTTCATGTGAGGTTTGCTTTGCCAGTGTTTGCCTCTGCACTCCAGTCTAAGCAAGGTGTGGCAGGTTTTCTGTAATTCAGAGGTTTAATGCACATGTCATGCTCTAAACACCCCCTTTCCTGTGGGAGGTAAAACAATTAAGTGGAACAGGAATCTTCACATTTTTCCCTACAGTGTGCTGAAGGAACCCTTTTATTTCCTGCTGATCTTGGCACATCCCATAATTTAGAAGTAGTAGCTTTGTCACTGTTTCCTGCTTGACCTGGCCCTCATATTTCAGGATCTCAATAATTTTATCTATTTAACAACAGTCTGGAATCCAGATAAGAAGATGAAGGAATTTTGAAGAACAACTTCTAAATCTGGTGGCGAGCAATCTCAAATTTTTATATGTGGAAAGACTTCTTTTAATCACAGTTTACAATGGCTAGGGCTTGTTGGATTTAGTGTTTTCCTGTAGGAAGGACTCAAAATTGTATAGCAGGCCTAGTAAGAGCAGTGATGCAGAGTCTGGTGGGAGGACCAGAGATTACTGTCCTGGCTGCACAGGAAAAGACCTTTGATAAAGATGAAAGATGGCAAAATTTGACACCACCTGGGTGCAGTGAGGTGGTTTTGTCTAGGGACCAGCTTGTAATAAGTTTGAGAACAAATATTGGGGGGAAGAAATGAAGCTGATACCAACAGTGGCTTGAAATAAATGAGGCATAATATGCTTTGAGAAGACTGCAGTACCAACAGTCAGCTGAATGGGCAATGTGAGTTCCTTCTATTGATAGAAAATGTGTCATTTAAGGACTGAAGTATGTAGGTCACTATCAAATCTGTTTGCAACAGTCAGAAGAAATTAAGTGGTTCATATTATTCTGGTCAGTTCCTATAAAAAAAGAGTTTTAAAGTCATTGGTTTCTTGCACAGAAGAAACAGAATGTTGTACAGTAACAGCTGTTGATAATACTAGATTAATAAGTTTCAAATACCTGTTGTAAATGCTTCCTGCTCATGTGCTTCTATTTGAGCAAAACAAGATCTAGTGAACTTTTTTTTGGCTGATATTTTAATAGTGATAAGAGATAGCAGTAGTTAATTATTTTTTTTTTCTATGAATGCTGGCAAAATTTCATCTGAGCAGGTAAATTTTCCAATATAGGTGGCAAAAATTTCTTGTGTTCATCAACGTCCTTAACAGAATAGCAATAAGGTTAAATTATTTCTATGTTGTAATGCATCTAAGATGCAAAATGGAAAGGTTTAAGTAAACTTTTACAAATCAGTGTCAGGAGCAGGCACATCCAAGTACATTCATGTCTTTGGACACCTTCATTACAAAGGGATTAAATGGAAACTTGAGTTTGTTGATAACATTTTTGAATTCTAGTTACGTCTTAAAAATATTCCCTGGGAAATTTTGTCCACATCTCAAATTCCCTAAAATTTCCTCTTAATTTATTTCTCTCTGTAAAGGCTGTGGCTAATGAAGCAGCTGCAGAAGTGGTTAAAAGATATCCTGTATGGTAGAAGGCAACTGTGATTTCCAAGAGCTGGCCATTGTCAACCAGTGCTTCTGACAAAGCTCCATCTTCTTTCTGTGGCTGTGGTTCATACACAGAGATCTTAGGTGAAGTCCAGTAATGTGCTGGGGCAGAGGATTCAGAGCACCCGTGCCTTCTTGTAACATAGTAGATGTTGCACAACCAGCAAAAACGACGAGTGCAATGCTTCACTGGGGTGGATGATAACAGTTTGTACTTGTGTTCATTGGGTTAAAATACAGCTGTTATTTAACGAAGCTGGCCAGGCTGCACACTGACCCCCATTAGGAGAAACATGCTTCACTGCCTTTCATGATGATCTGATTTGATTGTACTGGAGCTGCTACCCCGCTATCATTTTCTGTCAATTTTTGCTAGCCTGTTTGTTAAGCCAGGCATCATTTGTGTTGATTTGATAACAGGTTTCAATCACTGATAATAAAACTTTTCTGTGACAGATGACCTCAGATCCATATCTCCTGCACAGTGTTGGCTGTAAGTAGAAAATTGGGACTGACATTTTGCTTTTTCAGTGTTTTCTGTCTGATTTAACAGCCAATTTAAAAATAACAATCAAAACAGCTTAATATTTTTAAATTAAAAGAGTGGAAAGACTTGAATTCTTAAAATGTTGTTCAGTAGTTCTTGCATAGCTTGTAGGAGGGTATCAGAAAATATGAGAACTGAGATTTCATGTTTTAAGTATTTATTTTAATTGATCAATTCTAGTTATTGTAGAGAGGTTGATTTAGGCCCTACTTCAGGTCTTTACAAAAGGAAAGAATAATGTAAGGACCTAGGACTGGGAGAAACTGCTTCCTATTCACACACTAATACTAAACTTGTATGTTTTTGAGGAGTTAATTAAACTGAAAATATATTATTCCTAGCATTGAACTGCATGGTGCTTGTAAAAACAAGCACTGAAGGACTGTAGTCATGCATGAACCACAGAAAACAGGGTGAAATTGAATTGTCCAGAGTCAAGGAAATGCTGAAAAATAAACATCTGTCATTAAACACTGTGTGCAATATGCATCAATTTTTATTAAACATGAAAATCTTCATTTGTGTTAATGTCTGTTAATTGCCTTTTGTGACTCTGACTTGTGCTTTTGAAAAAAAAAAAAATCTCCCCTCAGCATGGTATGTGATTGCTTTAAAATACTTTATTTTGGTTCAACAGTGTTTTGGCTCCTGGCAATACTTTGTTAGTATGAAGTGTCTGATGACCTGGGTGAAAGCCTCAGTGTAGGACTGAAAAAAACTTTTACAGAAGCTTTAACGTGGTGTGCTGCACAGACAGACATAGGGAAGCCTCTTTAGAAAAACCTGTCCTGCTGAAGACAACTGAGGCGCTCCTGCAGTCCTGGCAGGATGTCATTGGAAGAGCTTACAATTCCCTGGACAATGCCCCTCCTATCTGCTTTAAAATCAGCCCTGACTCAGTCAGATTATTGGACAAGAAGATAATTGTAATTTCCTTCCAACTGAAATAGTCTATTCTATGTATTTGTACGGAAGTGTATTTGCACTGATGCCTTTAAAACAGTGAGGTACTTAAAAAAATATCCTCCTACTTTATTCTTCTGTGCTTTGTGTGTGAAGTGGGAGCACTGGAACATTCCAGACTTTCTGTGTGGGGATTTACTCTTGTCAGTGATGACAGATAAACATAATTTTGTACCCTTTTAGTCTCACAACTCACAACAACAACCTGTTCCCATATCTGGCTGCCTAACTAGGGGCATTCTTCTCTGAGGTTTATAACTTGTATCCCCGTGTTCATTAGCAAAGTTCATTGGCCCATAGCATAAACACCTCGTCCTTTAAATACTTGGTGTGATTACTACTGATTTTAATGTTTTAGAAGCAGGGGGAGCTAGTTAGTTCTTCAGTTTTAGATCTTTTGCTGTCCCCTTAAAGACCCCTGAGGTTTCTTTAACCCACAAGCCTGCTTAGCCAAGAGAATATCTTGTCTTTGCTCAAGCTGCCTGTTGCATATGGACCCAGTGGCTTTTTTTTTTCTTTTATTTGTTCTGCTTGCAGGTGCTTTTTCTATCTTTATGTTCCCTTAGACCATGTAAGAATTATAATAATCACAAAGTTCATACACAGCAATTTATTTATCTCTCTCTCTCCTAGTGGTTCATCAGTGCTCCGCTGGAACCCCTGTGCCAAGTGCCAAAAAACCCAGCAGAAACCTGATGGTGCTGTCTGCCAGGTCGAGGGAAGTTTGTAAAGCATTTTGAATTGCTGTTATGTGGATGAAAGGAGATACACGTCCCAGGTGTATCAAGATATTACACTTATTCAATCTTACATTACCTGTATTATTTAGCAAAGATACAAAATAATTTCTTTTGTAGTGAATCTTCTCTTGCTTAGTTCAGCTTAGTTCTCCCAGACTTTTTTTCTTTTCCTTTTTTTCAATTGTTTTACCACTTAAGTAGCTATCTTGGGATATGAAGTGCAGGAGCATGTGCAAAATTTTTTTCATGGGACTTGCTGAGTAATCAAAATGTTTTTATCTACCCATTTTTAATCTACACAAAATTCAAGAGCAAATATCTTGCTTTTCAGTAAAGGCACATAGAAGAAAACATTCTAGATTCTGAAAGAGGTTGTGCAAAGTAATCCTTTAGCCAGCAGAGGACTGTAGAGCCACATATCACACAATCATGCAAAAATGTTCCATCACAAAGAGTAGGAGAAAAGCCCATGTACCAAACTATGAAGTCGAGATAGTCGTTTAAATATGGTAAAATACTGAAAAGGGAGGGCTCTTTTCATTGTTTGTTTCTCATGAAGGAATTTAATTTGCCTCAGGTTCCCCTTGTCAATGAAAATCTATGGGAATTTTGTTTACATTTTGAAGCACATTGCCAAGAATAGTACTTCATATGGTAAGTATACTGAACCTTTTGAGGGAATGACAACACTACAGAAATGGTGGTGCATTCCCTAAAGGAAAACATACTTCATTTGTAATGAACATTATGTCTGCAGAAACTAATGGCACAACCTCCTATTCAGCTTATGTAAAATAAAACAGGCCCATATGTTGCTGCTTTTAGGGTTTGGGTGTTTAAATTAAATGTTGTTTAATGAATATTCAAGTCCATTTGCTCAGAAGTTGTGCACAGCGTAGCATATTTTTCCTCTGTCTTTGGTCTTACCTAGAGTATTAAGCCATTACAAGAGGGTGCTAAAGCTGAGGCATCTGTTTCTAACTAAAACTTGGGTATTTGAAACACTAGAGCAGATGAGAGGGTAAAGAAAGACATACAGTAAGAGGATCATATTATTTTTTGTTTTGTAATTAAGACTGAGAATGGTTTGATGTACATGGCACCCTCTAAGAAATGGGAACATTGACTGTGCTATTACAGCAGCTGCAGTTTGGGTATGTTATTGTGGCATATCCACTCCCTCCCACTTCCTACAGGAGTTCATTCAGCTTCTTCTGTATGTGTGGGCAGGTGCCTGAGCTGTGCTGGGATGCCTCAGCAAACTGCTTTTGGGCAGGGATGTTTGTGTCTGTGAGGGGCTTTAGGGCTCTAGGTCTCCACGCCTGGGGTGGGCAGGTTGGCTAGAGGCACTCCATAAACCTGGAGTTCCCATACTGGCAGTAACAAGGTCTCACCTTTGATCATCTATCCCCTGCTCAAGGTCAAGTAGAAATATTAGTAGTCTGGAAGAATTCCTCTGGAAGCCAGACCTGTCCTTTTCACTGCCCCAAAATACATAGGGCATTTATCATCAAAGGTGAGCAGTTACTGTGAGTTGGGAAGGAACAACGGCTATAAATGGGTGGCTGACTTCACTCTCATTGTGCAGTTACTTGTTTCTATTTAATCGATTTTTTAATTCATGAAGACACTCCTGGATATGTTTAAATTAATATCTTTTCAAGAAAATTTCTCAATAAGACAAAATGTGAAATAGATACTTAAATGTTTTCATGAACTTTATCTCTGAGTCCAGAAATTGACAGTACTATCCTCTTTTTTTAATGGCATGGAAAAATTCTCATTAGAAGACAGCTGGAATGTAAACACAAATCACAATAATTGGCTTTTATGTATTTTCATGAGGGTTCTTCAGATGCTTGTTTTTACTGCACAAGTGCAATATTGTAGATATACAGTGAAGCCCTCTTCAGAGAATAATTGATACATGGATAAAATACTTAAAAACATTCCCTAATGCTGTAAATCTAAATGAACGCTGAGATTATTACATGAGAAAAACAAATACACAAACTCTTAAATTCTTTAAAATTATGTTATTTCCTACATCTTCCCTGGCCTAAGGAATTCCAAGGTCTCCTCTTAGCTGGGCTGTTAAGCATTAGTGCAAAAGAAAACAAGTAATTGCCTGTCCAAGGAGGTGCCACTTGAAGATAGTTAACCTGTTCTGCGCATGTCTGTACACAAAAATTCACCACATACCTGTCTCTTTTAGGGTGTTTGTTAGGGATCTCCAATTAGAAAAAGAAATCTCTACATAGGTTACAAAAAAAATGGAGTTAACAATACCATCACTTGTCTGCAGTGTGAATTTCTGAAATGAACCATACTTTAATTTCTATTTAATTTCTAATTTCAACAGTAAATTACTCTGTTCTGGCTACTGCACAATAAGTAGTGAGACATAGTTCTACCTCGAAATACTGATTTTATTTAGCATCTCAATTCTGAACTCTTGAAGTACATAGAAGAATATCTCTTTCATTTAAAAACCTGATATGGTAGGGAAAGCCTTAGTAGGCTAAGTACTTATTTTTAAAATGTATCTATATGTTAAATATTTTTCATACAGTCTTTCTATGTATATTCAGTGAGTACATTAAGTCACTGCAGTGAAAGAGTTCTTTTTGATTTTAGCAGTTGTTGTCTTTAGAGCCAACCCAGGACCACAAAGGGAAATGAACTGTACCAGGTTTGTTATCAGTGGGACTATTCAGTGGTTGCCATCAGCTGCTATCTTCTAAACCTTCTCTGTGCACAGGGGTAACCAAAAAATCCCCAGAATACTGGGATATTTTTTGACCCAAACTGCACTGCAGGGGAGTATATGTGTGCATGCTGAAATTTCAGGTAATTTGCTCGTTTTAGCTGTAAGATAAATACAGTCTGTGTATATGTAAGATAAATAGAGTCTGGGCCATTTTGTATTATATTGATAGGATCATGATGTACACATGGCCTGAAATCACTAGCAAATGGCCTGCCAAGTTGCCAGTGTCTGTTTGACTTCAAGTTTCTAGACCCTTCTACTCTACACCATCCTGGTGAATTCAGATTCAGGATTTAACTGACAGTTCCCATTTTGTTTTCCCATGTTTCTTCTTCTGAAGGACTCCCACCCTTCACCAGCTACAATCTGTTTAAATTGCAGAGCAAAATATTCTCCAAACACCAGGAAAATATGAAAGACTCACCCTTTTTTTTTTTTTCCCTATGCTTTAAAACAGACTGGCTCTTTCTTCCTCACCTTTCTTCTTGTCAGCTATAGTAAACACAAACTGTCCCTAAGGAGAAAACAAACACTTGCTGTGGTATGCAAACACTCCATGACTTCATGACATCAGTGCTAACATGGCTTGTTTCAGCACCAATTTAAAACTCACTCTCCTGCACCTTATGTCATCTCTTCCTGGCTATCTATCCAGCTTCTTCCAGGTTTGTCAGATTAATCTGGCACCCACCCCTTTGAATGCTAAAATGCATTATCCCCCCTTTCTACAGTAGTCTGCATGTTAAAACATTGAAATATTTCTGCATCCTCCTTTGCACTCTATAGGAAAGATGAAAGAGGCCATGGAGAACAATTGTACATCATGGATCTAGCCCTCAGGATAGGAATGGTACTGATGACAACCTGTCAAAATGCTGAACTTGTGTTGTTGTTTGGATGAAAGAGAGAATGCAAATGAGGGATAAGGAGAAAATAAAAGCTTCAGGATAGGCAAGGGGGATTTTCCAGCCACGGAATAGCAAACACTGTCAGAGCACTTGTGATTACAAGTCATATAGCCCTCCACAGTTGGGAGCCAGAAATGTCTCCTCCTCATTTACACTTCTTCCCAAAGACTTTATAATGCCTGAAAGAAAATAAATCTAGACAGATTCCACAAGCTACAGAAGGAAGATTTGCTTTTAAAAGTCTTAGAAAAGACTCTTGGACCCTGTTGTGTACTACCTGCCAGGAACTCTCTTGTGTAGACTATGAAAGTTTATGAATTTCCAAGACATTTGGGTTTCTATATATGACAAATTCACATTATTAAAAAAATAAATCAATACATAATTGAAAAAAAATAAATTGGTAAAGAGGTGTAACACCTTCATTTTGGCGCTCTCGCTTTCAGATCAACTTCTAACAAGTTATCTTAGCTAGATTAGACAAATTATCTTAGCTAGTTAAACCAACACTGTTTTCCATAATAACTGTGACCTTTAGGACTATAAATGACAGTAGTAGTAAGGCTGCACTAGACTACTTTGGGAGACGAAAAGATGTAATAATACCTACATTTGTTACATGTGCTTTTATGCTTTGCTGTAGCCAAGAACAAATATGCTGTAAAACCTATACTGTTTTCTGAAATACTGTCAGTAATTATGGTATGTATGAAGAAACTCATTCCCTCAGATCACATGGGTGTTTTTAGAGAGGAAGAATTCTGTTTTCCACCCAGCTTTTAGGCTTCACAGAGCAAATACAATCAAAAAAGAGTAAGCAGCACTAGGTAGAATCACTACAGAAAGAAAAGCTGATTCTCTCCAGTCCTATCTTCTTCTGTGCTATTTCTCCCCATTGCCTTGCAGGTAGGACATTAAAAGAAGCTGTATACAAGGAACTGAGAATAATCAGAGCACAACAGTCTTTCTTGATTTATTATTTCATTCATTAATCCATATATAAAAAGCAATCTAGGACAAGGTTCAGAAATCCTCACTCCTGACAGGTTCTCACATATTTGATAAATTATTTCTCTGTAAGAGACTTGTAGGGCATCTGCAGTAAGTTCTGCTGAGATCTATTTCTCAAAACCTTTTTACAGTTTCATATCAAATTAGAGGATATCTCATAAATGGGTGATTGAATTTCTATCACTTGGATACAGGTGGAGGAGTATAAACAGCCAGCACCATAAGAAACCCTCAGCTTCAGGACAGTCCATTTGAAAATGATTCTTGGATTAATTTCCTGTTTCCTTTTAGCCCAAAGCAGTTAATTGCCATTGAGAGGTTTGAAGGCATTGATATAAATATTGTTTTCTCTAACTGTTCAAAAGGAAGAAGCACTGTGATATATGCATTCCATTTGAGTTATTCCAGGCAGAATGTGGATTCTTAATATTAATTTGAGACAGCTGAACCAAACTTTTGTGGCAGTCACACAATCTCATTGGAACAAGTTGCTTAGAGAAGCCGTGGATGCCCCACCACTGGAAGTGTTCACGGTCAGGTTGGGTGGGGATTTAAGCAACATGGTCTAGTGGAAGGCATCCCTCACCATGGCAGGGGTGTTGGAACAAGATGATGTTTAAGATTCCTTCCAACCCAAACTATTCAGTGATGATTCTAAAAAGAAGTGTTACATTCATCTTCTAAGTATATAAGACCCAGAAGCTCAATTTTCCCTCTTTATTTTGATTGTTTCATTGAGGCAGTAACAGTTAAATTAGACAATTCCAAAGACTGATTATTTTTCTTATTCTTGCCAACCCTTTAGTTCAAACATCCTTTGTCTATTTTTCCAAAAATTTAATATAAAATGTCATCCTGAAGAAGAGATGAAATTTAAGGATGCTGGTTTCTTATACAAGATTAGCTGCAACATCTTCACCTCTGCAGTGAACATGGTGTGCTGTAGGTCTCAATCATGTGTTTAAATTCTCTCTGAATATACAGATTATTTGCTGTGCAAAGGAAATCTTTTTACTCCCCTTGAGTAATATCCCCCAGCCTTATTCAGCCAGGCAGTATTTATCAGAAAGTCATTACAGCTGTTTTGTTTGCATATAGCTTTCATTCCTCATATTTTACTGTCTGAACAGTATTAGCTCAATTAGCCTAATGAACAAGTAGGTCTTTCTGATATTTACTATCTAATTAGTTTATTGGCCTAGATGTAACATGCTAGGTCTGTCTGTGCAATGTGTCTAGCCAAGTCACTTCTGATGGACTTTTCTATTTTGGCTCATGAAGAATGGGCTACATTCTGCATCTCTTTTCCGAGAGGATGTCAAAGCAATAAATTCCCCTAGACAAGATGATACCCTTACCCTTCTAAACTCCCAACCAGACAGCTCTGAATCCCTTCTATGTAGGGCAATCTGCTTGTGTTGGATTACACCTGAGAAAGAAACTAAATTAAAGAGCCATATTTTGATTTCCAGATGATACAGAGCATGCAACAACAGAAGTGGAGGGCAACACCATCGAATATATACCAAGGATCATAAAATGCTTTATATTTCTCTTTCTGAAATTTTTATTTTCAGTGCCTTTTATTCTCAGCTAATGCTGCTTCTGTTTTCCTCCTGGAGTTCTGTGTCAGCTGTGATGATACACCTCTAAACCAAGTTTGAATCCTGCTTTGTAAACATTTCTAGCTGTTTATGAATTTGCCCCAACATTTCTTGTTGTCTTTGTGTTAATAGAGTAATTTCTGATTTCTTCTACTTCATCAATATACACTCACATAAATTCATGTTGCAGTTTAGAACCAATTAAAATTTATAAGCCACCAATACTGAGTGAAATTCTGAGGATTAATTTACTCACTGAAGTATTAATCTGTGTAATGTAGTAGGTTATCCTTCAGTAAACCTGGTTATATGGAGATAGGGAGATAGATTTCCTTGCATGTTTTACTGTAAATGCAGTAATTGGTCCCACTGGGCTGTTGAGCTTGAATGGCTACAGCCAGCAGTACCACTGCAGCCTTGGTATGAACCCTGGGAACGAGAACCAAGTTGTGTTTATCTAGCAGCATCCATCTTGCTTTTCATTCCCTGCTCAGACTTGGAGATCAGGAAAGAAAAAGAAATCAAATGAATAAAATTAATTAAACTTTAAAGAAAGAAAATCTTTGATGTGAATATCAGGAAGTACAACCTATTTTCTTTACCTCCCCCAAATTTCTACTTTTAAAGAAGCAGTGGAGAAGGGATTGGAAAAGGGCAGTAATCAAAAATTGCATAATACATTTGGCAGAACAAGTTCCTCCATAAGGCTTGTGAATTAGGATCCTCTTACACTTGGAAAACCTAATTGATCAAGCCTAGCAGATCTGACTTTTGTTAATGGGTTTTTAACTATCATTTATTCAGCTAATGATCTTGCTGATAGGGAGCAGGGGCAGAAAGAGACTGTGGCTTATGAAGGCCCACAGGAAAAGCTAGTGCCTGATCCAATGCTTTAATTTAGATCCTGTCCTTTCTGCTTCAAGATGTGCTTCCTTTCATCAACTTCTGCCTTCTTCCTGAGTTATTAACTGTGAGCTTGCAGTGGTAAACCCACTGGAACTCATGTGTGTTTAAAAAAAAATATAAGCTGGGGAAAAAAATGTGACAAGGGAGTCAGGAAAGATAATTTTTTTTCTTCTGTAAAGACCCAGTCAGGGAAAGCAAATTAATAAATAAATATGCTGTAGGAACTCATATTTTGGAAGCACTGAGGTTTCAGGTTTGACTTGCAGTAGAAGTTCCCCTCATAAAAGAGGATAAGCCTGCTATTGAGCCCTGCCTTCATTGCTGTTTCTGGCTGTGATTGGAAAGCCAGCATCCCTGTTGTCTCACTTTATTGGGTTTACCTGCCATATTCCCTCTGAGACGGATGACACTGAAAGACCAAAACTGCTGAATTGCTTTTATCTGGATGACATGTGAATTATCCCTGTCCAATCCCATAGTTCTAATTCTAGTGTGTATCAGTTCATTTGGAGCAGAAATAGAGGCGTAAAAAAAAGGTAAAATGGCTTTCTGCAGGTAACTCCATGTCAGCTGGGACACAAGCTCTTGGTGAGCCCTGTCCTGTTCCCTAAGATGTGCCTCCTTCCAAACCCTCCTTCCCAGGCCCCAAATGTCAGGTCCTTGGGGAACTCTTCAACAACTTGAGTCTCAAAGAAGGCAAAAATCACAGTCTGGGTGTTGTGATGCACTAAAAGGGATGCTCCTACATCTGGGCTTACCATACTGTCAGATGAAAAATCCTTGATAATGATGTGCATCAAGGAAGTGGGCAAGAACTTGTTGGTTTGATGCCTTTTCAGAAGCCACACTGAAACAGAGCCCAGAATAATGGTGTAGGATTTAAAGGGGTTTCTTTGACTGAAAATAGTGACACTGTACACTCACTGGAAGACCATTGATAATGCTGTCCAACTCTAAAAAGTTTTAAGAATGATGAAAATAGGGTCATATATAAGAGGTGCTTTTGGGGGAAAAACCAGCAGCTTGGAAAGGTGTACCACAGAATTGCTGTTAGGAATGGAAGTTACCTCTTGGGTTTCATATATATGGTAGAACTGCTAACTTCTGTGCTTCTGGTTTTTAACAATGCTTTGTTTCGTGCTGTAGTGGGTTGACCCTGGCTGAATGCCAAGTGCCCTCCAAAGCTGCTGTCTCTCCCCTACTCAGCTGGACAGGAGAGGAAATATAACAAAAGTTCATGGGTTGAGATAATCACTCACTGATTACTGTCATGGAGAAAACAGATCCAGCTTGGGCAAAACTGATTTATTGCCTGTCAAATCAGAGTAGGTTAATGAGAAAATAAAACCTAAATATTCAAATGCCTTCCCTCACCTGTGGCATCTTCCTGGTCCTAGTATTACTTCTGATTTTCTCTGCCTCTAAAGTGAATTGTTCTTCTCACATACTCCTCTTTCCAGCTACACTGTCCATTTCCCCTCTCCTTTCCCCATTTTTGGATGTGCTAACTCAGAGGTGCTGCCAGGTGCTGTCTTGGAGCTGCCTGGCCTTGGCTCTGCCAGACATGGGAAGCTTCTCACAGAAACCACCTCTGGAGTCCCCGTGTGACCAAACCCCTGCCACACAAACACAATATTGTGGTACATTTTCAAGTAATCTGGGGGAGAAAGCTACCTTGTTTCATACCATGCTATTTCTAAATTTTTAATAGTGATTCTTTCTCCCACCTTCTTTGTCTCCAGTTACTGAAGCTTGCACATATCATACTTTTGTGTGCACTGCTTTCTAATTATCTGCTACGAGGTATTACTATTATATTCCTACAGAGAATAATAGAAGTTGGTAGAGATTCATAAAATGGCTTTAAAAACCCTCTAATGAATGTGGGGAGAACAGTGAATTTTTTTCTTTTTGCTTTTACATGTCTACCTCCATTCAAATAGTAGCATTCAGGAGGAGGGGATTTGATTAGTATAGCTCTGTTCCATGGCACTACTTTCATGGGAGAGAGTCTGCTAAGAGTTGTCTTCTCCAAAGATCCCCATCATAAACACTAATGCTGCTTGTTCTCACATTTCTTGGAATCTTCTTTGTAATTGTTGTTGTCTTTCTTTTTCTCAGTTATATAGATTTTTGTCTTGGGTATCAAAAAAGGACCCTCACTTGTTGGAAGTAAAAATGGAAGGAAATTGCAAGAATGTAATTTTGACTACTGTGGACTTAATTTACCCTTGCAATTATTTACTACAATCACTTTGTATTTGAATGAATAATATTTTTTTCTTGATGACCTGAACTGAAATATTTTCTTACTAAGGACTTTCCAAGACTTTTACTATGAAGTAAACTATGAAATGAAGATTCCTGCACTTCTAACATTGAGCCTGAGCAGTTGTTTGGATTCGTCATTGGTGAATAACTTCCTTTTTGTTTGGTTTAGATTTTCACTCAGATGTAAGAGGGTAAGGGACCATGACTCTGAAAGCCTTGGCTGGCCTTAAAGGCATTTGCTGTGGATTAAGATGCAGGATGAGCTGGCTGATACTGCTCTTGGCAAACATTGCTCTAGTAGCCAGGATGGGGAACACATGGAATAATGAGCTTTAATCCTTGTTAATAATACAAATGAAAGATGCAGGTCAGCCAGCCTCACTTGTTAGAAGAGTCTGATTAATCAAGCTTTACCTTTTGGAAGCAAGTGTTGAATTTGATTGATTGACACTTTCAAGTGCTGAAAGTGTTGATTGATTACTGCTTTTTGTCCACTGATGCTTGATTTCCATTTATTTTGTCTTGACCTTCGTTTCCTTATGAGCTTTATTGCATGTCAGCAGACCTCCATGTGGTCTTTTGCATGTCAGAGAACTGGGTTGTCACGCAGTATTTCTTCCTTTTTTTTAGCTTGTAATTCCTGTTTGTGCCCCAGCACCAAGCCTGTACTTAGATTTGTGTAAGGAGGCATTTGTTGCAGGTGTTGGTCTGTGTGTGTCCATGTGTTGGGGAAGCTGGCACAACTGGTGCCCATAGTGTGAGGCTCTGAGACAGTGGGGTTTGCCTATAGCCATTGGTCAGTGGAAGCTGACATCCCAGGCTTCCTTCCACGACCCTGGCTGGGTTGCAGAACAAAGGTCCTACCTTGGAAATTTCACATATGCTTTCTTGTTGATGAGGGGGATGCTGTAGATCATGTGAGGCCCCTTCACCTTGCCCCAGGCCCCATTCCAGCTGGCTCCTGCCTCTCAGCTGCAGGCTGGTCTTGAAGTAGTGGGAGCAGAGCACACCAATGCCTGAAGCTGTGGCAGTCAATTATCATCATGATGCTTTTGCTGCTGTGTCCTTTGCTCTCCTGGGATGGAGAAGATGGTGCATTAACCAGCTGTTTGGGGCTCCTCTGCTGTCCCTTGGCTCTGCCTCGCTCAGCTGCTGCTCACAGGTTTGCTGTGAGGAATGAGAGAAAACCCTCAGAGCACTGTCAGACTCTGAGTGGTTCTGTGTTCCTGCAGTTTGGCTCCTCTGCCATCTGCTGTAGGACACAAATGAAGATCATACAGTACTCTGTACTGTGATAACAAATGTCTTGTGGTATTTAACATCTACCAAGGAAATTTAAGTGTGTGCACATGGGAAAATGTATTTTATTGGAGCTTTCTAGGCAGTATTCATAGAATTATCTTAATAAAAATGTCTTTTTAAAGACTTTTAAATGAGATTTTTGTAATATTTTCAAGGTATTCAAGCACAGTGGTCTTCATCTTTTGCAAACAGAGTTCATACAACAACACACTCTGGTACCAGACTTAGGGGGAGGGAAGGCCAGCTTTGCTTTTAGCACTTGTTTTTCAAGCTAGAGCTGTTTCTATTTATAGCCACCACAGAGTTTAAAGGCAGGCTTATTTTACAGGCTGGGTCATGAGCTGCTGCTATTGGTGTTATTTTCCAGGTCCTAATTTCTTGTATCATAGACATCTAGCCACTTTTACACTTTTTATGATTGTCTAGACAACTTCTGGGAAGAAGAAAATCCAACAACAACAAAAAACTCCAAACCAAAACCAAAAAATACCTAACAAAACAAGCCCCAACCTAAAGCTGCTTTGGGAAAAAGAAACAATGAACTCTTAAAGCTTTTGTTCTTGATGAATGATAATTGAATTGCATATTTAATGTGAACAAATTACTTGGATTTGCTTCTTTAAGTCTGCATGCAGGGATGAAATTACTATATTGCAGTGAGATTACTTTAAAAGTTTTTCTTTAACAAAACCCAATTAGTATGTACCAATGAGTGCACAATAACTTCTACCAGAAGGCCATGTAAGGCCTTTCAAAACCATTGCTAACTTGAGTTAGATGCTGGCTTTTTAGTTCATTTCCTGCACTGCGTGTAAAGTGAAAGTACAAATATGACTATTGTAGAATGGTAGGGTTCTTTGTCTTGTGTAGGGATTTGTGTATTTAGCTACTGTCAGCTTATATCACTCTTATCAGAAAGTGATACAATAAAGGTCTGGCACCTGGGTAAGTGCAGAATTCACTACATTTGAGCCTCAGGATGATAGTAGCCTCAGGCTCAAATGTCTAGTAATTGCAACAGTTTCTAGATTTATTTGTTTTGGTACATGCATATGTAAGGATAAAAGAGAACTAATTTACTTTTGACATTTTAAATAAGATGCTGGAGAGGCCCAATGCCAAAACAGTGAAAGTCTTATTCCATGGAAAGCAAGTCATGGGTATAGGCCTTTCCAGGCTATAACCCTGGTTGAAGGCCAAACCCTGATGACCCTGATTGCCACCAGCTAGGAGCTCGAACTGCTCAGTGGGATGCTGGCACACCTGTGCTGTAGGTTGCATGCTCCAGCAAGTCTTAACTCTGTGATCCAGTTGGCTCAGGAGAAATCATGTCTTGAGTAAGAAAAATGTCTGTATGGGTTCTGGAGAGACCACAACACAGTGAAGTCTTAGGAACAGTTTAAGCTGATGGTTTTTAGTGGGATTGAAGCATTATCAGTAAGTAGCTTCTATATTTGAGTAACTATTTATGTATATAAATTGACATCATTGCACTTGATCCGGTATTATGAATATGCATGAGTGATAGTTGTTGGTGAAGGCCTGAAGGATGCAGAACTTCACACAGCTCAGGCTCATGCTCTTGACACATCCTTCACAAATAGAAATACATTTGGGTAAGGTGTAAAACTGTCTTGTTCACTGACTGCTCCATGGGACCTTCAAGGAGTCAGTCACACATGCAACACAGGAGAACTGTACCACTCTGAGTCCTTGCAAATGAGCCCTATGCTGAGCAAAGGTCCCAGAGGTACTCTGGCATCCAGCTTTCAATGACTCTTTAAACACTGCAAGTTGAAGCTCTACCCACCAAAACTGGAGTTCACTATGCATTGCATTTCTGGTGAATCTTGGATGCATTTTGAGCTTGAGAAGCGAGATGTGTCCTTTGCTGTGCTGCTTGTTGCGTGTCCCAGTGCTAGCCATGATTTCTTAGCTAAATCCTCTGTGGAGAGAATCACTACCCCATCTGCTCTTCAAGCTGTTTGTTTATTTTTGGGTTCATGCTGCACTTGGGCCCCTTCCCCTGCAGCAGGAACGCACTTTGCCTCTGTGACAGAGACTTAAAACATGAGACTGACACTACTGGTTCACACCAGGCAATGGTGACAATGCTCTTTCCCCTGGCTGTGTTCTGTATGTTCTGATAGCCTGAAACACTTCCTTGCTCAGACAAAATAAATGTATGCTCACATGTAGATCATGGTAAATACTTTGTTTTGTCCTTATTCAGGGAAACCCAGATGGATACCAGTCAGAAAGATTTAGGTTTTATACTTTTTTAAACTCTCTGTTGTGAGCAGACATAAGTGGGCAACTTCCGATCTAGTAGAAAATGAATTAATATGTGTTCGTTCTTGATATAGTGGCAAATTACAGGACCATATTTGTCTGCCTTATTAATTCACTTTTTTAAAAAAAGTAATATGGTATGCTGTTCTGATGCTCAACCTTTACAGCATGTTACATAAGAAAATAAATATAAATCTATTGTAATCATAAGGATTCAGCATGTTTCAGTGTCAAATGATTGTCCAGTATTTATCTCTCTGGGTATATGTTAAGAAATATAGATAATTCTCATAGTCATACTTCTTGGATTCATTATTGTTTTGGCATTATTATGGAGGGGGTAATTCACTTTTTGGAACAACCCTAAGGAGACTGTGATGTAAATGTTAATTGTTTTTAGCTCCCCATTTTATTATTTGGTAACATTAATATTTAATGGAGTCAAAAGATTAATGCAGGTGTTTATTTCTAAAAAGGCAGAGATGCTGCAGGACAGCCTTTAACTTTGCTACTTCAGAAAATATTGCCAAGGAAAAGATTCAGGCTTACAAATATTCCTTTCCTTTCCCTTGCCTCTCCCAAAACCTTTCTATTCTCTCATTCCTTATTCCTAAAAGTAAGCCATAGGGCTCTAATAGAGACACTGATTAAATATGCTGCTCTAATTTATGCAAAAGTGAATCCCAACAGGAATCGGGGACTCTGAAAATCTGTTGTGAAATAATTATCCTGAATGACATTGTAGAAATGGTCCATGAAGATGTTGTCAATAATGCATTACATAAAATTTGTTTGAAATAAACCTTGAAAATGACATGATATTTATAGGAACCTGAAAGAATTATCAGTAAACAAATTTAATCAGCCTGATGTTATGCATACCACTCAACCTCTTATTATCTGATCATCTAGGTTTTAGAATACTATGGGGAATTGAATGACAATTAATATAGGGAGCTGTGGGAGATCATGTGGTGGTTGCAGAACTACCTTATTTTCTCAATTTTTGCTCATCTCTGTTTATCTGCATTAATTTCTTGCTGCCACAGTCTTCAGTAATGCCCACTGATAGTGTCCTGGCTGCTGTTGCACCTGTTCCCCTAACAAGAAGGCACTCATAAACAAAGAATGAACGTGCTTGACAAAGAAATTCTAATTTTTCCCACTTATGCAGAAGTGTTTATACCAATGTCTAGACACTTCTGGTTGTGATATCCAAACTGCATTGTGAAAACAGAACTCAAACTCTGAAGTCAAGTACAGGATAAGCTATGCACTAGGTTATGTAGAGATTTATGGATGCTTTCAGGAAAATGCAGGACCCTGATCAACTCCATTGCGTGTCAGTTCAGAAGAGGTGATGTCCACTTCTGCTTGCTGAAGTCAGTAGGAATTTTGCCACTGACTTCACAAGGAGAAACAGGAATAGAATTGGATTCACCTGAACTCTGTTGTGTCGAGCTACTGCTACATCTAGCAAGTTCTCTATAAGGCAAAAAAATATGCCAGAGGACTTAATAGGAGCTTCAAATCTTCCTTTCAGTAAATGGGAAAACAGTGCAGAACTATTTAGCCTGTCTTGCTTATTTAAGGTCATGTGCTAGTGTCTAGGACAGAGCTGTGGGTATTCACTTTAAGTTGTACATGTGCATTGCTTAAAGGGATCTTCTGTTCTGTGAATGTTTGGATACAAACATTTGGTATTAGAACTGTGCAGTGAGGTACCTGTTGAAGATAGTGTTTCACTTAATCCATGAGTTTGGAATATGCCAGTGAGGATGCTGCTAAGGAAAGCAGCACCCTTTCACAGAGAAGCCATAAGATTTTAATGAGAAATTATTCCTTCAGACTCCTTTATGTCAAGATGTTAGAAATGCAGCCAGGTATAATTGTAAAAGAGCTTGAAGATCAGCAGTAGGCAAACCAGCTATTACACAATATTTTCTAGCTTTGCCCAAAGACTCTATCTAATGTTTAGGCAAGTCACAATAGAAATTACTTCTGCAACTTTAAATGATGAGTTTGGGATTTCTGGGATATACTTTATTATTGATGTTAGCAAGATGTGTTTTAGTAATTCTTTTGGGTTTTGAAACATATTTGAGTCATTAAGATACAAAGTGTACAGACTATCTTGTATTAGAAGTTCTCGTATGATAGTTTGAAATATTTTTTCTTGATGGTGGGGGAACTTGAAATGGAAAGAGAAATTATCTGTGATGCTTAGCTTGCTGAAGCATCACAGATAAAGCATACTATATGTTAAATGTGGCACCTGTCCATATTGCATTTTAATATGTACTACTGTGGATGAATATTGGTCAAAACATCTGCTTCACAGAATCTTTTATTTCAAATGTTTTATTTGGTTCTATTTTTCTTTTCTGTGTTCAGTAGTTTTAATTTTGCATCACATTAGCTGAGCCATGGAAACTTAAAATGAAAGTTAAATGCTCAAGGAAAATACCTAAAAAATTAATGACATTATATTAATTTCAAGAAATGCATTATTTCAGGCCTGAAATCAATTAAATTGTGAGGGTCAAGATAACATTTATTACCCAGGTAAAAATGTCTTAACCTGTCTCTGAGGGATGATGAGAGAGGCCAACCAGCTGGTATCAGGAGGAGATGTGATTTAGGTTTAGTATAACTGTATCTATTTGAAGTTATGTCTTTGCTTAACTGACACAAATTCATATTAATAGGGATAATATTTAGTGCAGTTCACTTCCAGGTAGGTTTTGCTAATAAAACCTTTGTGTTAGTAAGAAGGGTGAGATATGATAGGACTGCAAGCATTTAGGACTAGGGTACTAATTTACTATCACCAGAATCCCTTGCTAGGCTTTAAGGGATCCTTTTGAGTTTCATTATTTATGTATGGAGAATAGAGTTAAAACTCTTTTAGACTCAAGAATACTAGATGTGTCATCCAAGATGGAGAAACTTAACTTTGAAGAAGAGAAAAACTGTGGTTTAAGTGAGAAGGCTTTTATTTTATATATATCCGTACAGCAAATTAGTGCTGGACTGCTTTGATTCCAAGCTATGGGTGTTCCACATGCTTGGAGTTCAAAGACCTTTGTAGCTCTTAGCTTTTGCCAGAAATTTCATGTTTGCTGATCTCCTTGCAGTGAGAAGCTGCATGGAAGTTTTCTTTTAAGGAAATCTCTAATAACTCCTCTTATTCAAATGCTTTAATGAAACAATTGGTCAAAGGCCTTTCAATGATGATTGGGGTTGATAGGTCAGTACTTTGCAGATGATAAGGACCACATCATTTGTACATTTAGTACATTTGTACATTTAAAATGTCATTTAAAATGTCTTCCATTCTTTTTTTTTCTCCAGCTGAAGTGCTGTCTACAGAAATGTGAAATGAGGTGCTCCTATCTTGTTGCCATTCATTTTTTGTGGTGTGCTGTTAAAATCAGTTCTCTTGCTGGAAAAATAACTATGCTGAACTGCTTAGTTAACTATGGTCTCTCATATGTACTAAAACTTGAAAAAAAATATTCTTGGCTGTGAATATAGTTAGATGAGGTTCCTTTCTTTTTCCACATGAGTGGGAGAAACTCTGATTTTAATCTCAAACAAGATTCAGGACAGGTCATTTAGCTAAGTTGCTCCATGTAAAGTACTTAAAATTGAAACTCCACCCTTTAGGGGCCATTTAGAAATACTTTGTCTGGTGATTAACCTTTGAATTGTCCAGTATTGTTAGCAAACACAAGTCTTAGACGGGGTACCAGGTTCCTCTCACCCTGAAAGTACTTGGCTTGTCAGAGACAATTTTTATTACCTTGTTAGCTTTGTGAAGTTAATAAGACTTGGCAGCTCAAGCACAATGGTGAATGAGAAGAACCTACTATGAAGGTCATGGTTCACTATTGCATGAAACCTGAACACGACATCCTATTGCACTGTGTATTAAACACAGCTGAAATGTTTGGTTTTGATATGGGAGGGATGTGGAAATACTGTCTTAAGCAGAACAATGTAATCTTTCAGTTCTAAAAAATAAACTTTGATTTCTTGAATTTTTTTTCCCTTTTTTCCCCCTGTGTTAGCAATGCCACCTTCTTCATCAAATTTTACACATGCTTCCTATATACGCATTTTGCCAGGCATGAAAAGGCAGCAGAAGTATTTCAGATAGTGACAGGCATTCAGGTATTCTGTTCTTCAGTTTTTCTGGACTTAACTAAAGCCTTTTGTCTCCCAGTCTTTTATGCCACTGTCAGTTGGCCTTCCTGCTCCATTACCTTCTATTTGGCATCCTGAAGCTTCCTCCCTCCTTCACACTGTCATTAGTCTTTCCTGTAATTTCTCTCTGACCTTCCCTTTGGGAAATAACTGAATCCAGCAATATGTCTTCTGAGTGAGTATGTCAGTTTTTCAAGGCATATCTCTCATTGCCTTCAGTATCATTTAAGTACAAGGCCTTTGGTCATCTTGGATTTTTGTTTCTCTCTCTTCTGTAGTTGTTGTAATTCCCATTGTCAGGATTGGCCTCAGATGAAGAAGCAGGAGCCAGGTTTTGTGTGTTGTGGCCTCAGAAGGGCTGTTAGCTCGGTATGCTCTGCCTGTGTCACCGCCTGTGCAGCTCCCCACAAACGCGCTCTGCTCGCCTTCGGCTCTGAGAGCTCAGCCACGCACCCGGTTAGGTCCTGACATGTGGGGACTTTTGAGGGCAAGCTGCTGTTGTGGCTGAGGTCGAATTACAAGTCCCAGGGGATGAGGGATGAGTGAATCTGCCTTTTCAAAAGTCAAAATTTCAGGCTGTGAGGTAGTGCCATCATTTGGGGATATGATGGGAACTTGTCTACTTCTGCAGATTTATTTGTTGCTTATCTAGTTCTGTGTTTGTCCATATGTGTTTGTTCTTGTTTTAATCTTATAAAATATGTGAAATTGGAACTGATTTTATGCTTTACACCTTGATCAGACCCATTTGTACACATCTTTCAGCGATCAACTGAAACTTAATTACATAGGCAGGGAAAGAATTGTCCTTTTCATGCAATGTACTTGAGAGCCCAAAGTAAATAGTATTCAGGCAATCCTAGTTTATGATCTCCAGGAAAACTGCGATGATCAAACTTATTGGTGCAGGCCTAAATTATTCCGCAAATTCTTATTATCTGAACAGAAAAACAAGCCAAAATATATGTGAGTTCATAGAAAAGCTATCCATGATTACTCAGCCTGCAATATTTCTTCAACTGTGTTGTTTCTTCTGTTCTCTGACCCAAATGGCTTAAGTCATGGTATTCTGTCTGCCTTAAAATAACTACTGCAGTCAGCTGTGAGGTGACTACTCCTGGGCAGTGGGTAGAAAAAGTGTTTTATGTATACATACTGCACATTACCATTGAATTTGTATGTCTGAATGACAGACTACATACACACACATTTAGGTAATAAATACAAACATAGGTAAAATTGGACACACTGATGTGAAACCTAGTCGTATAAGCACTTAATAATGCTTCAGTTTATCTATGAAATTAATGCAAGTAAAATCTCATACTAGTAAAAAACTAAGTTTTTTTTAATCAAGGCTTGCAGCATCTGTCTGTGGGTTTTGAGGAAATGCTCCATGCTCTTTGAACATGGGAACAAGGGAAGTTAATGCAGCCAGTGGTAATAAGTGCCACAATTGGCTGTTGTCTCCATTATAACTGAAACAAGGTTTCGTACCTTTCACATATGTGTATATCCAGTTAAAAGTAGCCATAGATATATAAGAATGAACATCCCTTTTCTTCCACTTCAGTTTGTCATGGTTGCTGTTTGATAACTCAGAAGCAGATGCCATGGCCATTGGTGTCACCTGAACTTGTGGACTGCAAGCAGAAATACTGTAGCAGAGCTGACATGTTTTACTCCAGGTTCACTTTTGGCTCTTTTGTAAAAACATTGTTTGTGTCATTTTTATCATTCTGCATTTTAATAAGACGTGGCTAAAACATCTAAGTCCTTCAACAAAATAGACAAATCTTGGGGGTTTTCCTACTGGCACTGGCAGTAACTCGATGAGAGAACTTTGGGGATGAAAGTTATGCTCTTGGTCAAAATAGAGCTACTGTACACAGGCTTACACAGTCCTGTGTAAGAACTGAATGTTTTTCTTTGGGAGAACAGAAACTTGCTAGTGGGCCCAAGTGTCACTTCAGGAAAATGCGATGGTATTGTACGTGGCAATATTGTGGTATTGTTTTATTGGCAATTGAATGTCGAACTGGTGGGGATGTATGAAGCTTCAATTCTGAGACTGTTGTTCTAATGCCACCTGTCAGCACTTTTCTCTTTATGCTGCGTAATGTGCACCTTTGGCAAAATGATGGAATAGTGGAGGTAAAGCACAGCACAGTGAGCTCCTGGTTTTGACACATGCTGTCATTTGTGGACTTTGCAATACAAACATTTACATTTACAAAAGCTCACAAGGTGCAGTGCTTCCTGGTCCTTGTGATATTTTGTGAGAAAAAGCAATACATATTTCTTGAGATCTTTTTAACCTGAAAATGCTTGTGTAACCTGGTATGTGTATAAAAATGAGTCCATAATCTCTATTAATTATTTGCCATGGTAAATAATGTCTTGTAAATTATAGAATAATTTAGATTGGAGGAGACCTTTAATATTGAACCCAACTATTAACTCGGCACAAACCCATGTTCCTAAGTGCCACAGCCACATGTTTTTTTCCTCCAGGGATGGTGACTCTACCACTTCCCTTCCATTGCTTAATAACTCTTCTGGTGAAGAAATGTTCCCTAATATCCAATCTAAACCTCCCCTGGTGCAACTTGAGGCCATTTCCTCTTGCTCTTTCACTTGTTGAATGAATGATATAAAGCAATCCTACCAGTATGACATTTCTATAAGTGATTGTAGAACTTCTTGCAAAGATTTGGCCAGTTATCAGGTTAGGTAATTGCATTAGGATTATTTATGATCACTTTATTTATGGCTATTGTTTTTAGTACCTGAGAAATTTGCTGCCAACTGAACTTCTGGTAAAATATTTTTTCACTGATGGGTAGTGGTTTTTTTACCAGATGTAGGATGCTCAAGATACATAAAAATAGTGTACTTGTTAAGGTGAAACAAGACAGGTTGGAAAAAGGTGCAACAGCCAAGAAAGTGGATGCTGTGGACACACAGCATATCTTGCCTCTAATTTCAGATCCTAGCAGTGAGGTGAAATGTCTAGGGAGTTCAACCTAATTTGAATGCTTACTGTAAATAGCACTTGTATAAGATGTATTTTATTATGGAACAATGAAAACAAAATTAAAATCTTCTGGAAATTAGGACTCTTTATGCTTTGAGGCAAAATAAATACACTGGGGAGGAATAAAAACCCCTGCTAAAGTGATTGGTGATTGTTATCAGTCTGATTCTGATCTGCAAATCAGTTCTTAAATGAATAGTTTGTAAATCCTCTTTCAGACTTGTTTTTCTTTTACAGATTCAAAAGCAGGGACAGATTGTGTACAATATTTATTAAACCCCAGAAGCTGAGGGTCTCTTATCTCATTGTTGTATTGATGAAATCTGTGCCTTATCCATGTTCTTACAGGAGGAAAGAGAAACTTAGTTATGTACCTGGGAAAGACAGAATGTAAGGGAAAATATCATTAACATCCTCTGTAATGTTAAAGCACTCCAAGTGCTTTAGAGATGGTATGTGATTCAATGGTGTTTTTATCATCTAGCTGCTGTTCTGTGTGAGAAATGTTTCCATATATAACGTGTATTACATACTCAAATACATGTAGGCACATGTCTGAATAGATGTTTATCTGCACTCATTTGAGCTGTTAGCGATAGTAACTGTATTTTTAATTAAATTAAACCCAGTCTGTATGATTAGTAGGTTTTACTAGGACTTTCCACAAGATGATGTCAGGATTGAGAAATATTGGAGGTGAAACAT
Organism: Vidua chalybeata; assembly: GCF_026979565.1. Classification (NCBI taxonomy): domain Eukaryota; kingdom Metazoa; phylum Chordata; class Aves; order Passeriformes; family Viduidae; genus Vidua; species Vidua chalybeata. The sequence goes on from NC_071537.1 coordinate 23,348,132, forward strand.
GCATAAAGATGTAAATTTTTCATTGAATTCCCATATCATATATCCTCTCCAGACATCCTCTCAAACATGAACTGAAATTGGGTTCCTTGGTTGTGCCTTTTGGAGGAAGCAATCTGTTAGATTAATGGTACTTCTTAAACTAGAGTGCATCAGGAGCAACTCTGAAGACTTCCAAATGCAACACCCTCTAGTGAAAGCAGTGGTTGGGTGGCAGAACAACAAGATTGCTAGTGTGTGTTTGCTCATCTCTTTCTACTTGAATGATAATTCCACTGATCTGTTTTTTCCTTTTTGCCCTCTGTCAAATAGCACTAAGTAGGTGTTTTTATTTCAAGAAGTAGTTGAGAGACTGACAATCCTATATCTTCAGTCACAAGCCTTGTAGGAAAACAGTCCACTACTAATATAAAGCAAGTGGAGCTAAAGGTTGGGTCATGTTTCATAGAGTGAGGTAAAGTTAGCATGTTAAAAAAAGGAAACAGAATGGAGCGTGAGCCACCATCAACAACAAACACAGCCCAATGGAGAATATAGGAACTACAGGAAAAATTCATCAATAAAATTATAAGAAAGCTGCCGAGGCAGAAAAAAAATAAAGAAAATTAGTTATAAATAAGGATTTAGGATTGGTGGGGTGTTAGAATAAAAATACCTAATAATTATTGGTTTTATTTTCAGTTATTAAATTCAAAGTAAATTAATTACTTGGTGTGTTGTGTGTAGGATGGTAGAAAAATGGAAATAACAAGTGTTGTCTGATTTCCAATTGGTATTACCTGTTTTGACTATTTCCCACATTCATCAAGCTCCTGACTAGGCCATTACACTGCTGCTAAAAGTAGTTGAAGATTTCTTCTGTTTCCCACTAGTTATAAGAGGTAACCTTTTTTACCTTCAGAATTGCTTAGAAGTACTTGCTTTGGAAATAAGTCTCCACTGCTCTGGAGGAAAGTTGTTTATGACTCTAACAGTGTTTTGGGAGTTATATGGGCCCCAGAACAGAGCACATCACCATGGACTTGATGATCTCACAGACAGAATTCTGCAAGACAGCAAGAGAATACTGATGCCTAAAACTCTTGCTTGTTTCAGTATCTTGTTCAGCATCTTGCTGACCTGGCATTCTGGTTCATTCCCACAGGTGTTCTGATTCACTAAGCAAAGAAAATTAGAAGGTGAATACTAGAGCAAAGTCAATAGTTGTCCCACATCTTGGTGTTATCACTGTATATGGCAAAGCTGCAGGAGGAATAAATCCTTTATGAAAAAGATATTAGTAATTCTAAAGGGCCAGAAGTCTGTAATGCCTGAGAAAATGAATTGGTTAAAAAGGAAATGACAAAATAGTTGGTAGTTGAAGTCCACTCTTGCCTCTGAAAAGTCAGGTTTGATGCTTACTGCTACCAACTGTTCTGGCTTTATTTTGTAATTTAAAAAAGCTGTGAGCCTGAATTTTTAAGGTAAACTTAAGCTTTCTGATTCTAACATTTTCTAATGAAAGTACAAAAAAAAATTGTGCATCTTAAAAGCTGAAATGTAAGCTGACAAATTGAACCACAATGTTGTCAAAATCAGCCTTGGGAATCTTTGATCTTGGTCTGGATTGATGGTTTTGAAATGTGGAATCTTCCAATCAAACCTGACAGGGAAATCTTTTTATGCACCTGTGGCTCACTTAGTAAATAACATTTCAGTGAAATATACTGCCTCTGATGCATATTCTCAATAGAATTGGAATGAAAATGTAACTGAAAATGGCCCTCTTGTCCCTCTCTCCACCTGCTTAGGCCACAGCTCTGGGTTCGAGGTTCAAGCTCTGCTCTGTGTTTGAGTCAAATTATTGGAAGCCTGAGCAAGGTACCTTTTTGTCAACCCCAATAGTGTTAAATAACTTTATAATCTTACTCAAAGAAAAGCTGAAAGACTGTATTCTAGTGGTTAAGACGTTGCCTGGCATATAGGAAGAACATGAATTCAACTCCAGAAATGATATATATACTATATCCATGGAAAACTAGTTGCTGATCTGCTTGTTATCCACAGATGATTGTCTGTCCCTGTTTCTGTCTATAAAAACACTTCAAAATATCCTGGAGCTGATCAAAGACTGAAAAAAATCGAGTGAAAGGGGCCCAGAATTTTTGGCAAAATGTACCCTGTTATCACAGTTAGCCCTTCTGGCAATACCAGATTTCCTGGTTTAAAACCATGCTGGACTTGATGTTCCCATCACTGCTGATAAATGCATTGCTCCTGAGTGCCAACAGCTTGCAATCTCTCATGATTGTTACATTCTCCATTGAGTTTTCAGAGATGATTTAGATATGCACACCAATTCTAATAAGTCATTAATCTATGTACTTGCATTCCACTGTAAATTTTCTACACAAACATCTACTTACAAAGCTGTGAAGGTATTTGTTTACCTATGAGTTAAGAATCATTCTCTTGTCTCTGCTGCTAAACTGCTGTGTGTGAGAGCTCAGATGATGGATTTAAATAAAATAGGAGAAGCTGTCAGTATGTTACAATGGTGCAAACAAGTTACCTTGATTTCCTTTGTTTTGCAACTGCTCTGCCACAGAGGTTGCTTCAGTGCTGCTGCCCAGAAGCTGTGTGGCATGGGTGCTGTAGATGAGCTGCCAGACTAATCTATGCTTTTAGGGCAAATCTCAGACTCTTGCTGTCTTGAAGGGGTACTTTAGCAGTGCTAAAGCCCTACAAGTCAGTTGCAGTCCATGTCTCCTGCATGCAAGCTGCACCTCAGTGGAGCTTCATGTTGAGTTTCATCATAGTTCAATCTCTCCTGGAGAACAATTTTTGCCCCTCAAATAGTGGAAGGCCAGTCAGTTTTTCTGTGAGATGTAGAGGTTTTTGCCACTTGGTATATAGCAAGTGAGATGGTAAAACCTGGGGGAGGGTATTAAGATAAAAAGAGAGAAAGCTTCCAAGTAGCTCTTGACAGATGGTGCTTGAAAATGAGTATCTCTTTGGCACCATGAATGCTCCCTGAGGGGTTCTTCATTCTCCAATTCTTTCCCATTTCTTTTTTCCCTTCGCCTGCTCCCTGACACTTCCCTTCATTTGCTATAATTTAAATGAAAGCACAGAAAAGGCATATTTGGTTTTAATACGGAAAGAGCTGCTCCTGGGTTTGAAGCAGCCATTTAACATGCAGGTTGAGTGAAAAGAGAAATGGAGGCTGGGGCTGCTGGCTGGCAGTTCCTGCCACAGCAGTCGCTGCCATTGCTTGGCTGCTATCAAAGATTCATCAGGGGGAAGTTGCTGCTTTGCAGACAAAAATAACAGATGGTCGTTCGTGTTTGCCTTACTCCGGGGGCCTCGCCACAATACACGAGGTCCAAGAGAATTTGAATTACTGGGGGTGGCTGCTTTCTCTGTGTGTGTTCATGCATATTTGAACAGATTTTTTGTTTTTGGATTTTATAAACTTGCTAATGAATTTAATGATGAACCTATAGATTTCCTGAGATGCTTACACGATGTGTTGGTGTTGAAGTGAGTTTTAATTAAATTTTCCAGCACTCATCCACAATTTAGCACTGTTCTGTTGCAAAACAAGCTTCTTGCCACAGGTGGCAGGGCATGGATGTGACTCAGGAAAAAAGCTCTCCCTGCTGCCAACCCAAATAAACATGGTTCATTTTGGAAAACTACTGATCACATTTTTGTCTCCAGCAAACTAAATACTGTATAGGCAAAATAAATGTCTGTTTCTGTCTAAGGTAAGTAGAACAGAAAAGGATAATTAAGTTTTGAAATATTTTATTTTTATCTCTTTTAACTTGGATAATTTTTTTCCTTGAAACCTCCTGGCTTTATCTTGACAGAGAAGTTCTGTTATGTAAAATTTAACATTAAATGCCTCAAAAAGGTACCTCAAATACTGTGTATGGCCAAGGAATGTGACCTTTAGCCTCTTTGCGCTAAGTTTTTTCAACATTATTGCTTGCAATTAAGTGACTTATTTGGTATTCAGACTTAGGTTTAAAAACCAATCATAGTTAGAATGCATATGTGAATGTGCAGTGTGTTTATATTGATCAAGTACAAAGTTTATGAGTTGCAGGAGCATTGATGAGAAGTCAACCCCAGATCTAGACCCAGTCTATTGCTTGGTTCCAGCAAGATTCTGTCTGAGACTGAAATATTGTCTATGTGTACTTGGTCAACTTGTGTGCACCATGCTGACAGTTCATGTTTGGTACCCCCACGCAGGTGGGCGTGGTGGTCATGTGCAGGACACATCTCATATTGAGGTGCTATGTGGCAAGGCAGCAGTTCTTCTCACTTAAGACCTAAAGAACACTGAGCAATGGTTGGTAATCACAGAGTATGCTAGGGAAGGGAAGGTTGGAAGGGACCTACAAGGATCAAATTCAACTCACGGTCCTGCACAGGACCATGCCCAAGAGTCACACCATATGCCTGTCCAAACACTCCTTGAACTCTATCAGGCTTGGTTAAAACCCTTTACTAAAATGTCACTTTGTTGTTACCAAACACCAGCAGTAAGGCTTGGTAGCCTGTTTGGAGTCTGTGGGTCCTGTCTCCATTTGTCTGCTTTTGCAGTCACCTGGGTCTGGGAAACATGCACAAAGAGGCATATGAGCAAGTCCAGTATATAGCATACTGCAGGCTTTTGAGATGATGTTTTCTTCTCTCAATTGGCCACCCTGCTTGCTTTCTTCATGGCAGAAGAGGAGATAAATGTATAGATAACTAGGTGGTGGTCAGCTTGCTTGATTTTAGAAGTGAATTTTGTGTTAAAGTAGTGGCTATTCAAGCATGACTGAAAGTGCATATAATTTGGTTTAGATTCTTTAGTATGGTTGGCTGATTCTCAAGTGAATTTTGCTAGATGAACTGTGTAATCAAGTTGTACTAGACTATGAGATGTGCACTCTGTATATAGGTGTTTGATAAATTAAAGTTATTACTGTACTTTTGAACTCTGTAGACCTTTTAAAGTCAGAAGGAGAAAGAAGCTGGTTCTGTGGTGGTTGTCGTGATGATGGCCAAGATAATCTATCAACAAAGGTCTTTGGGTTTTAATTTTAGATTTGCAGAAGCATGGCCAACTAGTGAAATGTTTGTTTTGTTAGTCAAGCTTTTTGCAAACAAATTAGAAGACAACACAAAATAGCAAAGTTGAAGGCTTGTTTGCCCAGTGATGAAATTACATGCTCTTTATAACAATGTCGATAGACAGTTTTCTCAGTAATCCTTCTCAAAATCCTGCTTCTGGCTCACACAGGGATGGTCAAACAGAAAAATATGATTAATAATCAGACTGATGTTTTGTAGTAGTTAAAAGGTTTAATATTTCAATGAGTATTTCCTGGCAAAATAGTAGCTTTGATTTTTAGATAGCTACTTAGAAGCTTTCCAAACTGTTATGCTGATGAAAAAAAATTACTAACATCCTGAATCCCAGACAAATTCAAGTAACCTTAGTGTCAGTACTCATTTGATCGAAATATGAAGACAAAACACTCCACAGCAGACAAGAACATGGGTACAGTTAGAATTCAGACACCTGGATTTCATGCCTCCCTTCAAATAAGACAAATTTGCTTTTTTTGTGTGTGTGTGTGCAGAAATGTTTCAAGGAAATGTCTGGGTTTTAGTTACTTTTTTCTTGCCTATAAAATAGTGATTTTTTTTCTTTCATCCCCAATTGCAAGAGATACTGAAACCGTCTGCATATAGATGATGAGTTTTTATGCATTTCATTGTCCTTATCAAAGCAGTGTTGGCTGTCTTAGTATTTAAATGCTTGTAGAATATTTTGTGACCCTGAGAGGATTGTAAGGGTAGTTTGGAGTACCTTGGCTACTTATGCTGTGGTTGGAGATGAATGCTTCAAGAGATCCTCCAAGAGTCTACAGCCATCCCTGGTTTACTATTTAATTTTTTTTCTTATCCTATGTAGAAAAAAACCAACCCCAAACATAACATAATCCTGACCCAACAAGCTGATCTGTTCACAGAACTCAAGTCAGGCAAAAAGTGTTAGGGGGTAGGAAAACCCTTTATTGCTCATGTGTTTTCATCTGCCAGCTCTACAATTTCTGTCCTTTGAGAACCTTACAGGAAGTGTTTGTGTATTGGTGACAGACTGCTCTGGGTTCAAGTACCAGTGAACAGCATTCATTGATCTGTTATTTGGGGATGGTATTTGACACAGTATATTTCGAGAAGTTCAGTTTATAATGTTTATGATCTGAATGCATGGTGGTGAAAGGGTATGGCAGAAGTAGTTAAAGGCTTTAAGTTCCTCTCTCTAGACCACCAGATGATTTCCAATGTGCTAACAAGGATGGGTAGATTAGCAGGTGGTTCATGCAGGAAAGTGAATCAGGCTCATTGGCAACTGGGGATATGAAAGAGCAGGGGAGAAGTTAGGAGAGTTTGGGGTCTGCAAAAGAGTGATGGTGGGGTTTCTGGCTCAGCCAGACTGCCTAATCTACCTCTTTTTTTCTATAATAATAGAAGTTTTTTTATATCTATATTTCATTGGTATGCCACCGCTGACATATACTGTGAAGTTCTTTATCCTTGCTTGTGACTACTGGTGTCTATGAGTTAATTGCTTGGTCATCTCTGGATTGCAGTTCTTACAGTTTAAATGAAGTTTTGTATAACAGTATTGTCTGTGGTTGTTTTTATGTACTCTGTGAGCAGCTGGAGAGTACTGAGGTTGTGCCCTAAACTACCAATGACTCACCTTACTGGGGTGGGCCGCAGGTAGTGCAAATTTCTCTTCCGAAGTTTCTCTGCTCTAGCTGGGCTGTCAGGGAGAGTTAAACAGAATAATTTGGTCAGTGCAGCCAGGGTGATTGTGATGGTACCAAAGCTGATCAAAGGCACTAAATGAAATCACTCTGCCAAATCCCTAACTGTTCAGGATCTGCCCATCTTCTCTCTCGAGAAAGGCAAATTTTCAACCCTCTTACTTATCAAAGGTTATTTTCTGGAGACAAATGAAATTGATTTTTCTCTCTTCCCCACCCATGTAACAGCAGTTCTTGAAAAGAATTTTGTAGATGTAGCAGCTTTTCTTGGAGACAGTATGAAAATTTAAGTCATTAGGGAATCATAAGATGGACTAGTCTATCACGCTAACTTACAAACAAATATCTGACATGGATAAACCTGTACTGTCTGCCCAGTTTCTAGAATGTCTGGTGTATTTGGATTTGTTTAGTTTACAAGGCATATTGTCTTGAAAATTCCCTGAATTATCTGATATGTAACTGAGTACATTTTGAAATAGACAATGGTAATAAAGAGGCACAGTTTCTCTTCTAATTCAGCCATAAATATTGTTCTTGGCCTCAATCTGCCATACTGGGACAAAGTCAATTACTTGACTTAGCTTTCTTCCTCTTTTAACCAATTATGTTAAACCCCCTGTATGAAAGTGATCCCGTTTGTTTACAAACTAATGGACCTTTATTGAATTGTGGGGTTTAGAAAATCGGAAAGAATAAATTGTCACTGCTAAAAGAGGAAGAAAAACAGCAGTAGGTAAACCCAAGAACATGACTTGCAACAGCTTTGTCTGCAGAACACTTGTGGTGTAATTATCTACTGTGTGTGAACATATATCCCCTCTGACTAGAAACCTGCCACTCCCCCACCAGTGGGAGTGGGAGAGAATTGGAAGGGTAAAAGACAGAGAACTCATGGGTTGAGATAAAGACAGTTTAACAGGGAAAGCAAAACCACAAGCAAAATAATCAGTTCTTACTTCCTGTGGGCCAGCAAGTGTTCAGCCATCTCTGGGCGAGTAGAGCCCCATCACACTTAAGTTGTGAAGACAAACACCATCATTCCAAATGTCCCCCCTTCATACCTCTTCCATCCACTTTATCTACAGAGCGTGATGTCACATGGTCTGGAATGTCACTTTGGTGTGTCTCCTCCCAACCTCCCATGCACCCTCAACTTCATCACTGGTGTGTCAGTACGAAAAGCAGAAAGGCCTTGGCTCTGTGCAAGCCCTGCTCAGCAATTACAGAACCACCTCTGTATTATTAACCCTGTCCTCTGCGCAAAGCCGAAACAGCCCCACACTAGACACTGCAGAAAATTTACTGTACCTCACCTGAAACCAGCAAAGATATCTTCCAGGAAAAAATAATATATTGTTCAAATTGAGTAATGGTTCCTCAGACCCAGGTCTAGGGATGTGAAGTCTTATAGAACTTTGTGTTATTGTTGAGATATGTAAGTTCCTTGGGTTAGTCTGAAGTCTTATTGGATTTTTAGGCTGTTCTGGAATGGGCAGAGTTATCTAGGCTAGGATTTAATACAGCTACCTGCTTCTGAGCCAGAGTTTGTTGGGTGGCTCAGATTGCTGAGATGACCCAAAAGGATGGGAGTTAGCAATGTGCAAGAATAAAGATGACTTATGTGACCCATCTGGTTCAAGTGACTGGTACCTCTGTGCTGCATGGCCTGAATATAGAAACTATGTAGACATAAGGTTGATGATGTTAATGAAAAGTGGCAGTTCCACATCTCTAGTGCTAAGTGCATTACTGAATAATTCAGTCCCTTATACTGTACATTTCACTTCATTTCTCTTGTAAAGGGATTTATTATTTGGCACAATAATTCTACTGCTGTCCTTGTCACTGTTTGGCCGTAGGAATGCAATAAGGTGTGCATGGAAGCAGGAAAGAGATTTATAGGAGATTAATGCTACTCTGTTCTCATCTATTGTAGACTCTATGATAGATCCTTAGAGCTAGTCTAGTTTATAGTTGAGAATGGAAAAAGTAAGAATGCCTATTCAAATCAACACCTCACAGAGCAGTACTTCTTAATGCATGTTACTCAGATTATGATTTCATGTAAGGAGAAGTTCTTTTGAGTGTGAAAAATTCTTTCCCCAGGAGTTTTTCTTGGTATTGAATATGAGCTCAGATTTCCACCTACCCAACTCTTTCTGTAGTCTTGAGGTTTTGCAGTAAATTTGGGCCAATTAGTATGAGAACCCAGGTGTCTGAATGCAGAATAATCTCACAGTTCTTTTGAAGCACAGTTGGCAGTTTAAACTTACTGGGTTCCAGCTTGTGAAAAAGCACAGTAGATCCCACAGTTGAAAATGTCATGCAGGAACTTTGAAGACCTATCATGTGCTTCTTCTAAGTGCTGAACACCTATTGGAAATACACTGTTGTTTTTCTCTTTGATGCAACTTACTGACATCCTTTTGTATCAGGGAGGAAAGCAGTGTTTGTGTTGAAGGTCAAGGATTTTCATTGGCCACAGGCTTAAATGCAGCAGATCATGGGATCTTATTTGTACTCTCTTGCACTTCACAGAGGGCCTTTGCAAGGCTTTTTTTTTCATTTAATTGTATTATAAAAGTACAGGCTGTTGCTTTACATGGTGTTCATGCATTGCTGTTTTGCACAGTAAGCTCAAATGATAGCTAAAATTGATGGAAGGAGGTCCAGGGAAGCAGCTCAAGGTGCTTGTGACCATAATACTGAGATAATATTGTCTTGCAGCAGTTTTTGGGCTTTACCAAAAGTTAATCAAGTTATGGTAATATTTTGATACTTCAGCACTTGCGAATATGGAAGCAGTGTTCTTTTTGTTTTCTTTGTCAATAGTGATAGGCTGTTACCTGCCTTTTGCACTGCTAATGGCAATGTTTTATCTATAAGTATATAGGTTTCTACAATTACTTTGATGGATTAGCACCATAAGTGCTCAAATTTCCCTGAAATGTTTTTCTGTTCCTGTCTTTTTAGCTAGCTCCATATATCCAACTTTGAGGTTGTATCTCTCTGACTTTGTTTAGTAAACAAGTGAGGAGATTAATTTGAGTTATCCAGGGTGGCATTCAGCCATCTGTTCAACAGGATTCCTGGCTTGCAGAGTTGCTCTTTGATTATATGGGTGGTTTGTTTTTCAGATGATTTTTTTTTTTATAATGGGAAGCATTTTACAGTAGGCAGTCTTGTGTTTTTCCTAATATTACAGAACTTGGAGGGAAGTGTATGGCAATGAGAGAGTCAAGGCAGCACATGAAATGGCTCTAAGAACTTACAAGGTACAGAAGCATGTGGAAAAGGGAACAGGGTTTCCTCAGAGGTAGATGGGAAATGGCTGAGGACTGGAGAGAAGGGTTACACTGCTCAGCTGGACTCCCTACAGCCAGGATCAGAGTAGTGTCTCTTATGTGGGAAAGAACTTGAAATCTTACTGTGTTCAATTGTTTCTGGCTACTGGGGAGAGCAGAGCTAACCTGCTAGTTTTGAATGAGTAAGCTTGGGTATTGGCAGCAATCGAGGCACAAAAGAACAGAGCATCAGACCTGTGGAGAATAACCTTGTTTCTGGTACTAAACTGAAATGCAGCTTCTTAAATGCAAGTTCATGTGCTTCCCCACTCAAAGACATTTTGTGGTTTAGACTAATACTTGGATACATGCTTAATTATCTATCTACATAAGGGACAAGCAGTATAATGAACAGTCAAGAAGAAAGGAAAACATTCTAGAGTAGCTGACATCACGTGGTGACCCATGTCTGTTCAAATAACTGTTTTTTTTTGTGCTGCTGGCAAAGTCAGATATTGAGGATGAGCTTAACCCATGGTTACTGAGCTGGGAGCTGTATCCTGTACAGCAGTGGCTCTGTGGACACTGAGCTGGGAGCTGTATCCTGTACAGCAGTGGCTCTGTGGACACTGAACTGGGAGCTGTATCCTGTACAGCAGTGGCTCTGTGGACACTGAACTGGGAGCTGTATCCTGTACAGCAGTGGCCCTATGGTCCTGGTAATGGATTAGTGACTTGGTATGAGCTCCAAGTGTGCTGCAGTGCAAGATGTCCAGTCTGAACCTCAAACAGGTGAATAGGGAGAACATCAATTAGGGATGACCCTGTGTCTTTATGCACAGTTTGCCAGTGCTGGAATGTTTTGCACCCAATCCAAATTGACAATATACTGAAGGGAGGAAAGAGGAAAAAGGAACTATGATTTATTTGAAGTCTGTTCTTTAGTGATTGATTTAAGGATATGTTTGGGTGGTCAGAAGGATTAAGTAGTACCTTGGTGGCTATGTTGTGGTACCTTAACTTGAAGGAAATTATTATAGAAAAATACCTATATCATCTAAATAAGCATAGATGTCTGAAAGCTGAACCCAGAAAAATTCAAATTAAATGGGACATTTTTGCTAGGTGAAGTTGATTAACTGTTGAATCAAAGTGTCAAGAGAACTGTGGAGTCTGTTTGCCTTAATTCCCTCAGGTAGAGACTAGAAAGTATAATTTGATCAAACAAGTTTCTGGCTTAAACACACAGGCAATTGGTTAACATTTTAAGTGCTATCTCAAGCAGAAAATTATATTACTCTATAATGGCATTCTTTGGTTTTAATATGTCTGATCAGCTGGTGGAAAAAAGAACAGAGCATTTTTCTCTGTCACTGAAAAATTAAAATTCATTAGAATTTGATCTAGACAATAAAATAATTTTTGTAGCTTTTCATGTAGCATTTTGTTGCTGAAGAAAAACAGAATTTCTGTATTTCTGCGAAGTCAGTCCTATATCATCAAAAGCTAATGTCCAAGTAGAAGTATCTTGTGTGTACACACATAGTCTATATTTTGAAAATGCATTTCAAGAAATGATGTTGTACAGTGGATTGTTGCACATCTGATAGCTTAAGATCAGGAAGAGATGACTGAAGCTCCTTGGTGAAAGGTGTATGGTGTTTGTTTACCACCTGCTGCTGTTCTTTTGAAACACATCTGTGAGCAGAATATTCTCAAGGGATGTTTACAAAATAAGCCAGGAGCCTGTCAGCCGCTCAGCCTTTTCTCTGTGTTCTGGTGAATACATTAAATTTCCTCTGTGTTTTCCTATCCCTCTTGTAACATAAAAATAATCTGAAATCCACAGCAATGCAGACAGTTGGGAACATGGCAGGCCAAGTATTCTTTTAGGAAGAAAATTAGGCCTGGAAAAAATTCTCATGCAGGGAAACTCTGTGCTGTCTTGCTGGAGTGCTGGGAACCTCTTGCAATGCTTTCACATGCAACTTCTAGATAACATCTACTTATTGCTAGAGTCTTTCCTTAAGTCCTCAGCTTTGTGCAGATTTTTTTTTTTTTTTTGGTAACATGTTTCATCTTGCTGGCCTTAGAGGTTTTTATTGACTCTGTCTTTATTGAAGCACACAATGAATAAACTGCTTCTGCTTACATGTGATTTCTTCCTTGCTAGTTCTGCTTTCAGGAGCTCTTCTGTTCCTGCTTCAGAAAAAGTCCCTGTTTTGAAGATCAACAGTGGAATTCCTCGGTGGAAATTAAAAAGCTGTTTCTTAAAAAGAAAATAAAATATCAAACAATCATCTGATACATTGTGTAGTGCCAGCTTTAACGGCACCTCCTGCCTGATTGAAATAACATTAATTATGGGCATTTGTGTTTAATAACAGTCTGGAGATCAATTTTCTACTCTGGACTTAGTTACTTATAGGCTTTATATTGCATTTAATTTGAATTTAATTTTGTTAGTAAATTTCTGTTTGAAGATTATAAATTATTCAATTAAAAACATTTAATTGTCTCTGAACTTCTGAATTACTTCAGTTTTAGATGTAGATTGTCTGCTTTACCTTTATTACTGAAAGGTGACAACACAGGATCTGCTTCCTTCAATTTAAATAAAATGGGAGTAGGTGTAATAGTTTTCATGTAGTGTTCTCTTAGGCAAATGATAAATTCAATTTACCCATATTGTTTATCAGTGCTGTTTTGTAACTTGCTGAGTATTTTCTGCATCAAGGGTATAGAAAAGGCAAAACAAAAAGCCACAAGAACCCAACAAAAAAACCTGCAACAACCCTCCCAAACAAACAAGCAAAATTGTGAAAACCTTGATCTAGAGTAGAAACACTGAAACTTACCCAGGTGCTGTGAGAAGTGGAAGGTACAAACCCAGAAAAGTGGAATTTTAGCTTTTTGATATCTTAAGTCAGTACAGGGCTATGTTTTTTAAAAAACCAAAGCCTCCCAACCAAATAAGCAAATGATGTGAAATAAGCCCCAAAGCAAAGAAAGAAAATCCCCAGCACAAGAGAAGCACCAGCTGGCCCCACATGAGTGTGTGTCGGGCACGTCTGTCGCTCCTCTCTGATCACCTGTGGCCCATGAGCTGGACTGGGCAGCTCCCGTGTCCTGCCCGGCCTCAGGACCGCGGTCACTGCAGCCGGGTGTCCAGCAGAGCCTGGGCAGGGCATGCTGGGCTACCAGGCTGGGCCACGCCAGGATAAAAAGGTGCAGAGATGAGCGGTGGGGGGCAGGTGAGGGTCCATCCCCAGCAGGAGCAGTGCAGGGAGGGTGAGCTTGGGCGGCTGAAGGCCTGGAGCAGATGCGGGGCTGGGGGCGCTGATGGGGACAGGCTGGGCCTGTGGGTGCCCACGGCGCGCTGGTGGTCTCAGGGCTGCGCCAGGGTCTGCTGTGTACATGGGGATGTGCTGATAAAAGTTGGCTGAGCTGCTCTGAAGAGATGAAATGGGGGCCAAACTGTGGTCTCCCCATGAACTGGGTGGGCTGGGGCTGCCTGATGCCGCTTTGTTCTGTAGCAGATCCCTGCCTGGCCTCACCTGTGCCCTGCAGACAAGGGCTGGAGCAGTCCCGGGGTTTCCACTGACTCTTGTGCTATAAACAGGAACATCAAGCAGACTTATCTTTGGCTGTGCAAGTAAGTTTGATCATGCTTCTTTTATGCTGCTTGTTAATGTATAATCCTGTTAGGATGTCCTCTGTCTCACTAGAGTTTTCCAATCATGTGGGAAAGGATGAGCGTGAAGGCTCAAGTCCTCATACTCAAGTCCTTGCTCAAGTCCACATGCTCAAGTCCTTCATACCTGTGTATTGAAAATGTGCCATTGTTTGCTTGACGTTGTTGTACAGACATAGCTCGTGAATCAGATTTCAACCACTGCAGATGTAAAGCTAGTTTTTGTCAGAAAAACAAGGCAAATGGGTATTAACAGTGTTGTACAGAGTGTAGTGCTTTTAATTAACTTCTGATCATTTCTGTGAGAATTTTTTGCAAAGGCTTCGCAGGATTCTGTCTCGTGGCAGTTCTCATGTGAAGCTTCATCCTGCAGTTGTCCATGTGAATGTATGTTGTATTTAGTGCCACGAGTCCCAGCTAGGTACTTACTGGACAGTGAACAGTACCAGCACTTACTGAGGTGTCACACTTCATGAAGCAGCTATTTATTGCATTGTTATCAGAGTTTTTAGCTCCATTTCTTTTGTGGTAACACATTAGCAGCAACTCAAATGAAATGTCCGAACTTTCAAGTTCTGCAGAAGCTCTGGGGCAAACCCACAGTAATATGTTATTATCTTTATCCCATTAAAAAAAAAAAAGTAGAATATTAAGTATTCAGTGTCTTTCAGGACAGAATGAGGTGTGACTGCAGGGTCATTAAAAAGTTTATCAGAGACCTTTCACAAGAAATGTTGGGTGCAGAAACACTATCAGTGGCTTTAGGCTTCCCTGCATCTCAGTTCTTTCTAATTTATTCACCCAGGACCTTGATTTTGTGCAACTAAAGAATTTCAGGACTGTGTTAAGGTGGTGTCTCTAAACTAATGGTTGAGCATGACCGTCAGGGCTTTTTTTGCAGGTCTGCAAATACTGAAGGGAGGTGTATCATTTTACAAAGGCTCACTTGGAAGGAAGCAGTGCATCAGCCCCAGGTTTGCTGGCTTAGCCAGGTCCTGATGCTTCCTTGCAGCTATGAACTACTTTATCACACTCTAAACTCTGATAGGGTAGAAAAATGCAGGATGCAATGTGTACCATTGGAGTGTGGAAAACATTGTTTCTGGGAACTTAAAGAAGTTTGTACTAGTGGTACAGACTTGGGACAATGAGATTCAGGTTTATGTTCTGTATATGTACCTGCTATTCCTATTTGTGTACAGAGAAGCTCCAAACAGAAATTGCATAGGCAATGTACAGACGGTGATTTGTGAGAAAATTCAAGGTCACAGATTTTCCATGAGAGAATTTGCATGCTAAATTAATTATTAACTTAGTATTAGGAGATTTCTGATGTGTAGGATCAAAAGGAAGATTTTGTTCTTTGTAAGTGAAAGAGTATATGATACCTTTTCTTTTTGAAGATGTTACTCGAGCTGGTGAATCAACTCACAGTTGCATTGTCTGTTCATCATTCTTGGAACAGAAAGGTACTATGCAGTCTAAAAGTATTCTAGTGACTCATTTTCCATGGATTAATCACTGTTTCAGTATGCAGTTGTTGCCTATTATGTTGCTGCAGCTTAAGAGTACTTTAGATGATGCTAAATATTTAAAGTTACAGCTCATAGTGAGTTTTCTTTTTGTTTGAATGGTTTGTAAAAGCACTTTTATGTGGTTTTATTTGACATATGTTGTAGAAAATTCTCTTTTACTCTACAGGAAAAATTATATCAAACCAGCAAAAAAAAAAAAAAAATTACAGGAACACAAGCTCTTTCAGGAGTTGATTTTGAGGAAGACTGAGTTTTTTTCTCCCTGTGCTTTTGACCATAGTATATCTGAATTGCTGGCAGTGAAGTATAATGATCTTCATAAGGTTTAGGACTGATATTAACCTGCAACTCATCTATCCACAGAAGATGCAGTGTACTGGAAAATGGTAGTCTTCATCTTCAATCCTTAATGATTTTTTTTTTTAATTAGTTAGGGGAACTACTATTGCTCCTTGGACAATAGTGACAGCATCTAATGGCAGAATTAGCCTGGCATACCTAAGGCACAGCTTTGTAAGTATCCATGGCAGCTAAAGCTCATAGTACTTTAAATCCTGCAATACCAAACCAAGTGCAGTGGCAGTCTGGATCTGAATGTGCTAACAGAAAGGAAAAATTGATCTGCCTGCCCTGAGCTGATGCCTGCCATCTTACTACTGTTGGCTACTAAGAGCATCATAGTTGCACACACACCCTCCTCCAATCCCAAAAAGATCTCAATTGTACATTTCTATCACATTTCCCCCACTGTATTTAATCTGTAATTTCCTTCCACTTATCATTGCCTCTTCACATACAAGGCCATTCAAAGTCTGTCTGTGACTTTAATTTCTGTTACTGAAGAAATATTTTAATCAAAAAAACTGGTGATATTTGTTAACTTTTGTCTGCTGCCAGAGACAGCAGGGGAGGGTGTAAATCTTCAGTCTTTGAAGCAAAATGTTAATGTGGTAACTAGTAAATATTCCAAAACATTCTTTGATCAGAGAGGGAAGAACCTGTGAATTTCAAAAGGTGGAATTTCATCTTCCCTATGTGCCCTACATCTTTAACTCTCCTGGTCACAGCAAAGTCATACTATCAACTTGGAGGTTATTGTTTGCTAGCAGATAATAATGTTCAAACCAAGCATATGAAATGACTTTGTAAATCAGTGAGCAGACTTTCTTGCTTGGAATTGTTGCTCCTGCACACAATGGCATTCCCTGGGGTTCCCTAGAGCAGGCCCTCCTCCATATGTTCTTGCTGGCTGCAGGAGCCATCCTTGCAGTGAAGGGGCTGTGCTCCCGACTGGAGACCCAGATGGAGGGCTAAGGCACAAGTTACTGCTACAGTCAATGTCAGTTCTGATGGAAAGAGCTTGGATCAGTGACTTTCCCTATATTGAGATTACTCCAGCCAATCATTTGTTGCAAACACAAACTCTTGGAATCTTGAGAGTATAAAAAGGAAGTATTTTGGCATGACAACATTCATGGGGTGGAACAGAGAGTAGGCAGTGTGCTCGTAGTCAAGGAGCTTGACCCAAAGGCTGTGGTATCGCAGTGCTACTTTGATAGCTTCCTTGACTTAAGGAAGTGTGAGTTTAATTTGCCTCTGGTTGAAGTGCTCCTGTTGGGTATGACTAAGATGGGAGCTGGTTCCAGGAGGTGCAGGAGGGAGCTGAGGTTACTCTCTGTGTCATAGGTTCTGAGATAAAGGCATATTTTGGCACATCTGAATCAGGACAACTTCTGACCAACTTAGTATATTTAAAAAAAACACCCTTTTTCCTTTGTAGTCTGCTTATAACACACATGTGAGCCTGTGTGAGGGAATTAACAAAACAAGCAGGGGAGGACTCCTCACCTGCTTCCCCTGCTCCAGTGTGAGGTGCCTCCTATGGGAGAAGTCCTTCAGGAACTTCTTGTGTGTGGGTCCTTCCCATGGGTTGCAGCTCTTCACAGACTGCTCCAAGTCCTGCAAGGAAGCATGCTCCAGTGTGGGCCTCTCTCTCCACATACTTTCAGTGGATCAAGTATGTTATTATGTCAAAGTCCTCAAGCATGTAGGTTTCAAATAAAATAATAGCCTCACCCTGTGTAAAGGCAAGCTTAAGTCTGAGGATGAAAATCTGACTTCTTTGTTTTACTTGTTTTCTGTGGATAAACTTCATGGCTTGAAGGGGTCAGAAATCTGCTGTCACTACCTATTGTGTATGTTTATTGATATTGATGCTCTGCAGTTTGTCTGGCCTCTCATCTTAGAAATGGAAACTGGTGAAGTACCTTTCTCAGTTTACTGGAGTGGTGGAAGATCATCTGTAATTGGTAGACTCTGACATTAGTTTAAAAAAACCCTTGCTCTCTGTGAAAAGAAGCTTTTCCCTTTGAGGATGAGCAATTTTTCCATCAGGCTTGTATAGAGTTATCAGAATAAATAGATGTCAAATGTATTTTCTGTAGAAGGGTGGTCATGGCAGGTAACATTTTCTGTGTTCTTACATTATACTGAGGATGCCTTTGGAGTCAGGAAAACACCACCCCTATTGAATTCCTGGTGGTCCTAAAGCTTCTGCTTGGTCAGAAGGATTTGTGTTATAGATCCCCTGATATTAGTACCTGTCCTCCAGTGTCTGTGCTGGGTTTTTTTACTGTGGTTCATGTATGATTGTTAGCTGAAGGTTTTACAGTTTTAGTTCAAGTTTGTTTGTGATGAATGTTTTGCCACTTTTCACTTCAAGGGGGGAAAAAATGTTTCTTCGTATAGAGGTCTATTGTTCATCCAAACTTTGAGATGTAAATACTTTTTTCCCATGCAGCTGGGTGGCTACTGCTACAAGAGCGGTGAATCAAATGTGTTAAATAGAAATAGCAGTAACGTTGCTGTAGCTGCTTTGGGAATGTGTGTCCTCTTCATACCTTCAAACTGTGTTGGGGCTGCATCTCAGTAGCTGAGAAGGAAAAGTGTCTAGTGTAGATGAGGGTGACAATGAAAATGCTAATTATTTCACTTTTACTAATTTCCTTTTATTTCTCTCTACTTTTTTTTTTTTTCTTCAAATTCAACTTAAGGTTCGTTTATCCTTGTTGAAAGCAATAAAGACAAGGAGTCATCTCTCAGGTGAAAAAAAACTTACTTGTTTCTAAACTCCCAATGCATACATTTAATCCCAAATTGTGAGAGAGCAATCTGGGCAAAATAAAGTAAGATGGGGTGAGGGAACTTAAAACAATGCCTTCTCCTGTACTTGTAGTTCTCCTCCAGTACTTGCTTGACAATACTTCAGGTTGCTGCTGCTTCAATATATTATCCTCCTGAGCGTATTCAAGAACATCATGTGAGGATTGTTCTGTGACTAACACTTCTGTTGGGATGCTAGGACAATAAAACTAGTATGTAGACTTGAGAATTAATATCTTCATGGATTAACTTGTTTATTCTGTTACTTGCAACTTACATACACACTTGTACATAATTTATCAGGATTTTTATGTATACAAAACACAAAAAACCCCAGAAATGTCTGCTTAATTTAATAGAAGTTATTTTTTGATGAGTAATCAGTTTAAGCGTGTTTGACAAACTTTTTTTTTTAAATTCAGTGCTTCAAGGCTATTAGGCAAGTTTTCACATGGTGGCATCTTAGATGATGAGAAAACATCACGTGCAGTAAAAAGTAGAGCCATGGTACTGAAAACACAGTAGCAACTTAGTGATTCAGTAGTGTTTGCTCTCACAACTCCCACTTTGCAGCACTCCATTTATTTATTTAATGTGTCACACAATGCTATTGCTCAGCTAGAGACTAAGAGGGAATGTAGGTAGACTGCATACCTGCAAGAGAAGCAAGAGGCCTGGAATGCTCCGCCTGGAGAACAGCATTTGTAATACAAAGACAGGATCCTATGTCTTGTGGCCCTGGCATCCTTGTATTTGCATCAAGGCACCAGCATGGATCAGCTCACTGCGGCAGCAGTCCAGCTGATGTGACTTGCATTATTATCAGATACCTGATTGCAGTCTCTGGATGGATGGAGGGTGGGATGTGAGGAGCATAACAATGTGTGTGGTGCTGCTGCTGCTGTGTGATGGCAATCTGTGATGAGGACAGAGGCTCGCTCAGCACTGCAGAAAAGTTTTATAAGGACATGATTAAATTGCTTTGTGAAATTCTGATTGTTACTGGGATTTTGACCTCTGATGTACTGCCAGCTTGTCCAGAAGGTGTTTTGACAAACATGTTTAGGCTGTGCACAACAAGAAGGTAGAGGACTTTAGTTCTGAAATTGAAGTTTTCTTCTGACAGAGACTTAATATATAATTTGAAACAAATTTTGAGATTCCAAGTTTAAAGCAGTCCAAGTGTTGGATTCCAATGTGGTGTTTCATGATTTTTCTTTTCAAAACTTTTAAAATTTCTTGCATAACTGTGTAAATAAAATTTTGTGACAACACTTCTGACTTTTTACATGCTGTGGTAAATTGTTCAGCCATAGGATCTTCTGTTCATTGATCACAAATCTCTGTGGTCTTACTGTTTTCAGTGGAGCAATTCCTGGCCCATGCTGGTTGCAAACTGTGCAGTGTGGTATTCAGAAAAATACTTTTCTAAACTGAATATAATTGCCAAAACATATTTTTTAACACTTCTTAGGGGTTACTAGAAGAAAAATCCTGACATAAGGTTTCATATTTCATAAGGCCTTCATATTTCTTTTGGAAATGAAGACAACTGGATAAGTAAAGAAAACTAACAAAAAGAGAAGAAAATATGTCATGGGCTTTATATTCAGAGCAGAAGAAGCTTTTCCAAACTACAGCAGCAGAGCAATGCCTCAAACTCAGACGTATAGAAGTCCTCACTGTAGTGCTGCATGTACTCTATTGGCCTGGGGGAGCCAGTCAGTGAAGGATATTGCTGGCTTCTAAATTGGTCCCTCAAACATCTATTGAAATCAGAAATGACTCACTGAGCAGAGGGAGGACAAAAACCCCCCTTGTAGTTACAAACCACTTGAAAAATTTCTCTGAGCTGCTAAATTTGCATTGCTAATTCCGTTGTATCTCTTGTATGAACTGATACAAGAAATTATATTAGATATTCAGAACATGGAACAGTCATCTGGTAGGAGGAAATAAACTTTGTTCTACTGTCTGAGACTTCTGTAAATTATTAAAGTGCATCTTTTGTAATGATATGATCTAAGACAGTTTTATTGCTATTTGAGTCCAGCAGAATAGGTGACAAGTTTTCATCCTCTTTACCTTGTTAAAACATTTTCTTATATTATGTTAAAGTGCTGTCTGTGTACCCAAGAGTAGTGTTTTACCTGCTAGCCTAAAAATGTCAAGGAGAAATAGAATTGCTTATAAGGGGAACATGCAATAAATGGCATGGATTATAAGTTAGGACACTGTCAAAGACAGGAAGTGTTGAAGATGATGTGCTAATGAACATGACTTAGTTATATCCCTTATATTGAGATAGAAAACATTGGAATGGGACTATGAAGTTATAGTAGTCACACTACAAGTGTTCCTTGTTGGGCTTATAATCAATTTATTAATGTTATTTTAAGCAAGACTTTTTTTTCCTCTGACTCATTTGCCCTCTGGTGTTTCCAATTCTATCATTTTCATGCAGACTTCATAGTTGCCACTTAATGAACATGACAGCGTTTGGCCTGTATTACAGCAGGAAAAGGAGAAAGCAGTCATTGGATGTTTGTCATGATAACTAAATGACTGTTTTGGTCTGCAGACTGCTTTTGGTTTGCAGGTCCATTTGATAGTATGTATTTAACATTGGTTTGGTTCTCTGATAAAATTGGAATTTTCACTTTTACAGGCAGAGCAGAAAAGAGCATACCCATAGGTTTTAGGAAAGAGGTTTTTCTCTAAGACTTAGCTTTGTTAATTTTTTTTTTTTTTTTTTGGGGGGGGAGGGGGGTGGTTTGGTGTGGGTGGTTTGTTTTGGTTGTTGTTTTTTGTTTTTTTGTTTTTTTTTTTTTTTTTTTTTTTTTTTTGTTTGGTTTGGTTGGTTGGTTTTCTTCCCCCGGAATTCCATGGGCTGTAGATTTGAGTGAATGAAACTTCACTTAATTTTGGAGGAGTTAATTTTCAGGTCTGTTTTCAAGTGCAAGTTATGTAAGACTACAGTGGCTATATTTTTGAACTTTTTGAATTCCTCCAATTATTGATTGTACTGTATTTTGAGTAGTTTGTAGAAAACACAAAGTTAGGTTCCTCTGAACAAGTGCAGAACTAGCACACCTTTTCTACTTGTAGAAGTATACTGTATTGCAGTGAGCTCCCTGGATCATCCATTATCTGAACTGTCCTTTGTGAGCTGCTCTCTGATTCTTTGGTGAATTATTTATATCTTGATTTCCCCATCCCCCTTAGACAAGGCACTGTAAACTCCAGGATTTCTGTTGTCACATTCATAGTAACTAAATGCAGGATAAAACCAAGTGAAGCTTGCATAGTAAAATGTGAGCTTGCATTCTAGTAAAAGAGAAATGTCAATGTATTAGGGATATGAAGAAGAAAAGCACATTCAATGGAAGAAACTTTTAATTTCTCTGTGTTGGACAGAGCCCTATTTTATTTGTAAAAACCATCTAGTTTTCAGAGATAGTGTTTCAGTAGAATGTCTTATTCAAAAGTAGGGTGGGGCATTCAGACATTCTTCCTAGTGTTTGCTTTTTCTCAGTTTTTACCTAGTAAATTATTTGTGCTGTTTCTCAATGCTTCTGTCTATGCTGATGAGGCAGCAATTAAAAATAAGCTAATAAATGTCTTCAAATGGGATGAAAATACATCCAGGTCTACTGAAGTTCTCAAAATAGGTGGTCCCAAGCATAGGAACAGACTTAACCTTAGACCTAAATTAATCTGGTAATCAGTAGATATATCATGCTGATAGCTGATGAGAAACCAGGTGCAACTGATTGTTTTGCTTTGTCAATGTAGAATTAACACTCTCTGTTTTTAACTTACATGCAAAGGGAATTTCTATGTGCAATAAGAGCAAAGCTCTGATATTTCAGAAATTCAATACTATGCTTGATCAGTGTTAGATATTTTTAAGCATGGTACTTCTAATGTTGCAATGTCAGTGTAATTTGCAGAGTGTTTTGAAAAAAACGTTACCTTTGCTACAATGTACATTACCATTCCTATGTTTTAAAAAAGTTACTGATTAGTACAGTTAGATAAATTCCTATTTATTTAGCTGCCATGATAATAAGTACCTTTCTGTAACTCACTGCTTTAACTGACAGGCAGAAAGCAAGAATTCACCAAGTAACTGAAACATTTTTAGTTGCAAAGTAATTTTTAATTAGGTACATTTTGTCTTCT
This sequence comes from Vidua chalybeata, assembly GCF_026979565.1. Lineage (NCBI taxonomy): Eukaryota > Metazoa > Chordata > Aves > Passeriformes > Viduidae > Vidua > Vidua chalybeata. The sequence goes on from NC_071537.1 coordinate 23,370,813, forward strand.
AGGAAGAGGAGTGAGGAAGGAAAAAATAGCAAGTACAATATACAAAAGGATCTTTGTGTTCCTAATACTGGCTGACATGAGAAGCTTGCCAAACAAAACCAGTTCTTTTGCAATGGAAATGAAGTGCATGTACAAAGAAAAGACCAAGGGTGAAATGGAAAGCAAATGAAGTTGGTCATGTAGTTTCGTTTGTACCTGCTAAAAATGAATTCTTTTACTTGAGAGTTAGTAACAAGTTGTACGCTTCAAGAATTACAACTAAACTGACGTGGTCTGTTTGCATTGGGAAAGCAAAGAGCAGAAAAGCAATCTCCTCAGTTACTACTATTTCAAATCTGGGAGTTAGTTGGGATGTTTGGGAGTTGGTTCTTTGGGAGGGCAAATCAAGTTGCAGCACAACAAAGATCAGTAGTACTGGCTCCTTGCAGGGATTAGAACAGATTTGTCTGCTATCACACTGCAGATACTCTAAACAGCTGTAGCTTTGCTAAATCGTGGGTAGTTCTCCAGTGTCTTCAAGGTGTTTCTAACACAGTTGTATGGAAAAACAGGCTAAGAAAAGCCACTGTCCTTAAAGGAGACAGAGGAGTCCTTCAACTGTATTCAAATAAAAGGAGAGTCCACTAGGGCACATTGCTCTGGGATTTTCTCACTTGAGATTTCGGACGGCCAGCCTCCATTTCTCCTTAACTCCTGGCTGCGTGTTGCCCTCTACCTTTCCCCTTTGGCTGATGTACCAGGAAGGTACAGCCTTCCCAAACTACCTACTGCGTATTCCCCCTTCAACTTGTCATTTTACCCCAAAGTTCTGAAATTCAGGCTTGTGCAGACCCACTTGTCTGTTCCAGGAGACAACCTGCTGCTTGAACATAGTAGAGACCTTAAGCCTCATTTCAAAGATGCTAACACCCATACCTATACCCATGGAATTGTTTGTAAAGACATTCCCATACATTTTCCCTACCACAATGAACAAGGACTGTTTGCTACTTTGCTATGTCTTTGGCTGTGAGACAGAGATGAGGCTGTGTTTTGTTTGAAAAAACAGTTTCAAATTTCTGCAAAAAGAGGCTGTGTAAATTCTTGGTTCATATCACTTCCTTTTAGATAGTGTACTAGAGAGAGACTACTCCCAACTGTGGTCTTTCTTGTGTTTTTCCTTGAATTGAGCAGTCCCTTCTGCAGCACTTAGCTAATTTTTGGGAAAGCATTCTTTGTATGCATATGTAGCATTCATGTTTGATTTGGGCTTTTAAATAATGCTGGTCTTGACAGGAAATTAGTGTGATAGATACACATTCTGGTTTATGAAGAAATAAACCTGTTAAATTTAGCAGTACCAGATTTTAAAAGCTCTTAATTTCTTTTGGACAAAAAAAAAAATAAAAGTAATTGGGTCAACTGAAATGTGGCTTAGATGTGTGCAAAATCTTTTATTAACACAAGGTGAGCTTTTTGAAGCAATCACAGTAATTCAGTCAAGCAGTATCTACATAATCTGTTTTAGTGGTTTCAGGTCTTTTGTGACCCAGTTTTCTTGCATATAAATTCTAGGAGTACTGACAAAGCTCAGTGCTCTTATTTTGGCACAACTGTACCTTCTTGAAATTGCTCTTTTTATCTTTACGTAGTAATAATATGGCTATTTGTGTGGTGTATCTGGATTCGTTTGCACTGTCTATTTTAAATGCTGTTTTCTTTTTGGTGTGCTGTGCTTTTAGATGCTGCAACTGCTGGCCTTTCCTTAAGTTGTACATTTTAATTCCTCTTTGTCACATAATGACTTCTAATGCAGCTGGCACTAGATTCTTTAGCCATGTTGCAAGAATGAACAGGTTCTTTGCACAATTTGTCTCGAATGCTTACCATAAAGTAAGTATGTCATTGCCTTTTCTGTTTCTTGTTTAGCACTTGTGCTTCAGTGTGCTGTTTTTCTGGTAGGGGGTTTATTTTGGTTTAGTTTTGGGTTTTTTTGTTTTAAAACTTATCCTATTGGGCAATGTCTGCCATCATAAATGAGGGCTAAAGTTGGATAGTCTCTCATATTTCCTATATTTCTAAGTGATTAATTTTCCAAATGGTTTTGCTCAGAAAACAGCAGCTGGTTCCTGTGTCTCAGAACATTAGTTTCTGAGTGCTGAACTCAGATTCATTGGATAAAAATACTAAAGCTTTCTGCAGCTGGGTTTGAACTGGGAGTTTAACTTTGAAGGTGAGAGTTTAGTAGGAATCCCAGAGGGTAAGGTTTATTTCTAAAGAATATTTGAGGTCAATAAGAAAATCAGATAATGAATTGAAAATATTTCCTTCAAGATACCAGAGTATTAAACTAGGATATGTCATGATATTAATTGCTACCCAAAATATAACTTCTTTTTTCTATAAACTACTTAAATTCCTGTGCTCTAGGCCCAGACTTCTCTTCATAATATGGCTACATGGCTTGTTGACCAAGCTCTTAAACCCCATGCCTTATCTTGCAACTGAGGCTTCTTGGGCTGCAAGTAGATACTCAAGAAACACTTTTTGTGTCACCTTACAACAGGATATCTAGATCTGATTCTGTCTTGTAACTGATCAGTTAAGAAAATGGTTGTAGTACCCTCCTTGGAAAAGCCTTAGGTCATTGAAATTAGTTTTGAAGAGTGAGCTAATATGGTGCTTAAACTCTGCTTTCCGGTATAAAGCTTGTGTCTGTCTAATTCTAGACTGCTACATTTAGGGTGGGTTTTTTTTTTTTTTTTGTGGCTTTGTTTTTTTTTTTTTTTTTTTTTTTTTTTGTTGTGTTTGGTTTTTTTTGTTTGCTTTTTTTTTGTTTTGGTTTTTTTTTTTTTAAATTGCAAACAGCAGATTGTTCGCTTGGACAGGAGCATTTCATGGCAAGTAGAGGTGATGTCTCCAGGAGATAGGAGCTAAACAAGCGTGGTAGATACTTGTTTACTTGTGGTTGTGAATGCAGGAAAAAAAATAGCCAACGCAGTGGGAGAAAATCTTAGAAAGCATTAAAGACATCATAAGATGCAATAACTTAAAAAAGGAATAGTTTATAGTTGCATTAAGAAGTATTGCTTATACTGTGTGGACACATTTGAAAAAATGGCCACCAAATCTTTCCAACAAATATCTTGCTGAGACTTTCCTGAGTTGAATAGAGATGATTTTTGTGTTTTCATTTTCAGAGAGAAATGTCTTCATGTGGAAAGAACTTTTTTTCTGATGCTATGGCACCTTACAGTAGATGGTAGGCTTGCCTTGAAGCAGAAGTAAATAACCCTAAATAGAGGACATAAAGCATTAAATTGTTGAGTGTCAGTCCTTCACCACAAGAACACAAAAATTCATCTTGCGTGCTGTAGATAAAACAGTGAAGCAATAAGCTGGGCTTTTTTGGACACGTGCACACCAGACTGAACTGGAAATAAAGAATACTTCAGAGTTGTTTTATTGTTTATCTTGGGGAACAAATAATTCACTGCAGAGGAGAATGAACTTCAGATAAGAGCCCTGACAGTGATATAGTATGATATAGTGTATTAACACTTTATTTTATAGTGTCTTTGTTGAAAATGATATCTCAAAGTCTTTGTGCGGTTAGATAATACAGATATAAAGTTAAATGGTAGCAAGGAGAGAGAAATCAAGACTTTTAAGGAAAGAGGGGACAATCCCTTTCCAGACAGCATTTAGAAGATAGATGGTATATCAGTATGGCAGAGGCTCTTATTTTTTTGTTATTTAGAGAAATGTTTTTCTAGATTTGGCAGGTAGAGTGGGAAAATGGAAAATATCTATTTAAGGAATGGCTGGCAGAGGCGTGCATGTGTAAAAAGACTGCTGAAGTTTGCTCTTCCTTTCTAGTACCCACCTGGTAGTGCCCAAGCTGACTTTGGCATTATTTACATAAGTTTCTTCCCTTAGACCTAACTTCATTGGCTTATATTTGTGCTTACTGTAGTTAGATAATTCCTGGCTTGTACTGATTGAAGTGAAGTAAAAGTAGACTGTTTTATTCATATGCCTCACTCTTATGGTGAGTTTTAGCTTTTGCTTATCTTTTTCAGCTTTTTTGTATAATTCCCTACAAGACTGTCCTGGGCAAAATAGTCTTGTCTTGGAACTTTTTTTTCTCAATTTGTTGCTGGCTAATGTGATCTGCTCTTTACACCTGATACAAACTATTCTGTTCCTGACCTGGAGATGCTTTTCAGAAGCTTTTGCTCAGCATGACATTCCAGTGCATATTGGAGAGCCTCTTCAAAACCGAAGCTGGATCAAGCTGTGGAATCTGACTTGGAGAAAAATGAGAACATGTTAGAGAGTAATTTATTTACGCTGCTGTTTCTTGCCCTTTGATCCTAACTCACTTGAGTATAGACATACAAAGGCCACAGTGAATGTGATAATAGCCTTTCAAGCTGTGCAAATGTGTGAAGTAAATGAAATGTGTGTATGGTCCGGGTGTGCACAGTATTGCCTTCTGTGGTGTGGTCAGCTGGTCTGTGGCTGCAGCTGCCCAGAGGTCTGTTGCTCACTTAGCTGCAGAGTTTATGTGGGTACCCTCAGCATTGTATCTCCATTTCCCTGTTTTGTACTGGGTAGGAGCTTCCCTGCTTCTGTCCATAAACTTCCATCTGGAAGACTAGTCCCAGAACAGGTTTTTTCACCCAGTGCACAAGAGGCCAATCCACACACAGCTGAGGTATTTGAACAGAGATTGACCAACCTTTGCTCATGAGGTACTGTTATCTTTGTAAACTTGCTTGCATGAGCTGCAGCCTTTCTGTTAATACAAGTCTTTGGAATTGATGCTTATTTGAAAAAAAAATTCTAGAAAAGTTTCTTTTTTCTCTGTACCTTAATGTCCGAGCTGCTCACTTCTTCGGTGATTTATGAGAATGTCAAGACTCTGCACTTCAACACCATAAGGAATTATCAGGTGAATTAATGGTAGGGAGAGTGAAGGCCAGAGCTAGGGTGTATGAAAGAAAATTGTCTCTGCTATTTTAAGCAGCAGAAGTATGATATTGTGCTATTTCAAAGCTGTAAATCACTGTTAAATATCCATGGCTGTTCATTGATAGGCTGCTCACTGAAGGCTCAATTGTGATAATTGGATGTTGAAAGTTGCTAGTGTAGAAACTCAGTTCCTAAAATAAGATTATAGTGTTACAGCTGTTTCCCAATGTTCTAATATCTTAATAGTGAAAAGGATATGGCTAATATTGTTTTTTCATTTTCCTCTGTATACTCAATTCCTACTGAACCATCGAGAGACTTACTAGCATGTCAGCCTTGACATAAAAACTTATTTAGCAGGTTCTATTTTAATATGAAAATCCCATTCACTCAAATTCAGTAATAGTACTGTTGCTGTTTCAAAATGAATCCCCAGAGCCAAGCTAGCAAAGGATACCTGGGAGATGTGAAGCCAGGGTTTAAATCTGGCTGATCTTAACCACATCTTTAGTCTTTGACTGACATCCTAGTTCCACAGCCCTTGGGAGATACTGACAAGAGGGTGAACATGGCACATATTTTGTGGAAGTGATTAAATCAAACCTCTTGATGACAGCCTTGATAAACTAATAATGTGACAAAAAAGGTCTTTTTCCTCTTACCTCTTAGTTTATTGTAAGGCTCTCTAGATTGAAAATTATTACTAAAGTATTTTTCTCCTGTTATTTCTCTCCAAGAATAAAAACTTGGGATAGAGTTGAGAGTAATCTTTAATAACAAATGGATGGAAATGACACCAAGATCTCATAACTAAAGGATATCTATCCAGTGTTTAGGTATAAATCTTCAGTGCTCCTAGGTTCTCTTTACGAAATCGGCTGTTAATCTATCTAAACATTAGCATTTTTAGTGATGGCTGGACAGGGGAACCAAGTCACTTAGAAACCATTAACAGAAGATAACAATAGCAGTTATAATCTGTTGAGTATTTTCTGATTTGAGTAGCACAAGACAGAGTTTGAGTGCTTTACCAAAATGAGTGTACATTTGAAGGGATATAACTTTTTTTTTTGGTAGTGCCTGATGAATATGCTTTGAATGTGTGGTTTCTTTTATACCCTTTATATATTAGTATCATTCATATAATGCAATCTGGATCATATAGAAAACTCTTAGATAATATGTCACTGTTGGAGTAGCTCTGCTGGTGCTGGGATCAGTGTGAGAAGTGAATGTATTAGCTGTTGGCACATGAACTATTATGCATTTTAGAGCCATCTCCAAGCTTCAGTGGGGCACTGGAATTATCTTAACTCATGTGTACTTCTTTATGGACTCTGCATTTGTACCAATAAAGCTAGTACAGCCACAGGAAGTTTTTCTACAAATGTCTGGGACTGAGCATATGTCATTCCATGTGAGCCACAGTAAAGGATGCTTTTTGCAAGCTCTGCCCATAGGGGAGTTCACTATTAGTACAATTAAAGATTGTCTAATTAATATAGAGGAAACTCTTAACACTTCAGAGATAAACATCTCAAGAAGATGAAAATACCTTCATGCACTTTCAAACAGTTAATTTGAAGGTTTTCAAAGGTTGTGCAAACAGAAAAACTCCTGATGTTCTATCAGTCCTTTGCCCTAAGTGCTTAGATGTAATACTCTAACCTTGAGAACATGTACCTCTGTTTGCCAGGTTCGCATAAGAATGATGGAAGTTTATTCCAAATTATTGGGGCTTTTTTACATGAAATGTTAAATAAGGCTATCCTAGAGTAGTACATAAACATGGGCTACATCTAAATGTCTATTATAATGATAAAGCTATGTTGGGGTTGTCTGAAATGACTAAAGTCTAACTTGACAACCATATTTCTGATGTGAAATCAGAACCTGTGCTCTGGAGAACAGTCAAAATAATGAGAATATTGTTGGTATCTTTGTGCAGGGTTTATAATTCTGTTGAAAAACTGTTCTTGGGGTTGGTTTTAGTGCGCTGATAAATGATTTCAGATGTCAAAGCATGATCTATATCAGAAAGTAATGGCTGAGCAGTCTCATTCTAGATCACTCTAAACAGTTTTCAAAATGCTGAACTGTTTGAAATAGCAGAGCATATGATGATTGAAAAACAGCCTCAACTTGGTGTATATACTGAAATGCAGCATATTTAGGTGAGAATGGTTAGTGTGTATTTGTAAATTTATTTAGCGTTTTTATTCCTAAATGTTACGTGTGTATGGCTATCAAAACTTCTGTCTATAAATTCAGAGCCCCAAATAAAGGATGCTCAAGGCAAAAGTTGAAGTGTGTAATTGATAAGGATAGCTGGACAGATAGTGAAAGTTAGGTTAATTATTGTGTATGTTCCTGTGCATCATTTGGAAGGGTCTTTTTCTGGTTCTCTTAAATGGAAATATGTAGCTACTACAATAATTATTTTCAAAACTTACTAATTATTTGTAATACACAGACTTAACTGGCATCTTCATTGACAGTGTTAATAAAATAAGATACGGATACTGCAAACAGTGTTATATCCAGCTTAATGAACCATTAGGGGATCCCTTGAAATAGTATTTTTATGGAGTTGACTTAACTGGTAACAAATCCTAGAAGCAGATGTGTGATCTACATAGGAAAGCAGCTGCTCCCAGTGTTGGGAAGAATACAAAGTCTACCTCCACATCTTCCATTAGGATTACTTTCATTCTCTTTTTCAGGTTCTTATTGTCTCCTGAATCTCATGCAGGCAAATGAATCATGCTTCTGAAGATAAGGACAACATTCCCCAAGGATGCAGAGAGGAAAAGAAAAGGAATGGTTGAGGGGAGCCACCTTGGAGTAGAATGCAGAGGGAGTTTTGTTAAGGGAAAAGAATGGCAAGTGTTGATCACAAGGATGATAAATACAAAAGGTAACAACATCTTAAGTGAGCCCAGGGGGAAAGATGGACTTGTAGTATAGAGGTACTGAGTAGGACAGGCTTGTCTATAAGTCAATAGGGCATTGCCAGAGTAGCTTGATTATACATTATTTCAAACATATAATTCACTATTTCCCCTAATAAATTAAGTTAATAATATTTGGCTGACACAAGCCCATAAAACTCAAGATTCCCCCTTAATAGGCAGATGGACTCAGAAACAGCATGTAGCCCATCTCCATTTTTGACCTTGTGCCTAAACAAAGACCAGATAAAAGGAGGAGGGGAGTAGGCACTTTGGGACACTAATTCAACTTAATGCTGAGTATGATTGAAGCTGTCTCTGTTGGCAGTAAAGTATATTCTCCATAAGGTCTAGGAATAATGACATGTTGTAAATTCATTTAATTTTAATTTTAAAAGCTTACTCAAAGGTAGAATTACTAGAAGCACTTCAGGTCTAGTGTGGATCTTGGGTCTGGATTTTTTTTTTTTTTTAACCTACAGACTCACCAGGCACCAGTTATTCAATTAGAGCTCTGGCTTTAAATGTATAACAACCTGAATACAGATTGTTTTACTAATATGGAATCACTTAGAGCAGAAAGTACATGAATTATTTCAGTGGCTTGTAATTTTCTTGTCAGAATTTTGGGTTAAAAAACCCCTAATTTTTTAAAAATATATAGTCCTGTGCACTTATATCTCTTTAGTATGGAGTCTAAATGCTACCCATACAATGGGTGTGTAGGGCAGTGGTAGAAAAATGAAATGTAACCCATAGCAGGTGTGACCTTGCAGCCTATGTAATTACCTATCTCTAGCCAGGCTGAAAAAAAATCTGTAACCTCAGAGTGAACTCTAGCCCTGGACCTCTACACTAAGAGTAGAGAAATGCCATGCTCCAGCAGTCACTTAGATGAAACACAACATAGAATATACTCTCATAGGCTGATTTCCTCCTGAAGGCATGGACACTGGTTCTTAGCTTATATTGGAAATGCAGTTTTCTACAGATTAATTTTCTCAATGGGTGCCTCTAGGCTTTAAAGGTTATTATTATGCTATTTTAAAAAAAAACACTGAAGTATAATTTGCTATTAAAGGCAATTATGATCTCTGCTGTCTGAGAACAGTCATTCTTGGAGCCTACCAGCACATTAGATATTGCTGCTAATGCTGCATTTCCACTGTCAGAACTCACTCATCCTATTTGTGCTGTATGCCAGTCTTATGTATATTCCTCTATGCCATTTTGATACAGATACTATAAAATCTTTGCTATTAACTTTGCTTTGGTTTTGGGTAGACTTTTGTGCACCTTGTTTCTGTACCAGACTCTAGTGGTCATTAACTTTGACTAGTGACAAAATCCATTTTCCCCATCCAGTGATCAAGCCTTTCTATTCTGTGCAGTTCCTAAGGTGTGAAGGGGTTAAGAGGTAGCAGGAAATAATTCTTTGGATATTCTTACATGATTAGATGTGTAACTAGGCATGTTTGCCACCAGCAGCGGCCTCAGCTATATAGAGAAATTTGGGTAGCCTCAACCAAAAGGGAGACAGTTGTCCACCTTCCACCAGGAACAGGTTTCTTAGAACCTTCTCTGTGTAAACCATAATGCTGGGGAGGCTATGAATCTGCTTTTATCGGTGCTTGGCAGTTCAATTGGGTGTCTGTGAGACAGCAGGGAACCCTCAAGTTTAATAAGGGTATAGAGATTTGGGATGGCTTCTCCTGGGCTCTGCCTGTCTTTTCACTTTACTCTTTGTGAGCTGCCTTTGTTTGCACTCAGGGAAATGCAAATATCTGCTGAGCTTCCATGGTCTTTACATAACTGTCTTGTGAAGCAACACTGAGCTATTTTTTTGCAAGTAATAGTAGAATATCATGAGAAAGTATTTATTATTTATCTGATTTACTCCTGATTAGGCCTTTAATTAGCACTTATAGGGTGTTTTTTCTACAGATATTCTTAGAACGGAAAACATTGTAGAATTTTCACACAGACTGTTTGCATTCAATCTGATGTACAGCTGTGATTACAGTTAATTGTGAACTGTGTTTAAGAGAGTGAGCTATACAGGCCAAAGTTTTATGACTGATAAATGCTGAAAGTTAAAATCAGCAGAAAATTCATGTGCAAGCCACAGCTCACTGTACCTACCATGGAGAGGAACAGTGATGATTAGATAACTCACAGATTAAGTACTTATATGTTTAACATATTTCCTGAGCAGAGATCAACTTATTCATGCACTACTGCTAAATATCCAACTGGACGGGTATGTCACAATGAATGCAGTTTTAGTGGTGGCATATAAAGCTTTTTGTTCAGGAAGGATCAGGAGGCAGATTTCTTTCAAATGCAGGAGATTCTGCAGTAAGGAAACGTATCTGAATGTAATTCAACAGTTTTTTTACTTTTAGCACCAATCCTTGTTATAAATGCATTGCTGGGATGTAGAAGGTTAGGGTTTTTTTACAAGGCATTCATTAAAATATTGTTTTATTTTAGGATTTTGATGTTATACACTGGTAGATATGTTTTGTGTTCCAAATGCAAGAAAATTTTGCATTCATCAGCAGTTAGAATTTAAAAGCTTTAAGAATAAGTTCGGTTAGTCTCTTAAATAACATCACTGCATCTCCAAGAACTTGGAAAAGTATTCAGTCCAGTCTTGCATTTAAATGGGAGCTATGCTCCTACTCTGCTTCATTAGCCTGCCCCCGGCCAGACAAACACAGTGTGTTGGCTGCTGCCTGGGAAAGGCACCTGCCACCTGTGGCGAGAGAGAAGCAACCGCAGGTAGCTGGGGAGGGGCAGTTGGTGTTATGATTCATTCTGTGCCAAGAAGTGGTTCTGTTTTTCATTAAAAGCTATTTCAAGACTTGCAAGTGGCTTGTGTTGTTGTTTTGCAGAAAGACAAGAAAAATCTTTTGTTATGCAAGTTTAACCTAACAGCAACCCATTGACCATTGACCATACCTACTTAGTCCTGAAAGTCATAATTAATTGTGTGACTGGTAACTGGAAATATATTTGAATATGTTTTTTTTTTTTCTTGAGCAGAAAATCCTTGCTTCTCTGTTTAAAATATCAGTGCCTACTGAGGCCTAAGGACTCCATAATGAGGAAGTCTGTCTTTTTTTTTTTTTTTTTTTCTTTTTTCTTTTGGTCCTGTCTGAATAGCAGTGAAGAGTAAGTACACCTACACCATTCCACAGCATGCCTTTCATGGAAGTGACTCAGCAGGGATGTTCAATTCTTTGACCTCTGACAATCCCTTAAACTTGTGAAAAAGAAGAAAAAATTTCCAAATACGAATGTTCTTGTGGTGGATTTTTATAGCTGCTACTCTACATGTTTCAAAATGGTAAGTTCAGTTCTTAATTCTAAGTAGAGGATCAAGTGACAACAGAAGTGAACTCTGTACTTAACTTGCAGCTACCTTCTGGAATAGTTTTTCCACAGCTTGACATTTCCCTTATTGTAAAATATATCACTCCTCATGCATTAGGCTCTTTTAATTTCAAAAGCCTGCTGGGATTGATGTTTCGTAAATCCATCTACATGTGTAATCCTTTCCTATTACTTGGATAAATACTTTGACTCTCCTGCTCCAAGCCAGAGAACTAGAAAAAAATGGATCAGTTCTTTCATAGGAAAGGAAAAAGTCAGTCTACAAACAGAATCAGTCATCTCTTTCTAATCTTTTAAAACTATACAACTGAGTAATACATTTGGGTTTGTTTGGGTTTTTTTAGCAGAACTGAGACAGAATTGGGAAATTATTTCTTGGAAAACATCCAGCCTATAAAGTTACAGGGTATTTTGCACCAGCGTCAAGGGATTTTAGATCTGTAGTGTAATTTTAATATGCAGACGTCCTTGTCTCTCATCCCACTGTTGCTACAGGTGTTCTATGCTTTCATCAGAAACTAACATGATTTACACCTGCCTGAGCTTGTACATTTGAATTTCAGACTGACTATGGGGTAGCTGTGTATACAGTTTGCCAACTGATGTACCAGGGCTGTGGTAAATAGTCTTCTCTGTAAGGGCTCACTAATTTGTCCTTATGCAAATATGAACTGAAAGCAGTCCCATCGTGTGGTGGAGTATAATTTGTAAAACCATTTTGTTCACAGCTATTGTAATATAGGATATTCTAAAAATTCTGTCCTTCTCAGTACTGCTTTCTACATAACATGTTTATGTGCCTCCTACCCTAGATAAAGAATGCCAGAGACAAAAGGAGACTATTCCTTCTTAACATGTTTATATAGTTAGAATTTGTCCTCAAATAACTACAGTTAGTGGGGATTTAAAGTATATTTCTGTTTGTTCCATCTTTGTTTAAGGCTTATTTATCCATACGTGTCCAGATTGGGTTTATCCCAGGAAAATTTATATTATTATTTGCATGCTAGTGGATACATACCTGGACCCTCTCTTTACTAGGCTCTGGACAAGCCTATATTAGAAGAGAGTTGGTGCCACAGCTGAAAAAATCTGCAACTAGACCCATCCACCTAATTTTTCAAGTAAGAGACTCAGGTGGCCCCTTTCTCCTTGTTGGGTGGCACCGATACTTCCTGTATTTGCAGTGTGATGGGAATGCTAGCTGGGGAGAAGTACAGGAATGCTAGAGGCCAGCTAAGGTAGAACTTTGCAGAGAACACTAACATGTGAAGGATCTCATTGCAGGGCATGTTTTGGATGTGCTTATGAACACCATATCAATGGCAAAGGAAATGGGGACATTTTGCCAAACACTCATGCCTCTCCCAGTTGCCACTATCTAGTGTCTGATACACTTGAACTATGTGGTGTGTCCACGAGTTGATTATGTGCTGGTTTATATGAACATGCAGTTCTGCAAAGGAATTGAATTTTTCTAGACTCTAGTTTTCACTTGTATTAATATTTGGGCTGGTTTTGTCTGGGGTAGAATTAATGTTCTGCATAGCAATTAGTATGGGCTGTGTTTTGGGTTTGTGCTGGAAATGGTGTTGATAGTATAAGAAAGTTTTTTGTTACTGCTGAACAGCAATTCCTCTGAGAAATTCCTCTGAGTCCTTTCTGGCTTCTCACCCCACCCCATCAGAAAGGAGGCTGGAGACGTTCTGAGGCCACAGCAATTGACCCCACTTGAAAGGAATATTTGATACCATATAGTGTCATGCTCAACATATCAAACTGAGGGGAGAGGAGGAAGGAGAGACACTGAGAGTGATAGTTTGTTTTCCCAAGTCCTCATTGTGTGTGATGGAGCCCTGCTTTCATGGGGATGGCTGAACACCTGCCTGTCCATGGGAAATGGTGAATCAATTCCTTGTTCTGCTTTGCTCACACATGTGGCTCTTGCTTTACTTTTTATTGAACTTGCTTTATCTCTATCCACAAGTTTTCTCACTTGTACTCTTTTGATTTTTCTCCCCATCCCATTGTGTAAGGGAGTAGATGAGTGACTGGATGGTGTTTAGTGTCCTCCTGGGGTTAAACCACAACATTTTATGAAATAAAACTACACCAAACTTTAGTAGTTAGAGGGAGGATGCAATTTTTTGCTAAAGGATGATACATTCCATTTAGTCTTAGGAGATGTTATAAACCAGAGAAAACACAAGATTAATGAAGATATGCTTTTTATATTTATTGTGTATAACACTCTTGCCAAAAGGTGCAGCTTCTCTAGTCAAACTTCTATGCCTCAAACTGACAGTAATTAGGATTACTGCAATAAAGGGGACCTTGAAGAATATTAAAATTAAGCTTGTGCTAAAATATGCCTAAGCTTTATAGATCAGACCTAGCTAGCACTTTGAATATCCTTTTGGAATGAGAAGAGTCCTGTAATATATAAAGCATATGCTTAAAAATTGCCCTCTGGGGAGAGAATAAGCTTGGATGTTATGGGTTTGATTTTGATTTCTGTAATGCAAAATGCTATGGGAAGATATGGAATCTGAAATGGTGCTCTAGGAGATAACACTCTTCTATTTTATAAAAAAATTGGTTTTGCTTTTTTGTCTGTTGTATCCCCCTGCCCATGACACTTCGAGTTTGGTGAGAATGTTCTCCCAGAATTCATGATATTGGAAGTAAAGATTTCAAAATCAAGATGTGGCTTTATCACAGAAGAACTATTTGTCTCAAGGTTGCAGATGATTTTCCCTTGCAAACAAGGAGTTAAACTTCATAGGAAGTTTGGCTGTGAATTTGGACGCTGTAGTCTAATTGGATTTCATTTCATGTGCATGTTAACATAAGCTGTAAGTGGGTCTGAAACAGCCTAGCTGATGGATGGCTTTTCTTCCGAAGGTGGCACATTGCCACTAGTGCCAGAGACTCCTTAATGCACTAGAGGAGATGCAGCAGATGAAATGTTCTTGCCAAAGGCTTGGAATACCTGCTCTGTCTGGCTGAAAAAGGATGGATGTGCCCATGTTATGTCTTGTGGTTTCTAGCATGAGTCCTGTGACAGTTATGGTTTTTAAATATGACTTCTACAAAATGTAATTTTTTTACCAGGAACTGAATTTTCTTCTGGAGTACAACTAATGGCTGAAACTACTCGTTCCTCTGTATATTTTATTTGCTATCAGCATTTTCCACTTGGCTGGCTTAGTCACAAAATAGGCAGACAGAATAAAGCCAGGAAATGGTAGCCAAATTGGCAATATCCTGAATTCACTGCCTGCATCTTTTACATCTGCCTTGAACTTTCATGGCATCAAAAGTTGTATGTGTGCTTTCTGAAAAATTATGCCTTTTTCAAAGAAAAAAAAAAAAGATTAAAAACTTCCTGGAGTTTATTGGAAGGCATGTGCTTATAAAAAGTCCTTGGGCATGACTTGGGCTCTGGATAAGACAACTATTGTAGTTTGAAAACAAAACCACAAACACATTCCCCCTCCCCAAAACAAAAAACAACTGGAAAAACACCCTCCCCTTCATCTCCCAACCCCCCAGTTTTTTTTTTTTTTTCTTTGCTATTTTAGACATATTTCCATGGCATCAGTTGCCAGTTTTCAGTATTTTCAGGAGTAGGAAGGCAAAACTGTAAAAAATGTCACTAATATTACTATTGGAGGCAAATTTCAGCTTACCATCACTCTTGGCTGTTTCTAACACTACCTGCTGATAACAGAACTTCCACTTCTGGTAATTTACTCTACTACTTACTAATGCAAAACCAGTGAGTCTCTAAATTTATTGACCTGTTGGAGTAAAGCTCTTATCCAAACATAGAAAATGTAATATAATGCTAATTTTTGCATCCTATTGTATAGTGCACATAAGGTTAACATAATTTTCCTTGTTGCTAACTATTGAGCAGAGAGGGAGAATACCAGAGATGTGGTTAGGCATTCATAGTTAATGTAGATGTAATACAGTCACAACTTGTAACCTGAGTATCTGTGCACTTCTGGCTTGAAGATGTGCTAATGTTTTTTTTTTCATCGAATGGGTATGGGGTTTTTTTTTTTGGTCTGTGTCCATAGACAGTAAAATGAAGAGCTCTGCCTGTTTGCTAATGATTTGGACTTGAGACTTATGATGTCCCCATTTATTTTCTGGGTCACTTGGCTGGACAGAGCAATGTGATCTTTATGTGGATTGCTACCTTCAGAGGATACAAAAAGCTCATTGCATGGAAAATATGAAGAAAAAGGACTTGGCAGGGTTGGAAGGAAGAAAATGGGTGAATGAATTGAGATAGAGGTGTTAAGTGAGAAAGTTTGGTAAAGGGAAAGGTGAAGGGTGAGGAAAAAAATGAAAGAGGGAAGAGTTAAAAAAGAGAAGAACAGAGATAAGAATACCAAAGGGGCAAGGAGGATTGACAAGAAAAAGATGTGTTTGTGCCCAGCACTACCAGTGTCCTCCCCAGGCAGAGAGCAAGGCAGCAGTGTGGTGATGTAAATTAAGCCTTATACTTCTCTAGTACAGACACTGATTGCCCCATATGCCGTTTCTTAAAATTTTCATATCCATAGTCTTAAAACACAGTAAGTGGTCAGAATGTGCTTTTTAGAACTCACTATGGAGCGATGTTGTTTCTGTTCATTATCTTGCAAGTTGTTTTCCAAGTAGTTTGAAGAAGCACAGAGCCTTGCAAAGGATACACAAACCCTCATGGTCTTAATTTTTTTTTTTTTAAGCACAATTTCTGCTTCATTATTTTTCTTTTTACTCGTGCTTTTAAGAAAGCAGCTCTTGGAGTATGTGTTCTCAAGCTGCTTTTTAAAGAGTCAGGAATTGAAGTTGGTCCTTTTGACATGCATAGAAGTATTCATGAGTGTCCAGTAATTGTCACTGTTGTAACAGAGAACTAAAAATTAACAGCTCATTTGTGGTTTTAATACCATAATCTGAAATATTGATTTGTAGCAACTGAATATGAGTTTGCAATTAAAATCAACTACTCTAACACTATATTTGTATCTGGAAACATATATTTGTATTTGTTAATAAACTGTTTTCTTGGAACTGCTATTTACAGTCAAGATGAACATTTTTAACAATTAAAGTACAAATCATAAACGTGAATCATGGCTTATATGGTGGTTTACTACAGTTGGTGACGCCCCTTTGCTGCCAATTACCCAACTACAAACTCACAGGATTTCAAATTTATTTTCCACATAGTGCCTCAGCAGTGAGAGAAAGGAGCTTAGCCACAAACAAATCAAATGGGCCAATCTTGGACAAACACTGTACATATTTTTGCTGTGAGAAATCTGCAGCTAGTTCGCCAACTGAAGGCAGGAATTATTTTAGCCTGCTAGTTGTCTTTGAGGCTACCTGCCAGGTAATTTCTCTACTAGATATATGGATATCTTGTAGAAGTGGATATGGACAAAAAGAACCATGCTCCATAACCGCTCTCTTCTTGTAAGCTGACTATTGAATAAATAAGCAAGTCTTGGAAAGGACTTTCAGACTGGCTCACCAAATAGTTGCTCAGTAATTTCAAGTAATTTTAAAGTGGGCATCTAATTGAGAGGAATCCACAGAATGTTTTGCTTGCATAAATACTACATACACATAAAGATATGTATATAATACATAGTTTCCCTATGATACAACTGTAAGAAATATTTTGTCAAGATTTAAAATAGGTCTGCATATGTAAGACATAGAAGGGCAATAGCATACATCAGTGATTCTGTAGTGACAATGGGGTTCAGTGGGTTTATTAATTTAATGACTAGATGATTCTTTGGATTGCAGCACTATAAAAATAAGAGCAAAATAAAAAGCACCAAACAACAACGAACAAACCTCAAAAATCCTCAACACTGAAATAAACTGCAAATGATCTCTTCAAACATAATCTTGACAAAGAATATTATGGATAGAATAGTCTAGATAAATTAATTTTTATCTGTAAGAGGAATATGTTATTGTCATTAAAAGCATCAGTATCCAAATTCTTTAATGAGCTGCATGCAGTTTCCACTTGTTCAGAGGAAGTGGTTTTCTTCCTCTTTTATTCTTTTATGCAGGATTGAAGCTGTGCTGACTGTGGGAAAAGTGTATTCTCTCCAGGTTTCTGTAGGTAGCCATTACTGTCCTGATGTAGGGGATTCATAGGTGCAGTGATAATGAAAAAGAAACAGTCTAGTTGCATATTAGGTGCTCTCTTTGAGAGGCTACATCAGACAGACGTGGATTCAAATACAAAGTTTGTTTCTGTCTTCAGCTTAAAAGCAGGACTAGTTAGGATAATATGTGTGACTAAAGGAAAGCCATTTGATTTCTAATCTGTCTTAAGTGGTTTTTATCCCTCCTTGATAATTATATTATGAAATCAGATATTCTTTCTCAGCATTTATTTTTCTAGCAAAATAAAGCTGTTCACTCTTAAGTACACTTTGCTGACACTCCCATTTTCCTAATCACTGTAATAGATCCTCCTTGAATTTGTTCCAACTGAAATAGTTTTTTCATGCATAAATGTGACAAAAACTATGTACTATTTTAAGTGACATCTTACTGAAGATGTTTAAAATAGTGTTCATTGGATAGGTCTTAAAGTCAGTATTAACATGCATATCTCAGAGCCAGCTTTATTCCTAGGCTGCAGATGAATACATATACTTTCAGATTGATCCTAGGTAGCATCCAAGAATCTGTTATATTTAATTATTGAATACAAATGGATATTTTTAGAAGTATTGCAGAGATGGTGGCAATGTGGATTACATGCAGCTGTATAGCTTTTAGGTCTGTTCTCTGTGATGATAAGTGTGTGGTTTAAGGTACTATAGGTGGTGGCTTAGTGAAAATATTCAGAAATTTTAGCAGAAATTTTTCTTGTTCTTAGTCTTGGATGTATCCTGGTTTGTTTATAAAAAGGGGTTAGTCTTTCAATTTTTTTTTTTTTTTCAAATTTGGGGGCATGTAACTCTCAGGAAAAATGTCTGCTACTTATGCCAATAGTAATTTTGTTCGAATGGATGATGGAAAATTTATTGCAGTTTGGAATTCTTCCTTGAAATACAGTTACCTTGTATAGTAAGAATTAATATATTTTCATTACAACTTGCAGGTTTTGTCTACTTAGCTTTTCTAAGTAACATTGTTTCCAACACACACATGAAATTTCATTCCCTTGTACAAGCCATATAATGAAGCCTTTTCTATAAATACTCTTCAAGTTTTTTGCCTTTTTTCTAGGTGGCTGGGTGGAGGTGACTTTAGTGTGAAAATGAAGGTACCAATAAACTTTTATATAGGGGGTGAGATCCCAAGCAAATATTTAAGTGCAACTTTGTATTTGTTCTATCAAGTTGGGATAAGGAAGGGTTTAGGTACCCATGTTTGTTTCAGTCCTGCTGGCACACACACTGAGCAGGAGAAAAACGCTGTAAGTTTCTCTGCTGGATTTGTACACACCTACTTATAAAGATACATGTAATAATATATGCTAATATGAAACTAGTGGTCTACCTTGTACAGTTTTAATAATTGCATTAGATTATGCTTTAGCACTCCTGAATACGGGAGGCTGTGGTAACTACCAAGTGAGACCTCTTTTGCTACAGCATTTTGTGAGTTCTTGGTCACTAGTGCAGAAAAAATAAAAACAAAACTTGATGTTTGTCTTTTCAAGATAACCTGAAAGCTAGAATTATGGAACTGTATTTTTGGATTATTTTTTATGATTTCTTTCATTTAGTTGATGCTTCAGACAGAATGTTCAAATGTTGGTTTTTAATTGGGGATTTGTAATAGCACTGGATTTACAAACTTTTGTGCCACATTTTGATCTGTAAGGCCATGTGTTCAGTCCCTCTTTAAAGGCAGCTATTTCCTCAAATGCATGAGTTAGGAGTTGTACACTTTACCTAAAGTTAAGGATGCTGCCATTAATGTTTCAGTGCCTCATCAGTTCATCCACCTGTATTAAGACATTAGAACTTTCTTATTTTGCAAGGATGTTTTCAGATTTAATTCCTTTAATGTCTAAAAAATACTTCCATAATCTTATATGAAGGAGCTAATCACAATCTTTTTATCACATGAGTTTCCAAGGAAATAGTTTACCTGGAATTGCAGTATGTTGGGATTTTTTGATGTTAGTGGAAAGGCTAATTTCTGTGCAAACACTAACTTTTGTATCATAACAGCATGAAGTTTTACACTTGGTCACAGCAATAGGGCTTGAAAGAGTGCAGAGACATGGGAAGCCTGAAGGCTTAGATCTCACCTAGTGAAAAGATATGAGAGCTTAGAGCTTAGTTATTCAGAATATGAATAACTGTGCAGGGGATATTGTAGCAGCCTTCAGTTCGGTATCTACCTGATTTAGAGCTCCTTTGCAGTGAGCCAAGGAGAAGGGCTCCTTTGGGATATATGAAAAACCTGGCTCTCCAGTATTTTCACCTGATCTATCTTTATTGAGTGAAGTCAGTTCACAAGACGGAAAAGTAGTGCCTTTAAAAAAAAAAATTACATCATAAGCGTACAAGGAATTAATGGGTACTTTTTCATTACTGTCATTACTGCTGGCTTTTCAGTTTTATCTGTGGCATGACACTTTGAACTGCAATTTCATCATGATTTAGAAAATACAAATCAATCAGCACTTAATGTATTTTTGCAAAATTAAAAGTTATGTAGAGATGTGCTTCAAAAATTAGTAATAGAAGTAGCACAGAAATATCCTTGGTTCTATTAATAAAAATTTACAATAATGCAGCATTTTCTATTCATTTTGACTCATTTCATTCACATTGTGTTTGGTTAACTGCTAGGTTGATATGCTTGTATTGAGCAACTTGATTCCCTTCTGAGGTGGTGGTGATCAAATGGCTTGTAGCAATTGTAAAGCTTGGCATAAGTGGAACTTTTAGCCCCAGAAAAAGGACCCAAATGGTGAAAGAAAG
Source organism: Vidua chalybeata (assembly GCF_026979565.1). Lineage (NCBI taxonomy): Eukaryota > Metazoa > Chordata > Aves > Passeriformes > Viduidae > Vidua > Vidua chalybeata. Next base: position 23,391,097 of record NC_071537.1, read on the forward strand.
TGCTCAGGACTTCTCTGTTGTGATTAGATGGGATGTCAACCTGATTAGTTTGGTCAGCTTGAAGTCTAAGACATTTATGAAAGCATAGAAAGCTTGTTCTATCCAGATGTGGGGTGAATATGTTGTTTCAATATATTTAGCTCACTTTACTTATGTTAGGGTGGATTTTGTCATTATGGGCATGAAGAAACCTAGCTTTGTTCTTAACTTTGTGTGTGACTTCAACTACACCAGTTCATCTGCTGTGTGAGCTGCTACACTCATTTCTCAGGATCCTGTGAAAATTGTAGGAAGACCACCTTAAAAATATCCTGTGTCTCTCATCTGAGCTGTGGCTATTATAGGAATGAATCATATTGTGTTTTGGACACACTCAGGTTCAGGTATCTCCTGAACATATTTTAATATTTTGACTAATTATTTGTCTCATTCTCATCACCACAAGATGTAAATACCCAGGTTAAGGTTTCCTGCCATCCTGACTGTTTTATAGTTTACAGTGAAATTTTATCTTAGTTGTTTTTAAGTCCTGTAGAAACATCTTGGGAATTTTGCTGTTGATTTCTGTGACACAGGTTCTGGCAATGCAATTTGTTCTGTTTCTTCAACTGTGAAACCATTAATCTGGAGCCTGTAGGAGGTTCTTGTTAGAATCTCAGTAGTAACATATCACACTTATTAATGAGCTGTTCATAAATTAAGCTCCTAAAGGCATTCACATGTGAGCCTATCAGTATCAGTCTATGAGGATCAGGGTTTGTATGAGGATATTTTTATGCTGATTGCTGCCTATTCACTGATTGGGTGGCACAACAAAAGCAGATAGACGCTGGAACAACAGACTATATCACTCTGGATCCAGCAGAGCTCTGTTAAATGATGTTTGTTTGTTTGTTTGATCCTTTCTCTCTGTAGCTGTTTAGTCTCTCCTTTGAATGAGGGTGTTTGGCTGTGCAACACTTGATTTCGGGAGGGGAACAGGCCTGTTGGCTGGCACTGTTGGGCAGGTTACAGCAGGTGGCACTATTTGGTGACTTTTGCTTAACACGTTTAATTATTTTAGTGCACGGGTATATGTTGATATATGATCATTTTTTTTCAATTGGATTTTTTTGGAAACACTAAATAAGGTACCCAGTCTGAAGAAGCAGGTACATATGTCCTTTCTCCTAAGGAATAGAAACAACTCTTGTATACGTCAGTGTAGATCAAATGTGTCTAAGACTGTTCTGTGTGATATTGTTAATAAAGAAAAAGACCTTTGGAACTAATTTTTGAACTGATGCTTGGACTAGGTGTGCTGGACTCTTGTGAAAAATTCTGGAGGAGTAATCATATTTAACCCCTATGTATGGGTTAATTATTTTTAAAGGGCTTAGAGGTCTCTACAAAAAAAAATCAGTTTTTAACACATACGTTTTCACGTTCACTTTAATTTTGTCATCATGTCATGAGAGGTAAAACAAAACAGGGTCTTGTGAAGATGATATGTTTATGATGGAGGGGAGATTTGTTGTTGCATTGCTTTTCCAGTGTGGTAACTTACATAATGAATGCATATTCTTATTAAATACACAGATGAAAAAAATGTGTCTAGGTGTCTGCACATATGTATTCAGTTTTAAGGTCATTCTATCCTTATTAATTTTGCAGCTGGGAGATTTCTTTCAGCCACTTGACAAACAGGGATGCTGGTAAAAGCAGAATTGATCTGATTAGATTTACACAAAAAAAAATAAATACAGTTTTCAGCTTATTTAATATTAAGTATGGCCATTTAACAGCTGTGTTAAATGTGTCTGAAAAGCTACAGATAAATTGTTTCTATCAAAAATAAAGAATGGTATGTCTGGGGGAGAGAAAGCAGTTTGCCAGCAAGTACTGCTTTCTGACACTGCTTGTTTTCTAATGTAACAGCTATTTTTAGCACTAGAGAGTGCAAAACATGTTTAAGAGAAATAGGCTGGAAAATGTGACATTGCACAACCCATCTTTGTGGGTGGATGAGGTTTCTCTGTCTGGATTGTGCTGTTTGCTCTCATTTGCATCCTCTCGCTGAGTGTAACGCTCTTATGAATTACATATATTTGTGGCTTACAAGCCCAATGCAAGCATATTGATATGACTGGAAAATATATTTAAATGGTATAACATACAAGCTAGTGATGTTGTTACAATCAATACTGTAAGAAATAATTCCTCATGTTTTGACTCAATAGTTATATTTTGTTTATCAACCTTACACTAATGTCAGAGACTGAGAAGGATGGATTTTACAAGGCATTGAAATAATTTTCTTTAGCAGGAGTGGGAAAAAAGCAGGTGCTTCATGTTTATTTCTAAGGATGAACAGAATAATTTGGAACAGAACAGGGAAAGGAGGACTGGAGATGTGTATTTCCTTGCTGCCTCTCTTCTCAGTTCTGCTGCTGGCCCCCTGGGATAAGTGTTTTCGTTTCTGTATGAGTTGCATGCCTTAACCTTTAAAATGGGAATAGTGATTATGAACTTTCTGTTTATCTACTTGTACATGTTTGGATGAAAAGCATTGTGTAATGGTTTATTAATTCTTGTATGTTTTGCTCCTGCCATCTGCCTATTTGCTGGCCTGCTTATTCAAATGGAAGGACCTGGGCTGCTGATTTTTTCTTCTCTTCACTGTGTCCAAAATCAAGAGCTTGGATGATGCTGATGAACTTGTGATTGGGTAACTTAGGCAGAAGAAAGCAATTTCTCTGAGGATTGCATATTTAGTAGTGGTCAGAAGACTGGGGAGTACACAGAAGGTCTCTGCTTCTCCAGACACACAGCAAAGAGAAAGTTGAGAGGGAAGATTTTCGTGTGTTGGGCATCTGCAGCTCCTATGATCTTCTGGTCAGAAAGGGAGAATTTGCCTCCTAGTTGCAGATACAGCTGCTTCCCTTGTTTACTGATTCACACCCAATTAATTTACACATCTTCCAGCTTATTCTTATGGTTATTCTTCCCAGGTAGAAAATGGATTCCTAGTTTGAGCAAGATACTGTCAGTATTTTTCTTCTTGGCTTGTACCATAAGTAAAGCAGGCTGGTATCAGTGCTGATGTAGACAATATGCAGTATTAGAGAACTAATACAAAAGGTTTTCCAGAAGAGAAAATCTTGAATTAATAGTAATTTTATACAACATTAGGAGTGTTTTTTTCCTTTTTTTTTTTCTAGAAGCCTAATCTTCAGAACTAAGGAGAGTGAGGTTTAATTACCACTAGTCACATTAAAGATGTTTCATAAACAGTTGTCCTTAAAAAGGACTGAAGAAAAAATCATCTGCTTTATTTATTTTTAGTCTGTGTGACAATTTGCACCCAAATTTGCCTGTTAACCAGTGCAAGAACAAAAATGCATAAGTATCCTGTTAGATATAAACTCTCACACAATCATATAAGCTCAATATAATATAGCTCTGTAAGTGCAATTTTTAGTACGGAACTGTTGAAAGTGTAAGATTTTAATTTCAAGAGGATCACAGGGTATGTACAGAAGGAGAAATAATCTCAAATTTGTGTGTAGAATAATTCAGATTATCTAAACCTTAATTATTTCAAACTTTGTCTAATTATTAATTGTGCTGAAGCCATCCTTGAGTACCTGAAATCTATTATCTAAATGTCTGTTGGTTCCAGTGACTGACATAATCAAGGTTGTAACCTTTATGTAAGTTAGGCACTTAGGATTTGGGGTAATTCCTTGTGATATCTTGAGATCTTTACATAAAAAACTCTTTAGGGTTTTGAAGGAGACTCTGGCAATGAACTTATACAGCCTTGATTAATAAGACTCAGGTTTCAAATGTGCAAGTTGACAAAGCTATCTGAAAATGTAAAGGTTTCTTGAGGAAGAGCCACAGTGTGTTTTCCAGGCTGACCGGGTACTGTTATCATTGGTTCACATTTGGTTTTTGTTGCCTTTCCATTAAGTGGTGTTGTCCAGATGCTGCCTTACATTTAGTGTAGTTAGCTAAAATCAGAATAGAGGTATCTGTGAGGGAAGTGGGCAAATACAGCTAAAACAAAAAAATAAATTCCAGACTTCAGAAGATAAACATGATTTTTTGGATTTAAATTCACACCATGTTACTGCTTTTAACATACAGATTTTTTTTTTTTTTAAGTGTTTTGTTTTGTCAGCTTTGGATGCCTTAATAGCCACCCTTGTCAGTTTCTCAAGGACAGATGTTTAGATCTTACTGCAATATTAGTGTCTCCAGTTGAGTGCTCAGGCATGTTTTTAAATGCATAGGCCATATAATGTTGCCTGTTGTCCATTGTTCATTTTCCTGTTTTCACAGCTTTTATGAGAATATGAATGATTAAAGCTCAAAAGAATATACAGGCAGAGGTTTGTTATCTTAGAGCCATTTGTAAAATAACCAATTTGAGATGCTTTATAGTTTACATAGCGTTGTGAATATTAGTATGAATTTCTCTTTGCTTCTGCAGGTGCTGGTTTGCAGAGACAAATATAACCTCCAATTCCCAGCACACTGATCTGTCTAAACACAATTTGACATGCATTGCTATTAGCTTAGCACCTTATCAAATAATGTGCCCTGATAGAGATAAAAGGTTTTACAACCTTACCGCCTTTGTTTCTGTGTGCGTTCACCCACAGAGACAGCTCTGCAGCAGCTAATAATTAACACAAAAGACAAAGACAAATCTATATGGCTCAGTGTTGGAGGGTCCAATGTGCATGTTAAGTAGCTGGGGAAGTGAAATCTACAGCAAGAGGGTCTAAAATGGGATCTTCAGATGAGGCTTTAGAATGAATTGGAGTTGGGCTTTGTAAAGTCTCATTTTTACATGATGCAGCAGATGACATAGTGCTGTCTGGAAATCACCATGGTTCTGTGTGTCAGAGCATTTGCTCAAGTCTTCAGAGGGGCTCTCACTGCTCTGTTAGCTCTAACTCTCTGTTGCTTTGCATTCCAAATGTAAGCAAAGTATCTGAGGAAGAAATTAAATGTGCTGAAAAAATCACCAGGGTGAAGATATAAAATGTTCAGTGAATTGAACCTTTCCTTCCTTGCTAACTTTTGTGTCTTTGTGGGTGCACACAGTTTTAAGTGGTAGCTTGGGGGACTAAACACAATGCCATGCTGGCTTTTTTTGACTCCTTTCCATTCAGAGGCCATTGAGGGTCCCTTTCATTTTCTTGAGTCATCCAGCATCTTTAACCTAGCTGGCAATAGAAGTGTCATCTTAGCCAGACAAGGTACTCAAAATGGGAGCTGTTTTGACACGAACAACAAGGTGGCTGGTCCAGCATTATACAGGACAATGAAGTTGTTTCCCCTCTGCTTCCAAAATCTAGTCAAGTACTTCAAAAGTAAGAATCTTGCTCATGACTGATAAAGCTCTATTTCATTGTCTGACTAAACCTCCAGCCCAAATTAACTGAAAACAATGGAGTTTTTAGTACTTTTAAAAGTCAGATCAAAATTCTAGCTACCCATAAATATTGTTATATTTTCAGGAAAATCAATTCAAGGCAGACTTTGAGATATTTGACAACACAAGGTACAAATAGATGCTGTGAGGGATTTTCAGAATTGAGTGTCTTCAGGTGCTTTTGAAACTCAATAACCATCCATCTATGTTTTAATGCTTATGAATGTCTCTACAGTTTGAATCTGGGTTCAATTCAAAATTTGCTTGACTATGAATTCAGAGGCATGTTATTCTTATTCCTATTAATTGTGAGCTATTCAAGAAAATTATCATTAAATGTTCAAAGGGTAATGCTGAAGTGAAAATATTTAGGAACAAGAGAAACATAGAAATATGTGACTTTTTTTCCTAACAAAATGATTAGGAGAAATTTAAGTTTATTATCAATTGTATTGCTATACTGAGTTTTAATTTATCACCCCATCAAAATAATAAAATGAAGCCAGAAAATACAAATGAGTTCAAGCTCCAATTGCCCACAGAGAGAGTAGGAAGAGCAAGTCAGAGTGCAAACAGTGATACTGGAAGGATGTCTATAGAATAGATGTTTCACTTGGAAGCATTATGGTGTCAGGCCGATCCCAACATCCAAATCAGATTTGAATAATTACAATTTCGCTGAAATTTATATACGAAGCCTATGGAATTTTGGCATTAATTTGCCATTGAGTTTCAGTGAGACTCTGTAGTCCTTGGGAAGTCTTATTTATGCTGGTTGTTAATTCAAATTTTCCTGTAACATGTCTCTGAACATCTTAAGGTAAATTTGCATGCTGACATAGCTTTCCAAAGGGGTATTTTCCCCTGGTATTTGGTGTTTGACATCTGAGGAAGCTGCTTAGGGATGTTTCATCTTATGTCCTGACTTGACTGACAGTGGTAACAATTAGTTTTAATTCTGTGAGCCAGCACCACGTCAAGCACATTTTGTGAGCTGTAGACATGAAATGGTAGGACCCAATCCTAATTTCTGTGCATCTGACAAATGTGCAGCAGAAGCAAGCTGTGCTACTGCTCATGGCCTGATTAAAACTTTGATTTTTTCTTTTTGTGTGTGTATATGAACGCCTTAGTAGTACAAAAAATGTGCCAAGCCTTATATATTCCCCATCCCTCTGAGTGCAAGAGTCTGTTTATCAGCAAACTAGGCAAAACAGTGAAAAAAATCCTTCTTACTGAGTTCTTTTTATCTGTCTGAAATATAACAGATTGCCTTCTGCTTGCTTTCTAAACCATTGAATAAGATTCAAAAGATTACCCAGCTACCAAAACCTAACTATCAGTCTTGCCTCAGTTAAAAGAAACATGGTGGAAGACTGTTATGGGCCTGAATAGCTGCTTCCCTGAGATCTGTGTGCTCAGCAGCTGTCTCTTCCTAAGCACTGAAGTTACAGTGCAACAAATGCCAGGGAAGGAAGATCCCCTCATAAGGTCAGGGTATAACACAGTCTGTGCCTCTGTTCTTTGAGCATGCTGGTAAAACCAAGTAAGGGAAGAGGATGGAGAACAGGAAGAAACCTGCAAGAGCAGTGTTGGGCTGGGCTGAGGACAGGCTACTGCCCTGCATATTCTCTATCTAGTTTTCTTAGCTTCAACAATGACTAAAATTTTCCAAACTGTACAGCAGTGAACAGAGGCCAAGTGTCTGAAGCCTCAGCTGTTGTTATTCTCAGTGAGTTTCTTTATTTGCAAAAAGAAAGCTTAGAGACTAATACCAATTTAAATTAATTTCATTAATAGTCATTATCAACATGGTTGTGCACCTAAATTAATATTTTATTATAATGACATATTTGTGTTTTAATATTTTCTGTTCTATTAGCTGGTGAGAAAATTGTGGGATTTACCATTTCTGTCATGACCAACCTGAGAACCTCCTCATCTTTCTTCATGATTTATAGCTCACAGAATGAGGACAGATAAGTCACTGAGTTTTGATAGTTCCTCTGCCTGACCCTGCTCTGGCAACTTAGCTTTGTTTCAAGGCTTTTATTTTGTGTGTGAAGCTTTTTGGGAAGGATGCTAGCAAGGTGCAGCATGACATTCTTGTAAATCAAGCAGTCCTCTCCCATGGTTTCACACTGCAGAGCAAGTTGTGCATTGGAAGCATTCAGTCCTTAGAAGATTAATATTAAACATTTGTATTATTTGCATTGTAACAACTTATAATTGTTTTTCAAGTACAGGGGCCCTTTTGTGAACTACACATACCTAATAAAATAGTAACTCCAGCGTCTGATGATACATTGATGCCATAGTAGGTGACTGCAAAGTGCTAGAAGAGAAATGCAACATAAACCAGAGGTGATAAAAACTAGTGTAGCAGCAAGGAAGAGTGCATCTTGTTGTCTGAAAGGTAGCCTCAAGACCCTCCCTGGAAACTGCAAAATGAAATCTGAAGCAACGGCTGTGTTGCTATTTCTCGTGGAAAGTACAGATGAGGACTGATGCAGAGGAACATCATGTATCTTTTGACAGCAAGTCTTTCTTGGCAAACAGCCAGATCAAATATATATGGGTCGGTGTCCTAAGCTATTCCAATTCCTCTGTGACCTTGAAAACCTCCCTGGAGGATTTTGGGATATTTCTTACTTTGAAGAACTAAAGGAGGAAATTGCACACACTACAACTTTCTTCTTCCTTTCTCACTCATATTTTTTGTTTTTCATTGAGGAATTGTTATGATTTTTATCTTGTAAGCTTTTTGTCTTGTAAGCTTTTTGGTGGATGCCCAGCACCATCTTGAGCAGTGAACTTTAGGCTGATAAAAGTAATTGTATTAAGGTAGCACACAAGCAGAGGTGAAATAATAGGAACTAATGGTAACTCTAACTTGGATGCTCCTGCTAAGTTTTAAAAACTATTATGTTGAGCAAGGAAGCTTTTGATTAAATTATGAAAGACATGATCTCTGTGCAAATTTTATGATTTGTTGCGTTTCAAATCAAGCTAATTCATTCCTATGACTGCTTCTTCCTTTAGTGTCTTGGAGTTTCACAGACATAGTTTTGTGTCCATTTGCATAATTATCTAAATGCAACTCTTTGTCCTTCATCATACTTTCCCCTTCAGGATTTTTTTTTTTTTTCTGCAGTCTTTTGAAGTCCAGCCCAGGATTTCTAAAGTGTAGGTATTGGCTTGATTAACTTCAAAGCGACACACCACTGACTATCATATTAGCTTGTCACTTGGCCTCCAGCAGACACTGTGATTCTGAATGGAATTGAGTAGCTTTACTGGAGTTATATAATTTTTTTTTTTCTTCCAGAGAAATGGGAAAAATAATTATATATGAAGGTTCAACAATGTCACTCAAGTATATGTTCATATGTTAGCTAATAGAATCTGCTGCAACTTCAAATGTAGAGAGGTATATAATACCAAAATATTTTTTTATATCATGTTTACTCCTTTGCTGCCCCAAGAAGAACCCAGAGGAATGTGGAGATTTGGCAGAATTGTAATCAAGTCCCTTTCCCAGGACTTTGGGGTTTGAAATAGCATGAGATGCATATTTTTTTTTGTAAACTAAATTTTGATTGACATCTAATAAACAACTATGTTCCTGTTTTCTGTGCGGTACTAAAGCTCCAAAGGTGAATGCAATGTATCTCATTATGATAAAACTGTAAATAATCAACAGCATAAAATAATTTTTATAAACTACATCCTCCTAATGGCAGCTATATGATGCAATTACATTTCTTGCTGAACTAGTTTCCCTACCTTATTGTTGTAATTAGAGATCTCACGATATCATCTGGCTCTGGTAATAGTTATGTCCTAATGATTAAATAGTCATGGTAATCTGTGGTAGGTGAAAAATTTTCCTGAAATGTTGACAAAGATTACTGTGAGTTTTTAGGGAATGGAGACATTTTCTTGATAGAGACTATCTCTGTATGCTGTTTTGAGATGAAATGGCTGCATCTTATTTTGCCTAAGAAACCCTCTTTTCAGTCTTTAATTTCTGTATGCAAATGAGAGTTACCCAAACGCAAGCTCATTTAAATATGACTAGATTGAAAGTCAAAATGCACAAACTGTGAGAAAAGTTTGTTTTTCTGAGATCCAAAGCAGGCTTGCTAGTGAGCAGCATTAGACTTAATGATTCTTCGTAGTGTGAAATATGCAAGGACAATAAGGGAAAACATACATTAAGAGTTCTGTGCAACTGAATATGTAGTGTGCTTGTTGGGATGGTAAATATAGAAGCCTTTAGAAGTACTATGTATGTTGGGTAAGAGACATGCATAGGCACTCTCAGAAGGGTTTATTTTGTTGGTAATTAGAAATCAATGGAATCTGAGTTGGAAAAATAGGTCACAAATGATCTAAGGATATGAACAAATTTGACCAATGAGTTTTTATAGGGCACTTTAGGTATTTTGATGGTACAGATACACCATGCCTGCCTTTGTCAGCCTGTTACTTATTTGATGTATTTCAGTGGTTTTAGAAAGGCTGTCTCTTGCATTGCAGTTCCATCTTTTCTGGCTTTCTGTACAAATGAAACTGTACATGTTATGCAATAAAGCCTTGTAACTGACATCTGTAATGAAAGGGGAAATGAGAAATTAAGAATTCAGTCCTAGAAAAGCACTTACATGTGTTATTCCAGAAACCAGAACTAACATAAAACACTCCAATTAATACTGAATGCTGCATATTATTTGATTACAATTCAGAAAACTTTTTTTGGTAGGTCGCAGTAGGGTGGCTTGATTTAAATCACCAATTTTAATCATGATTTAAGTCAGCAGGCAGGAGCCTTGTATTTAGATAATTAATTTTAATCTGTACTTAATTATTTTCTTAAAGAAATTTCAGTCCTGTTGGTAGGTATAAACAATTAAAACAAAACACTTATTTGCAAACAGATGTGATCTTATGTTAATAATTAATAATATATTTTGTTAATAGAGAAAGATATATTAAAATACATATGTGAGTAATTACATCAATTAATTTATATATTATATTATATTATATTATATTATATTATATTAATAATTATTATATTATATACATTATATATTTATATTATATATATATTATATTATATATATATATTATATTATATTATATTATATTATATTATATTATATTATATTATATTATATATATATTATATTATATTATATTATATTATATTATATTATATTATATTATATTATATATATATATTATAAATTTATTCATATTGTTAATGTTTGCATTTTCTGGTATCAGAGAATGGTGAATTATGTTGGTTGTCTGCTTTGAGGATACTTTCTTATGGAGGGTTTTTTCAAGAAGCATACCTTGGTTCATGAAATGTAAATTAAGTGATTGGTTGGGTTACTTAAGGAAAAAACATATAAGGAGATGGATACATGATTTTAAAAAATACATGCTAAAGAAGTGTAACTTAGTTCTCTTGTTCAATAACTGTTGAAAGTACATTAGCTGTAGTCAGTATCTATGCTCAGCACACTATTTTCAAAGGTGTAGATACTGAAAAAATCCATCAACCTATCTTTAGGTGTCTAAACAACTTTGTGTCTTTACCCACATAATTCAGAATTTTAGAGCTTCCAGTCTTGCAGTCTTTTGTATCTTTTTTTAAATTTACAGGTGGAAGAGAACACCATCTCTTTTGAAAGAAAAATTGACTAACTCAATTAGTGAAGAAAACATTATTGCCATTTTTAACAGATGATAAGAATAAATACGAATTTAAGTAAAAATGTGGCTTTAATAAGACTGATGAAGAAGGTTGAAATGATTTAACCCTGTTTATTAAACAAATAAAATCAGGAACACCAAGAAAACAGCATCTGTTTGGAAAAAAAACCGAAAAACCCCAAATGCTTGTTCAAGAAAACAGCTCTTCTACAGCTGTGTGTCTTATGGCAGTAGTGAAATTTATATAGTAAAAGAGCTTCTAAGGGGAGCTTATACCATGTTAGATCAACAATTTATGAAATAAAGATTCCTGTTTTCAAGTGAGACAGTGGTACCTAAAGTATTGTCATGGACAGACTGGTTTAATTATATACTTGGCAGTTATATACAGTGATTGTACTTAAATGAGGAAGGAACACACTCTCTCTGAAGTCTACATTTGTGCATTTATTGCATGTGTAATTAAGGAAATTTCAAAATATGTATAATATACTCTAGCAAGTCTTAAAATATTCTGTGCTTATTTAATAGCCAATGTTAGATTAGCAACCACTAAAGGAAGGAAATGAAACAGATTTTAAATCCCAGTTTTTGTTGTAGATCACAGCTTTGAAGAAAAGTAATGGGAGAATCTGTTAGAGAGAGGTGCTGTATGAGAGGCTGAATGGTGTGATGAAATGTTTTTTTGATCTTTTTAGATGACATCAAAAGAAATAATTTCTTATTGCATTGATCTTGATAAGAGAACAGTAACTGAGTTCCTTCTAGACACACACATGCTCTAGATCCTAGAGAGGCTTGCACTGAGATGGCACTGATTTTCCAGTAGGTGTGTACTACCTCTGCAGCAAATGGCTCCAAGAGAAGTCCTTCCTACCTGTACTCAGGAGGAAGGGTTTGCATTAGGGTTCACTGCTGTCACCCATCACGTCTGCATCTTTCACCTTATCCACTCTGCAGCCTTGGGCAGAATGGAAACAGATCCATGACACATATCTAACCATTCAAGTATCACTCCTGCTATTCAATGCCCTATCCCCAGCCCAGTTTTATCACTGTTACCTGCTAAACAGGACTGCCTGGGGGTTTTGGGCAAAGCTGTGCATCTTCACAGTAAGGGAGCCTTTTTTCAGGTTGGTGGTATTTACCATCCCAAAGGATTTGCACCTTTTCCATGAAGCAGTATACTTGAAGGGGATATTTTCATCCTTCTTCCCTATAATTATGACTTCATGAGAAGCTAGACCACCTGGTGCTGATTTGAACAGTCCTGTGAGGTAGGGAGGAAGGCAAATCTGCATTCCCTGCACTAGACTCAGGGAATGATCTCAACTGTCATGTCAGATGAAAATTCATGAGGCTATTCTGTCACAGTGTGAGGCAGCATAATAGAATATGGTCTCATTCGTAAAAATTTCTGTTTTCTTCCCCTGCCACTTGTCTTTTTAGCTATTAAACAGGGTTAAGGGCTCTCTTGTCACTTTTATTAATGCAGAGAATCTACATCAAGCAGATTTTTTTCCCTTATATTCCTTGGAAAGTTTCTCTCAATGCTAGAATTAGAAGTGAAGATGAAAGCAGAAAAAAAATAGACATTGAGAAAAGGATAGATACTCAGCAGCTCTTTTTCAGGAAAGAAAACTCAATGGAGATGATATATGTCATCAGATTGTTTAGAGACACTTCTCTTTCCTGCCTATTTAAGAGAGGGAAGTGAGATGTAAACAATAGATCAGTGGCCTCACCATGGAGCACATTAGAATAGACTACAGCCTAAATCCTTATCAAATGATTTTGAGTATTAGGAACTTGTTGATTTCAGCAGCTAAATGATTGCAGTTACTACAGGGATTTGCTCTTTAGATTTCCTAGCTCAGGGAGCTGAACTTTCCCTTCAGGAGGATTACCATTAGGTCTATAGGACCTAATCAGCATAAACCTTCAGCCCAGCAGGCAGGTGTCACAGTAGCTGTTCGTTTGCAAGGTAAGTAGGTACAAAATGTGAGAAGTTCAGAATTAGTAATGCAAGTCTTCTGTCATTTTTATCATTGGACCCTGCAGGGAGGATCTGATTAAATGGCTATTCAACTCTTTGCATTAATGTGAACCCAATTTTAATTTGCATATAATTAACAGCACAGAAAGTATAATTTTATTATTTGCTGTTGGAAAGCAGATTTGTGGTAGCAAGGAGCTACATATGGTTGCTGAAGTGTGATATAAATGACTTTATCTCATACCTCTTCTTTCCTTCTATTTCTGATTCCTGCAGCATATTAATTTCAACATCTGTTTTGTTTGGTATGAAATGCAACATCCAGATTTTTCCTGAACCAATAAGTTGCTTCACATGTTTCTTTGTTTTGTAAGTCCTTTATGTAAAAATAACAATGCTGTAGACTTGGTAATCTTCAAATGTCCTGTACAGCTTTACAGAGATGTGTTTCAAGTTCTGTGGTACAAAACAAATCCAAGCAATCTGATTTGGATTTCTGAGGGCATTGATTCTGTCCACAACTTCCGACATGCATTTGGGAAGTGACAGGGAGCAAATGAGTTCACCTCACTGAACCTTGGTTTCCTGTCTCACTGTGGCCCAGATGGTCCATTTAGACTCTTAGACTCTTTCTACTAAAAGAGATTATTTATGAATCAATAAGTTACATTTTAATCTAAATGTGAAATATTATCTTTTTATTATTATTTAATTTTTACAATGCATGTTCCTGTGTCTGCACTGGATAAGATAGAGCTTTATTTCAGTCTAGTATGGCAGTTTTCATAACCTTATACTAACAGCTATAGGACTTGCTGACTCATGGGTATGACCTTTCTGCTCAGAAGTCATGCTCCAGAAATCCATACCATCAAGATTTCTTTAATGGACGGCTTTAGTAGTACTGTGAAGCATCGTGTGCTTTGCTCTACCGGTAGTTGGAAATGCTGCACTTCATCAGATAGCTGAAATTACATGATAGAATGTAAAATCTGACTAGATGTGAAAAACAACACATGCCATATGTGCTCATGAGTTGAACTGATATGCACGCATATGTTGAACCAACATATAGCACTGGTTCAGAGAACTGGAAGTGTTAGTAATCAAAGTTTTACTAGATTGAATATATTATATTCAACTTAGATTAATTGAATTTTCTAGAAGAAAACTCTTCCACCAAAATTTATTGGAACTGATTTACACCAGAAATTTAGTAAAAAGTTTACATCTTGAATGTCATGTCCACCAAGATTCAGTAAAATGCATCACAAGAAGTATCTTGATGTAAGATTGTGTTGAAGTGAACCATCTGGGGAATGAAATATACAAATACATGGAATAAATGCTAATTACTGAACTGTGATTTCAAGCTTACACTTTTCTTAATTCCTAATTTGACAATGCTCATGGATGTATCTTTCCCTTCCTTTACTTTAAAGCCATACAGAAGGGAGTAGATTCTAGTCCAGTAATTAGCACTTAAAATAGCGTTTAGAGTCTGGAATCTGGTGATCCAGTATTCTTTTTAGCTAACTTTGGATAAATTGTAAGTACATAGGTCTGTCTACTTAGCTCCCTTCTTTTGTGACTATTTTCCTAACAGAGTAAGATGGATGCAAGCCATCAGCCATATGAATGTTTTGACATGAGACTGGAATGCTTATAGTTGGCAAAATATAAGTTTTGCAGTGTCTTAGAAGCTGAGAGGCCTTAAGTCATCCACTTCCTAGGCAGTTAGAAGTAAAGAAGCTCCTTGGAAAGCTCAGGGGTTAGTTCAGCAGCTGTTGCTTATGTAATTCTACCAGGATGCTGAAGCTAATTATGGCACTGATGTGAAACTGTTCTAATCTGGTTGCGTTGATTATTTAAAGAAACATCTGTAACACCATAAAGAATTTTTAAAAATTATTGAAATACTGGCAGTTTTAATTTGAGCTGTCTCTCCCCAGTTTGGGTGCCCAGTACATCTTTCATTTATTAACATATGGTCTTTGTATCCTGTATAGTGTATCTTTCCTTGGGCCTGTGTGTGCCAGGCTCTAAGCAGAAGCAGCAGATCACTGCTGGAAAGGAATTACAGTAATTGACTTGTGGGGTCACAAACAGTTAACTCTGTGGGAGAGGTGCTAATGCTAAATCATGTTATAATGGCATTTCTGCTCAAATAAATGATACCAGCATAGCAAGGTTTAGAAGTAGTTTCCAAATGACCAGGAAATATGAGTAAACAAGTCATTCTCTTAGCAATGAAAAAACTGTGTCATGTGCTGCCAGTGGAGTTTCATCAGTGAGCAAAGGGTGTGTTTGGATTTAGGAGGGATGCAAGTTTCAAGCTTATTGAGAAAGGACACAAGAGGCAAAAGTTGAATTCAGGGGCTTCTCTCAATGTGTAGGGTGAAAGCATATACAGAAGAGAGGACTTCCAGGTGTGCAGAGTGTACTTTAAGTAGATTGGTCCTGTTACAGACAACAAAGGGTGTCACTGATTACACTGATATTAAACTGTTCCTCTGATGGCTCTTTCCAGCAGGCACATTCTTCATCCAGTCCCCAGTGCCTCTTATCATTGGTATAGTAAGGTATGCTATAGACAGTGTTGGCTCTGTGTGTCTCATAGTCTGATATATGTATGTGCTTTACATCTGTTGGTGCAGTCCACAGTGAGAGTCTCTCCCATGGAAGGGCACGGGGCACAACTGGAGCATTTTTTCTTGTGTGGATGTTCATGGATGCTGTACTTCTTCATACAAGTAATTTCCATGCTCCTCTGTAAACTAAAGAAAGATTTCTACTTCTGTGTACTGCTGCTCCTGGATTGCAGCTGTGTATGAAACTGAAGGTGGGAAGAGGTAGAGATTTGTAATTTTCCGTTGTCTTCACTAGATCATTACTTAGTCTGATGTGACTTGGGATCAAGTTGTAACTGGACATGCTCAACGTGATAGCCTTTTCTTTGTCTAGTTTTGGTAGGATACTGGCAAATTCACCTACCCAGGGCTTGTCTGGTTCATGACTTATTAACCATAATTTGAACCTAAGTGATTAATAGTTGGTAATAATTAGCATATTAGAGTAGTATCCAGAAAGTATTTCTTTCCTAAGGCGTCTAGAAAGCTTTAGAATGTAATGAACACAAATTATAATAAAAAGGCAACCCTCCTATCCTTTTGTCCAAAAAGCAGTTGGGCTGGGCTAGATGTTCATACTAATATACTGTTTTAATCTATTTCTGAATAAGTGGTAGCTAAATAGTGTAAGATTATCATAGTGGCTGGC
Organism: Vidua chalybeata; assembly: GCF_026979565.1. Lineage (NCBI taxonomy): Eukaryota > Metazoa > Chordata > Aves > Passeriformes > Viduidae > Vidua > Vidua chalybeata. The sequence goes on from NC_071537.1 coordinate 23,407,527, forward strand.
CACACTGAATAAAAGCAAGAACATAATGAGTAATTTACACCATTATAACACTGAATATAATACAAATTGGTAGGTGTACTTTGTATCTGAGAGACTAATTGTAAACTTCCAATCTCCTGTAGGCACTGGGAAACCTGTGGGATCCCAGGAAGATATGACTTATGAACAAGACTTCATTGGCTTTGCCTGTATGGTTCATGCGAAATTTGGGAATGCTGTATTCCTCAGTGATGCCTAAACAAATATTCACTGTGTACTTGAGGTTTTCTGCTTTCCTCCTCTGGCACACTTAGCTGTGACTTTTGGTCTTTTGTCACTTATCAAAAATTTGTTAAATTTTTGCAAGCATTTTGTGTCTCACATTGTAGCACATGTGATAACAGTGTTCTTTGGACTCTTCTAGCAGAAAAAAGGAACATGTTTGCTTTTGGCAAAGGATGGCCTGGGCAAATGCTCCCAGGCACGCATTCTTTAGTTGTATGGGACACAGGACTTTCATAAGCAGAAAAGTAATTTGGGAACATGGAAATCCTTTAGTTGAAGCTGTGTTTCTTGAAACAGAGCAACTCTTTGGAAATCCTGTGTGTAATGGAAATATATTTTTCTTATTAACTGGTTCTTATGTGTGGCTTTATTTTTAAAAGCTATTTGTTAAACCCTGCAAAAATACTTGTTTTATATATGTTTGCTGCATGTAGAATATCTGCAGCTGCAGGCGACGGTGACAAATTCAGTCCATTTAAATACATCTGCAGCTTTATTTGAATAAGAAACGTATTGAATTTGGAAATCAATATAAGCCAAATACTACAAAAGTTCTATGTATTAGAACTTTGAAGGTACATGGGATAAAGCAGGTGTAGTTTAACTGCAAAAAGTCTAAGGCTCTCAAAAATCTATAAATGAAATATACTAACTTATTTTCAAGATCTGACTGAGAATAAACATATTTTCTCCAATAGTCAGTATTGTAATTTAGTAGAAGGAAGCTTTTACAAGGTTGTTGTTGCCAAGGTAACCACTTCGTTCACATCCATGTGTTGAGCATATGTGTATCACTTTATCTCAGCTCTCAGAGGCAATACCATAGCACTGCATTTGGGAAATGATTTTTTTAGAAGTGTATAAAACCTCTTAACATCTAGAAGACTCATTAAATGTTCTCACTCAAGACAGATTTAAATTATTCTTTTGGGGTTCTTTTATGCTAAAGTTCTGAATGTGACTGAATCTTGTTATATCTTCCAACTCCATGCAGCTGAAATTTAAAAAGTAAACAAGCTGTCAATATTTCATTTCAAATGCATATGTTCAATGATTTATGGATTATATGTACACACAGGCATATATATATATGGATTGTGTTTATATTTGTGTGCAGGAAGGACTAACAAACAGGAACTGAAAGAAATCTCATCATCTTAATCTTTTTTATGGTTGTTATGTTGGAGCTAAATTTATTAACTGTGTAAGCACCAGGACCCACTTGAGACAGGATCACTCAGGCCATTAATACCAAACAGAAATATTAATTACATGAGTATTTGTGGTGCTGTAGTGATTTTAGGGAAACTATTTAAGATTTGTTATTGTGTAGATTGCATCCTGACCAGCAAAGAAAGAGTGCTTTTGCAAATTTCAGTATTTGCTGGCAATCTCCAAAGTGCATGGAAACAGAGTTAATGTAGAGGTTAAAAAACCAAACAAAGATAGGGGGAGAGGACAGACTAAAATTATTGCCTAGACAGGTGTATTCTATGCCTGGGAATAAGATATCCTGGTATAAAGCAAGATTGCACTGACATAACTTCAGATACACAGGGGACAAGGGCTGAAGAATGAAATAATTCAGAGACGTTGGTACAGGAACTGTGTCCAGACAACAGTTACAGATCAGATCTCAATGCAATGACCTAAGTGCAGTCATATGAACAGGGGTTTTCCTCTGGCTTGTACAGATTTGGGGTTGAGAATTAGTGTGAGGCTCTGGGCATACAAACACACAGAAAAAAATTAAAAAGACCAAACAAATGCTTATTTTTAAAGGAAGATGAAGATGGCCATCTGCTTGGGGGGGGGTTTATTGGTTTCCTTTTTTATGATGATGCTCTTTGGAATTGCACATTTGCCTCAAAGCTGCCTCAGTATTGTAAATCATTACAATGTAAGATGATTGTGTTCTCTTGTTCTTTTATATTTCAAGATTTCTAGGGCACACTCTATATGAGCAAAATTCCTTCTACTGGGTAATCCTAGACTTATATTCTAATACAGTTAGCTAAATAACTCATTATGTTTCTATAGTTTTAATTACCTAAGATAAAAAGTGATTATTAGCTTAAAACTAATACCACTTGGGATAAGGAATTTGAAAGTGGGGATCCTTAAGGCCAATATGTAAATACCTAACCCTTAGTCCCTAGTCATATCTCCCTACCTGCCACTTGATCACAGGGAAGTCCCCAAAGGATCTCTAAAAAGCTCTAACAAGGCATCTGCACAGATGTACCTACACTACAAAGGGTGGTAATCAAGGTTAGGCAAACAGTTTGCAAGTAACGTAGTGAATGCATTTCCCTTCCCTCACTCACTTTCCTCCTTTTATGGCTTCTTTAATAACAGGAAATTCCTATAGCATTTTATATTTAAGAAAATTTTGCTTGGTATTTCTATGGAGCAGGTTTAGAATACAGTTAAAGGCAAACTTTGTATTGAGTGTTCATTTGAATATTTTTATTCTAATTGGCAATTAAATGTTTTGGATGGAAAACCTACTACACTGGATGACAGTGGAAGTCCCCAATCTAATTTTCTCGTACCACTGGAGACTCAATAAACAGGAGACTTGTAATGGTTCCTCACTAGTTGAATAACAAGAAAAACAATTTAATTTCAGCCTTGAGAAGGAGATTTCAAGACAGCTATAAATTTCCTTGTGCAGTGGTTCTCTGTAAATAATTATGAAACTTGAGGTTTCCACTAATGCTATCTAAAATGAAAACAGGTTTATTGAGATGACTAGTATTTGGAATAGTCACATCATATTTTGGGAAAACTGAGAGCTCTTCAATTTCTCATGTCCTTTAAGGAGTTTTTTCTCTGACAAATCAAGCTTTCCAAAAAACGTAACTTTTTTTAAGATGTAATTATAGAGTTAACCAGCCATTAACAGTGTTCCATATTTGGATTGTTATATTTGTATCTTGACTTACTTGTTCGGAAAGGATGCATTAGTTTTTTAAAAGTAATGGCAGGTTGTGTTTGCCTAAGCTGTATGGAAATGGTAAGGTTTTAGTACAAGTAGGTTCTACATTTGTTAAACACTGATATATGTGGCTTTTGAAGAAATAATATGGTCTCAGCAACAAAAATGTTGACCACTGTATTTTTTTTTAACTTAAAGCTTTCCTTTGAATTTTAGTCTAAGAATCTTATGCATTAATTGAAGAGGTTAGGTTTGTACCTGCTCACTTCATTAACAGCTGTTACTAATTAGTGGAGCTTAGTCATTAAGGAACCTGCTGGGGTTTGAGGAGAACAATTTATATTTTTTCATGGCATTTAAGCACACAATATGCTTGTGAGTAGAAAAGTTTCATTTGGGAGCACTCAGTTTTAGTGGCATTAGCATATCTATGGTGGGCTAGACTTGAGCTAATATCCCCAGGGCAGGGGGCACAGGAGAGCATCACTACTTGAGCTGGTGCTCCAGGAGGGGTTTAGAGCAGCCTTTTGGGCTGTAGCTATGCCTGTGGCAGGAAAAGTCATGGGGCCTGTGCTGTTTGTGCATGGTGAAGCTGCAAGCTTTAGCCTCAAGCCGTCTTTGAACAGGAGTTTTCATTAAGCCTCAGTATATGGACAACATGATGTCTCATAAGGGTATGGGGGAAGAGAATTGCCTCTTCATGGGTTGTTCAGGTCATGGCACGCTGGGCCCACATGCTGTAATCCATTAGAAAGGTGTAGGCTGTTTTCCCTAATTAATTATTTTTGTTATGTGAAGCAGAACCATATTCTCCTCTACCTTAATGTAGTCCTTCCCATAGGTAGTAGTGTGTTTTGTGCCTGTTTCCAGAGCCTGCTTTGTTAATAAATCCCAGTATTAATTCCAGGAGCTTGGGGATTTTTTTGGTGTACGTTGCTGTCATACTTTTCTGTACAAGTTCTGGTGCAAATTACCCTGTGAAGTATGAAGACAACAGTTTTGATTAGTTTCTCTGCTGGGGACAGATGAAAGAGGAAGCCTTCCTGCTCCTTCCTCCCCTTGAGCATCTGTGTAGGACAAGTTGCCCACTATTGGGCTGATGTCAAGATTAATGTTTTGCTCTTATGAGGTCTCTCTAATGGCATCATTTAATGTATTAGATTACATTACTGGGTCAGTCTTCAAGCTTTTGCTGATGGACTTCCAGATCAATCTGGCTACATTGGATTTAAACTTTAAACACATTTGTAACGTATGCTGTTGCATGTCTTCACTGGAGGTATGCATGTAATCACAGAATCACTAGGTTGGGAAGAGATCATCGAGTTCAACCCAGCCCTAACACCTCAACTAAACCATGGCACCAAGTGCCTCATCCAATCTTTTTATAAACACATCCGGAGACGGTGACTCCACCACCTCCCTGGGCAGACCATTCCAGTACTTTATCATCCTTTCTGTAAAAACCTTTTTCCTAATATCCAACCTGTATTTCCCTTGGTGTAGCTTAAGACTGTGTCCTCTGGTTCTGTCAATTGCTGCCTGGAAAAGGAGACCAACTCCTCCTGAACACAGCCACCTTTCAGGAAGTTGTAGAGAGTGATAAGGTCACCCCTGAGTCTCCTTTTCTCCAGGCTAAACACCCCCAGCTCCCTCAGCTGTTCCTCACAGGGCTTGTGTTCCAAGCCCCTCACCAGCCTCGTTGCCCTTCTCTGGATGCGCTCAAGCATCTCAACATCCTTCCTAAACTGAGGGGCCCAGAACTGGACACAGTTGGTGGAGTTTTCCCCTTATACAGTTCTGTTTAATTAGAAGCTGCCTAAAGTTCTACTGAAGTATTTCAGCTCCATATAATATAAACATACTGCAGGTAGGTACAGCTCCTAGATGAATACTAACATTCTCTCTGGGTAGAGGCAGTATTCATATACTCAGCTACCTAGTTATACTTTAAACTACCAATTAAAAAACAAAAATCAAAATAACCAGAGCTGAACTCGTGATTGAACACACCTATTAACAAAAAAGTAATTGGAAAAAAGGAATTAACAGTTTTGTGACTGTGCCTATACTACTAACAGCAGATGATTCCAGTTTTCTCCTCTGCCCCAACTTCCAATCAGACTAATCTCTTCCTAACTAAGTTTCTGCAGTGTGTGGCCATGTAGAAGTGACAGCCTGCTGCTGTTTCTTGGCTCACAAAAGGGCTGCTGAAGGTCACAAGAAGATGAGTCCAGTGCCATCCCATAAGCTGCAAGAGGGTAAAGCTAGACAGTAGACAGCATTTCTGTTTAAGAAAGCATTTCAAAGCAAACTGAAAATAAAAGGTTATTGCTAACTAAAAATTTGACCTATTTCGATCTGGAATATGTCAAAATATTTTGACAGCATGGGAAAATCCCCTTCTCCCCTCTCTGCAATGTGTTCAAAAAAAAAACCCTTCTGACTGAAGGGAATTGATTTTTGCAAATTATTTCAGTTTTTATGGGAAACCACAAAGGCTGTTTAAATTTCTGAAACTGGCTCTTCTGGGAACTAAGTTGGGACAGAGGAGCGGAAGGATAATAGGATTTACCAGTGGTGAGCAGAAATAGGTGTCTGTCCTCATTTGTGCCACATGAACCCCCAGCCCCTTGTCTCCAGCCACGCAGCTGCCACTCGGGTCAGCTGCAGGAGTGACAGGTGATTTCTTTGCTGGGAGTATGGCCTGTGGACTTACCTTCTGTAATTATCCTCTCTTTCATCTCCTTATGGGTTACCTCGTATGTCTTGTAGAGAACCTCAGCTGTCAGGAGTTTCAGATTTGCTACAAACTGCAGGCTGGTCATTTTGATAAGGATGTCTTGGCAGGAGCATTTTCTTTGGGCATCAAAATTCAAGGACTGAATTGGTTTCATTGGCTGTTAAACCTGGCTGTCAGATTGTTTTAGAGATGGATTATGGAGAGGAACTATATTTCTCCATGCCATTTTATATTGCAGTGTCTCTTGGATTATTGCTTGGCTCTCATGTTTTGCATCTTAGAGGGAAAGTCAGAGAAACATTGGTGCTTTCTAGAATATCGCCTTTTCTTTCTTTTTTTTTTTCTATTTTGTTGAGATGTATTTCAAGTCTAAAGTTAATAGTAAGAATGAACACTTGATCTTATGGAAATAATTGGAAACTTTGTCTTTATGGACAGACTTTCCAAGAAAGAGTTTCTTAAATAATGTGTTTGGTACTCAGTTATCTCTGGAGGATTGTCCAAAATTGCAAAGTATACTTCCCACATATTAAATACAAACATAAACAAAAAACCTGAAGAAAACCCAAACCCTTTCATCAGAACTACCAACAACAACTCAAGCATGAACCCTTAACTGAAGCAGTAGTTCTTGCCCTTTGTAGACTCACTGACAACATAGTAGCAGCTCAAGTTAACCTAGTGGATAAGAATGATGCACTTAGTGATGAGAGGTTCTTCACATGCTGTATAGCACTTTAAAATGCTAAGTACTTCCATATTTGGAAGTACTTATCTTTTATTTTCCACAATATCTTAATTTTTTAAAATGCCACAGAAATAATATTAGGTTCTCTTAAGTGTTTGCTTTTATATTAATAAGTCTTCAGATAACCACATAATTTTTTCTGATTGATTTTATAATTTGACACCTGCTTCTTATGAATTTATTTTAAACATTTAAAGACAGTACTAAGCCATTTCTTTCATTTCTGCTATCATGTGACAGTAATAGATTACTGCCTGCCAGTAATTTCATTAACATTTCAAATTAAAGAATATAAGGACACACTTTTTTTTTTTTCTAGTATTCTTTTCTTCCTTTCCCTTTTAAGGGTACTCTAAAAGTAATTTGTAATTTATAATGTTGCTAATCTTCCTGTTACGGGGGTGAACTTCCTTTTCAGGACTTCAGAAAGGAAATGACTGCTGATGAAATGTGCAAGATTCACAGAAAAGTAAACAAAACAATGGCACTGGATGACAGAACAGGCAAACCAGAGGCATCAGAAGTACAGAATTTGCTTTTAACCCTGGCAAGTTTGCCTTGGTCTGATCTGATGGAGAAAAGGAGGTAGCTGAGTCTCCCCTAAATTCAGACTCTTGACTCTTTGTTGAAGCTGATAGTACAGAAATTCTCACAGCAAATTTGATAGAGTGTTTTGTGTGACTTGTGCTCAATTCACTCCAAGTCCTACACCAGCAGCCTCCAGAGGTCTTCAATCTTTGTAATCTGAAGTAGTCATAAATCTTAGAGCTGTTTCTTTGCACTTAAGCACTGGTAGAGCAATACTACAGTACAACGAACAGACATCAGTTCATTGAGCTTAAGAATTAACAGATATGTGATACTGAACTTGGAAAAAACAGTTGAACAGTCAAAATTTCTTTAAACAGACTGACTGGGTATACTCAAGTACCTGCCCCTGACAATTCTGTTCTGGACTCAGCTGAGACCTGCTGGCAATTTCAGTGGTCTGTGAGTTCTCACATAGTGATACAGATATGAGAATTTAAAATGTATGAATCTGGTTTGAATCAGCTAAGAGCTGATTCAAGTTAGGTTTTTTAACTTTAAAATGAGCGAAGTTCATCAAATTCATTTTGAGCATTCCTTTTCCTAGGCCCCACATTTCATGCTGGTTTTACTCAAATTTTTTTGAGTAAGGACTTGCAAAAGAAAAATGTGCGTTCTACACCTGTTCTTCTCAGACTTTGTTTCAAGTTTACAAATTACTTTGGGATATTTAAGGGGGAAAAAGTCACCTTAAATATGCACTATACATAATTGTGACAGAAAAATACATCTGCTTTATTGATGTGTCACTGCAAATAGTATGTAGGAAAAGCCAAAAAGAAAAAAACCGAGTTTAGTGTAATGCAGTTGTTCTATTAATTAATTGGACAAAGGCTTGGTTTAAAAATAACTTTTTATAAGAAATGGAAGTCAAAGTGTACAGTATTGTAAGATCTTATTTACCAAATGTAAATGAACTGTTGAGCTGTGTAGGGAGGAAAAGAAAAAAACACAGGTGCAGTCAAATTTCATGGCAAATTATTGACTTCAAAATGAATTTTATCAAGTGTTTATTCTGTTTTACTGTGATAAAAATATCCCTAACAATCATAGCTCAGCAAATACCCATCTATTCCAGCAGAACTGCAGATTCTTCTGGCTTTGCTCTTGAAACACTTCACCTAAAAGGATTTTCTTTAAGTGGTGCATTGCTCCCCAGGTTTCCATATCTTTGAAGATTGCTGGTATATTTTCTATTAAAAAAAACCAAAAAAACAGGCTTCTGGATTTAGCTGAACAGTGATCACATCTAATTAATTCATTTAAAAGGAGTGAGGTAGTTCTGAGTTCAGACCAGTGTTTTGATTGTAAATAACCTGGAAGATGGTGTTTAATGGAGATGTAAATGACTTCTTGAGGGAAAAATCCTTAATTTTGTGCTAGTCATATTTAAGAAATACTCTAAAATAGGTAATTGTAATATAAATAAATATTCCTTGAACATGAAGGCTTTTGAATTACTCTATAAGGTTACAAATTAAGATCTTTTAGAGATTTGTACTGACTTACTACTTCAGTTTAACAAGTGATGCCACTCAGGTTCTGCTCTTTTTACTTTGACTTTTAGTCCCATCAAAGTTCTTTAAATGTAAATGGTAGCAGTGTGCTGGGATTATCACTCATCCCCTTGGAAAAACCCTGTGGTATCCCAGCAGAGCCAAGCATGAGGAAGAGCTGTATAATGCTTCCTCTGACGCAAACAGTTAGAGAGTCCTAAGAGAAGGTTCCACACCTGTTTTCTTAGCTGGGTTTTCATTTCTGAGGCATCTACTGAAATAAGCTAAGAATGAAATAGCACCTGTTCTGACCAGATGGTAAATTTGTAGGATTTTATCAGATGCTGAAGCTGCGTGAGTGTTTTGTACAAACAGAGATGGAGATGATCACTTTTACTGCCAGTCTTGCTCCTTCAGCATAAATATTGCATAGGGTTGAGGAGCTTATTAAGCATATGCATAGCATATTATTAAGTTTTTTTTTTTCACTCAATCCAGTCAGTTACATGTCAGGATTGCTGTTAGTCTATGGGGTCTGGTCTCTGTGTTTGACTTTGTCAGATTCATGGATAAGGGGATGGAATTTTAATTAGATGCATTTACATGACTTTAGAACCTTGTACTGTTTCTGACTTGTGGGGTGCTTATGTGGCCAGTCTGTCTCATCTCTGACAGTGGCCAAAAGTGCGTGCCCTGGGATGAGTAAGAACATGGCAAGTGGATGTCATACGTTATAGGTACTTTTGGTCTTTCAACTTGTTCAGATGTATGAATGTTCGTTTTGTTTTGGTACTTTTTCCTCTCTGAAGTTTTCCCCCAAGCTGGATCTCCCTGGTTCCTCTTTGTCTAGGAGTCACATTTACTACTTATTAGTCTTCAAGTGTTATAACACCTCTAAAGAAAAACTGTTATTGTTACTGCTAGTGATTAAACTTCCACTCTGAGTTCCTTTTGAATCCTTAGCTGCGTATAACCTAGTACTGGGAAATTGACACTTTGTCTAGTTTTTCCTTATTTTCTTTGGAGCATTTTCATTTTAGAGAGACCCTTAGAATTCCTTCAAAATTAAGGACTACAACATGGGAATTGCTCTTGTGTTTTCCATGATTAGCACTGCTTCAAATGACTTTGATTTTTTTGCTGCACCTTTGAAACCTTCATATGCATTGTGATCGTCACCTGTTATTACTTCTGTTCCCACAGTTTCTCTTATAATATTTATGTTCCTTATGTATGTGGAGAATAATTCATTTGCACTTATGAGTCCTGATAATCTTTATTTGAATTTCTTTTTGGTATACCTTGGGGGAGTTTTGTTTAACTTCTTTTTATACTTTAAGGGTTTTTAAAATTGATGATAGCCCCAGCTTTCTGAATGATATCTTGCTCCAAAGAGGCTTCCTTACTCTTCTGGTGAGCTGTGCTGGCTTCATTTTGTCATTTTGATTTGCTGATAGTGAGACTCTTTATTGGTAAGATTTTGAACCACACTAAGCCTTTTGAGTTTGCTACAACATGAAGTAGCAGGCCCATGAAATATTTCTTTTTAAGGCTTCAATTTTATCTCCAAATTCTATCCCGATGGGCCATTTTCCTGATGTATTTTCCTGTTTACCATAGAATGGATCAGTAATATTCCAAGGGCAAAGGAATTTGATTCTATGACATTCCTTTAGAATGCACCAAAATACTGGAAACATATGTAGGAGGCAGTTAGCAATGAATTTTCCCTCCTGATTTAGAACTCAGTTTCTCAGCCTCAGAGTTTCCAGTTTTATGAGAAAGACATGATGCATTTGGTTGGAGATGAACTCCATTATACACACCTCCCAAGAGTTATAGGATGCAGCCTTCTTTGGTGTTCATGCTGTTTGTTTTTGCAGTGTCTTAGGTGCAAAGATTTGGGACAATCAGTCTCCTGATGTGCTCAGTTCCACATTTCCTGTTATTCCTGTACAGAGGAAGGAAAATTACATAAGAAGACATGTAGTTGCAACACATAAAAGTACTCACCATTTAAGAAGGAATAAGTTGCCTGCCAGGTGGTAACCCTAGTATTCTTGTATGATATTATAAATAAAAAGTAACTTTAATATTTTTTACTGGAATGCTTAAAAGGATATATAATTCATTTCATACCCTTTCAAGACATGATATTCTTCCTTTCTTCATCCTTTAGAAATTTCATAAACCCTTAAAACTAGAAGTAAAATTACCTCATGGTGATCTCATTTTTTTTCTAGGCATGAAGTTATGAAGTTGCTAATCCAGTCTTTTATCTTGAATTCACCATTATAATGTCAAGATTGAATAATCTGCCTTTATCTCCAGGGTGACAGCTATGTAGAAACTTCAAAAGGGATAGTTTTGCCAGCATCTAAAGCCTCTTGTTAATTACTACATCTTGAAGTAAAGTGAAATAAAGGAGGATGAAAAATTGTATTTCTCTTTGACAACCTTGTAAAAATATCCGTGATGAAGCAGTACATGATAAGTACTTTAAGAATGCATTTACTGAGATCAAGACCATTCTGATCATGGTTCAGGTTAAAGTCTACAAGATACATTACAGGAAGATGTTTTGTGTCACTGATGGTTTAGAAAGCTCTTAACTGGGAATTAAATATTTTGCCCCTATTTTCTTATTTAAATTGATTGAGATGATATAGTAATGGTGTTGCTTTACAGGTGGCAGAAGGGCTTGTATTGTTGTGCCTTCCAAGTAGAAATAAACTTGTTCCGTTTCATATCCCAGCTTTACCTTGTTTTCACTGCTGCTGGCCTTACATGACCTTATTATGTAAAGCCAGATAGAGTGTAAATATTATGACCTGTAGCAAGCACTGTGTCATCAGCAGAGAATGCTAATAGTGAACTAACTACCTGTGTTTTCAGGAGTGGGGTTTGAGGTGTTCTGTGTTGTGGCAGTTTGTCTATGCCCTCCTTCTGGAGATTGGGGCTGAGTGGAGCTGTGTGGCTGAGTCAGTGGAGGGATATTTGCTCTATAGGAAATAAGTCCTTATATCAAACCTGTAGGCCAGGCAGGAAAAGCTGTGGATCAGTTATTTTCTTTTAAAGGGCTGTTATACTAGTTGTCTCTGAAAATCTAAGGGAAGTTCATGCAAATAAGAAACCAATTAATCCCTTGTTAGTACCAAGTTGTAATTAAGTACTTCATATACACTCATGAGAAATAAAATGAGGCTCAGGTTTTCAGGAAATTTGTAGTGTTTTCTATTTTCTTTTTTTTAAATGTGGTTTAGTATGAAATAATTTATATCACAAATACATAATATAAACCACTGTGGATAACTAAGTTGGCTGAGTTGATGGTGCTAGAACATTGCTTATTTCATTAATTTTAACTACTTGAGGAATTGTAGCATTGTTAATTTAATACTACATCAACAATGGCTGGTTGTGAATCCAATATCCTTGCATTACTGGTAGCCACTAGATGATGTTTCTAAGGAAGGAAAATCTTACCAATAGTGTGAAAGCTTAAGTAATTCTAGGGGCTTTGGCTGGATAAGAGAATTGGACCTCCCCCCCCCATTTGGTCACCACAGTTCACATCCTAAAAATATTTCTCTTGAAGGACCTATAATGCAATATGAGAATTCTCTTTGTATTAGGTGGTCGTTCCTGCTAACATTTGATTTCAACAGTGCTGTTTGCCATGAGTATTTAGCTATTTGTGCTCTATTCGTTCAATCTGACATTATTAAAATAAAAAATAATGAGAAATAAAGGAAATCTATACTATTCAAGTGAGATAATATTCCTTCTTTGCAATGCAAAGCAAACAAATGTGATGTTCCTTTTGTTAGTATAAGTTTCCAATGGTCTCGTCCATAAAAAACTGCAGTTATAAAATCCCTAATCCAGGATTTCAGTTTGGTGTCTACCCATGTAACAGATGGGAAGGCAGTGTGTGTGGCTTTGTCCTTGTATATAGATTTCCTCATTCCTTTTACTTGTGTAAGAGACAGACATCTAAAGTGGAAGTTCAGTAACTGGATAATTGTGGCTAAACGAGTGGCCCTGAGGGTTTCAGGACTGTTTTAATGAATTACCATGGTGCCATAAAGAAATCTGTGTGGTTAAAATGAGGCAAATATGGTAACAGGGGCATGACAGTGTTTGCACATTTCAGAAAATTAAAGGTGTCCATTAGTGTGAATGTTGCAATATATAAAGCAGGATTTCATGTTAAATACAATGTGATCTGTGGGATATGTTTCAGTAATATCTAAAACTGAGACTCTTGGTTATAGCTTTAGGTTGAGATGAAGTTATCATTTACTTTGTTATTATCAGTTTCTCTTTTAAAACCGCTGAGAAAGTTGCAATGAGGTGCTACCGCCCAGGGGGTTTTAAGGTAGTTACAGTACCTGAACAGTTTTCAAAAGTGAAAGTTTGTACCTGCAGGACATCAGCTTTGTAAAGCAAGTGTCCTTTCTGAAAGAAGATGTGGAAATTTAAATCACGTGCCATATCCACAGCGGTGTCATCATGTGGAGAATCTTGTAAAGTTACCCCTGGGACTAACCTGTATGAAGCACATCTGTGCTAACCTGCAGCAAAAGCAGTGTCTGCAGTATTTCCAGCAATATTTACAGTTGGAAGCATTTTAAGATTTCTGTTGTTACAAAAAATTGTCATAATAGATCAGTAACAAATCTAAAAAGTACTGTTAATATATGTTCAACTAGTTCAACATTTTAATTGCTTGATATCTAGTACTTTCTTGAACCAAACACAATCTAGTCATTGCTGAACATTACACGGTATTACCAGTGCAAAAATTACAGTAGTGACTTGAAGAGAGTTCTCTATAGCCACCTTTTCTGGGACTTTTCAAACTAATTTATCTCATTGTAAGGAGGAGAAAAAATATTCTATTATCTTTCTGAAATTTCATTCAGATCTTAAATTAATGAGCAGAATATAAGCTTATTTCTGAACATAAGTCTGGGAGGGATAGTGAGTGAAGCATGAAAAACAATCAAATAATATGAATGGAAGCAATTCCCAGAGTATGCATTAATAATTAATAATACTTCATTTTGAGAAAAATCTGTGGGTTTTCAGTTGCTGTACTTTTGGGTCATCTAAAACAGGAGGCTGGTAACAGCACTGCATTTTCACTCAACGGTGCCTCCAGGCCTGGAGTGGTTTCAGCCAAAGATTTTAGGGGGGAATTTGCTTGTTGTGTGGTTCTGTGTAAAATTATATTTGCTGTAAATATCCAGGCACCTAATAAATCCAAAGAGCAAGACTGTTTTTTTTTTTTTGTTACATTCCTTTGTCTGTACGAATTGATTCATAGTTTTAATTAACCTGCCTTTTTCACCAAAAATACTCTTTTGAAAAGCAAAACTTGTAAATATTTAAAAGATCCTTTTTTTTCCTAGGTGCATCCTTTGGTTTCTAAAATTTTCCTAATATATTAAGTTTCCTTTCCTCTAGAAATGTTGTTAGCTCATTGAGAATTTCTAAATGTAAAATTACCAAGAGAGACTGTTTCTAAACTATTGGGGGAGGAGTATGCTCGGTATGAGGAAGTATTTTCTTTCAAAATCAGTCTCACTTTCTTTTTAAGCATCTTGGGAGAAGATGTGTGTAGATGTCTGTGTATTTCAGACTCCAAATGCATGGTAAACAGCTGTCAACTCAGTTCTGCTCATCTGCTATCAGAAAATCTGTTGCAGACTTATTGTTTCTCTTGAATAGTTCAGTAAAAACTATTGTACTGGCAAGTCCTAGCCTGAATATTTAAATGCTGAAATGTTTATTGTAGTAATTAACATATAGTAATTAGATCAGTTCAACAGTGCTGGCTATCTATAAATTTAGTTCATGGATGCTCAAATCCAGCACAACAGTTCCATGTAATCCCACTGAAGTCAATGCAATTGAAGTTACATACCTCCTTAAGTGCTTTTTTTGGACTAGGACCAAAATATTTTTTATTATGAAAGAAAATCCTGTCCCGCTCCTGGTCCTTAGATATTCCTGCTCATAAAAATAAAAGTTGTAAACTAAATTAGTAAATAAAAATGAGGAGGTCACTACTCCCAGCTATTTGTAAGCTGGGACTTGCCTAAGCATATGTATTGGGTCAAGAAGCACAGGAGATAGAGCTGAGAAGATGACTCTATGGGACAGGTGCTGGTGAGAGAACAGGGGGCTTTTCTTGACAGAAAGAGAAGTACAGATCAACTGTGTGCACACAAGTTTTAGGTAAATACACATAATTTTAGAGTAACTTGTATTTTACCTTCCTTTTTTGTCTGCTATCTTCGTGCAGTTAAGAGTCAGCAAATCTTTCATTTAAATGCTTACATTTCCTACAGGAAAATGCTTCCAACTTGGATATGAGCAGCTATTCTAGAAAATGAAATGGAAATGAAAAATAGAGACTTACACAACCCCCTCCTCTCTTAAAAGCAATACTGTGGGTGTGATGCTATGACAGTTAGGTGTGAGTGTCCTGCTCTGGAAAGAGGTTCCTGAATAAGGAAAGCACTGCAAAGAATAGCAGCTGAGAATAGAATGTGTGGATTTACAGGGATTAGACAGTGAACAAATGAGATTTCTTTTGTGTTTTTACAGGCTTATTCTTGATATTTTTCTCTTTTTCCTCCTAAACCTGTCCTTTTTAATATGTATGGCATACGAATGTAATGTGAATTACAAAAAGAAAACACTTTGGAACTCTGGAAATTTACTTTTAGAACTTTCTACTCTAGTTTGTATGTACAAGGGCCTCTAACTAGATTGTTGTCACTGTAGATCAGAGGACATTGCAGAAATACTAAAGCATAAGGAAAGACAAATATAATAAATGTAGTTAATGGTCTCCAAGATGTATTTCACCTCAAGCATTTTGCATTCAGTTCATTAAAAGTATCTGCTTTGCCTGCAGGACAATGTATTTAGCATTCCTGTCTTGTTCCCTCTATCTCATTCAAAATATTTTTATCTCTGGTTAAAACCAGAAGCATTTTCCACTTACATAAGATTCTGCTACACAGTTCTATTGGTCTGCCAGTTTTTTTTCCTGTCTTTCTTGTGTTTCTTGTGTTCAACACAAGCAGCTTTATCACCAGGCTCTTCTGTACAGTTACTACTGCTACATTTCACAGTATCCAAGGTGCTTCAAGGACAGGGATTTTGTCATCTCTGATATTGTTTTTCTGAGTAGCATCCCTGAAAATTCCCAGGTGTAGAAGTAGGAGCATTCCAATTTTCTGATAAAATTTAAGATTAAACATAATGCAAAGCTCTTGACATTGAGGAAGGGCTAACATGACTAAATCCAGATTTAAGAGCATTCTGCAGCAGCACTGGAATCATAGCTAATGACCGTACTCAGCCTGGATGGGAGGCACAGTGCTGTCAGTGTGTCACTCCTGTATTCATGACTCAAATAGCAAAGCCTACCTACCCTAAAGAGCTGGCACTGCTGGATCCATGGCAGCTGTTGTAATGCATAATTAATGCAGCCCTGGGATACAGTTTCAAGCACTCCATGTCAGTGCATGCAGGAAGCCTGCAAAATGGGCACTACTTTCAATAGTCAAATATTTATTTTTAACTAACTTTATAATGGAATACACACTTCTGCAAAATTGGGTGAAAAGAGGAAGGGTTTCCAAGTAGCTTGTGATTGAGAGATTCCAGTGGAAATTAATGTAATTTTCATTCTCTACAAACAGCAAGGAAAAGATGTGTTAATGTTTGCTCACTCAGTTTTGGGCAATGTACAGCATAAACACTAAAATGAGTAAAGAAAGAACCTTCTAGTTGGTTATTTTAGATCTAAGTAGGTCAAAAAAAGATATTGGATGAAGCAAAAACTGGATGAAGCATTTGGGTAGTGTGATCAGAGATGATTTTAGAGTAAGCTGGTATGGGAAGGGTTTTGAAGGAAATACTTTAGTCAGCAAGGTACGTAATTTTTATATTGACAAGTCCTTTTTTGGAAGGTTGACAAAAGCAAAAATGGCAGTTTAACAGCATTTCCTTCTCTACACTGAAAGCCTTTGCCATATGACGGGAGGGGGGTATTGTCCTTTAGCTGTGGCTGACTCCCCAGGCTGAGGATGTCACTGGAGCGTGTGCTTGTGCATGGTGGTCTCACCCGTGCACCTTTGATTAGCTGGAAACAAGCTGCTGTGATACGGAATTCTGCAGGGGAAATTTTTGTGAAGAAGCTATATAAAGCTGATCTAAGTATGTGTTATGTTTGTTGTGCTGTGCATTTGAGTACCTTGAGCAGTACTGTGTAGCAGTAGTAGAGAATCTCTGGGTGGGGTAGTAATCACACTGTGTATTCTTTTTTCTGGTTTGATGTGCCTAGGAAAATATAAATCTCTGCTGTTTGAAAGATCCAAATGTAAAAATCTAATATCTCTGACCTTAAACTTAATTCCTTCATTGCATGTGTTTTTGCAAGACCATGCCTTGTTGCATATGAATTATGTAAATTACTTGAATAATATTCCCAATGCCCAAAGTGGAAAACCTGCCTCATGTGTGAAATTTAACAGATGAGAAGTAGAAATTGATTTTGAAATTTTGATCTTACTCCACCAGTTTTAGCAGTTTGATTCCATTAGTAAAGTTCTATGAATTTCAAGTAGCTGAAAAGTTATAATATCTTCTTATAGATAAAGACATCTAAATGTACTTTTAAGTAGAATGCAATTTCAGGACATGTTTATTGAAATTATTTTAATTAATTCAAATATGAAAACAAAACCTGAAAAAAAAATTGATTGTGTCTGAAATACATAAGTTGGTTGTTTTGTTTGTTTTTTTTTTTTTTTTTAATAAATTAAAGGTCTTTAAGAGATGTAAAAGTCATTAGGTTTTATTTCATTCTTTCTTTGGAACATAGAAGAGCATGACTAGGGACAGCAGCCCAACCTTAAGTTAAATGCCTTTCCACAAAAGATCCTTCACTTAACAGTACTAATAGGGAACAATTTTTTCCTCCATGTGCAATGTGTTACCTGACCTTTAAAAAACCAAGAAATTGTATGTGAAAACTTGTGATAGCCATGGGAAGAAATCAGCTAAGAAAGGTAGTGTGCATTTTATGGTGAACTGAGGTTCTTCCTGATGATAATGATTCCTTTCTGCACTTGTCTAATTAGATGGTTGGTTTCTCCAAAGACACTCAGCCCAGTTTTGAAAGACTCTTTTGCACAGGTATTTGTAACTAGTGGAATTAGTAACCAAGTCTGTCAGAGAACTGTTTAGCTGTGAAAGATCTGGAACAGTGAACTATAAAAGCTGACTTTACTAGTAGGTAACTTTTAAAATAATGGTTGTAAAAACCTGGAGAAATGTTATGAGGACTACAAAGGCTCTGGTAAACACAGTCCCCCTCTGTAAGGGAATGACGGCTAATGGACTTGCGTTGAAATGTGTATTCTGAATCTGGCTAATGGTTGCTGCCTCTGGATTGTGAAACAAAGAAATCATGCATCAAATGGAATAGCTGCAATTTTGCCACACAAAAAAGCAAATTATATAATAGATGTCTGCTGTAACTAATTTATGTATACATATCTTATTTATTTGTTAGTAGATTGAGACACATTTAAACAAGAGCTAATTGGATATAGAAAAAATCTGAAGGGAGATGGACTGCATTTAAAGTACAACCCTTGCCTCAAACAAACCAAAAAGAGGGAAGACCTCTATTAAAGTATTTTTTTTTCTGAGTTTTAGAAGACATTTTTGTATTAATTTTTTACTCTTTTCCATAACTCTTGCAGACAAGTGTATGGTTCCCTTGCTTACAGAGACTGCACACTGTTGAGCAATATCTGCCCCATTTATACAAATAGACTTGTTTTAATTGACTATACTTGATCTGGATAACATAACTTGGAGGGGAAAGAGGAAGTTGTTTTTCTGCAGAGAACAATCCCAAGTTAATAGATGGGATTTTATTAATAATTATGAGGGAATAACAAGATGCAGTTTTTTAGCCACAGACAAACATGACCTAGCCTGAGAGTCACTTAAAATAGGTAGGGCACATCCCACCACAGAGGAAAATTAAGGGCCTTATGCCATGTTATGGTCCCGGGTGATGCTTAAATGAACCAGAACAAAGAATCTGTTTGGAAAGAAGTTTCATTAGGATTTGGTCCAGTTACTTTGTGCCCCCTCTTGTTGTCAACCACAAAGGCGATCCCACAATGGGTGGCCCTGTCAGGGACCATTTAGGTATAACAGAGTCTCTTAGTAGAAATTCAAGTAAATTTTTTATCTACCAACAACGATGAGCTGAAATGCTTGAAGAGAGGAAAACCAGGCTAGTTTATTTCATTTATTTATTTGTTTTGTCTGAAAGGCTTGGAACAATTCTGCAGTACAGTTCTGACCTTTTCATACACATAACTAAGTGGTAAGGGAAGCTAGGCTTCCTGATAGCCCTTAGAAGCTGCTATTTCTCTCCTTTTCCTTGTGGTCAATACTTGGCTTTTCTGTAAAGCCTTGCTTGATTGTTATTTCAGTTAGACCATAAAGACCCTCACCTTGACACTGCCAATGTGTTTCCTTGCAGAAATAGATTATCTCAAATGACCGAATCCAAGCAAAAGTTCAACTGTAATGTCTGATGCCTTCTAGAAAACTAGCAGCATGCAATACATGACTTAGCTGCACTGCACCATTAACATGTGCTTTAATCAATATTTGCTTCCCATTCCCTTAGAAATCATTTTAAATGCAGAGATAAAATAGAACCTATTTTGTGTAAGGGAAATATATTTCTGGTGTGATTTAGGATGAGATGACAAGAAAGGGCAGAAGAAAAGTATGGGAGGATGACATATAAAATAACATAAATGAAAAGGATCAATTCGGTGTAACAATCTGATTTGTGAATTTTATAAAATTAGGTAAATTTCAAAGCCAAAAGGGAAAGTTATGTATTGAGACTGACTTGTGTGACCTCAGATAATGAGTAAACTCATGTGTGAAACATTTTTTAAGCTAGTAAAATTCTTCACATGTGGAATTTCAAGTGGGAAATTAGTTTAAAATTTTGAGGAAAAGGGACTGTTCTGTAAAGGGATTGTGTTCTGTAAAATAGTTTATGGGTTTAGTGGTCATTACTTGGAGTGAAAATAAGGACTTAGTTTGAAAACTATGATTTAAAACTGTGTTGTAATAAGGCGACATGAATATATACACAAAGATGAATTGCTGAAAGTACTGGTGGGTTCTGTGACCTGGAATATGCAGCTCCCTCTCTGTACCTGTGATACTGTAATCAAGGAGAATTATATGCCAAGGGGAGGCCTTGTGAAGACTGATTCTGGTAATAAAAGGGGCTAAAATGGATAGTCTTCCATATTCTGAGTTTATCTATCTTGTGGATAGATAAGCTCAAAAAAATCTTGTGGAAGATAAACAACAAAAGCAAAGATTTATTAGAGGCTGAAACATCAGGATGTCAAAAGACTTCACATAAGGAACAGGTAGAGAATTCTGGCATAATTTGGAAAAAAAATATATATTTTTGGGACCTACCTAAGACTGATTATTTTTCCTCTGTCTTTGACATCCTGTTTTGTGAGAAACATAGTATTTTATTATTTCTGGAAAAGGTGCTTTAGGGAATACCAACTTTGGGAGTTGGACTTACTAAAGGTACTACAAAGATACATAGTGAAAAAACTTTCTTTCCTGTAGAGCACATTCAGCCCATAGATTATGACAGAAAAGGATAAGAGATTGCATTAAGATAGAAGAGACTGTAAAAACTGCCATAGTGCACTATTCTATATAGAACTTCTATACTTAGATGGACCCCATGCAATCTCAAGTGCTCCTGATTAGTAAATTGATCAGCTGGGATGCAGAAAGTCTGATTCTGGTGTTTAGAATATACATGTGTGTGTTTATACATGTGTATCTCTACATTTTTTGTCACAGCTACATAAAAATCAGAAGCCCAAATGGATTATAGTCTCTTAAGCAACCTGACAGGCACAAATCACTGGCTTTGGATTCACAAAAGAGAAAATCCACATGGCCAAAATGTGACAGGCAAATGGCTGGGAAGATTCAAAGCAATGGAAATTTTAGGGCCCCTTATGTTGAAGAGGTGTAGCTTTTTGGTAGGGAGAAGGATCAGAGAAACTGCTCCATTTCAAACTCAGGCCCTTTTTGTCTGGTCATGACTGGCTGGTGATTTGAGTATGTTTACTCTCCCTACAGTTTTCTTTTTGCACTGCTATAGTCATTGTTTACTGAAAGTATCCTGTAGGCTTGGAGAATCACTGGAAGGCCAGGTCAAGGATACTCCCCTGAGAAGTCGGGACAAAGCAGCTGAAAAGACCTGAGCAGGGAGTGTGAAAATATGCTGCAATGGAAAGTGATGTGACAGAAAAGTGCTCTGTAGTAAGCTTCATTTAAAATTATAGACACAAGCTTGTGCTGTCCTACACAAATTCCTCCAGGCCTTGCTGAATGGCTTTACTGCTTTTCATAGATGGAGCTGTCCTTGTGAAGAAAATGTTTCAAGATAAAGGGCTTGGACCAGAGCACGTCTGTTACACCAAAGGGGATGCAAAAGAAGTGGTACTCAGTGTTCTCTTTGCTTCAGTCTTTACTGGCAAGGCTAATGTCCAGGACACAGGTCTTTCAAACCAGTCACAAAGTCTGGAGGAAGGTAGACTTTCCCTAGTATGAAAGAGGAGCATACTGTGGAACTTGTAAATTAGCTGGATGTCCATAAATTCATGGGACTTGATGGGATACTGCCCCAGCTGGTGAGGAAGCTGGCTGCTGTCATTGCAAAACAGTTGTTGACTGAGGTCGTGGCATGCTTGGACTACACAACACTGAAAGGTTTCTCTCCAACCTCAGCCAGTCTAGGATTTGATTATATTGAGCCTTTACTGAAGGTGAATGAAACTGTACCACACCAGTACCTGAAATCTCACGGTTGGTGGAATGTATGAAGTAAGGTGTTACTGGAATGATAAGGCTCTTGCTGACAAGGACATAAAGCATTTTGTTTGAAAACTTGTCTACAGGGCTGGTTCTCAGATGACATAGATATGAGATGCTCTGTGGCTTATCCTGTACTTCATAAAATAGTGATTAAATTTCCAGTGGGAATAGGATGTAACTGGTGAGCGCAGGGAGGGCTACAATATCATAAACGTAGTTGTCCTCCCAGGAGCGCCTCAGGGAACAGGGTATTTAAAGTGAAAATCTTTTTCCTGCTTGCTCTCTGTGTTGTAGCTGCTCCTGAAAGCTCCTAGACTTTGCTGGTCCTTGGGGGGCAGCTGCTGAAATTGCAGTGGAATGCCCACAGATAAGAGATGCTGTCATGACAGAGAATGATTAAAATTCCTACATTCTTTTATTTTTTTTTGCAGTGAGTGACTCAATTACATAGGGATACCTTGTATTATATGCCAGATATTTTGCTCATGTTGTTCTGTGTTCACAGTCTCTAAATAGATGTTTTCTTCCCAGTTTCACTTGTTCTGGTACAGATATTCAAGAGATCTGTGCAGCCTTATTGTGCTGAATGTTTCTTTCTGACCTCCTTGTCTAGCTTGGTTCAATGATAAGGTATTGAAGGCATTTGCTTTCTTCTTTATGTCTGAGGGTTCCTACAAACCAGTGGTGGTGTCTACATCCTGATGTAAGATTAAAGAAAGAACACGAAGAGTTAAATGATACCTGTTAGCATATGATGCTTCCACAATATGTGATTGGGTGAAGTGCTGGGGAATAGCAGCCAATCAGTCTACTGTGCTGCAGACAGTTACTCTGCTATTCAAACTACACTTCCATAAGCTCTCTGCTTCTTCATCCTGGCCTGTATCTTACCTCATGCACTAAATAATTTGTGCTATCTCTGACAAAAGGGGTACTGGAAGGAAGGGTATTGGAGGAAGGTTTTTTCAGGGAAATAAGTGAATATTCTAGTGATACATTTTTTTTTCCCACTAGAATTTTGCAGAAGGTTGTGTTCTTTTTTTATACCTGTAAGGGTGATCACTATAAATGTGTGCATTCTGAGTGTGTTTGGTCAGAAAAACTTGTTGCTATTATTCAGTTTGATTTTCACCTAATTTTCAAGTGCTTAGTTGTGGAAAAATGACAGAATTGTTTTGATATTACAGCAACACCAACTTGATGTTAGGAGGTTTTTTAACAAGACAGTACTCTGCACATTATATTCTTGAATAGTTGTCAGAGAGGAATTCTTTTGCGGTCTTGTCTCTAGACAGGAGGAGTTCTCATAGCAGACATCACATTCATGTTCAAACCTTGTTTACAGTTCCTAATGAGAATGAATGTTTGTATTTTTCTGTTTAGTCACTTTGTTTATCGTTAATTTGTTTATGAAGAAGGACTGAATGTTCTGCAGCATGTGTGAAATATTAACAATTACTTCCCAATTACATCACTGCTAAATAGAACACTGATTTTATTGCTGAGATGTTTGTGAAACTCTGAAGAAAGGAAAAGTAGGGTTGTTTTTTCTCAGATATTTTATTTTTAATGAAACACCTGTACATGCAGACAGGTTTAATATTCTTAACTACAGTTTTAAACAATTTCTTTATCCTTTGAAAATCTCAGCTGCAATTCCTCATGTTTGAATTAGCCAGATGTGAACACGATGAGTACAAAGAGATACTGAGAAATTTCATTTGGCTGAAAACTTAAGAGCAGCCTACCAGCTAAACTGTGTATTGACATAAAGGGGTCAGGTTGTTACCATGCAGTCTCATGCTGGCTACAGTGGTGCTACCTGAGGAGTACAGGAAATCAATGGTGACTGACAGATGCTAGTTGTGGGTACAAATTGGTGCTTTTCTCATTCAGTGCTCTAAGATGAAAGAAACCTGTGACAGTTTTTCTGCTAGTATAAAATTGCTTCTCTGTGTGTCACTCCTGAGGCTTCATTTAGCTTACAAAGGACCAAACAAACTTGCTTTTCCCCCAAAAATCTCCCCGTGCCCCACATGCCTAAAAAGGGTGGCATGTGACAATTTAGTGGTGGTTTCTTTTCCCATTGTTAGTTTTAGTGATACAAATAGTTTGTGTACAGAAAACAAACTTTAATTGATTGAAGGTTTGATGTAGCCAAACTCAAAACTGTATGTAAAACTGCAAATCCACTTTTGGAGAAGCACTGACCCTAGCAGGCAAATTTGCTGGATAAAATGTCTCTGACAGTGCAGCTAAGCTGGACTTAAGCAGTGAGTAACCAAAATGATGCAAATAGACACAAAACTTCTCTTTCAGGGCTGTAATTTTGCCAGGAACAGACTTTAAGAAAATTAGGTTCTCCTAATTAAGGACTCTTAAAGTCATTGTATGCAGTGAAATGGCCAAGTCTTTTTCATTACTTCGATAAAAAAGAAAATGTGGCTTACAGAATCAAGAGATCAAGAGATCAGTTTGGTGTTTTGCTGTTTGTGGTGGGTTGTTTTTTTTTTTTTTTTTTTTTTTTTTTTTTTTTGTTTTTTTTTTTTTTTTTTTTCCCCTGACATACTGAAGCATCCAGGTTGGTTGGAAAAGAAACCTTCCTAAGCCTTAGACTATTGGCATTCTATTACTAAAACTACAGATATATAGATTAATTTGCTATTATGTATGTGTAGAACAGTGAGTTTTGGGTAACAAATGTATCAAGAATTTGACTGTTAAGATGGCATCTGCTTTGGGTTTTTTAATTGGAATTTGAGGCTTTTTGCCAGTTACTGGTTTCAACACAGTGGAGAACTAATCACAGAGATTTTTTTTAGTAACTTTCTCCTCTTTATTTTCTGTTTATAGAGATTGTACTATTGCTGAGACCATGAACTGGAAATGACAGGGTTAGAGCAAGACTTGCATGTTGGTCAGGAACACAGTCTTAGAGTTTGGGAAATAAAGAATATCCACTTGACACTGAATAATGTTAGTTCAGTAGTGCAACATACTGGCAGACTTCACAGGGTACAAGTTTGCTCATCCATATTCCAGAAAGATGAACTCAAACTGCAACAGGTACACAGAATTACTATGAGCTTAATGATCTTTGTGAGAAGAGACTGAAAAGAAATTGCTCATTTGACTTTGGACAATGAAGCTGACTGGACATCAAACAAAGTGGAGGTAGTTTAAACAGAGAGGGAAAAGAGATGAGCTACTTAATGTAAAGGACAGGGACAGGAACAAATGGTTATAAAGTAGTCAATCATGAATAAATGGAAAGAGCCAGGCTTTGAAGTAGCCTTTTAATTAAAGTAGCAAAGGCAAGAAATTACCAAGGAGTTTACATTATATGGTGCTGCTGATAGGGAACTGGAATTGATAATGAGGAAGTCGATTTCAGGCTCACTTCCTACAAGGTTTGTTTTCTGTTCTGAGAAGGTAAATATAAGCTTGTTTCTCTTTCAAAAGACAAAAATAAAAACCATGATGTAGGAAAACATTATGAGTTTCAGACCTACCATAGAGAGTAGATGGGTCTTAGGGATGAGAGTAACAGTTAATTAAATCATTGCCAGCCTGTGCACTTTTGCTGCTAAAACAATGCTGTGCTATCTGAGATGGATTATTTGGTTATATTTCAGTTTATGACAATGAGCAAGAAAGCTGCAAAAAAAGAAATATTAGGTGAAATTATATTATGGCACAAATCAAAACTAATTCATGTTTTTACTTTAAATATTGAATCTGTTATGTTTTCTGATATAAAGACTGTGCCACTCAGTCTAGTAATAAGTGCATAAGTGTTCAGGGAAGGATGGGTTTATAAATTAATAAACACTTACTGTGTTCCCCAGGCCTCACTGTCAGCTTGGCCTGGTGTGAGCTCAAGCTTTGACCTCAGGAGACCCAGCGAGGCCACAGACACTGCCATCAGGCTGTTGTGTTAGCACACAGCATGACAGGCAATGTGTCACAAAGCACAGCTGAGAAACTCCAAAAACCTCTTCTGACCACCACCTAGTTACTGCTTTTCAAATGAGACTGCTGCTCCCACTGCATGAGTGCTCACCTCTGTTCTGAGGAGGTGGGAGCAAGAGGTGCTCATTACAAGCTGAAACCACAGCTTGCCACCTCCTTGAGATAAAAGTCAAAGAAAGAAAATTTGTGCACTGGGCTGTCTCAGCTGGAAAGGGATTTAAGTCCTGCCTCTCAGCTGAGAATGGCTTTGAGTCCTTGCCAGCTCTGCTACCTGTGCATGTCAGTGTAAATAACGAGTACTGACTACAAGTGCACATTTTGTCTATATTTAGATATATCAGGACCCATTCCCTAAAATTAATTAGTATCACAACAAGGTAAGAAAATGTGGCAACAATTTTTGTGAGTTCTTTCAAGTTGTAGATGCATTACTGAGACCCCAGAAAGTGCACCTACACAACTAAAATCAATGAGTTTCTGCTGAAATTCTTTCATAAGGCAAAACCCCATAATTGTATGGTAAATATTTAGCTTTTAATAGCATTAATGACCTTGATAGAAGTAGTTGTAGGGATTAATGAGCACCTGAGGTTAATACAATCAGCTCCACCCAACTGATCATTAATTCAGAGCCTGTGCCCTAGATTTTGATCATTAGTACAAAAAACAAAATCAATTTTACATGGTTTGGGGCACCTTTTGACCAGCAACATCAACAATACAGATTCTTAATTTTGAAAATGACCTTCCTGCTAGATTTTTCACTTTTTCTTCCTTACATTGCCCTCTGTTCAGTAACATGTAAGCACTTAAATGAAAATGCCACATTTCAGCATGCTGTGTTTTGAAATGCCTGCTTTATTAAGTCCTGAGGCATGTTGATAATAGAAGCATAACAGCTTTTTACATGAAGCACTTGCAGATTCCAAAGTCTTACAAATGGCAGTTCTTAATGGTTTGAAAGTATATTCTTAACACTTTGGACTGTTTGAATTAATAACTTTGGAGTTCAACATAGTATTTAAATATGTTGGCTGTGTGTGTGCCCTGCACCAGTAGGTGGTGGTTAAGGATCTGTGTTCATAGACACTTGTGCTAATAGCTGTTTTTAGAAACAAATCTTGAACTTCTGGGAATTTTGAAAATACTAAGCTATATTTCAGAAAGATTCCAGTAACTTCAGGTGTTTCACTGCAGACCACATGTAATAGCATCCAGCCTCAGGCTGAGCAGAGAAAAGGATGCCCCAGTATTGCTCTGGTATGGGATAAACATGCACAGGAAACAAACATCAAGAACCTCCTGAACCCTGTAACCTGAATACTCTTGAACCTGTGTTAGAATAGGCCATGTATAAATTGAAATTTACCAGTCCATTTCTGTGATGGTGTGGATGCTAAGCCTTCCCCCCAAAAAAGAAAATAAATATTCTATAATTAAACTCCCTGCTACATGCAGATCAGATTATGAAGTAGGAGAGTTAAAGGAAATTAATTAAGAACAGTCCCATTTTTAAAGTGAAACATGGGAAATAGGGTTCTGTGTCTCAGTGCCACAAGGTATTTGACCTTAGCTGCAGCAATAGATGCAGAAGCTGCAGGAATCTCACAGGATATCCAAATCTAAAACCTACTATGTAGACTTCATTGTGAAATATCCCACAGGTAAAGTGTATTTGTTTTTATGTATACATATCGTTGAAATATAAGAAAGGTATTTTCAAAAATTAATATTTTGCAAAAACGGCATTACTGCAAGGTATCATAAGAGCTGTTTTTGTGTTTGATACAAAATATTACTTTATTTTACTGCAGAATACAGTTTTGCTTAATTCCCTATATTTTGCTCAAGCTGTAGAAGTGAATTATTAGCCTATTCAATATAGTGGCCAAATATCCTTTATTTTCTGTGCGATCATAATTACATGTGAAAATTGTTATCAGATGAAAAAAACATGATCACCACAAGCCCAAAGTGTGAAGAAAGGTGAGGAAATTACCTTACAGAAAATCTGTAAAAAATGCATTTGTCTATTTCAGCGTCAAGGTATGCAAGCTAAGAAATTAAAATTTTTTTCTTACACATTTGAAAAAAAAATCAGCTTTATGCAGTATTATATCATGTTAAAACATATGCTTAACTTAAAATTTTAATTGGCTTGAAAATTCTGTAGGTCTCACACCTCTCTGGTAGATTTTACCTTAAATGTCCTCTAAATTTCATCTTCAGTATGCTTGTTAGTTGATAGCACGATTTGTTTCTGCTTGGTCTAATCAGAAGCACCTAAAGATTTCAATTGACATCTATTTTGTTTGGGCTTTTTTGTTGTTGAATTCATCTTAGAAATACTTGAACAATTACTCAAGTATCCTGACTCTGCTGTTATACTGTGAGCAAATTTCTAATCAGATTTTGATTGAAAAAAACTCTTAACACAACCCCAGGTATGCACTACCCTACTTAATTCAGCAGAGTCTTATTAATGTTATTTTTTGTATAGTACTGTTAGTTTTCATAGATGTTTCTTTACGGGATTTTGTTTACTGTTTAAAATACATCTGAAAATCTTATTCTAATACATGCTTGGTCCTTCCCAGTGAAATGCTGGGGGAGGCTGGTGAGGCTGTAAAAGAAATGGAGAATGCAGGGAAGGTGCAGAGAAGCCTCTGCCCTGCGCTCTGCAGCCCCATAAACAACTTGCTAACGAGCATCGGGTAATGGCTGTGGATGCTAAATAATCTCTTTCCCTGCCACTGAGCGGACATGTTTAAAATATGGTGGTTTTTAAAAATTAGTCCTTCTAGGGGAAAACAAATAATTTTCTGTTTGATGTACACCACCTTTTTAATAACATTTTATGGTATCACACAGAGGAGAAAACAAAATAAATTCAGCAAATGTAGAAATCGATAGAGAAGCTGGTATTTCCTCTGGTGAATAAAATCAATTACATCTTCAGAAGAGGTGTATCTTTAAAATAAATTAAAACCCCCAAACAACCGGGGCGGAGGGAGAAGCAAAGCCACCGCACCGCGGCGGCCGCAGCCGCGGCGGTGCCCTCCGGCTGTAGGTGTCACTGTGAACATGGCTCAGGGCCGGGCCGGCCCCGCCGCGCACCGAGCTGTCCGCCTCGCTGCGAGAGCCGCCGCTCCCATGTTCAGCATGCTCGGGACATTGTGTGCCGGGCTGTTGGAGGCGCTGGCAGCAGAAGGTGACATCTGGTGACTAATGGGCTCAGATGCGGGGGCCGTTCCCACCGCTCCGTCGGCGGCAGCTGCGCCGCCGCCGCTCGGGATGCGGCTACCGGGGGGGAGCGGCTCGCTGGAGACGATCGATACCTTCTGATTTCCCGGGAACCACAACATGGCCCCACCGCAGACATCTTCCCGGCCCAGGGCTTCTGACAAATGCACAGACCACCCAGCCAAGCGCGGCGCTCACTGCGTTCGCCTCTTGCGCTTATCGAAACCCATCTACTTTTAAGGAAATGGCTCCACCTTATGAAACAAAGATGGACCCTTTCCAGCACAGTTCGGCTCTGCGCGGATCCTGGCCTCAGGCGGGCTCTCTCTGGTCAAACCGCGCTGCTCCCAGCGTAGTCCCAGCTGCGATCCTCCCTCTGTACTCTGCTCAGACCTGAACCGGGGCTCTCGCTGGTTCCGCTCATGTGTGATAGGAGACACACATCTCTCATGTAAACTCCCTGAAACAAAGACTGAGCCGGAATGCGGGGCCCGTATTTTTCTCACTTGATCTGCTGAAGAAATGTGATTTATTTGTCAAATTCTTAGAAATGGCAGAGAGAAACCACAGGAAGAGCTCAATGTTGCAGGTGGTGGTAAAACCACTCTTATTAGCAGGTGACAGTGGACAGCAAAGACAAATTCATAGTTGGAAGTTAGTGTTTGCTGCAGAACAGGAATTTTAAGAGGGGCTTTCTGGTGTGTGCAGGGGAGGGAAAGGGGAAGTGGGCTGCGAGGTGGTAAAGGAACATTGCTTAGTTATTGTGCCCATCCACTACAACTAAAAGAGTATTTGATGTTAGGGAGTCACTGAAAAGAGCTGACAGAAGAAAGGAAAAACTAGAACCTGAGAATAGAAATATTTTGCTGTGCATGCATACATACATGCACAGATAATGGCATGATTTTCTATCCTCCAAGCCTCTAGTGTGACAGAGGGAGGGAGGATAGTCACATGCATCAGCCCCATAAAATCTGCAAAAGCACTGTTCTTAATTCAGCCATCGGCTGTTCCGAGACCTCACGCAGAGAATTGCAACGAAATTCTATTTTCAGACTGACAACCCTAATGCTGCTGTGTCCTTATGTTTACTTCGGTTAACTGTCAGCCCTGATAACGTGCACTGTACCACAGCTGCTGCTGTGGAAAAGAAAACCCTCAGAGTAGCTGCTTTGTGGGGAGGTATTTGAGAGAAATGAAAATAGAAAAAGCAGGGGTGGAAAAAAAAGGAAAGAAAACCTGCTTGTGTATCTACACAATGTGAGACTCAAAATAGAGATCATTCAACTCTTGTTTTCAGCACATTTCTTGGTTTTAGTCTTGGCTGATAAAATATTTAACAGCCATCTTAGCACTCAGCATAGCAATAACCAAAGAACAGTCAAGCTCTCGGCTCCCACTGAGACTGAATTCCAGTGGCATGAAGTTTTTTTTCCCCCTTCCCATATGATGTGTTGTCTAGTCTAGCTCCAGATTTAATGTAAAATAAGGAAAAAAAAAAAAAAAAAAGTTTCATTACAGCATGCCTTGTTCCTGAAATATACATATGGAAGTTAGAAATTGAACTGGCACTGTTACATTTACTGGTCAGCTTACTGTCTTTGCCTGCTTTTACAAACACAAATGAGGTTACTTCATTTCAGTCCCCAAGCAGGATGGAAATCCCCAGTTAAGATGGAATCACATTTTTTTTTTTTCATGTGGACATAAATCAGAATACAGTCTCTACTCCCAGGAGTGTGCTTTCTAAAAAAATAAATAATAAAAAGAAAATTGGTGGAAAAAAATCAACATGGGAATTCTGGTGAACAGAATTCAGTACCAGGTAGAAGATTCTCCCTGTCATTCATTGCTCTCAAGTTAGGACCTGAATTAGAAAAAGTTACATTCCAGCCTGTGACTCCTGAATACTAATTTTAAGATCACTGAAAATTGTTTTTCCATGTGGGAAATTGGGAAAATTATAATTAAAAAGTTGCTTTAACATCAGCTTTGTGATGATTTATACAGAGATAGAGTATGTTAATTACTAGACCATGATATGTGATGGGATCTGGGTACTTTGTGTTTTGTTTTGTTTTTTTTTTTTTCTTTTGGAATTGCTAAATACTTACAGCTCCCAGTCTGATTGAGTAGTGTCTTTTCAACATTTTTGGAGGGTTGGCCTTCATAGCTTTTTTGTAAGAGGGGGCAGTATCACTTCTTGAGATTTTTATTAGATCTGTCATAGGTTTTGTTGGTTTTTTTATGTGTGCCAGCTGTCAGAATCAGGAAATTGCACCATCTATTCAGCTGCTGTTACTAAATAAGTAAATAGGCCTAACCCTTTCTGATGGGAAACTTGCAATTTGGTGTGGCTCAAAAACTGCTCATCAAATACCAAGTCTTATAATTTGGAAATTATATATCCTGTTGAATTTTGTCTATCTAGGTTTTCATTCTGAATGAATCTTAGTAGCTATCAGTAAAGGTAGAATCAAGCATTATGTTTAAGATTACCTCTTGTTTTTCCTAGATGTTGTGCATTGCATAGAGTGTCCACAGCTTCTCAGAGGGATTTTTCTCACACCAGGTTTTATGTATTGAGATGAATATCTTTTTCACCTCTTAATTCTAAATTTTAGCTTTTTCTCAGAGTGATATCAGACACTCCTTAATTCTGACTCACTATATCTTTAGTATTTGCTTGCTCTGGAGCAGGGGTTTGAAATACAGGGAAAAAGTTGAAGACCACTGGTAGAAAGAACAGATGAACACATGAGGAGAGGAGAAGAGAGAAGTGTTGATGAAAAACAATTATGATATATAGAAAGGACAGTGGGAAGTAGTAGCCATGAAAGAAACCCTTTAGGAAAAGGAGCACAGGCTGAGACTGGTGTGGCTCTACAAGCAAGGCTTTTTATGGTGTGATTTGCTTAGGTTATGACCTTAAAACTCGGAGTTTCATGAGAAATCTGGTATATTTAAAAATATTAAATTAGTTAAAAGTACACCCTTTTCCAACATCTGAGTGTCATTTTATTATTATTTTTGGCTGGGATAATTGAAAATCTTTTTCAACAAGTTCCTAACACTTGAGTGATAATGGAACTTCTTATTGAACTATTAAAGTAAGCCCTAAACCACTTTTCTATGTATATAAATCACTTAGATTTTTATGATAAATAAATTAGTGTTACAGCTTAGTTCCTTTCAGCACCAGTGATAGATGAGGGGAACTTAACTGGTTGCTCATCTTCCCAAAGCCTTTTTTTTTTCATCTATCACACAGTGAAAATTTTTATCAATTTTCATTCTCTGAATGAAGTCACAGGGATCTTATGTTAACAGTCTGCTTAAAATTATCTGCTTTTTAAAATAATGATCAGGTTCTCTAGGAAAGTAATTTTCTCCAAGTAGTTGAGGAAGGCCTATTAGATCTGTACATATATTGATATTTGCCTTTCTGTAGACCCTCAATAGCAGTCTCTGTAAATCTGAAAGGCATATTGCAATATATTATAAAAACCTTCAGAGCTTCATGTTTTAAGTGTGGTGTGTGTGCCTGTTCACTAGGGCTTTGTCTGACTGGTCCTCCTGCAGTCCCTTGGGAACTTGTTACTCCTATCTGTAAGATCTGGGAAATAGATCTGTCAGCCTCATACTGTGTCTTCAGGGGCTGATCCTTGCATTTTCTGTTCCTTTTTCAACTAACAAGGGCTGAGGCAGAGTGGTTGTGACCATAAAAGCCAGTGTACAAGGCTTTTAGCCACAGCCAGACCTTCTGTATCCATCAGTAACAGCTGGAGAGAGATGGAAGAGAACATGTTCCTTTTTATGAGAAATGACTGGCCTTGCCATGCAAGGCTAAAAAATATGGAAGAGGATGCTAAACTGCTTGTAGTTGAGACTTCTTATTGGGGGCCTGGTAAGATGATAAAAAGGGCTAAAAGGATTAGGAATCAAGGAGGGTTTGTACAGTTCCCTGCATGAACCTGGATCCGTAGTGTGTTTTTTTTGCACGTAAACCCAAGTTTTCAGTGTTCAACATTATCAGTTAAATGCTGCTGTGTTATTTCTGTGTCTATATTGCTAACAACCTACACTACTAAATGTGAAAGAAGGGTAAAAATCCAGTTTGATTCTGACTGGATTTCTAGTAGCAGAGATTTTGCTTAAAGTATTGCTGTTATTAGGACTACATGATACCTCTGCTAATCATGTTGGAGTGGCAGGGATAGAGTGGAGGCAGAGCTACTCTCTCCATCAAACAACTCAGTTTGAGGCCCACCTTAAATTAATATGAGGGGAAAGCTTCACACCAATTTGAGAATTTGCTGTGGGAGTAGAGCCTTCTATTTACTTTGGATGAGCATGTGCTTATTTATTAGGAAGACTTCAAGAAGTTCCCATTACTTCCTGGGCTGTGGTTGCTGAGATTATACAGTGAGGTGATGCTTTGAAATCTTTCACTGAAACGTGCTCTTTCATGTGAAAGGAAATACTTGCTAAAGTACAGGCTGTGTTCAGTTGGGATGAAGCTAAATTTCTCATACCTGAATTGCTTTCTGTAAAGTGTTACTCTTCTTTACAGACCCTCTCCACCACTTCTGCTACTGCAACAGGTACATAATTATAGACTACGTACCGGAACGTACAAACTCTACCTTGATGCAGTCATGTCTGTTGAGGATGACAGTGCTCTGAGAGGGAACCTTCAGTTTTCTAACTGAAATCTTGTTTATAGTCCTTGTGTGAAGTTAGCTATAAGCAAATACAATGAATGACTTAGTTTATTGTCAGAAATGTTCGTGTTATTCTGCAGTTATGAATGCTGCACTGTGCTTTGCTAGACAAATTAACATAGTTAATAACACTACAATGATAAGGCTTTTACTGTTTACTGAAAAACATTTGGCTCTGGTGTCTCTGGGGATTCATTTGGAATATCTGTATTTTCACAGCTGCAAAATACAGGTGGTGTGGGCTGTTGTTGAATGAGTATGACATGTTTTTCAAAGG
This sequence comes from Vidua chalybeata, assembly GCF_026979565.1. Lineage (NCBI taxonomy): Eukaryota > Metazoa > Chordata > Aves > Passeriformes > Viduidae > Vidua > Vidua chalybeata. The sequence continues at coordinate 23,441,513 of NC_071537.1, forward strand.
CAGAAAAATGAAGTCAACAGTCACACGACTAATTGACAATCATTAGTGAGTTGATCTTTTGCACCAATTGTTGGTTTAAGGCTTGAAAAATCTATCATTATCCCTGACAGCAAAAATTAGCCTGGTGAGATTCCAGCTCTCAGTTGACTAATTAACTTTTCTAATGCTGATAGACTTCCACCAGGTACACCTAGGAAATAATAGCTGTGGTGAGAATCCTCAGATACCGCTTCATTTGAACGTAGTCCCTCTTGGGAACCATGGTGCCAGGAGATGGGTGAGCAGTCTATCAGCATTGAAGATGTTAAGTAGAGAGAGCACTCTCTTTGTTGCCTTAGAAAAGAAGGTGGCCATGCCTAAGATGAAGTATTTTATCAAAATTCCAAAAATGCCTTCTGGATTGGGGAGCTAGCAAATATTTATCTTAAAAATTATACACAATGTTGTAGATGCTTCAGATTTGCTTGTTTGTTTTCTTACAGACGCTGTTACATTTATAGTACTGATAGAACTAAATCCTTTAAAAAAAATGCTGCAAATCTACTGTGTTTGTGTTTCTACCATAGCCAGAATTAAATTTGTAATCCTGTACTATTTGAATAATTTTGAAAATTACATTTCTGATTTTGTAACAGCAAAGTTCTTACTGAGAAAAACACTGTAATTAATAGAGTTGAATTGAGGTAATAAAGGTAGATTGACTAAAAATGAATTTTCAAGATAATGTGGCTATACCAGTATTTCTTTAAATCAGTATGACCAATTGATCGGTATTTCAAAACAAGAATGTAGAGGTCTTTCAAGAAAAGCCTGACATTTATTTTCTTGACTGAGGATGATCTAGCACAAATGGTGCGTTAATAGTGGTAAATAGGGAAGTGTTGCATGAAAGGCACTGTATGACACACAGTATCAAAATATGATGCACTTCCATTTTATTTCTTAAGGTGTTTTTGCTTCACCTAGCTCTTCACTAAGCTAAGACTGAAACAAGGATGTATTTTTGACTATTATCAAGTTGTACGGCTTATGCTCTTCACCCTGGTGTCTGTCACATAATTTGGGCAGTCACATGGCTTTTACTCTAATCTCTTGCTATCACAGACTTTCACTGACAACCTAATGAGTTACAATCATTAGTTTTTTGTTCAGTTTGACCACATCTGGGTGTTCTGTAGGGGTGTACTTTCACATAACTGATCACCCTCTCACACTGTACTTGAAAGAGAATTTTTAGTGGAAATATTGGTATCTTGTTCAAATTCGCTAGTACCAGACTTTAATGTTGGTTAACTGCACAAATTCAATTTCAGGAACAACTTAATCAATGCCTGCTTGTGTTTATATAATGAGAGAATAGTGCCAGGCTGAAGTCCTGGGGTATTTTTCTGTTTCCTTGTGGTTACCTCCCCCACACCAAACCAAAAGGATTAAAAAAAGAAGCAAAAAAAAAAAAAAAAAAAACCCAAACAAAATCCCAAAACACCCCCAAAACCCAATAAAAACCAAACCAAGAATCAAAACAAAAAAACCCAAGCCAAAACCTGCAACCCACAAACCAGTGTGATGATTGAAGTTGTCTCAGAATGGTGTAAAAGTGTTTCTTGTGCACTCAGTTTTTTCAGCTCAGTGACTTTTCCATGTGCTTAATGTATTTGCCAAATCCTTACTGCAGAAGCGCGTTCGGCTTGTGATTAGTTCTGTCAATTTGTCCTGAAGCCCTCAGTATGTGTGTTCTTAGCATGTGTTGGAGTAGATGGTTTGAGTAATTTGGATTCTCCTTTTGCAGACTGTAGTTAAGCACAAAGTCTTAGGTTGAATCCATTCTGTGATTTAGGGGAAACCAGCATGAGGCCCTCAGCAGGTACATATACATTTAACTTGCTGCATGTTAAGCATCAGTAAGTCACATAGTCCAACACTGGTCGCATATCAAAGGCTTTTTAGAGAAACAAAATGTGCAACATGAGAACTAATCCCTTAGATAATTGCAGATACCATTCTGCATCTTATTTCAGTGCTGGGAGTTTCTGCACTCCAGTGCTGGATACATTACTGACTCACAATGTTGTGTTATAAATACACCTGAAAAGTCTCTGTGAAAATCTTACAATCTGTCAATTTCCTCATTTGTAATACAGGATTTAAATGGTTTATTTCACAGGAAAGGCAGTTAATGCTTTGCAAAATTCCGTGTATTTCAAATTCTCTGTACTTTAGATACTGCTACGTAACTGGAATATATGAAATAGCAGTGTACCTTAGTTCTCATGCAGTACCAATCAGCTTCCCTCTAGTCATCGTATCCCCTCCTCCCCCATTAATTAATTTCTTTTGCTATGTGCTGGTTTAAAATTACCTAATTACCTGTAAACAAAGGGAAGCATGTTTCTTGGGTTTTTAAATGATGGAGTTTAATTTTTACTAATCTTATTAAATAATAATATTAATAAGACTTAACAGTTCTCATACAAGAGAGAGCACTCTATAGAAAACATGAATACATTTAGTCAGTGTAAAACAGCTTGAGCCATTTTCATTTCCACTGTGTATAATGTATTTTTTTAAAGAAAATCGGACATGGGAAAATTAATTTTAACTTCATGATTTATGAATTATTAATTCCTCGTGGCTGGGATTATTTACATACTGAATAGTAGTTAGGCAAAAAGCAATTAGAAAGGTGTATCTTTATCAGACTGTTGCCCATTTGTGGGGTTTTATTTTTGCTTTTGTTGGATTTTGCTTTGGGTTTTTGTTGGTCAATTTTGCCAATCAAATTTCCATCAGATTTCCCACATGGATATGCATACTCTTAGATGTGCTCTTGGAAAGGTAGCATTTTAACTTTGATATTCCCTGCTTTAGATATTCCTCTAGACCTCCCAGTAACACTTTAGCAGTTTCGTGTTTTGACTATATATTTAATATATTCTCTTGGACCACTGGTGTCTTAAATTCAGTATCTCAAATTCAATTGCCTTCCTGTAGCTCTGCCTCCCTTTCTGTTTCTTAGAGTAACTTCTGTGCTGCTGTAACCAACTCCTGCTCATTCTTTCAGCTCTCCACTGACTGCCTGTTTGATTTTGTTTATTTTGTAAAATAAAATTTTATTCCATTTGTTGCTCTTTAGATTTGTTGCTCTTTTAAATATCTGACACCTTCCTTCTCTGCTGTATTTCTTTTTCCTTCTAGTCTGGATTGTTGCCTTGAAACTGTTCCTACAATTCTGTAACCCACCTCCTTCCTGTTCTTGGCCCTTGGCTGCATCTAGGGGAGGTTTACCCTTCTCAGATTGCTTCCATGGCTCAGTCAATCTTTAGAGGAAGGAGACATGGATATAGATCTTGGATCTGTAATATTTTACGGTAATCTTAAAGGGAATTGAAATTTTATTTAAACATATGTACATGTTTAATAAATATATTTCTGGTCATTGTTGGAGCATGTTTGTCACAACTTGTGCCTTAAAATTACAACTTCCTACAGAGAATGGCTTCAATTGGAAAGGACCTTAGAGACCCCTTCCACCAGACCAGGAAGGTGTTCATCCAAGCTGTCCTTGAGTACTCTCTGGAGTAGGACATTGACAACTTTTTGGGGCAACCTCTCCCAGTGCCACACAACCCACATGGCAAAGCATTTCTTTCTAGTACTTGATCTAAACTTGCCCTTTTTCAGTTTAAAGCCATTCCCTCTTATTTGATGTTCCTTTTTCTGAAGTCCCTCTCTGGCTTTTTTCTAGGCCACCTTTAGGTGCTGGAAGGTGCTATTACAATCTACAGGTCTACTTGGAGAGAGAGATTCAGTCTGTCCCATTTTCCCTGGTATGGACTATCAATTGCTTCAGGCTGTTATTTCCTTTAGTTTTGCAAACATTTATGCTCAGCAAGGAATTTTGACAGTTTCTAGAGTTGATGGGGAGTAATGATGTTATCAAGTGTCACTGCTCTTGGAAAGGCTAAGTCTTATCTGAAGAATTTCATGATGTAGTATTCAAGTCAAGTTATAAAAATGCTGAGACATTAGTGACACTGTAATATTTTGGAGTATTTTATGTGATATGAAAGTACCTGGGGATCTCTGATAATAAGATCTCAAAAGCTATTCAAGACTTCTACTAAATAGCAAAGGAAAGAATACAGGCCTGAATATTATTCCTTCCTTAATGCCAGATGGATTAGTGTTATGATAATGAATATCTAAGGAATTAAAAGTGATTTGTCACTTTTTCTAAAGGGTTGCCCAGAATAGTAATCCATCATTGCTTTTTCACAAAAGAAGCTTGATCTGTGAGCGTGATCTCAGAGACGCAATAAAAATGCGTATTGCCACTGTTAACAGAAACATGGGGTAAGCCCTGGCAGTTTAGCAGGAGTCGAGGCAGGACTGAACGAAAACTTGTTGTGAGATTACATTGGTTTACAGTAATGGGTTAACTTTCCTCCCAGTTGCCGTCATGCATGACTATCCTATTCTTCCCTGCAGTGTGCAACAAGCAGATGGAACGGTCAGCAAGTCAAAATATGAAGTGTTGGAAAGGTCACAGTACTACAGGACGCCGCTGTCTTTCTCATCTGTCTTACAATTAGGGTATCTTGTTCTTGTAGCAAGAGTCATAATGAGGACTCTAATGAATACAGTGTGTATCTGTTCCTCTCACCCAGAAGCTGAAAACAAAGGACAGGTTGTACTAATGAGGGACCAGGCAAGGCAGCTTTTATTGATGTGGGCAAATGTTTCTCATTCATATAGATGTACTTATGTTTCAAGAGAATTATGTACTTATGAATTCATGATGTACTTATGAATTCAAGAGAAAAAGAATTACTAAGTGTACTCTTGAATGAAGGGGGGGTTACTTGAAGATTGTTTTGAGTCTTCAGCTTTTTGAAGTTGAAAAAAGTTTGATAAATTTGCATTATTAAAAAAAGATGTTTACTCAAGATGACGATGGTTAGGGTAATGGGCTTAGGTTCATGAGACTTAGGTCCTGGCCACAGAACTCATGTAGAGTTTAGAGAAGAGTATTCAAAGACCACTGATGATGTTGGAAGATTTGAGAAAATTTCTGTTCAACTTCAGAGTTCTTCTAAATATTATGAAGCAGTTGCTGAGGGAATTTCTCTATTACTGAATAGCTATGGGACGGCAGGGTTGGATTATGTGTCTCTGTAAGCCTGGGACAGCAGTAGGTTTTAAAAGTTAAAAAAGTTAGCTATTCAAGGAGAACTTGCTCAGCCATCTGCTCTTAAAGGAATATGAGACAAGAGAAGAACAAACAAAAGACACATCATCATATCAGGACTGAAACATGGATGGGATTTGGATGTAATGAGCAATCAGATTAATTGACACAAAGCATTTCTGCTCTAGCCACAGCAGTGCCCTTGGGTGATCTGAGAACAGCTGACAAATCTGTAGGTAGGGCTTTGCTGAGTGGCTGCAGCCACAGATGTGGCTATTAGAGCTGAGCTTTCAAGGTGTGCCATCTGCAAAGCTGTAACATTATTTTGTTTTTCCACCTCTTTGCAGTTTATGGAAAGTTTATGGTAAATTTGTACATTCACCCTTTATTATAGCCCCAAGATAATGAAGCTCTCTAAGTTCACTCAGCAACTCTGGCAGCTCTGCTGGAACTCTCTGTATATGAAATAGAGCAACATTTCTTTGTGGCATCCAATGCCAATGGTAAAAGGTGTCTTTTCTTTAGTGTAAATGGAAGTAATGAAGCACTTGTCACAGCTTTTTTTTAATTCTCTGTTTTGTTTCAATATCTTGGCTGTCTTTTAAACCATAGTTGCAGTAAATTTTGATAAATTATACCAGAGATCTATTACTGCACATCTTGATGTCCAGTACAGCTGTCAGTCTGTGCAATATCCTCATGACTCACCAGGTAATCAAAAGCATGGAAATAGTGCTGTGAAACATAGTTAATCTTTCAAGGCCCATGTTGTCTTTTGGTAGTATTATAGGATTATGCTTGTACCTATTACCCTTCAGCAAAATTAATAATTATTGCCTAATACACCTAAGAAGTGAAGAAAAGGAGAAATGGAAGTAGGCAATCATCATTATTTTACCATGGTCACATAGCAGGTGAGTGGCAGAACCAAAGATATAATCTCATATTTTCTTGTTTTCTGCTCTGGGCTAATGTCACTAAAAGTATCAGACTACATTCAATTATACTGTTGTATGTTTTGTTCATGGTATATTTTTATTTCATGATACATGATAAATTCTTGCTGTCCTGTCATTTATGCTACAAGTACTGCTAAATCATGTAAAATCATGAACAAAACTCTAGTGTATGAACAGCAAGAGATTCATACACTGTGAGTACTTTGTATAAATAGAATTAAGACAATAAATACAAACCAATATAAATATTAGAGAGTTGATAGTTCTAGTAAGGAAAATGTTAATATTTGGGTTAAAACTCTTTTGATATCATTCAAGGTTTTTATACACAGCACTTGAGCAAACTCCCCCATGCATCAGGGAGTGCAGTGTCCCTGGCTGAGGGGCTGATCTGCTGCTGAGAGACTGGAGCACTGGAATGTGAGGCCTTTGCTATAACTGGATTAACATGGGTGATGGAGAACAGCTATGTTTATTTAAATCTGATTCGTGGCAGAAGATTTATACAGTGATATTGTAAAAAGGTTTCAAGAGTTATTTTCTGTAGAGCTGGTCAGTATTGGTGTTGTGTCAATAGTAGAAACATAAGAGTTTTCCAAATATTTTTGTGAAAACTTAATTTTTGGTGAAGAGGGAAAATATCAGAAATGTACATGGATGTTCTAGTCCATATGGTGTATGTTTTGACTGTGCGGTTCATGGGAGGAAAAATGATGGATGATATACATGAAAACTCACTGAGTTATGTTCTGCACTTTTTCTGAAAGCTGTAGTGTGCCAAAATTCATTCTTGGTCTTTATCTCCCCCAGCTCCGAAGCTGAATTTCTATGATTATATGTTAAATCTTCTGTGTTGTCATCAAAATCCTATAGCCAAATCAGGTTGTATTTCATACAGAACATCTAAAGATGAGTGCAGGGAATCTTTCCACTGATTTCTTTGAGTCTCACTGTAAGTCACTCTTTAGAGCATTACAAGTAGAAGGTCTGAAGGCAGGAGTGTATTTGCTTATCTCCTTAACCTCTTGAAATACTAGAGGTGATTGAATTCTTATAACTTTAGACTTTCATGAGACTTTTATCCTTACCTCCCCTTTCCTCTTATCCAATTCCACCCCTATAACCCATCCCTCCCCAGTTTGATTTTAGCTCCCATTCTTTTTCAGCATGTTTTACATTTTGTTCTCTGTCTCTTTCTCCCTGATGGGAGGAGGAAAATTATCTGATTAGCTTTACAAACTATGTTTCAAAAACAAACACAGGATGTATGGAGATAAATAACTTTAATGTTTTTGTATCTGCAAAAAAAGTCATTATTTGCTGAGCATTCCTAATTTCAGGATTTTTCATTAGAGCATCCTTTTCAACATACTTAGCCAATGTAAGTCCTGTAAAAATTAATCAGAGAACCAAGCTGATATTTCAGAATACTTCATGCTGTTAAATTTAATACTGAAATGTCAAATCTCTCCAGTTTTTCAGGGGTACTAAGTGGGAATGGACTCCACTGTAGGATTTGACCCTGAGTTTACAAAATCCTTGAATGGCAAGGTTTATTTTCTTAAGGTTAATTCACACAAACTAATTTTCTGTTATAATTAAACTAGCAAGAAGCCCTTAGAAGTACAAAGAGTCAGTTATTTACTTAGTTGAGTTGATTGACTTTTGCTATTGCCTCAAGTGAAGGGGAAATACCAACATGATCATGTTGCTCTTTGGTCACAGATGAAATGATTTCCACAAAGCTTTTTCAGGTAATAATACCTATTTCTCACTATTGTAGATATGCAAGTATTAGTGGGAAGGCATCCTGGTATGAAAGGGTTGCTTTATTAGGTTACAGTGTTGCTGTAAATGTTTCCTAATTATCTCTGTTATGGCAAAAATATGAAAAAGTGTAAATGGAGTGCTCTGCATAATTTATAAAAGCTGAATGTTTCCTAATTAGTTCTGTTAGGTTAATGATACTGCAGCCTCATTTTTTCCATGGCCCTAAGCAATGACCTTTACCCTCCCTGTTTTTAGCACTTTCTTTTAGTTCAAAAATGTGTGGTGACCTTCCTCATCTCAAATGATCTTTGGCAGGCATAATGCTTTGGAAAATGTTACAAATCCTTTCTCCCTTCTCCCTTTGAAAGTAAAGAAATGGCCTGCTTTATGCAGGCAGAGTTAAAGCCTGATTTATACAGATCCTCTGAAGAATGCTGGTGAAGTGCATTCCTTCAGTGTTTTCATAGAAACTGATGTGAGCTGCATTAGCAGGAGATGTGAAAATGGTGAGGTGGGGGAGAGAAAAACCTCTCTCAAAAGGATTCTAAAATAACATTTTGCATCCTCGAGTAATTCCCAGCTCTCCCTGGCAACCATTCATTTCTTCCGAAGAGCAGAAGTTTGCAATATGAAAGTGGATTGGCTTGCTTTTCCCATGGGGCTCTCTATCTCTTCATCCACCGCCTAGGGTAAAAAGCAATGCATACGTTTACAATATAAATGTGATTTAATCGACCTCTCTGTCAGAGAGAAATGGCAAGCATATCAAACAAGCCCAAGATGTTAGGAAGAAAAAATCATAAATTATTCCAGTGATGAGTTTCTGAGCAGCATTTTGGACTCCTAGATGATTCTATGTAAAGCTGTTCCTTGAAACAATAATTAAGATAATTCTGTGTGACAAGGAGAAAAATGTTCAGCTTTGTATGAAACGTGCTTTTTTTTTAGGAAGCTGGATGTTCACTGTATTGATCAGCATTTCCCTTAGCTGCTGCATTGGAAAGCTTAAACTAATTGAATGATTCGCCATTTTATTTCTAAGTCTTTATTTTATCCTACGCAAAATCAGTTGGCTTCTAAATCACGAAGGTGATAGGTTTCTTTGTGGGTGTGACTCTGTGAATATATACCGTGAGGTCTTCAATAATATTATCTTGTTTTAGTTGTGAATATAGATTTGTGAGGAAAAAAAGTATTTATTATTTTTGGATTTCTGTTGCTTGAAAGACACTTGAGCTTTCCTGAGAAGCTAAGCAAAAGGGTTTTTTTTAAAGATAAAGTGCTCATAGAATCCTTATGCCACTTAGTTTGTCTATAAGAACCCTTTCCAAATTTTTTTCCTATTCGTAGGCATGAAAGCATTGGGGATGTTATATGCTTTATTTGTTAAAAATAAAGGAAAGCTGAGAAAAGGATTCTTTTGGCAGATGGAATATTAATAAATACATTATTGAAGTATGGCTCTAGCCACAGGGACCTGAGTCCGTAATTCCATACTGGGATCCAGATCTTTCTGCAGTTTAGGATTACTGGAGGGATCCAACTGTGTTAAATTTCTGCATACCAGAGAGATGCCATGACTGGATTTTCAGGCCATTTCACTGTCCTGACTTCAACTGGTCATTATTTTAAATGTCATGCCATTGCACATATCTCTTCACTACTCATAACACTGCAGTAGTTGGTGAAAACTTTCGTTTTACCATATATTCTTTAACCAGAGGTTTTGCATTTTGGTGTCATATTTCTTTTTTTTTTTTTTTTGTCAATCCTTTTAATAGTGCAAAAATGCTTCCTACTGGCCAGTGACCTTCATTGCACTACGCAACTAATGTATAATTTATTTTTTATTTTTTGCTTTTTTTCCCATTAGGAACTTAGATCTTTATTTACAACTTTGATTTAAATCTCATCCCCATCATGACTTGCTTTGCATCTTTGTGTTACAGCTGAGGTTTTGGTTAAAAACCAGTGATGTTCTGGTTAATATTTTCCAAGTAATTTTCCCCCATTTTAATGTTTTGACCTGGTGTGCTATGTTGCTTTCAAGTTCTTTTGACAGAATGTGTAGTTTTTGAACTTCACACTTAGATTCTTGGCTCTAGCACACTTTGAATTACTGCCTTTCTCCCCTTCTGGTGAATAAATTATAGTTCCTACCTCTTAGAGGACTGTCATACTGTCTCCTTGCTGACCTCATATTCTTAATTCACTTGAAGCTTCTTGTTATTTAGCTTCGCCCCTTGTGTGGCTTTGCTTTCTTCCTCTGTGGTGCATTTCCTTTTTGTGCTCTCAGAACTTCAATATGGAATCTTCCCAGTGTTCTGTTGTACCTGATGTTCTACCTCTTGAAGGTTTTATAGCAGGCAAGACTCCAGTTTTAAGTAATTAGCTCTGACTTTGAGGTCTTCTTATCCTTTTGAATTGAATGTGATGATCCCAGTGTTCCTGCCCCTCACTCTTGTGTGCATTGCTGAGCAGTCCCCGTGCTTCAGCCCACAGCTTCCCTGCTAGATGGTCCTGTCTGACGTGCTTTGGGGAAAAGGGGAAGTCTGAGATGCTATTTATCATTATTTTAACATTCTCCTTTATGTTTTGCTTTTACTGAATTAGAGGTTGTTCTTATTTAGTGCTTCTCTCTGCCATTCCAATAGGTGTAGTGCCTTATTTGCTCTGCAGGGCTCTTCTGCAGTACTTTGGGTGTTTTGTCCAACATGATTCTCTCCTTTTCTCACACATCTCCCATCATGGATATTGATCTCCTCTCCCCCACCCCCAGTGTTATGCCCAGTCTTTGTGCTTTAAAATACTCTGTTTCTAGTGAGGTTTTCTGTTCTGGACTTGGTCTGCTCACAAGTAAATGGTGTGCATGTGCATCCTGTTCACTTCACGATTCTACTTTCATATTATTTTTCCCTGCTGCTAGTGCCTCCACAGGCAGACTGAGCTCTCTCAGGGCTCTGTGCAGACTTCAGTTGGTATAGAGTTAGATCCATCTGTTTTTTTGGTTTGCCTGTATAATCTAAGGTGGTATCACTGCAGAGGGATGAAGAGATGGAAATGTCTTGGATCTCCACAGCATTGAGTTTGCACAATAAAGAGGAAGGGATGGTATTTCACTTACGGTCATGTTCTTTGCAGTGCTGTTCTGAATGACATGTCTTGGTGCAGAAATGGGTGCTGTAAGGAGCTGTAAGAACCACCAGTTGCTACTAACCTGCTCCCAAAAGATGCTGGAGACTGGGGATAAAAGTGCATGGATGAAGATCAGAAGCATGGTCCTCTGTTTTGTTAGTGCATTGGCCTCTCAGAAAGGAAGGTGACTGTGCCACACTGCCTAGTGAGCTGTGGCAGATGAAATAGTGTGGAAATCCCTCTTCCTCTGAGCTTCCGTTCTTTTTCTTAAAGAAAGGTTTTCTTCTAAAATGTAATGTGTCACAATGAATAGATGCTGATGGCACCTGGTGTAAAATAATTGTGTTGAATTGACATGCTGAGTGAATCGGATGCTGATGTTGTGCACTGCGCTGATCATAGCAAGAAATCTTAAGAGCTTGGCTATTGTGTAAGAGTTAGGCTGATTACTTGATGTAACCTCTGTGAGTCATGCTAGGCAAACAATGAGATAATGGTGCTAGCTATGTTTGGAGCAGCATAAACCTCTGTGACATTAGCAGGAAATTGTTTTTAACTCTCCAAACACATACATGTTTTTTGCTTAAGAACTGCAGTTTGCACAAAATGCAAGATGTCTGAGAGAAAGCAGCTACTATTATGCCAACTATAGGATTAGGGTACAGTGTCATGTGAAATGTAGCAAAATCCACAGGGAGTTTGATATGGTGATTAAATGTCTTAAAACCAAAACCATGCTCATCAAAACACTTATCTCACAAAATGTTGCATACAGTAGTATTGGTCTCATTATTGTGTCCTTTAAATCAGTGTCCATAGCTATCTGTGGCTGCATTGACTTTTATTGTATAGTTTCTTTAAGCCTTCAGGTTTTTCTCAGCTCAGGGGAAAAAATAGATTGCTATATTAGTTTTTCATGTCAACAGGCCCTGTTGTAAAGAGTGTAATGTAGGGGCTGGATCACAGAGTGGTCAATAGCAAGGTATATAATTAAGGAAAAGCACTAATATATCTGTCATAACCATAGAAACAATCAAGTTGAACTATAGGCATGAGAGTATTTGTGTGACTTTGATGCAGATCCATGTGACAATCAGGATGTATGCTGTCTGAGTGATTCAGTGATAATAATTGAAGACTTACAGAGATGCAAAGCAGCAAGGGGAATAGAATAGCAAGTAGAAATTAAATACAGAGCAGAGAGATATGTGTTTCTGACTGGATTATTTACATATTCAAATTTAGATGGAGAAACTTCTCTTATTCAGTAAATTAGCTGTAACCAACAATAATAGGCTCCCCCCTGCCCTCCCCTAAATTGCAATACCGGGAAGGAAAGGTTGTTACTCATTTGTGTTTCCTTTCATTTTCATGAAAACAATGCTAAAAAGAGACACAGTTTACAAATCAGTATTGAGTAGTAGGAAAACAATCCACTTGAATAATAAACAATGTAGCTGAAGAATACAGTTAGAAACCTGGCACATTGTTGATATTGCTGTGAGCAGATGGACCGTAAGCATATTGACTGCCAAACATCCCTAAGCACCACACACCAGACATGGCTGCATGGCAGGACAATTTGAGTGACTGGCAGCTTGCTAGCTGCTTCTTAGCATTTGTTTTTTAAAAATAGCTGGATATAAAAACTTAGATTTTTGTATATATATGTATAAATAAACTTATATAGTCCTTATGAGAAGGTTAATAGTAATATTAACTTAGTATTTATGTCATATAGATAACCTGCCACTTTACTGATATTATTGATTGATGATGCAAACTGTGGCCCAAAATCTGATTGTCGCAGCAGTGACAGTATCCTCTGTCATGGACACTACCTCTGTCAGGGCAGGACAGAGCAGCAGACCTGAGCACCCCAGGGTGGATACAGGAGCAGCAGACCTGAGCACCCCAGGGTGGATACAGGAGAACAGGGTGGATACAGGAGCAGCAGACCTGAGCACCCCAGGGTGCATACAGGAGAACAGGGTGGATACAGGAGCAGCAGACCTGAGCACCCCAGGGTGCATACAGGAGAACCTGGCTGTTCCTACTATCTGGTGGCCAGCAAGTGTTTCTAGAAGCAGAGTAGCATTTCTCAACTGGTGGGCTGTGGCATTTGAAAGTGAATGAGATATATTTATAGTGACTGTCAGGAGAAATGAAAAGGACATTATTGCAAGTCCTTTTATGATATAAGGCAAAAGGAATTCCTTCACACAGTGCTGCCTTCAGGACCAAGTAGCTGTGAGCCGGTAGCAAGCAAGTAGTCCTTTAGGTTTTTCTCAATGATACGTTTTTACTCTGACTCTTATAAGTAATGTAAGACTGTTGTGGAAAAAAATCTTTTGAGTTTGGGTACTTTAACGTGGAGTCTTGGTCCTGGAACAGGCATTTTCACTAGTGGTGTTAAGAACAGCCAGACCTCCAATGACTTGCGACATCCCTGTTGAAAGCAGTGCTGGAAATTTGCCAAGCTCTGTCATTAGCTGCCAGGTCTGGGCAAGGAACCACAAGGCTTAAAAAAATCCTGTTATACCAGCAATTCATGACCTTCATTTTGGGTGGCATCAGGCCACCAATGGTTTAGAACTGAGTCAGTTCTAAACCTTCTTTTAAACAATGTTGTGCAGAGTCTTCTCTTGTCAGTCAAGTGATGCCAAAATTTTCTTCTTAAGCTTGATAAAAACAAAATTAAAAATATCTCCAGTCCTCAGTACTGTTCTTTACTGATAAGAAGGAAGTACTGTGGTGTCTGCTGTCTACAAATATTTAAAGTTTTTAAACACTGTAATTTTTGATTTAGCTAGCAGATATAGAAAAGATTTTTGATGTTTTGACAAGTTCACTTGGCAAAATTTTCTGAGAGATGCAAGGGCAGGACAGAATGAGAAAGGATGAAAGACTCTGAAAAGGAAGAAGGTCATGAGAGACATTTCAAAAAATTTGTAGGCAAGGAAGGATGTAATAGGCTTTATTATCAGCAGGCCTTAATCAACTGCAACACTAAGAATCTGGAGTGTGTTTTGGAACATAAAATTTTAGTTAAAGTCTGAGTTTTTACTTTGAAACAGGCTGTTCATTTTTTAACCTTGGTATTTTTAAATACATATATATATGCATATATACATATATACATGTGTGTGTGTTAGCTGATACATGTACTTTGAACCTTTGAAAGATATTTAATGCTCTTAAGATAATTTTAAATGTTAGGTGCTTTAATAGCTTCTCTGTAGCAGTTCTATGTAATAAACACAATAGGCATAATTTACCATTTTCTAACAAAACAAAAACAGTAGAAAAAAGTCTTATTAATTGTAAATTATCACTTGTAATTTGCTAATGTATTTGTATTACTTTTTGCTAGTCAGAACTTAGGTGCACATGGGCATACATACCTACACACTATATCTGTGCAAGTGTGTATATGTGACTTCTGTAGTGCCCAGGATGTTCTCCCTGTTAGAGAACAGTAACTCCACAGCTCGTGGAAAGAGTTTGCAAACCAGTATATTTCAGGGGTTAGACTACTCATCAAGAGACAGACTTTAGGAAAATAGCTGAAGTACAAATTGAAATCGAGCCTGGTATCAGATATTTCCATTCTTTCAATGTTACTCCTTCCTTTCAGACATGGTCCTCTTTTGTAATGGTATTAAATTAATCCACTGTAGTTGACTCTGCCACTCTCTCTCCTTGCCACTTCCCTGCTTGCAGTTTAAGCACATACATCTGGATAAAATGACACAGTGATTCGTGCACTATTATCTTCAATGTTTTGGTATCAGTAGAAGGTATGTGTACCTAAAAGTAGTAGTATAAACTGCAAATCATGAATCTAAAAACTGCTGTCAAAAGAACGGATGGCAAAACAAATGAGTCCAAGCAAATGCTAGTCTGAGCTGCTGGTGCATGCTGAGTTAAACCAAGCACTCCTCCTTTCATTGCATGTAAGTACAGTACACAGAATTCAGTGTTCCCTGGTATATTAATATATGGACTTGCTCTTTAGTGCATGGGTATCAAAAAAGTTAAGCATGTACACCAATGGTGTCATATTTGTTCATCATAGTTGGTGTATCTTATGATTCCAGATACCTCTCTTCCTGTCAGTATTGGCAAGTATTCCTTAGACATGTATAATTTTTAATTATCACAATCTGTGCATTTTTCAGGGACCAGTATCAATACTGATCTTGGTTTGAATACTTTCTGGTTGAAGTGTTTTTGTAGGCTCACAGATAGAACAAATATTAATTAAAGCTATTTAATTTGGATATCACAGCCTCATTCACATATTAGATATCGGCATCACCCATTACTATTAACCTTAAAACTATTAAATAATAAAAATCCTGCACACATGTTTGCTAGTTTTAAGTTACTGCAACAGCTGGATTTAAAAAAGGAAAATAGGGAAATAAAATACCATTTGGAAAAATACATCAAACAGCTTCCCCAAAGTATATATCAAAATTCTTCACATGTGATGAACTGCTTAGGGCAGAATCCATTTCCATTCAGTTTTTGGAATTCTTTGAAGACTTAAATTGTACAACTATAAGACACAAGTTGGGATAATCCAATTGGATATCAGTGAGTTTGTCTTCAATCTGTGAGGGTGGATTGACATTCACTGTGTGTTTCCCTGAGCTTGTTTTCTAGAGCTCCAGCAAATGGAATTAATGCTTCACTAAATGGAATAGTCTGTTTGTTCCTGGGCTGTTGTCAGTCATTAAAGGGACCGTATTTACCTGCAGATCTGTTCCAGAGTGCAGGCTGCCCTCTGCAGCCCTACAGGGACCAAGGAAGGACCTTTATTTTCTCAGACATGGGGTTTTTTTTTGACTGTCTGGAGAGCTAGAAAACACAGTAGTGTCTTTTGTCAGAATAACATGATTGAATTTTTCTCTAGTATCTTGATATATTTTGGAACTTCAGCTCCATTTAAAAAGAACTCAAGGAGAAGGGATTCTACATTTAAGCTGTTTGCATCTTAATGGTTATTTTATGCTGGCCCTTAGGTGGCTCTCATTTTCTCTCTTATTTTCTCCCTTCTTTATAATATTATCATCAAACTTCTCTTGAAGTTTTTCTCTTTGGATTGCTTGCTTTCATGAATATGGGTACCATCCTGAAGACAAGTCCTCTGATCCACAGGCTCTTTAGCTCACTTCTAGACTTCTCTGATCATTAGAGACTATTCACAAAGGGGAAAAGTACAGCTGAAAGGAAGTATTCCCCTTAGCTACTTATAAAGGAAATGGGCATTGAAAGGGCAAAGCAGAGATACTGCATCCCTCAGTAATCCAGCCAAGAGATTAATAGCAAAGATAAAAATAGAAAAATATAATTATTCTAACTTCATTTCCTCTCTTGGAAAATATAAGAGCAGGCAAGACCTTCACAACCCTGATTCCCAGGTTGCTATCTCCCTATCACACTTGTGTGACTTGAAGCACATGGTAGCCTTAGTAGTAAAACTAAGTGAATAATTCATGACAAGCAGCTTATTTGATGAATTACTAAAGTCCCTTTTTCTGTTTGTGCAGTTTCCAGCAGATGACAATGTCTTTCAACTTACATATTATTCAAATTTTCTCAACCATGTTCTTTTTTTTTTTTTTTTTTTAGCATGCTCATATAAGGCAAGAGTTTTCCAGGTACTGAGCAGTAACAGACTCTGGATGCTGCAGCTGGTCCCCAAAAACATGTGATGTGGGGAGAGCCTGTGTCTCCCAGTTGGCTGAGCATAGCCTTTGTACTGAAGAAAAGTATTCAGAAAAGAGTCAGTGCTCATGCTTTGTTTTCCAAAACAAAGAGACAGCAATGAATTTGAAATTCCCTGTAATTGCTTAATCTTTTCCCTTTCTGGATCACAGAGGCGTTGAGTGAGGTGTCATTCATTCAGATAAAAGGCTAATGTAAAATATATTGGCTGTGGGTAGTGTTCAGGCTTAAATTTCTCCTGTTACATTCATGCAAAGTAAGGGCTGGGTGTTTACAGATGTAGTAGGGCAGGGGACAGTAGGCCCCTCTCTACTGATTTTAATATCTTTTGTGTTGGAACCACATAAAAAATGTAGTTTATTTTTATTTCCCTGAAATTTGTTTTGCTTTTCTGTGTCAAGCATTGTCATGACCCAAAATTGTCACCTTTTGTGGTGCAAAGCCTTTATGTGCTTAAGTGATAGTGAGAAAGAGAAAACTTATTATGATTTGTAACCTCATTTTTTTTGGCAGGAAGTATGATGAGCCTGTTCTTACTTGAATACAGTCAATAAGGAGCAGATACACACTGGCATTGACTTTACTGAAGAAAAAATGGATTTGGAAATGGAGAGTTGATAAAATCAGTTGGTAGATTGAATAAGGGAAGAATATTTGGTAGTCTGTAGACCAGGCTCAGATAATGTTGCAGAAACAGAGGTTAAACATTATAGCTTTTATTCACAGTTAATTATCAGGGAGAAACTTTACAGACATTTGAGGCTTAGTACTTGGAGGGGACAAGTAAGAGTCATGGGGTTATAAGCAAATAGCATCCTTAAACATTTAGGAGAGAGATGAATTTGTAGTTGTGACCCTCAGCAATTCACTCTTTACATCTTAGTTTTCTGTTTTCCTGAGTGTTGCACTTTTTGTTGTGACTTGTCTAACTCTATATAATTATTTTTATTTATGTAAAAAAAAAGAAATTGCTGTATAATTGATGCTTTATTTTGTCCTTTTTTTATTAGAATGGAAGGTGTAAATTTATGCCTTGATGAGGTAGATTCTTGTGTGAACAAGGCTCATCTTTTAGTAACGGTATTCTCAGAGCCTATCTTCTACTGTTCTGCATTTGCTGCTGAGGTGAAGAAATCTGTGCTGCATACTCAGGATATATTACTCCAATTAATGTGGGGAAAAATTAGTACTGCTTGTTTCTATGTGAAACATGTAGCGATAGGAAAGAATTGACAGAAATGGGAATGCAATAAGTTAAGGGTGCAGTTTAACAAGGTGTCTGACCAGTGTCACAAGAAATTATTTGAGATTTTACTTGACTCATACCTTCTGATTTTCCTTAGAAAAGGAGTTGTTTCCATAGTAACAGCCACATTACATGGTTCTATACTTATGATACCTCTGAGATAGACCAGCATCACAAAGAAATATACTTCTCAATATGTCATATAAAAATCCTGTACTTGTTAGTAAAAAAAAAAAATCTTATTTTCAGCAAAGTGAGACACT
Organism: Vidua chalybeata; assembly: GCF_026979565.1. Lineage (NCBI taxonomy): Eukaryota > Metazoa > Chordata > Aves > Passeriformes > Viduidae > Vidua > Vidua chalybeata. The sequence goes on from NC_071537.1 coordinate 23,459,810, forward strand.
TGTTTGAGGTTTCTAGGCTATAGTTAATTTATTTGTACTATTGTTCTGTCCCTCCCTCATTTATTATAGGTGGTGCTTATATTGCTGGCTATTAAGATGCCTGACACTTTCCATTGTAGGCTTTTGTCTTCAGCTGCTTACAGCTTTACCAAGTATTAACTGTTTAGACTCATATTTTCTGTTCAAAGTCCCTGCCTTGTGCAAGTCCTTTTGGAATATCTCATAGCTATGCAGATATTTCTTAGAATTATTGTGTGTGTGTGTTTTCCTTTTTTTCCTGGTTTAATTGCTCCTTGGTTCTTTTTTGAAGGATTGTATATTCCTTCTGGAGGAAAACCTAGTATAGCATGCACCTTTTGCTGTGTGTCCTTTTCATAGCCTCGCACCCTCCCGTCCTGAAATTTCACTCATTTTTGAGGATCTGCAATCTCTTATTATCCGAGTTAATTCCTGACTTTTGAGTGCTTCTGGTAGATCTTGGTAATGTGCTACTAAAACATACATGTATTTATCAAGTGCGTGTGTTCATACAGACATAAAACATGTATTTATACACTTAAATAGATTCCACTGGTTGTCTGGAGAATGACAGGTATAACAGTGCTAATCCATTTGTGTCAAGGAGTAACAGATCAGAAAGAGATATTAGAATAATTGGAAAATGAAGACAGGATAGAACTCTAGCTCTTAACAATTCAACCAGTCAATGAAGAATTCAAATAGGTAAGGAGCTCAGTTGTCAGAGTGTGTTAATTTGCAGCCTGTTCAGAAGCTTCCATGGAGACTATTAATACCTCAGATGCCTCTTAATGAATTTTAAAAACAATGTGCACTTGGTTTCTGCAGACTGGAATGCTGTGTTTTGATTCATTCTTGTCACAAAACATACAGAAGCTCTATTTCTGAGTTCAGTGCTGTTCAGTGCATGCAAAATTATTTTTCTGGTCCTTGGTATAACACACCAAGGTATTTTCTTATATCTTAATATTTCAGTATCGTAGTTTCTTTTGTGTTTTTATTTTGTTTTATAGTTTTTATTTGTTTGGTTTTGTGTGGCTTTTTTTAATTACAAGCTCTATGATTATACTGCTAAGCTACAAAATAATGTAATGTCGATATACATGAATTAGCTCTGGAGTACTAGTATGGCTTTTTTGGTGCAGTACTCCATCACTGTTGTGTGTAGTTAATTTGCCTGAGCCACAGCATGCACAATCCTGACACCTTAATTCTCTCATTTATCGGCACCTTGGAATATCACATCATATCATATAGATTTAAGTTATGCATCATTTACCAAATTCCTTCTGGTTGCATGTTTATTCTGTCATCCAAAATTGGAGGAATCTGCTGGCAGGGTCCCTCTGCTGTTTCCCTTTTTCTGTTTTCTCAAGAAAACACACATGGGGTTGTAAAGGTCGTGTTATTTAGTACAGAAGTGACAAGTGAACTGTTCCCTCCTGCAGCCTCCCCATGCTTCTTTCACAACTGCTACTTTGATTTGTCACTGGGGTAGTCTCCTCCAGTCACCTCCTTGCATGACTACAGCTAGTGCTTTGACACTTCACTTCCTACTGCAGATCTAAAGGGCTCGCTTCATAACAGTGAACTGCCATTCCTAACCTGTCAGGCAGCAAACAAATCAAACTCAGTAATGCAAGCAAGATCTCAGTAATTCATGAACCTCTGAAGCATCAAAGATAGCAAAAGACATATTTGTAGATGGGCATAGGCTGTGTTGCGCTATCACTGTGACACTTTATTTTGACAAGCTAGCAAATTTGTGGTTGTTTTCTTCCTCAGAATTTCGATCTCTCTTGGACTGTAACTCTGGCATTATTGATTGGGTTGGGAGCAGCAAGTTGGATATGGGAGCTTTTCAGAGCACAGCAGTGCAGACACAGCTGGGCCCCTAAGTGTACTCAATTTGAGTGGGAGACACTTTTTCCTCAAGGAAAAACTTCTCTGGGAAATGAGCAAAAGACAACAGCACCAGGTACTGATCTGTGTTAGGTCATTTCACTGGCATAATTTAGGTACTTCTTGCAATTCCTCTTTTAAGAGCTGGGAAGAAGTGTATTAAACATCAGCAGAAATACAGCAGGAAAATAAATATAGGAGTTTTGTCAGCAGGCTTGGGGACTGTGGAAGGTAGCTGAGTGTGTAGGGCTCTTTTTAATGATGATAATTTGAAGGAAAGCCTGGAAATATGAGCTGCAAAGTGAAGTAAATAGTGTTCCTAGTTATTTGCTTTTTCCTGTCTGCTTTCCTGTAGTCTATCCATGTATTCTCCTAACTTGTTATTTAATCCAGTACAAAAAGGCTAGAAGCTGAGGCAAGATAAATAAGCTTAAGAATAGATGTGAAACGAGAGCAATTAATGAGCAGAACAGTGTACCTAATGCTGTAGTGAGTGTCTGTCTCTTGCAATCTTCCAGTCAACACTGGGTGTGTTTCTAGTAGATACACTTAACAGAGTGTGGATTCTGTCATCCCTTGAGATGAGCCTTTTGGGAAAAGATTCCCCTAACTCCTGTTTCCTTGGCTGATTGTCTCAGCTTCCCTAATTGGAAGCTATTTAAATTTTCCCTAATGTCAATACTGTCAAGTAAAATTATCTGAAAGTGTAGATTGATTATTTTGTCTGGATAAAAGTAGGTAAATGTTATCAAATGAACAATATCTAATATTAAAGAACTGTGTTATTGAAGCAGTAGTTTTTAATACTAGATCCTGCAGTTAGATCAGCTTAGGCATATTACTGTGTACATACAGAATTCATTGCCTTTGATTCTACAGATCTATTAGCCGGGTGATTGTCTTGGTTTTGCTCCACGTTTCTGAGAGGATTATAGCCTGTGATGAAATAATATTTCTTATTGGGGTAAAAGTGTGTATGGGGCCAGATCTGAAAGATCCTAATACTGACTGAGTCAAAAAATGAGTGATGAAGTTAATTCTGCTGAGAGCAAATAAACATATTCAGGTAAAAATATAATCATCTCTGTTTACATGTATATAAACCAATTCATACTGAGAGAAGTGATGGCAGAGATTTTTTTCCATATTAATTATGGGATAGCTCTTCATATTGTGCCAAAGGCTGTGGTTTTTTTGGAGTACAAACTAAAGGAGTTACTGGAGCACATTTCTCTGCTTCACCTGCTTACACACATCTGTTTTGACAGGCAAAGATGGGAACCTAGATCTTGGTTTAATGCGTGGCTGGTGAGGATTCTCACCAAACCCTAAGAAAATCCTTCTTTTGGTCCCATAGCTTAGACAAGCCTCTTATGAACAGTTTTCTGACAACATCAGCTCATTGCTCTGAAGCTGTCAAATGTCCAATAAAATGATTACAAGGTTAATTTTATTGCATTAAATACTACAGAAAAACCCCACAGCCACATTATATCATTAAAAGATGCATGCATTTTCTGAATTTTCTTTCAGTTTTCATTTTTCCAAGGAAGAAGCATCTGAAGAAACAATACACTTCACAGTGAAGGGTTAAAAAGGGCGAGGTAGAAAAACTGTTTTCCTTCAAGGTGAGAGTAAGGCCCTTGAGCTTGGAAAGAAATGATAGAATGGAGACTACATGAGAGCTTAGTCCAACCTTGGGGAGGTGATTAGAGAATGATTATATGACTGAAATGAGTTGGGTTTTTTTCCCATGCAGTGTGTAAGTGTTATGTTGTGTAACCCAACTCACATGATGCTGTCAACACCTAAAGAATTTTGCAGAAAATTCACAGCAAGCTATTGAATAGAAAAATCTGAATGGTTTACCTATATGGCAAAATCCCTGAGTTACTGACCTTTCAGAAGACAGTAAGATCCACAGATGAGATTCAGGTCTCGTTTTGGGAGTCTGCATAAGCATTCACTGCAAAGTCATGGACTTCAGGGATCTTTGCCTCACAGTATGACTGGGCTTTTCTTTTTAACCAGGTAGTTTATTTTACCTGCATTGCAATCAAAAAAGTTTGCTTGATTTATGCCAAAAGGAGATCTAGCCAACACAATATTTGCATCCTTAAGGCAAATTTTATTGTTACTTAGTAATAATTTTCCCTTAATAATTTTACAGTGAAGTTTGTACTTAGTGTTTGTTTTTAATTACTAAGTTGAGTCTATCTCCAAAGTAAGGTCTGTCATCTATTTCCATCTTTCAGTTTCCATATAAGCTTTTAAAAGAGTTTCAAGCAAAAGCACAAAATTACCCACATGCTGTATTTGATTTCTTTAGGCTGTTCACACATGATAATAAGGACAGCACTGCAAATGTCAAATTAGAAGATCAGCTTTATGCCTGGTATAAACCAACTATACTGTGTTGCCTTCAAGTAGTATGATGCCTTTTATCAGAAAGGGAGTAATAATGAATCCCTGTGCCAATCAACCCTGTGGGCTTGAATGGAGAAAAGGAAAATAGGAGGAACAAATTTCATGGATAAATACCTCTTTGATAATATTTTTTCTAACTGTATAAGAAAGTTCTTTCATTTATAGTCTCCAATCACCTGCATTATCATGCTTACAATCTTTTTAATGTTCAGCAGTGCTGTTGCAGTGGTAGCACATAAACATGCTTGTCTCAAGGGAAGTCAAAAAAGTCCAGAAGATAGAATAGGAGGCCAAGAAAACAGAAAAAATGGAATAACTAGTTTGTGCCCTATCTTGAATCTGCAAAACTTTGGTGCATTTCAAAATGCTTAGAATGATAGCTTCCCTCATTTCTTCTGGATCCATGTAAATTCTGTACTGTGGGGGAAAAATAATGCCATAATTTATGTGATTCCAAATGTAAAACCCTGAAAACTTTGCAATGCAAATGTTTTGAATGAAATATAAGGCAAATATTAATGTTAATTTTCTTTACATGAAAACAATATAACATTTTTTAATTAAATGGAAATAGGTTCTAAGTTATATTCCAAGTGAAGAATGGCATTCCTTTAGTGACACATTATTCTCATTACACACAGTAATTCTAAAGGTTTTGTGTTTCTAAAAACTTGTATTTTTAAAACTTAAAACTTGTATTTTTAAGTGTTATCCCAGCTGTGTGTTAAAATCCAAGATAATTTATCACGTGTTTCAAAGATAATTGAAATCATTAGGAAAAAACATGGACTTCTAGGAGTTTTGCACTGGGCCTTTGAAGAGTTTTTTGATTTTTGATTTTGTGTCAGTGACACTGTCCAACCCTTACACATTTAAATTACAAAGAAACAAACTTTCAGTATCTTTCTTTGTAGCTGAGGGATGAAAGCATGACAAGCTGGAGTGGCACATAGTAGTCACTAGGCAGTCAGTAGAAGGAAAAAACCTGGTTCTGAATACTGTAAACATTAGACCACAGTCTCCCACACAGAGATGACTAAAATTATAAAAACTATCACTGTCTCTGCAATCTATAGCAGCCTGCATTGTCTGCACCTGTCTTGTTAATATTTATATGTAAAAATGTAGTGCATTAACAGAAAAACAGGTGTTATAATGCTCCAGTTCTTTTGTACCTTTAGACTTAAAAATAGAGCATGTCTGAGATTTTTCTTAGTCTTAAAAAACCCACTGAAATAGAAATAACAAAATCCCATAACATATTGCTGTTTTAAAGAAGCCCTTGACACTGGCAGCTGTTTTACCTGCTGTGTTTCTTTCACATAGTGATGAACTTCCTTGTGTTCTGCATAGCTATTGGAATTTCTTAAATACACAGTATGAAAAGGGAACCTGTGTGGAAAACCTGGGGAAAGCTGCAGAATTAAGAACTTTAGCCTTCAGTGATGATTCCTGTGGTTAGTTCTTGGATATCTATTTTTCGTGAGTGGAAAGTGTCTGTTTCTTCAAAACCTCCACCATGACTGTGTTGGTAGAATCAGCTGTAAGAATAACAATATTATATTGGAAGCAGAGTTGTTGTCTGCCCATTTTATAGTCAGTAGGACTTTGGAGAACTGAAATAAGGCCATCTCTGAGCCCTGCTCACCAACAGGCCTGTGATTTTCTTTACTTACATAGTCCTGTTACAGTCAAAGGGACTGTTGCTGGTAATGTCCCAGGTAAAACACTAAACATGTTACACCTACAGAGTATAATTCTTTGCCTTATATTGCGCAGCCTACGTTTGACAGATCAGTCATTGCTTTTAGGATGCAGCTAGTGAAAGAGAATGCACAGCCATGAATGTGAAGTCACGCTGCTGTCAGGAAAACAAGCTGATGCCAATTGTCTCCGTATGTTTGGAAATTTGTATACAGTAGTGGCTTACTGTGGAGAAGAGTGGGATTTTCTAAATTAATATTATGCCCATAAAATTACTTGATCTGTGGCAATAAATTTTTATTATTTCTTTTGCAGCACTGATAGTTTTGAAATTCTGTTCTGAATTGTGTTTTTATTCTTACAAAACTTCTAGCATTGAAAATCAATGTAGGATTTGACCTTTGGTGTGGTTATGAAGAATACAGGTCAAGTAACTTAAATGAAATGTCCTCTTAATTTGTAATTGTAGGTATGCCTAAATTGTTGTTAATGTCTCTTGTCACTTGGGATTTTTTAGTGTTCAGAAAAATTGAATGGTAAATGATTGAATTCCTTCAAAAGGTGATAGTGGAGTAGTGTTTGTCAATTTAATATCATAATTGTTTTGGTTATACCTTAGGTAATGTCTCTTAATTTACACTCAGTCATTCTGAATGCTTTTTCTCTATTGAAAGCCACTCTAAAATTAAGCATATCCATTTTTCTTTCCTTTTTAATTCCTGCATAGCAAATACTAAGAAGACTGAAACTACTTTGTTGCAGAAAGAATATTATTGGGGAACATTTTTACTTGCAGCAGCTTTGGTGGAAGCTTAGTGTGACCTGTCCTTGTATTCTAGGCTGTCACATTGCAATATGGGATCACAGAGAAGCTGCTAAGGAGAGATTTGATTGAACAAAGGTTCTGCTAGGAGCAGGCATTGCAGGAGAACTCAGGAAGTTCAGAATTTATGTAAAAACTCACAATCACCAATAATGTTTTAAAATTTATATATATATATAATATGCCCTCTCACACACGCACACACACATATATATGTGTATTTAGATTTTCATTCTGTTATCTGAAGAGCAGGCAGTCCAAACTGAGGCCAAGAGACAGTAGATGGCCATGAAACGAAAACAAAGAACAACAAAAAGTTTTTTCTACCCTATTTGGTGTTATCTTGGTCTACATATGGCTTAGGGTTTTCCTTCATGTATTGGTAAATTTTAAAATTTTGAATATTTGAATGAAGTGAGTTGAAAGCTCTAAAGAGATGTCACAGCCTACAGTAGGAGGAAGTACAATGGGATTCCTGTAAAATGTGAGGAGGTACCAACTGCCATTATTTCCAGGACAGAGGTTTTGAAGTGACATTTCCCTACTAAATGAAAAGTTTAAGTAGGTAGAAATAAATGACAGTGAGACTTGAATTGAATGAAGAAGGAACTGATCCTTACCTCTTTGTTTGAAAACACCTTTCTAAAAATAATATATGAAATATACAAAATAATGCAAATATTTTACTATTATTTTTGCAATGTATCTTGGGTTTGGAGAATAACGTATTATTTGGTCAAAAGTTATGTTAGTCTTACAATCAAAGATAACTAAAGACTGTAGGCTTTTAAGTGTATGCAGCATTGTTCAATAGATCTGTCCCTTGGCTAGGCTGAGCTGCTTGAGTGTTTGTCTCTGAGGTCAATATGTTGCAGTTTTGTCATAACTTTTATGATTATAAAGGCTGAAGGAGGAAAAGGAACCCTCAAACCTTCCTGCAAGGCAGTTCAATTTGTGGTAAGCTTTTCAACCCTGTGGCCTGAAGTGGGAAGAAGTGCCCAGATGAAAGCCTGGAGCACTGATTCACCTCATTTTTCACTCTCTCCAGTGCAACAAACTAATAGCCAAAGAGGAGGTTTGTCTTTGCTCTTTCTCCTTTCTGTGCAGTCAGTCAGACAGGCAAGAAGGAACATATATATTCTCTATTACTTTTATATCTTGTGATAATAATGAAGTTGTACCAGATCCAGAACAGATGTATGAACAACCCCAGCTAATAGATTTTGTTATAAACCACTCTCAATTGATGCAGAATCCAGTCAGCTTTGCACGTCTTTTCATAATTTCGTTTTTAGTCCTTGTTTCCCATAATCTTTTTCAAGAAGCAGTTTTGAAAGTATTGTAAAGATGGGATGCAGTAATTACAATATGGTTCCTATTTTTAGGTCTCTTTCTCTATTGTAGAAAGAATTAAGATACGCTTCTTTTAACTCATATTAATCTTTGAGTTTTGTGTTCATATAACAACTTATAAGTAGTGTTTCATTATTATTTGCACTTTTCTGGGAACAGAAGATAACCTGAGTGGTCTTAGCCTCACATAGCAGCTGTTGGCTCTGATTTCTACAGCCCATATCCAAATGCAAATCAAATTTGGACCAGGTACCCCCAGCTTTTACAAATATAAATAATACCATATAAATAGTATTCTCAATTAATATCTACTTGTATCTATATTTCAGGTTAAACTGCTTGCTTGCCAAACAAATTTAACATAGTTCACTTACTGGGAGAAGAGGAAAATATCCTCTTGGTTGTCTGGGCAGTTAGTATATCCAAAAATAAGCATGGTTCATATAATGATTAATATATGGGATATGATATTTTTAATTATAGGATGGCAAATTGTCTAAACTGACAGCAGTTTAACAACTGCTTCAATAATTTTCAATGGTATCTTCCTTATTTTGAAGGTAGTTTATTTTTGTACTTTAGTGAATTGTAAAAATACTAGAAACAGCTATTTTTTTTCACTTCTCATGCAGTGATAGTTCTGTAGATCTACATCTAAATCCAAAGCCATTTACTAAATTATAAAATAATTGTCTTTTGATATCACTAAAATCAAGATTTAGAACTTTGATTCCCCCATTCTCAATCTTTAAAGATCAATTATATGCTTCATTTTAGATGCTATAATGTAGTAGCATCTAATTCTAGTACCCTCTTGTTCAGTAGGCTGTGATTACCAATATCAGTACCACTGTTCAAGTTTTACAGTCAGAGAAACTGTGGCAAAGGAGGTTACCACAGGCAGCAGGGCCCTTGTCTGTGATTAGTTAGAATTGTGTTTTCCTGTCTCCTTGTCCATCCTTTAGTGTAAATATCATCTTACTTCTGGGAATTAAATATTGAAAACTACCTCTTATAACTTGTCATTGGTGGCTTAAAAACAGCCTACAAAATGACAGCTGTCCTTCCATCAAACATTCCATGACAGCAAAAATGGCAGCTCCTGCAGATATAACTTCATTTGCCTGAATATCATCTAAGTCTTCAATTTCTCCTGAGTGCTTTCAGAATGCAAATCAAGGAATGCAGCTCTTGGTCTTGTTAATCAGCCCTAAGATTGATGCTCAAAACAGAGAGAGAAGGAATTCTGTGTTTTAAATATTTTCACTTGTGTGGCATCAACATACATGCTGTAATAGAGGGCCTTGCAGAGACCTGTTGCATTTGGAAATGACCCAAAGAAAGCACAGTGGTGCAGTGTTTGCAGAAAGAAATCTCCCAGTCCTGAGAGCAGAGATTGTGCTAAAGGGGAGAGACACTCACTCTTCCCAGTTTGCAGTTTGCAAACAATTTATTGGAAAAATTCTTTTTCAAAAAGATTTGTTCTCATCCACTTATACCTTCTATCTGCTCTTTCATTAAGCCTTTCACATGTTGTGTTGGCTCCCTAAAGACATTGCTGCTTCTTTCTCTGCAGTGCTTTTGTCACTGATATTTCCTGGTGCTATAGTTGCCAATTGACAGCTCTGCTTCTATTAGCAGTTTTGAGACTGCTTCTCCTTATCTTCAGCTAACTATAAAATTGTCCTGGCTTTTCAATGGAGAGATTAGTTTGTTGGGATATCTGCAAAACCAGCTAAGAACAAGGTGGATCTTTGCCATGTGAGATGCAGCCTCTCTGCACAACAACAATTTTCCAGTCACTTGGAAAAAAATACTGTTCTCAACTGTGTAACAGTAAGAGACTGAAACTATCCTATTGCTCTTTCAGGACGTTTCCATGCAACTCTTGATGTAAAACTGCTTGAGCTAGAAATGGTCACAGTCTTGAAGTTCATCACACCTCTTGACTTAGTTCAAATTGCTAATTGCTGTCTTATTTGTTGGCTGATCCTTGGGTTGTTCACTGCTTTCAGATCTTAAAAAAAAAAGATTAATGATCCCAGCTGGAAAAAAAAAAAAAAAACAAACAACAACAACAACAACAATAACAAAAAACAGTTAAGATGTTTGGCTGAGATTTGACTGTATGATTGTAGTCCTAAACTTCTGAAAAAGGAAATTGCTTTCTTGCCCTTGACCTTTCACATTAACTTTTATAGCTCTTGTTGCATTATTTTGACTCTCTGACAGTTTGAATGTGTTTGCAAGGGATGTAATTCGTCCTGTGTTAATGGCTCTTGTTTGCACCTGAATGATTATGTGTAAACATATGAGGGGCAGATGGCTTGAACTTCTTGCTATAACTCAAACCTTTTTTCATAACTTAAGTGACTTCACCAAAAAATCTGAACTCTTAGGCTGCTGCCAGGATGATTCTGAAGACCATATCTGAACTAGTTGGTAGAACTTTCAAAAAAACATTTGTTACTGCCAAATGTTTTCAGTTCCCTGTTGCACCATCTGTTGGAGAATAGCTTTGGCTTGCTGGCCTGGTCCTGTTCCACCCCTCCTTCCTCCTCCAGCTTTTTTTTCTTCTTTCCAGGAAATATTTGGAGAATCTGCTTAGGGAAGCATATTGAAAAGGGGAAAATATTTGACTTGTGTATAGTCAGTAGACATTATAAATTGAGCCATGGTGAGATAGAAGCTGCCATATTCCCTGTAAATAGTATGACTATCTTAGTCAAAAAGAAAGAATGTATAGTTAAATAAAGAAGTGGTTTCCCTTAAATGCTGGTTATATGTATATATGTAGTCTCAAACAAATATGGCTTTGATGACTTGGTTTTATGCTGCCATTTGCTATGGAAAGGAGGGCTGTAACCTTTAAGGAAGAAATCTGGTATAGCTGAAATATATTCCAGCTTACTCTTAAAAGTATCAGTGAAGAAACATCGGTGGCAGATTCCTCTGTCAAGAAACTATTATGCTAGCAGGCTCCAACAGAGATGGAACAGTAAAGACAAGGAGATGAAAGTGATCCAGAGTATTAGTCATGCAGGCTTCTGCTTTGTCTGAGATTCTGTAGGACTATTACTCAACTGAATCAGCCTCAGCCAGAAAAAGCTGACTGGTGTGGTAACTCTGGACAAGCATGAGGTGGTTTGACTGAAAGGTAAGTGGTGATAATGGACATTTTTATGTCATGTTCTTCACACAGAGATTTATGTTGTGATCTCACAGACTGCACTTGGGAGAATTCACTGCAATTGCAATTAAGATGGACTACTGAAAAAGAAAATACTTAACAAGGAAAAGCACAATGAGAAAAATAAATATTTCTGTTAAATTAATATAGGGAAGGAGAGGGAGCAAATGTTTAATCAGAGCAGTAGAAAAAAGTATTTTTGTAAGTCAGTTGTAAGATGACAAGTAAGTGTAACAGCAACAGTGGGAAATGGAAAAATAAGACAGCAGAAATGATGAAGGAACACTGGATTTTTTTCCTTCCTTTGGGTTAATTTTTTTGGGACCAATTAATGTTGTACATACTGAACATAAGAAATATTATCAAGTCATCTCAGGGATTGCATTTCATAACTAGTACTCTCCTGCCTACTTGCCTGTCACCCAGACTCCTGTTTTTTTCCATCTGGGAATGAATCCTAGTGATCTTTCAGGCTTTTAGAGGTGTGTGCTTTTGACGAACTATTGACAATTGTTTTCTATTTCTGCTATGTTCTCCTTATATAAATGTCAAAATCAACATTGAGAAAATATTATAGTTAAATGATCACAGTTAAAAGGTTCTCACTTATGAAGGGTGCTCTAGAGAAGACAGAAATTCTGGTGCACTGTGCAGGGCTGTTCTGCCCTGAGCAGACACTGAGCTGGTGGCTCATCAGATGCTAAGAGCTCTGAATTGGAAGAAGAATCTCCACGGTAGAAGCAAATATTTGTAATCTCTCAGGATCTCCTGATTTAATTTGCAAATGTCAGAAGTGCTACCTGCAGACAGTAACATTGAGTCCTTTATTGTGATTGGGGTTTCCCCAGTGCAGAGGACACACACTGGCCCCCTGAACTGTAGGACTGTGTAAGAACAGGGAACAGTCATGCTACAGGAGGGTCATGAAATCTTCTTGTGTGACATGACCTCATGTCCTGTGTCCAGTGTCTGAAGACCAATAGCCAAATGGGCCAAGACACCATCAGAAAATAAAGCTTCCTGTCAACTCAGAAATCCAGTCTGTCAGTGAAAGGTAGCAGCATGAACATCAATGTTCCTCAGGAGACTGTTTGAGAATTCTCAACAGTTTGAGAATTTTTATGTCTCAAATCATATGGAAGTGATTTCCTTGCTGTCCCAATCTTCTGCCATCCACACCCCTCCTGAGAAAGGGAAATTGTGTGCATCAATTTTAACGTGTTCTGGAGGCTCTTGGTCACTTCTGGCTTTTGTTCTGATGCACTGTGCAAATGGAGGCTGGAGACATGGCTTGGGTTTAGAACAAGCTTGGAGGCAGTTAGATCTTCTGACAAAATACCTGCTTTTTGTCCAGATAGTTTGCATCTTCCTTCTCCATTTAAGATAAGCATCAACTTTCTCTTCAATCCACAATCTTGTTGTATGGGGCTGCCAGCCGATTCACTTATTAGCCCCAGAAAAAGCCCCACATTTTCTGTTCCTTTCAGTGATGAAGAGAATTTGGCTTGAAGTTGGTATCCGTGCACAGATGGAAAAATTGCATGATGTTTCCTTCACTGTTCCTGTAGTGCAGTTATTTGTGATTTGCCATACCCTGATGCTTAGGAATTTGTTTTATAAATGTACTTGGAATATTTACAGCATCTTGTGATGAACACTTAGCAAGAATTAACAGTGTTCTGAAGTGTTTGGAAAAAGTGACTTCTGCAGAGGCATTTCTCCTTAGAGTAACTGCTTTGCAGAATTGACCACATCTGCTGGTTTTTTTCTTCTCTGGACAATCTTTTTAATTTATAAGAGTACAGATATTTTAAGTTTGAATTCACTATGAAAAAACCTCAACCTGTTCAGTTTTTGAGTTCATTAGTACTAATTAGAACTCATTGTGAATTGTTATTGCACTTTTATGTTGCCATACAAATGATTAAACCTCTACAGAATGACTCAGCTGTACCCTAATATAAAAACTCAGCAGAAGTGCATGTAAAATTAAGAGATCATCAATCAGCTAGGAGTGGAACTGGAAGGTAAGAGTTTGATTTTTACCTGTGTTTCCAGTCAAAAGCTACTAAACAAAACTTATGCAGAAATTAGTTAAGTATGTATAGGCTAACTCCTAGGGCCTTATGCACTTCAGCATTCACTATGTGTACAAAAAAGAGCTGCTTCAATGGAGCTTTTTTTCAATATATTTTTGTTCTCAAATAGCCCAGCCTTTACTCTTGTGCAGCAGGGTCACGTTGCTTCAAACTAAGTGCATGTAATTTAAATATGTACTGTATATTTGTGTATTCATGAGTGATCTTGTAAAGTTTGTCATAGGAGGAGGAACAGGATACTAGATATTATTTTTTATGGGTGGTTCGGGTCTTGGGTATTTACTGTCCCAAAGTAGTCAAGTCAATCTTAAGGTAATTTTTAAATTAATTGCTAGAGTTAATACCCCCTCACCCACTCAGTTATTTCTACTAAATTTAGGATTGTTCTGCAGATATTTATCTCTTCTGTTTTTTATATATATATATATATATATATATATATAGTCTTTTAAATAAATACTTTGTTTCCACTACAGGAAAATCATCTTATAATTTTGACTTGTAGATTATTAAGCGGTAATTTTGTAGAGTTACTTTGCTAGTAATACTGTGAAGGATTTATTGTTTTGTGTGTGAATTACAACAGATAAGAAACTTTGGGTTGGACAATTCATGTCCAGTCAAGAAGCATATAAAACTTGCTGCTTCCTTTAGTGGTTTTGTTTATTTTTCACATACAACTTGGTAAGAACTGCTATAAGTAACGTACCAAGCATAGCGATGCAATGTAGGGTTTTATAAAATAGGTCTTATTTTTAATCTGGGACTTTTTTTGGAAGGGGGAAAATATTTATATGTCAAGGATTTCAAGACTGGTTGGCCTAAATGCTGGACAAAGTCATAGTCTTGCAGTGATGAATTCTGTGCATTGTGCTGAAAGAGCTTGAAGTATTCTGGTTCTGCCCCTTTGCTTGTGGGTGGTCCATCTGTAGGAAGTGCCTGTGCATATCTGTTCATGTGCATGGTGTGTATTTGATGCTTCTACTAAGGCAGACAGAAAATCATATAGAGGGTAATTCTTCTGCAGTAAGGGCAAATTAAATTCTCTCATCTTACACATGGCATGGGATTATTCTGAAATCCTTGTCCAAATATCTGATACTACATGTTTGTACTAAGCCATGACACTTGAAGCTGACTTGTATTGTTCCAGTTTTTATGATATCTTGGGCACTTTTACTATTTTTTATTTTAAAGGTGTTGTCCTAGGGCAAGTGAATGAGTTTAACATTAAGAGGTTTTTTGGGCCTTGAGAAATGGCAACAGTTGCTGGATAATACAGAAAAAAAATATTTAAAAAAGAATATAAAGCCTGACTTGCAAAATATTGAAAGGTTAAGAACTGATCCATGTCTGTTCCTGCTGTTTTAGGTACTTTCTCCCCCACTTCTTTTAAAGAAACACTCAAAGGCCTGGAACAGTAGGACTTTTCTTGTGGGAGACTGTGTGTTTCTTTCTGCAGTTTTTGCTTTCGCATACTGACTTACTGAAGCCAATTGAAAGTCTTAACCTAGTAGAAGGGGCATAGGATGATGGCTTTTTTCCAGTTCTATACTCTAACAGCTTAACAAACACATTTTTGAAAAACCTGATGCTAATGTAAATCTGAAAATTAGTTGAGTCCTTCTGAATCCTCTCAGTGTCACCACCAGCAAGGGAGCTGGGAGTACAGAAATACATCATCTTTGTGATTCCAGTAACATCCATGGGAAGTTACATCCATGCCAGAAGCTTCCCCCATGTCCTGTGGAGCCAATGCCAGCCAGCTCCATTCTGGGCTCTGCTATTAGCAAATGGTTGAAACTTAAAGAACAAAGCATTTGATCCAGGAATTAAGCTCATGTTCCTGGGTGTGTTAATTTTGCAGTATGTGAGGCTGGGAAGCATGGTGGAAATCTATTGTCCATTAAGTAAGCTTTTTTGCCCGTAAAGTTACACTTGAAGAAGATGCTGTTATAATATGATTTCCCTGTTGAATAGATATGTTCTTTAAATGGAAAAGGAAATTTTGTTCCAACACTGCTGAAGATGCAGTAAAATATGTTACAGGATTTTGTTATGTATGTGGGAAACCAGCATAGTGAATGTAATAAACTTTCAATTTCTTAAGAGAACTTTGGAGATGGAAGTTACAGAATCCATTTTTGTGGTGGCTTGACCCTGGCTGGATATCAGGTGTTTGTAAAAGCCTCTGTATCGCTCCCCTCTTTAGCTGGGCAGGGAAGAGAAAACATAATGAAAGGCTTTTGGGTTGATATAAGGACAGGGAGAGATCACTCACTGATTACTGGGCAAAACAGAATTTACTTGGGGAAATTAGTTTAATTTCATGGGGGAATTTAATTTTGCCAATCAAACCAGAGTTAGATAATGAGAAAAGAAGCCAAATCTTAAAAGCACCTTCCTTCCCACCCTTCCCTTCTTCTTGGGCTCAGTTTTACTCCATATTTCCTGTACCACCTCCTCTCCAGCAGTGCAGGGGGACAGAGAATGAGGTCTGCAGTCAGTGGGTTGTCTCTGCTGCTCCTTCCTCCTCAGTGAGGACTCTTCCCACTCTTCCCCTGCTCCAGCCTGGACTCTCCCTCCATGGGCCACAGGTCCAGCCATGGCCCTGCTCCAGCGTGGGCTCTCCATAGGGTCACAGCCTCCTCCAGGCATCCGCTTGCTCCAGCATGAGGCTCCTCCATGACTTCAGGTGGATCTCTGTCCCCATGGGCTGCACCACGGGCTGCAGGGGAGCCACCTCCTCCCCCTCCTTCTCTACTGACCCTGGGGTCTCACGTATTCTCTCTACTTTCTCTGGCTGTTGTTTCAGTTACACAATGACTTTCCTGCCTTCTTAAATATGTTGTCCCAGAGGCACTACTGCCATCACTTGGGCAGTGGGCTTGGCCTTGGTCAGCAGCAGCTCCATCTTGGAGCTGGCTGGCACTGGCTCCATAGGACGTGGGGGAAGCTTCTGGCAGCTTTTCACAGCAGCTGCCCCTCTAGCAACCACAAGACCAAAATCTTCACATGCAACTTAAGTAAATTTTGTGACAGTGAGATATGGTTGTTGCTTTTTCTGGGACATTGGAGCTTACAGAATGGCATGACTCCTAATCTGTCTTTTTGCATTATGAAAGTATAATCCATTGTACATCAAATGATTCCATTGAGTGATAAAAAGCTCATAAAATGAGGGAACTAAAAATCTCTGTAAAATATGTGTAGCATAGAAATTGAGTATACTGGTCAGTTCTGACCTGAAGGTTCAGCTGCATGTTTCCTGGTTACTACAATCTGAAGAAGGGTAATTTTCTTCAAATCCAAATAGCAAAAAAAAAAAAAAAAAAAAAAAAACAAAAAAAACAAAACAAACAAACAAAAAAAAAACCCAAAAAAAAAACAACAAAGAACCAAAAAAAAAAAAAAAAAAACCAATCAAACCGGCATTTCAGTCAGCTGCTTGGCAGTGAGAAGAATAGAATGAACAACAGAATAGTAGACTTGCTGCTCAGGGTGGAACTCCCTTTCTGCTTGTTAGGTTTGTGGTTAGTACCAAGGTAATGCTATGTTGTTGGAAAGTGTGCCTGCACATGATGCTCAGATGTGTGGCTCCCCACATCCATTTCTGTTCCCTCCCCCTCCTGCACCCCTGACCTAGTGGAAGAGGTTCCAGTTGCACTCAGCAAGAACATTCATTAAATGTGAATATGTACAGAAATTGTCTCACCAAGCCATTTATTTGATTTCTTATGACACCTAAGGGCAGTTAACATGCTGACTGATTTGGGGGTGATAGGTGTGGGTCTCAAATAATAGCAGTGAACTTCTTGAATTATGCTTTAATAAGCATCACATTTCAATGTATATATAATATAGTGCCTTGGAGGAGGGTTTGTTGAGTCTTGAGATGGAGCTGTAATTCCATCAATGCAGACTCAGGGAGCTGTGCTGCCTGAGTGAAGATTTCATTCTGTTGCTTCAGTCTTGTTTTGGCATGATCTTGCCTTTCTCAGGAGATTTAGTACTTTTTTACTGCCTGTCTAATATTATTTTAAATTGCCTATACCTAAATGAAAGCCCAAAGAGTTGATAGTCTTTGGATTTAACACCTGTTTTAGTGTTACATGGTAGGCTACCAGCTACTCTTCAGTTATATTAGGAATGTATTTCTGTTTGTTGGTACTCTGTGGAACAAAGAAAAGCAAAGAGGCTTCAAATCCTCACCTCTGTGAATACTCTTTTGCTTGATCCTTGTAGTGGATTCACAGTGAATGCACATGAAAGCCATTCAAATTTCAATAGAAATCAAGGTGTGGTGGAACAAAGCATTTTACAGGTGATACAGCTGGCATGTTGTGCTGATGGTAGGCGCGCCTTTAAGGGATTTCCTTTAGAATGGTTTTACTGAGGTGGGATGACGGGCCAGTGAAGGTTTAAAGCAGATTAGAGAACTCAGCAGTGAAATGATGTCAGGAGGTACCAAGAATTCAAGGTGAGAAATAGTATGGAAGCCAGGGATATTTGTTTTCTCTGAATTTTGGAGGGCAGGTTCCTTGTTCTCTGTTGCTGTCAGTGAAGGTCAGTCTGTCACTTTGCTTTGCTGAACTAATGCTGATGTGCACCCTGCTTGGGCAGCAGTGTTTATACAGGCATTGGAAGCTGTAATGAGAATCCAACCTCCAGAAACTGAGAGGAGAGCTGCTGCTCTTCCTGCCACTCTTGTAATTGTGCTCAGTGAGGAGTCCTGAGATGCAGAAATGTTATCCTCTTTTGCCAACAGTAAAATCATCAAAAGACTTAGAAAATAATTTTGAAGCAATAGTTTTAAATTTTTAGAGAACTAAATTTTAAAGGCTTTTAAAAATAATCATATCATTGTCTAACATAGTGACATTTTCTAGTGAAGTGTATCTTGGCGGTGAGGAGAGAAAAAGAAGTTAATGTATTGCTGTGTGTTTGCTTAGCACTCCTCCCTTAGGCAGCATATGGATTTGTTTTTATTTCTAACCCATGTGCTTTTGATTCGTTGTCTGATGATCTCGTGAAGCTGGAATCCCCAGCAGCCCTGGCTCTCTGTTTTACTTCTGCGATCTGGGGCGCACTAGATGATCTTTTTTTTCATTTTCTTTTTATCCTCACTATGTAAAATAGCAAGTGGAAGTTCTGTCTTCAAGCCACTGTGCTCAGTCCCAAAGTCTGGCTTGCCAGAATCCCTATGCTTTTGGAGTCCTAGCCTAATTTGAGCCAGATCAATGAAGAGATTATTAAATAACTGAGCTCTTCCATTTGAGGAGCTTCACCTCTGTGGCACTTTTTACCTTCACCTCAGACTTTGGCAACACTAAAACAATCAATATTGAATCAAAAAATATGGGTAGTGAAAAAATACTTCTTTTCTGAGGGAATAACTGCAGAATTATATCAGTACTGTGATGCCTTTTTAGTGAAAAGATAGAACATTCCCTGTGCAGGTGCTCTTGCATCTTCAGCTCTTACCTGTCATTTTAGACCCTTTAATCTCATTGTTCCTTTTTCTTACAGCTTTTCTTCTCCCACTAGTAATCTTCTTCCTCCAAGTATCCCACCAGTGCTAACCCACTGCTCTTGCAGGAGGACCCAGCAAGAATTCTCTTCAAAGGATGAGAAGAAAATTCCCTCTCAATGCTTTTTGTCCTTAATGTCTCCCTTCATATCAAGAGGTCTGCAGCAGGTTGTACAAACCAGCATCACTGGTAACAGTTCCTCTGGCTTGCTCTGCTCCACTACACTCTAACTGGTACCCAAAATGACAAGTTGTCCTTCCAGTTAGGCCTTATCTCCATTTATAAGATGGAACTTACTAAGTTTAAAAAACCCACCACTCTTGATGATTGTAGCTACTTAAATTGCTTTGTTCCTGCCTTAGTAACATCTGATAGCCATAATTTTTCAGTGTAGACAAAAAGAATCTAACAAAGAGGTTTTAACTCTCATTGCCATTATTTCTTAGCTATATTTAAAAAACAAGATAGATACCTCCCTCATGATTCTGGTTTTAGTGATCAACACATTTTTTAGGAAATGAAGACAGCTTACTGTAGCTTAATAAGATATTTTGTAAGCTGGTGTTTAATTCTTTGAGACTTCTTCTGTACTGGAACAGTGAAATGTAAGTATTGGGTTGAAGCTACTGAGAACTGGATTTTGTCAAATCTGTTACTGTTTGCAGTGGTATAAGTTCAGAAGAGCTGTGTTTGCTTACCTAAAAACCTCTTCATATCTCTTTTTCTAGCAAGGCTATTTAAAGATCTGTAGTGTGATAAAATCTCCCTTCTCAATAACAATAAATATTCAGTAAGGAGCTCTGTGTGCTCACCTTAACCATAAGTGTTCTTTGTAGCACATAGCAATAAAATTAACAGCCTGACTTCCAACTTTCTAAAGGGTGCTGAGAGGAAAGGAAGTAAAACCACACTTCTAAATGAAAACCAGTTAGCTGTAACAATCTTGTTGATGGGTTCACTATTAGTCCTGATGTCATCTGCAGAATGCACTTTCTGCACTGAGCCTCCTTGGCTAGTTAACCCCTAGTTACTGTGCAGCAGACACTTCAGGAAAGTTACTGGAAAAACAGCTTGCAAAATATTTGTGATTTGGAATTTTATAGCCGTGTGTGTACAGAAATTCCATATGATTCACACTGCTTGTACTATATATTACAGTAGTATTTTAACAACAGAAGTAGTTTGCAGCAGTTTCAGAATTTGGGGCATTTTCTGTTTCCTGTTGTTAGCTATGAAAGAAACAGACTGTTTTCTGCCACTCTTCAAATATCTCTTTTAATGTTTTACATTTTGATTGACAATTTTTTTTCTTAAAGCATGTATTAGCTCTTCCACTTGCTTGAATGTTTTCTAGGGAGTGAAAAAAGATCTGTGCTTTGATGTGTTGTGAATGGGCTGATGTGAGCTTGGGGGATTAGCGTCTGAGTTGCTGGGCTCACCATCTGGGAGAATAATTTAATTTATTTTCTTTTTCAAGAAAGGCCCACAAAAGACCTTGAGGTCAGTGCAGCTTGAGAGAAGTATTCACCAGGAATTCAATTGAAAGAACTGCTAGCATTCTAGTTGTATTTACAGGCTATATTTAAAAATATATATATTATTGGAATTCAGATCCTCAGTGCATATATATATATATATATATATATATATATACATATATATGCATGCCGATCAAGGGAACAGAATTAAAAATTTGTCACAGCAAACTTTGTCCCAGTGAAGTGCAAGTTCTTGCCTTCCAGAACTCCATGTACTGGCTTATAGACAGTAGGAGGCTCCAGAGAGAGGCCCTTGTGTCTCTCTCTCTCCCCTTGCTTCTGAGTTTGTTTAAAGTAATGAGGCCAGCTGTCCTGTCTAAATGAATCAACACCCAGGTTCAGCTCTTTTCCTTCATTTAGACTCCAGGAAGAGGAAATCTTTGGTACTCCTCAGGAGATTGTTTTTTTTTCTGAAAGTTGTGAAAATGGGCTCATATCTGGAGCTCATATCACAATGTAGGAGAAATTTACACATCCTACTGTGTGTTAGTGCAGTTCCCTGTGTAACTTAAATGGTTTTACACAGGTAAGTTGAAAGGATCTGATTCTTGAAGCCCAAAAGCACTTATATGAGCATCCCCAAAGGGATTATATAGCTTCACATTTTATTATAAAAATATGTGTTCTGTGAACTTTGACTCAGTAGATGTTAATACACATAAAATACTGTTGCTTCTTTTCTTATTTATTTATAATTCCTAGTAGTTATTTTTTATTAGATTGCTGTAGTATTTAAATGCCAAGTTACCTGACTAGTTCAGAATTCTCTCCAACAAATATTCTGGTAGTGAGCTGTCCTGTATTCTCTAAAAAGCCTGGCTTGAATGTTAAGGGTTCTCCCTTCATCTCCTAAAATGAAAATGAGACAAATAAGGTATATAAGGGCAGTGAAGCTAGTGAAAGGTTTAGAAAATGTGTTCTGTGAGCAGCAGCTGAGGGAATTGTGGTGATTTAGTTTGGAGAAGGGAGGGTGGCATCCTCATTTCTCCCTAGAAATACCTGATAGGAGGTTGTAGTCACTTGGGAGTTTATATCTTCTACTCTGTCTGAATTTATCAGCAAAGTGGTTTTTGTCCCTTCTGGTAGAGCTATTTCATTTTTTGGCATCAGCCCTCCATACTGAGAATAGATGATACAATTATTCCAGGAAAATACCACAGAACATTCTGTTTGCAGACTACTTGTTTATGTGGTAGTTAGTGAAAAAATGCAGCAAGGGACATGTTTGTAAAGGAAAGCTGGAGCAGAAGATCAGGGGAATAGGGAGCAACAAACAGAAGTGCATCTGAGAGTTTAGAGGAGAGAAAAGAAGCACTAGAAGGAACTTGTATGGATGGTGAAAAAAACTAACAGGTACTGAGGAGAGAACAAACAAAAATTAACAAATTTAGCCTTCAGAAAGAGGGAAAACCCAAATTATTAACTGTGTATGGGAAGCAGAGGGAATGATTGAAAAGGAATAACAAGAATAAAGGAAGGAGACCGGGTAAATGGGTGAGAGATTCCCTGGAGCTGGGCAAATAAGGAAACAGCTCTGTGGGGGCTATTACTGTGTGACCTGCTGTGTAGCACTTACAGCCAGCTCATTAAAAAATCAAGGTATCTGTAGTCATAATTCATCTAGCTCTTTGGTAGCAAGGTCAGATGCCTCTTAGGAAATAGCTGCATCTGTACTTAGCCTCGTGATTTTGGATGATGTTGAGGTTTATGCACATCCCCCAAAGCTCCAAAAATCTGAGCAACAGTATTGTGAAAAGAAAACTTAACTCCTGTCATTCGCCCCCTACCTCTGTGATGTCTAAACAGGCTGAGTGAGCAGGCTTTGGGTGTGAGGCCATACAGGGAAGAACAGCAATAAAAAATCATCTCCATTCCTTCCCTTTTCCAAAAGTGTGTGCAGCTTTAGCTCCAATCCAGTTCACAAGCTGAGTGCTCAAAGACTTGCAGCAATGAATAGGTTGGGTTGCAATAGCAACGAATGGATAATGGGGCAAGTAGCAGCATTCCTAATAGTAATGGGAGCTAGTTTATGCCAGTATAAAATGTACATGTGTCTGTAGCCTCAAAGAGTGATTTAGAATGAAGGATTTTCTTGGTGGGATTTTTAGAATATTCTGGTCAGGATTTGTTTTTGTTTTTGTTTTTTTTTCTCTGAGGAAGTTAGCAGCTGAATCATGGAGAAAAGCTGTGGAAACAGCCAATCTTCATTCCAAATGCCAGTGTTATGCCATCATAAAACTGAAAACTCTGGAAAACATTAGGAGCAGATCTTTGCCATGAATCATTTTCTGCTCATTTCCTGATGTTTTTGCAAAAGACACTAGATTTTTCAGAGTAGCCCAGGAAAATCCAAACTTGGCCCAGGACTTTCTCAAGAGATCCATTTTTTTTCTGTGCTTGCATGGGTAATGACAAGAAATCAATTTGTCTAGACTACACTTCCGATATGAAATACAGAATAAAGCACAAATCTGTAACGATTAAGGAACACTCCTTTTTATGATCTTTTAGTTAACATTGGGAATTTTTCTGGCATTCTGTGTATGTTTTTACACATGATCCTCACAAATACTATTCTGTAACATGCTTGTCTGGCTACATTAAAATTCTATCTCCCCTTTTCATCCTTAAAAGTTTTCAGTGGTCATTTTTCATTACAAGTTATTTATATGTTAACTAGATGTACCTCTCATCTTAAATAAAAATCTGCATAGAAAAAGTTGAGTGCCCTGTGCACAGATTGTTGGATTGGTCCAGGAAAGTCCTGCATCTCAGGCACAACACATGTGCATGTCTTGCTTAGGATCAGAAAACAGTCCTAGGACTTTTTTAAGTTAACTTTATTGCTAAAGTGAAAATTCCAGGTTTTATGAAACATTCAAGAATGACAGCATGGGAAAAATATCTATATCAAAAAAGAACACTTGGTCTCAAAGACCCTTCACATTCAATCCCTGCTTTACCTACCATTCTCTCCTTCTGTTGAGATTTTTAAGACTAGCCTCTAATTAGCCTCTTATGGCGTCCTTTATCACCCACTTGTTATATTTTCTGGCAAGTGTTTCCTGTTTTTCTTCCAGTGACTTCTTGTCTCCTTCAAATTCTTCCTAAATTCTTCCTTATCTAGCTTTTTTTTTTTTTTTCTGTGATGCTTATGTATATTTCACTCTGCTATGCTGGCAGTAATAATTTAATTTTTTTCCTCTGATGCAGTATGTAGCACAGTTGGGTGACCAATTATGACATGTAGGTATTCCAAAAATCTGGAGTAGCAAACTTGAAGTATGTATGGTTTCTAATTTTTTTTTTTTTTTTCATTTTAGCATTAGTAGGATCACTTAGAGCTGACATTTTCTGGAGAAATGTGTTGGGTCTCACTTCTGGAGTCCCATCTTAAAGGACTGAACCTTGGGCCTCAATCAGCTCAAGGCTTACTGCCCTTAGAGTGATAAAATGAACGTTTGTGTTATGAGTGGAATGGATGGAAAGAGCAAACAATGACTGGGGTCATTGATCAGGAATGAGTCCATAGGGATTTGGGATAGAGGTAAGGAGTTGGAAGGAGGGCATCTGTTGCTGCAGTAGGCAAGAGAAAGGGGATTTTGGAGGAGTTAAGGTAGTTTGTATGATGCTGGTAAGAAAGGCACTGTCAGGGTTTCTGTGTATGAGATTGTGGGGAAGGTTATGGTAGTTCCAACAGTTTTATAATCTGTTTTATAAACCTGGTGCTTCCAACAGTTTTATAATGGCAAGATTAAAGAGATGATTCTGAGCACTGCATATGAGACCAAGGGCTCCCTTCCTCACACCTTTCACCTGGCTTTCTTCCAGTCAGCTCTCAGGGGACAGAGAAACTTTTCCAACCTCTAAGGAGCTTCCATTCTTAAACCTTTCACTCTTTTTAACATCGGTACACAGTGGTGCTTGTGTACTGCCCTGCCAGTGTGGAAGGACAACTTGAGCATTTTCCAGTGTGGAAAAAGAAAGGACATGGTTGTGACAAGAACGGGAGAAAAATCTTGAACATTGGTGTTCCTGGTGCTAACAGAGAAGCAATTTCTAAGCAAATTGTATATTTTATATGCCTTAAAGAACCATAGACCTTTATGTTTTTTGCACTTCTAGACCTCATGTTAAAAAGGATTTTTTCTTTTACTCCTGTGCTCTAAGTAGATTTTTACTTTTCCCAACCTGTAATTTTGCATTTCAGACTATTGCCTCTGAAATAGGAGGCTAGTTATTGATTAGGATCACTAATCAGCAAACTTCTTGAATATAAATCTGTGGACAAAGATCCCTTTTTGTGGTGGCAAATTCTGGTGTTGAAATCTGCCTTGAACTTATGAAGCAAACTCACTTGGATGGTGGGCATGGGAAATGCTACTGCTGTGATGTTTCCTATTTACTTGCATTCTAACTAGGAATGCCTGCTGTATGTATTCTTAACATATGTTAACCTCTCTGCTGCAGTTCTTGCCAAGAAACTGTCACAAAGGTTATTTAGCAAACAAAACTGCATAGGAAACATTCCTGTTGTACTGGTGTGCCTGCTGTAACTAATTGGGCATGTATAACAGGAGGGTGAAGATAAATAAAGCTGCATATGTACAGTGTTTAGGTAGAGTGTGTGATATTTTGCATCATAATTCTAATCCTTTTAGATACTGGTGATGTCCAGAAAGGTGAGCAAATGATGGAAATGAAGTCCAGCATGAGCCTTCTCCAAGGCTCAGCGTTAACAACAACGTGGGGCCAAGTCATGCAGAGCTGTTGTTGCAACTAACCAAAGGATTTTTTTTTTTTCTTTTGGTTTGTCAATGTGTGTGCACATCCTTGGAATCCACATAGGGTTTGTTTCTTTTTGCCTTTTCCAGTCAGGCATCCCGACTCCCACTCTCATACCCCAGATTGGCAGCAAAAGTTGCTGTTTCATTGCAAAATGGGGCTGTGATTGCAGGGTTTGCCTGTTTGATGTTACTTTCTCCAGAAAACGGAAGAGACTAGTTCCTGCTGAAAGTGTCTCGGTTCTGCCCACCCAGCTCAGTAGTGACATGTATTTTCTGAGAGGTGAATGGGTGCAGAAGGGTGGCTTTCAATGTTTTTAAACAGAAACAGCATTTCCAAGCAGGGCCAGAGGATGAGGAGACCCACAGAGTGCACGGCATGGCAGTGGTGGCTTTATGCAGGGAGGAGCAAGGCCGAGGGGGGAAAATGGACTCATTGAGAGCACATCAGGCCATGTTTCAAATAGATTTTGCATTTGGAAATGCAAAGTGGATTAGAACTGAAAGTCTCACATCTTCTATTTATTTTCCTTTTGGTAAATAAATTGGTTCTAAATTGTAGATGATTTCCCTTTCCTTTCTTTCTCCCTGGACAATGTATTCTCCCAGGCATGCAAGAGATTTTTGTTTTCTTTAATCTGGAAAGTCTTTCTAAGCTCAGGAATGCTACTTGGCTCAGTAAGCACAGTAACAGTCCAGAGAGATTGAACTGTTATCCCCACGAAGACAATTAATAAAATAATGTGCACACCATTGTATTTAACACACTGTGGTGTCTGCCTCTTGTTTAACTGAGATCACAAGTATGAATTAAGTGCCCAATATGGTAACATAAACCAGTGATTTCCCAAAAGGCGGAGCAAAGGAGTGTGTGGTGGTGTAACTTTTATTGTCAAGTTTAGATTACAAAAGAGATTTACAGTAATGCCAGTTTTCATTCCAGGTACTAAAATCCTTCACCATTGTAGCTTTACTATTGTAAGTGTTGTCCAATATTACTCTTTTAACTAGAGAATCATAAACAAGTAGAAACAAAATAAGAATTAAATTATAGATTAAGAAAAATTGTATGCTTGATGTGTATATATACATATGCAGAGTTAGCTGTAACTTGTCTACATCAGCATAGATTAACTTAAATTGGTATAACGACTTGCCTTTACTTACCATTTTAATACATTTGTAACTAACTGTGCCATTTAGAGCTGCTTGAGAGAATAACCAGATAAAGGTATTTCCATAAGCTCTCGGCCAAAGAGAAAGATAATCTCATAAAGTAAGAAAGCAACTCCAAGCCTACATAGAAATATGGACATGAATTAATTAGTAATATCAGCAGAATAGATTTAGAATTGTCCATATGCTTTTAAAAGAAAGATTTGGTGAAAACAATAATTTACACTGTTGTGATTTGACAGTATATGGTTTGGATCATATGTAAATAAATTAGATATTTGTGACCAACTGTGTAGTGAAGTTACAGGGAGTAAGACCAGTTTGTGTCTTAGGCTGGTACCTTAGGCCCATATCTACCCATCCTACAGTCAGATCCACAGCCAAAGCTTGTGATAGCCAATGCAGATCTGCATGAATTCTGGAGAGCTCCTGCTCAATATTGCAAGACATTTAATCTTCTTACTTTACAGGGCTCCTGATTTGTACATGGAAAATTGGCTGTGACCACTGCGGTTTGAATGAATCCCTCATTAGACCAATTCCCCCGAATTTTAAAATTCTTAATGTGTGCTAAGGCAATACTAAAAAGGGTGTGTCTGGATGTACAGGTCTATGCTTTCTTAGCCTAAGTTTCTACATCAGGAATATGACCATTCTCTCAAAATAAAATCAGGACCATGATGACCATTCTCTTAAAATATTTAAGAAAAGCAACTTGGGCAATGCAATATACATTTAATATGTATATTAATATGTATAAAAGATTTCAAGGAGCTCTTACTGCGTGTATATAGCAGATCAAAATAGATTTTATTTTGTAACATTTGGATTCTTTTCACATATTTAAAACTGACCTCTTGGTATACAGACTCATATAATTCCTCATGTGTTCTGTGTTGCCACACTTTTGCATAGATGTTTAATTTAGAGTTTTCTTCGTATGCTTGGAGTTTTGCAGCATACTGGAAATTGCATGGATTCTGAGAAAATACCTCAGTCTCCTGGAGGAAGCACCATTGCTCACTCCTTGACTCTGGTATGATGGTCCTTTGAAGTAGCAGTGGTTTCTTTTTTGTCATATATGTTTTGGCTGTAGATCCTCAGATCCTGAGTTTCCAACTGCATGTGTGCTGGTCCTCCCCACAAAGCCAGTGGCAGTCAGTGCATCACATTCTGCTGCGGGGTGGTTGTTCAGTTTGTTAAGGAAGGCAGAAAACGCTGAATGATACTTGCAAAATGAATGTTAGAGATTTCATTTCTAGCCAAATTATCTTGGCCTTCTGTCTTCTGCCATCTGGCTGTATCCAACAGTAGCTCCCACTAATTTTTGTATGTGAGCTTTGGTTGACTCTAGCTGTAGCCCAAGGAGGTGCAAGACGCAAGGCAATTTGCCTAAGGTAACTTTGTGCCTTTGAGCAGTTGTTTATTGGGCTCAGTAACAGTTGGTATTCTTTTTGATTCTTGTGGATAATTGTACCCATGCTTTCTATATGTTGGTGAAAAAATAAGTGATTGAAACAAATCACTCTTCTCCTGTAGCTGTTTCTGTCCTCTAGATTTAGTAGCACTTTCTTCTTCAGAAAAGTGATGGAAAGCTTTTGCAGACTGTTCCTGAGTAAGCAGAGGTAGTATAATGAAATGTGATGCTGAAGTTCTTGCCTTTGCAGCTCTGCTCTGGGCTTCTGGATAGTGTTTTGTGTGAGTGTGCATGCAGCTGTTATTCTAAAGCTGCTTTCAGTTTTGCAGGCACTATGTTTTCTCACTGATGAAACTGAGGGTTTAGCCTGCTAGCTGACATGCCAACAGGGCTTCCATGTACCTTCTGCCCTAAGCTGTCCCTGAGGAGTGTGGAGACTTGTTCTTTGCTTTTTAGTTATTCAAGCTTCTACTGTGGTTCCTGGCGGAATAAATGAATTGAAGCAGGAGATGTTAAAAACTAGGAAACGTTAGAGATGAAAGAAGGAAGAAAAATCACAGAAATTAGCAAGATGATTTTATGGACTAAAATATACTTGTAGTCATTTGCGGGGTTTTTCTCAGTGTTCGTTGCAGCAACTCTACCTTTACTAATGCCAAGGAAAACACCTTAAGTGGGGATCAAATTTTCCCAATTTTTTTCCATGTGCTGTAAGTTGCAGGGCAAAAGTGTGTACAGGGAGAAGGATGATCAGAGGTTTCCCATTTGAGTTCAGATGCTACTTTGGCTTGTTATAAGTTTGTCTTTACAATGAACAGAATGTTTGAAATTCTTCTTGGCAATTTTAAAATTTCCCTTTGTTGTTGTGGCACAAAAAATTCAGAATATGAGGCCACATACAATTAGAAGGGCAGAAAACGTGGCATGAGAATAGCAGCAGATTCCCACTCAGTTTTGCTGGACTTTGAGACTGACCAAGAAACACAGTAGCATGGGATGGCTTTGAAGGCTGACACATCACACTGTTTGCAACATTTTCATTTTAGGACCAGCAAAACTGAACTTGCTGTTGTATTAATAATCCCAGGCCATGAAGCTGCTCAGAAAGCAAAAGAGACTTTGCAAGGTTTTTTATGTATCTGCTACTTGATGGGTGAATCTAACCAGCTCCGAGTTCTGTCCCCTCTGATACTCCTACTATGTGATGGCACATTTTTCTCTGAGTGTTTTTAATCCTGGGGGTATGGAAAGAATACTGGGGAAGTCTTCACCAATCACTTGGAAGAAACCTAAGTGATGTTAGCTGTAGGCACACAGTGTGTGGTGACTGGGAGTGTGGCTGATCCTCATCCCCAGTGGGCACAGCTGTGAGGAGCAGGTGAGCAGCACTGACAGCAATGAGCCATGGAGTGCCCAGGGGCACTGAGCAACCACCAAAGGGAACAGAGGGCACACAGGTGCAGTGCAGGAACATGAGGGGATAAAAGGCTGGGCTGAAGATCAGGAGGGGCAGATGCTTGCAGCTTTCTGAAGTGGAATAATGTTACTCTGTGTGGGCAGACACCTGAAGCCTTCTGATGGGATATGGTGTTACTCTGTATGCGTTGAAACCTTCTGATATTGTATGGTGACACTCTGTGTATCATGGCCATCTTAACTGCAGCATGGGCTGTGGCATATGCTGTGACAGTTAGCAACCTTTTTGCAAACCCTTCTTGAGCATAGACTTCTTTTTAATCTAAGGTATTTTTTATTATTTCAGAATAGTTCTGCCAAGCTCCTCCACAGCTGTGAGTTAGCGACATAACTCCTAATCACTGTGTCTTTTAATTGCTGGAATACATGTGCATCCAGGTTTTTCTCATTCATTTCCTGTGCTTTTGAAAGGAATTGAAATGTCTTTCCTCCAATTAATTTCTCTCTTCTGTTTGAACTCTAGTCCATAAGGGCAGTGCTTATAAAAGGTGTGTATTTGCCTTTTTCATTATTGGTATAAAATGTTTGAGAAAAGATCCAATGACAACTTCAATTTTGTACATGTTAATTAAGATTAAATTCATTCTTTGCACACAGTAAAAATCTTGAAACAAAAATAAACAAGCAAACCCCCAAAAACCAACCTAACCCTTGCTGCCTTTTTTACTTAGCTAAAATCAGATTACAGTCAATGCATTTAATGTACTGCTGTCTTTTGGTTGCTGCTGGTTAAACTACTACTTTTAAGTCAAAGTCGTCACAGGCCTGTGGCATTGTTTTTATGATAATCAAAGTCTGTGTATTCGTTCTTCCTGACTATAATCAAATCTGTCTCCTGGACTTCCTGTTTTCCTTTGGGGTTTTTTTGACAGCAAAAAAACATTTAAAAATACCATGTTTTCCTTTTGAAACATAAATGCATTTACATTGTTACAAAGTAAGTTCCAGATCAGATATTACATAGCAGTAAATTCAGTGCAGCAGTCAGTTAGGGACTCTGAGTATGACTGAAGTACATCTGCAGTGATTCAGGGGGTTTTAGCCATTAATGAACAATCCTCAGCAGCTTTTTTCTTTCCAGGACCTTACTCAAATAACCAGTTATATTTTTGTACCATGAAACAGCAAGGTAATTAATAATTAAAGAGATGATGTGTTAAATAGTGAAGCTATTTGTATTTTTCAGAATAATTTTATCAACAGTTCTTCTCAAATCATTAGTACTATTAAGTGTGTACTAAAAAATTGAACTAAATTTTAGCTTGCTGGTTTTTACTGCTGTTCTGGTTTCCATGTAAATTGTTCCACCTCACACCAAGAAATCTGGGGGAAATTGCAGAGTGAGAGAAGTAGCATCTTTGATACTGCCTGAGGATGCTGAATAATGTGTCAGCTGTGCACCTGGCAGTGCGTGGTTCCACTGAAGAAATTGGAAACAGCATATCCTAGAAATGCTGGGGAAACCCCATGACTCTAAGGTAAAAAAGCATCTTGTTGAACTCCTAGGGAATCAAAATGAATTGCTTCATTTTGTAACTGTACATGTTACATATATCCATTGACACCTGTCTTTTGTGTGAGTCTTCCCTATGTGTGAAGGCAAAATTTGCAGACATTAATTTTAAGTGTTCGGCTTTATTCCAAGTTATCCATCTATAATAGTTTTGCACGTGATTGCATATATTTAAATTGAAGCCTTGAAATTTAATTACAGGCATCAATGCCTTAATTTTAAATAAAGGTGTGTTCAATGTCTTTGTATGGCAAATCTATGCTGAGTGTAGCAGATCACTCCTGAAGTAGCTACTATGTGAACATCAGTGAGAGAAATTAGAACAAGGAATTCCCAAAGTACACTGCTATTACTGCATGGCATTTCAGTGGACATGGTGGTGGCAGGTGACATTTATTTTTTTGGTATCTCCTATAGTTCAGCAATTAACAATTCCTCCTCTGTGCCTCTGAATAGGTGCCTGGCTACATCTGTGTTGTAATGGGCAGTTAACAGAAAGCAGAGGCAGCCTGTAGGGGGTTGTGAAATGTATTCAAGGCACTGTAGGCTAATATAGAGAGGTCTGTGATAGTGCTGGCTTGTATACATTGACTATAGAGATCCATGCTTATCTATCATTCAGATAATGTGATTACCCCTTTGAATAGACTGCCATGAGAATTGATGGGTTCTTGTATCAAAATTGGAAGATAAGCTAACAAAGCATGAGTAGCAGAGGATGACTGGGTGAAATATAATGGCATTTCATACAGTTGGTGAGTTTAAGACATGATACTTTCTACTGTTCTTGAAAGGCATAAAACTATAAGGAATTAGATAATTCCATTAATCTTTTCTCATATTCCTCCTCCTTTTCCACCTCCCTTGACTTCAGTGGATCCCTAAAGCCTTAGAAAAATCTGTCAATGGAGTTCTTATCCTCTGGGAAGTGAGCTGGCTTACTTATACTGCTCCCCAGAACAGCAGCTGAGAACAGTGGGAAATCAAGTGTTTGCATTTTTGTTGGCTTTGCATTAAGCAACAGGAGAATAGGTTATTTGTGATGGAATTCACTCCAGGTAGTTGACATCACTCAGCAGCAGACTGCAGCAGCAGAGCTGAAAGAACAGGGAAGCATTAAATAAGAAAGCAGGTGTGCAGTCGTGCATGCTGAATGGCATCTTCATGGAGCAGCAGTGAGCACTCTGTGTTCTCTGAGCATTGCTGGGGTTTGGAAGCTGTGCGCTTCATGTATAATGGACACAGGGGAGTGAGGACTAGCTGTGAAAAATAGAATACTTCCACAGACTTTTACAGA
The DNA here is from genome assembly GCF_026979565.1 of Vidua chalybeata. Lineage (NCBI taxonomy): Eukaryota > Metazoa > Chordata > Aves > Passeriformes > Viduidae > Vidua > Vidua chalybeata. Next base: position 23,492,058 of record NC_071537.1, read on the forward strand.
GCCCCTTTGGAATAACTGCAGTCCATTCCTATTTGTCTGTGAACACAAACTGAGATAATCTTCCTCCCTCCTTTCCATTCCCTTGGCATAATCCTTGCACTACTTTAAAGTGTCTCATAATATAGAGGAATTTTCTTCCTGACCCATGAGAGAGCTGAGGCTTCTCAGCTCTAAATAATCCTGTCCAGCTTGGATTGAATCTCTTCACTATCTATCAGATGTTGCTACTTGTAAGACCCTGAAATGCTTTTAAGTAAAATTTGTTCCTACTGCTTGACTTGATTAGTTTTACGCCAAGGTGAGTTGATTCTATATGTCATGCAAGCCACAAATAATTTTATCAGGTCCTCAGTTTGCTCTCTTTAACTTCATAATATGTTCCATTCTGCTTGCATAAAAGAATAGAACTGAAAGAAAGACAATTCTCTTCCCCTTTGTGACAATGAGGGACAGTGTGTAAAATATACCAGCTGGCACTTTACATCTAGTTGTGTATGTTTCCTGTTTTTTAGTTGTCAGGATAAAGTGTGAAGGGTTGCAAAAAGTAGTATTGAGATGAGTCAGAATTAAACTGTAAATAACACGTGCCTTTATTCCTAATGGTTTAATATAAGATGGAATACATTCACTAAACCCTGAATGACCATTCAGGGACACTGTTAGAATGGATCAGCTAGCTGTTTTCTGTAAGAAAATACACAACATTCTATCATATTTTCTATGTGCACCCAAGTGGAATAGCCCAGTTCAGCAAAGTTTTGGTTAATGCCTTTTGAAAATTAAGCTCAAATGATTACTTGGGAAAGAGCAGTCCATGAAGGTCCTATTTTTTCCCAAGGGAATGAGAATGTCACTGCAGATACTTTCTCCTCCATGAGGTGTAACATACTGCATTCACCCTCAGATATTCTTTGTACTGATTGTGGCTTACTATGGCGGTTTCTATTTATCAAGCACACATAGAAAATGCATCAACCTATAATTCAGAATAGCAACTTCATCATGTTGTACTATGTATGTAATTATGCAAGGTCTTATACAGGATGCACACCATGACAAAAAAAGGCAGAAAAATGCTGTGAATTATGCAATGGTGAATGATTAAATTCTTCCTGCTTTCATGTATATTTTATACTGTAAGTCACAACTTCCAGGCCTAATGCATGCACTGATCATTTGTTTTGCAACCTGTCAGCCTTATTGCATCTTAGCCATCTCTAAAACAATTTAGAGTGTAATATTTGAAACAATTATAGCTGATTATGGATTGATGTTTCACTGAAAGCTGATTTTATTTAAATCTTAGGTTTTTATCTATGTTTTGCTAACATTTGTATAAATGAGTGACTGGTGAATTTTAAGCATTATTAGTAAGTTTTAATAGTGAAACTCTTCAAGGGATTGTAAGCCTGTTAGGGTTTGTTTTTTTTTTTTTTTTTTTTTTTGGTTTTTTGTTTTTTTTTAGTTTGCTGCCTTTCCTTTTTAAACATAAGTGACAAATAAGGTTTAATTAATTCCTATCTTCTTGAACCAGTTCTTTCTGATTTAGGTGCTGGTTCTTTGAGTTGCTAAAATATCTTGTTTCTTGAAAGGTAAGAGTACAAATACTGGAAAGAGACAATAAGTTGGGTGTGGTGGCTTTTTCTGATTTTGTTTGGTATCATGTCATATCCCCCTGCTTCCCCAGATTTTTTCCCAACCACCCTGCTGGCTAGATTTTGGAGCTGCTTAGGAGAGCTTTTGGAGCAAAGTTCAGGCAGTAAATTATTTGAAACCATAACAGCATTCTTGGCATCTGCTTAGTAATTTTATATAATCAGATGCCTCCTTTTAGTTAGTGGTTTGTTAAATGACTGGTTTATAGATTTTTAAGTGCTTCGCTCTGTGTGCAGCTCTAAAGCTTGGTCTTATTTTCCTGGAATTGAAATTGCTGATCTGGAAGGCACACATCTTCTCTCCTCTCTCCCCATGCATTTCAATCTTTTGTCTTTTAGCAGTTATGTTGGAAAGGGTAAATTTTTAAATATTTAATTGTATGAACAGTGAAATGTCAAACAGTCAAGTTGTAACTTCTGAATGCAGACATTATGCAGAAATTATGAAAGTGCTCAGTCCCACCTTACACACTAATTTTTGACACTGCATGTACCTGAGAAGAATGTGTTGTCCTACTAAAGAAAGTTTGTCTGACAGGATGTTGTATGGGATGTAACGTAGCCACTATGTAGCAATGTTCTTTAACCAGGAAAGGTATAGTGAAAAAATAAATAAGCATAATGATCAAGGACTTCATGGCAGTTAATACAGACAGCCAGATTTTTTGTTGATTATTTATTTGGATTTGGACCACCTTTTTAATTCATGTAGGGCAAAATCTAATGTCTGTGAATGTGTTCACTACTTGTGTGATACTCTGTAAGTGATCCTACAGACAAATTATATTCAGCATTTTGCATATATATGTTTTTTGGGGGGTACTTTTTGATAAGTACATCAAAATCTTGAGAGCCACCATCAAGCAAGAGAATCCTGTCGTGTTTGTGCACATAAATATAAACCAAGTAAATTGTTCCAACCTCTGTTTCTTTGTAACAGACCTTTGTTAGAGGTATATCTTTTAGGGCAAAAAGTGATTTAACACCTGACACTAACATTTGAGTTCTCATGCTCCCTTTATGACAGGTTATCTGGTACATGAAAATATCATTAATTTCTCTTTACAGTATCTGCTCTGCAAAGTCTTCAACACAGTCTGAGCTATGAAACAGAAAACTGCAGAAGGAATATCACTGACCACTGTAAAGTCTGAGGGCACAGTTAGGCTACAGTTTATGGGGGTGTCTCATCATCTGGAGGTAAATCTTTTTCAGTGTGTGATAATTTTATGTCAGCTGCTTGTTGCTAGGAGAAAATAGGTTTACTTCATTTCTACAACAAATGCCACAGTAAGATTTCTCCATCTTTTAATGCCACTGATATAATCACATTTGTGGAGAAATGTAATAAGTTACTAAAGAGATTGGACTCGGACTCACAACACCAAAGTGTTGTGACGTCCTTGAATTTCCACTGGTGGTTTTAAAGACTGGCAATAACTCTTGAAGGATTTAGTAGCTCGGTTATTTGTATCTTCTCTCCTTGGTGTGTTGGCGCTGTTTGTCACTGGGCTCTATAGGATATGTTTTATCTACATGTGGAATTATCCTAGGAAAACAAAGAGTTGTGCTTTTGAATTTATAATGATTTTGTAGTGACACTTTTTGCTGGACTTCAGAGGAGGGTTGTTTGGTGATGCAGTCCTGTTGCAGTAGGAAATGGCACTGGAAGCACCAGCTTCTGCTCAAGCCAGAGCGCAGCCTGTGCCCATGAGTGCACTGCCTAAACATGGTGCTATCCAATCAGTCAGCAGTACTTGTAGCTGAGTATGGGTGTGTAGATAAATGACAGTTTTGGTCAGACTTCACTGACACGTGTAAGACAGCAGAATCTGTCAGTGCAGCGGTTGCTCAGTCTCTTGGCGAGTTTCTTCTAAAAGTGCTTTGTCTACTAATTCACAATGCAGTGTATTCACTGCACATGTCAAATCCTTTGTCTACCTATTATCTATCTACACTAAAAGGATACATTCTTTAGCATTTCCTAAACCGTAAAAAATTATTTATTCTTCCTCTCTCAAAATGTTACGCATTTAGAGAAGTGGATGTGCCGAAATCCATTCTATTGAGCCATCTGTGAACAAGTACAGTATGACCCACTTCTGCTGAATATCCTCTCAGCTAATTATCTACAAAAATTCGTCTGCATAGCCTGCTGTCCAAATTGCTACCATGCACCAGAAGTAATTCACTGTGGAGAGAAGGAAATGGTTTGGTAAGTGTTATTACTGAACCAGATACTTAAAGAGATCTTCAGGTACTTGATTCTTAGATGAAGTAAAGTATTTTTTAAGAAAGGAAGTGGGTGCTCATACAAGCACTGTGTGAAGAACATTAAAAAAGTGGGGAACATATTGGGATGAAAAAACAGGGAAGAGTATTGAGGTGGCTTTTTTTTGGGTGTTTTTTTTTTTTTTTCCCTCAATTAGAAAGCTAGAGGCTGCTAATAGCCTGTGTCTGAGTATGGAGTGCCTATTGCTCTCAAATGATGATTAGCATCACATAAGAGCACATTTGCATAGGTTCTGATACATAACATTTTAGATACTTGGCTAAGTTTAATGCAAACTTAAATGAGTTGCACAAGGCTAAAAATAATTTGGAATCTTGACTGTGATAAATACTTCACTGAATGTGTCCCAGCTCATCTTTGAATATGCTTTTCTGGTGATATTTCAGTAACTTTGCTGCTGTTGGGGCCCAAGAAAAAGTGGTGCATAAAAATGTTTTCTGATTAAAAGATCAGAATTATTATGAGGGACTGTTTTTTTTTTTTTTTTTTTTCTGGAAATTGTGAATAGTCTTAACATTGGATTCAGTAGGATATATAAATTTTATTGGTATCTATTTTCTAACTTCCAGTCTGGTAGAATTTAGGCAGAAGTAAGATATAAGCAGATGAAGAAAATTCAGTGAATATTTTTACATGTTTAAATGCCTGCCAGGTGTTTTCATATGTCCTTGATACTCAAGTTTCCATAGCTGTCTCAATGGTCAAAATTTTGAACAGAAGTATATGCAATGTTGAAATCAGTTCATGCTCTCAAATTTGTATACACTAGAAATTCACAGACCAGAATAATATTAAATTATGCTCATAAAGTGAATGAGCTTGAAGTGTTTTTTAAATTTGTGCAACTTCCTTTTCTACCCATTTACTCTTGTGTGGGGGAGCACAGCAATGATGCTGTTTTTTTCCCTTTTTCAAATCAAGAACATTTTAAGAGGAAGCCACTACCCTTTTTTACAGGCTAACACCTGTAAATCTGTGAGGAACAAAACTGTCCCTAAAAAGTGGCTTGGTGAGCATAATTTGCTGTACAAAGGGAGTGACCTAATTTTTTCTTGTTGATCATATCTAGAAACCTACACCAGGACAGTTCATCATTTACTCCCTTGCTGTGCATTTTATTTTGGAAACATTGCATTTTGTATGCAATTTTCTTTACATGTGTGTAATCCTACTTTTGCTCATGAAACCTGAGGAGTCAACTGCCTTGGCAGCAGCAAAAATTGAAGAGGAATTGCTCAGGACCCCACTCCAATGATTTCAGACAGGACCATCCAATGTATTTTAATATCTGTGTTAATACTACCCATTTATCTCTGAGTCTAACGTGCACAGTCCAAACCAATCTTCATACAGTTTCCTGTAGTTTTTCCCCTGTTCCTGTTAATAAAATATTCCTTATTCCAGATTCTAGGCCACACTTTTTTTTCATTCTCTTATTCTTATTTTGATTATTTGTTTGGTGTCTCAGCATAGAAGTACTATTTGATTGCAGGCAGGAAGGACATGAAGGGAAACCTGCTGAGGCTGTCTGGGAACTGAAGTGGTATCACCTCAGTTTGGGAGAAAGGGTGGCATCCAGGTCTACTGTGGCAGCACAAAATTCTGTTTCAGCTGCATTCTCTGGCCTGTCTGGGAAGTATTGTGAGAGCTGCAAAATTATATAAAATGTGATGTGATATACTCAGCTACAATTTCTTTTAAACTAATTGTGAGTTTCATCTCAGTCATAAATCTGATCATACTTGTAATACTGCAGTTCTAACTAAATGCACTGACTTCTAGAGATGCTTTAGTGCCACTCTAAAGAAACCTCTACAAATTTTGCTAGTGCCCTTGCTAGTAAGAGAAGGCAGAGCAGAACAAGGAATCACAGAAATGTTTTGTTCTTTATTCTTAGCAAGATCCATACGTCCTTCCAATCACAGTGCAAATGAGGGACCAGAACATGCCTTCAACCATTTTTTTCCCACAAGTTTGACTAGATGTGTCCACAATATGTTGGTTTCAGACAGATCTTTAGCAGGGTACTTGTGTTTGACTGGGTGTGCTGAATTTTTACTCAAAAGGAACTTTTTCATGTATTCCTATGAGACTCTGCACATACATCCCATCTGCCTCTGTTTAACTGATTTCTAGCTTTTTTTGGATACCGAAAAATTGTTACATCAGCTGCTAAAAAGCTTTTTAATTTGGAAATTTGAGCCTTTCTATATGTTTGGTGAATGGAGGCCAACCCTTTAGTTTCTTGCAGCTTGGGGTTAGAGAGATGTGTTTGTCCACAGTTCAAATCTCTTTTGAGCAGATGGTTCTTAAGACCCTCTAATTCCTTATATGAAAAAGTAGATTATGTCCCTTTTAGTTTTACTCTTAAATTTCCTCTCCAATGCTAATCAAATGCACACTACAGAACATTGATAAAGAAACAAAGCATATTACCTGCCTTTGTGTCCTTGTCTGTGGATGCACAGACACACACAAATGATCTGTCTTCCTTTTTACCTAATTTAAAGCCCTAGATCTCACTTTCCTGACAAATTTGTCGTATTCTCACATAAGGAAGTAATAATATCATTGCTTCAGCTTGTGTTGTGAATGAAGTAGTAGTTTAAAACAAAAAATCCAGTTGAGGAAGCAAACATTGCATGAGGATGAATGCATATTGACAAAATAGCTCTTTGAGGGCTGCTGCTTAGCCATGCCTTTGCACCCTAAATTTCGTGCCTTTCTCTTTATGCAGAGGAAGAAATCTGCATAAGCTTTGCAATTCTAGGGAGATGATTCACCTAGCCATGAACCCAAGAACACTGCAGAAACCTTTCAGGGAAAGGTGCAGCATTATAAATATTTTAAACCTCTCTGCGAGCAGGGAAAAGTGTGACATATGTTTTACATTTCAGTGCCTGCTCCAGCACCATTATTTTAGAACCTGTCGCCTTTCGTAGGCTATGCACTCACAGACAAATGCCATTGCTTCAAAACCAATAGCTAAGCTGCCTCTTTTCATGCTGTTTCTTTCAGTTCCAACTGACAGTTAAAATATGTTTGTTGTTCCCCCCTCCATACACAGCCCCTGTTCGAACTGACCTGACCTCAAAAGATTGTAGCATACAGCTGAGCTTAGAATACAAACATTCCCTTTGAAAGTTGTAACGTTCCTGCTTGTCTGGGGCTGCTCTGAAGAAAAAAACCAAAAAGATGAATCTCAGTGTTTGAGTGATGCAATTCATAGATAAAACCTTTATCTGGGAAAAGGGGGAGGGAGAGGTGTATTTGGAGTCTGCTTGAGTAGCAGGAAGAAAAATTTCCATATTTAAGGTGAAACAGCTGCTGTTTTTTCTTTTCCTCTCTGCTTGGAAAGCTCTGCTTTATGAAGCATTATTATCGCCAGTGGGGAAATGAGGTATGGAAATGAGGCATATTTGATCCTTCCATGGGCTAACAATGGTACAAGACCTTCTGAACTCTGCCTTGACTTTCCCTCCACCAAGTGTTGCGTACTGTCTGCAATTAATATATGTGCAAAATACCATGAAGCATATAAAACCAAATTTGAATAATTCACAAGGTGACAACTTGGTTTGGAAATAGGTTTTTATGGTAGAGTATGTTTCTAGTATCATAGAATTGTTTCAGAAATTTGGTGTGGAATTATGATATTTCAGATCCTGATGACTTTGAACTGCCTTATGAGAAATCCAGAACTGTTTGTTCAGACACAAGCAATTCTCATTTAAAAATTAGAATGTAAGTTGCAACAATCAATAACTTACCAGGGTCTTGTGCAAAAGGAGGGGAAAAAATGCACCATTCTGTCCAGTCTATCTTCAGTCTTTCATAAGAAATATCATCAATTTAAATATTTTAAGGATGTCTGAATAATTAAAACTGAAAGACTTGTCTCCAAATCCCTTAACATTTTAAGTTAAGGACATGGTCTTTTTATATTCACCAAAGGAATGTGTTTCATGCCATTGGTATAGGTCATGTTCAGCTGTTTGTTTAGAAAAAACAAGCTATCTATGTGTCTTCTAAACTAAGGAGTGGAGATTGTGGAAGTAACATCCCACAGGGAATTGAAGAACCAACTAGATAAGCATAAACCCCAAGCTGCTCAGGTAAAAGTAAATGCTGCCTTGAGGGTACTGTAATGAACTGCATGTTCTGAGGTCTGTAATAGCTCTCCTTTAATTCTGTGCCTCTGGTTGTGGTTTGGGTTTTTTCCTTTACTATGTGTTACTGAATTCTTTAAAGCTTGGCTGTCTTTTTGAAATAAATGCTGTTCAATTTGAAGTTTGATCTTGACATAGCAACTACTGGTGGAGACTTGTATCTTGTGTGATGTGAGAGAGCAGAATAGCTAATTGAAACAGCTCTTTGTGGCCTCCAAAAGTAGATTTGCACTAGCTGAAATTCTTAGTGTTCTGTGCATGCCTAAGCTCTTGCAAAAAAGTTCAAAAAAAAAAGCATAAAACATATCTGAGATATTGTTTTCTTTATTGTGAAATAATTTTATTTCTTTTAAAAATCTGCTTTTTGTCTTAACTCTCAATGAAATAGCAAAGTCAAAGAATCCGAGTCTGAGAGTAATAGCCAGATGAATGCGTACCAAATTGAGGTACACCTCTCACATTTCTTTGCCGTGTGTATGGTAATAAAATAGGGGGAAACGCCTTTTTAAACTATGTTTTCCAAAATTAAATATTCTGTTAATAACAGGATGCATAAAAATGATGTAATTGTAGTTAGTGGTCTATGAGTGTGCACAGACAATTGTCCTTATTTCTATCACTCTTTGTTATGACATTTACCCTATTTAGACTGACACAGGTAGAAACAGGGGCCTGACCCAAAGGCACATTGGCCAAAAGTACAAAAGATATAGTGCTGCTCCAACTATGGTAGAAGAGTAAAAAGATAGTACAACTACTTCAGTATTCACTGGAATGATTCGAGGGGGTTAATTCCTTCCATATATGATAATTTTCTTGCAATACAGTTAGGCTAATAGCTGACAATTGTGTGCTGTTAATAGTAATTCATAATATAATTATGCACAGTGTGGATGGCACAGTTTGTATTTGGCTGTTGCTCTTGACTTCTATAAAGCTCCTTTTTAGAGCTCAAGTTCTGTGTGCTGTTCAAGAGGCTAATTTGAATCAGATAATGCACAAGTGCAGGGGACTGTCAGGAATCCGTAAGGATTTCCTGATAAAATTTTGAAGAATTCTTAAAGGTGCTGTGTTGATATATTATTCTGTTCAGTTTTTTCCCTAGCTGGAAGCTATACACTTGCACATTTTAGACACTTATATATTGACAAAACAAATAAAGGTTGAAGAAGAGATGTACTCCTGGGTCCGATATAAATCTTAACAAGACCCGTGTTCGTCTTTTCCACCTCTACCAATTAATTAACAGTGATATTTGTTAACAATTGCTTCCGCTGCCTGGAGGCATTTGGTGAGGTAAAATGCTGTAATTTTAAGTAGTATTATTTTCAGAGACCACCACAGGAAGAGAAGAGTACTGAAAAATTGTTGAATCTGAACAAAGAATCAGCCTGAAATCTCCAAGGGAGAGTGCACAAAGAATTGATTGTGTTCACACTCAGAGATCAGGGACATCTCTGCTCCTGACAGGGAAACCAGTCCAGACCGTCTGCATTCTCCATTCAAATGAATCCGTGTTCAAATCCGGATTCAGGGTGCCTAAAGATTTTGCTGGAATATATTTAGGAAAAAATGTAGATCCATGAACTCTCACCTGATTCATTTAACAATGCTAATGCTTTGGTCAAGCAGTTTTTTGTAATTTCACATAAAATCCAATGTATTAACAGAGAGATGAAGCATATGGTTGATTAGTTTTTTCAGAAGTTATAGGAAAAAGTTGTCTATAATGTACACTTGTATGAGAAGAACATGTGATTTTTTTTTAGTGACGAAGTCACTTAGGTGTCTATCTCCTTTGTTTTGAACTTAGAGGATCTGAATGTACTCCTTTTGAAGTTGATTTTCATAACCACTGAGCCCACAGATTGTAGGAACAATTTAGTGAAATTCAGCAAAACCCCTGTCCCATCCCTGTTAAAACATTTACTGTTGATTTCAGTGGAACAGACTTTCACTTGTTGTCTTCTTAAAGCAGTGGAAAACACCTGAAATGTAGACAAGATTTTATATCTTAGTTGTTTAACACAAGAAGTGCAGAGATCCCTTCTGAAGCCATGAGAGATGTTCCTGAGGTCAGAGCCTGAGCTGCCAATATTCCAGTGCAAAAATTTTCCCCAGAAGAGTAAACACTGAAAACATATGTGAGTATTTAAATCATCACTGAAAATCAACACACTTTTTTTAATCCTGTTGAATAGCTTTTGCTAAAGGAACAAACCAGTGTTTTGTTTAAACACTGAACTTGGCACGTAAGTGTAATGCTCTAAGCAGAGACCAGGAGCAGGGCTGAAGCTTGCCCGTAAATGTGCAGCTCCCTGCTGGGTGCACTGTGAGGGGAGGAGAAGGAGAGAGCTTCACCACGTTCCCTGTCTGTATCTCAAAGCTATGAAAAAGGGGAAAGTCTGTTGTTTTATTATACAACATTTTTCCCTCCTGTGGCAACATCCAGCAAAGTTTTCAAGAACTTTTTTTGCTTTTATAAAAAAACCAACAGCACTTTTTCTGACAGTAATCCCAATTTATATTGTGAAACCTTTCATTATGCAAAACACACCAGTACTTACTATTGCAACCGAACATATCCCAGAGTTTCCTTTGACCCTGAGAGGTGTAAAGTAAAACTAGAGATTTGACACACAGATCAAACTCTCCAGAATCATCACACAGAAGGTGTTAAACTGCAAACTTGTAAACCGTGATGAAATAATAATTGACAAAGCTATAGGAAGTATAGTGGTTGATCATTGTTATTTATTCTTTGTCCAAGAGTGTTAATAAAAGCCATCACATTTGTTTAAATTGGAAGGATTTTGGGAATCAGACTGCAGTTCCTGCCCTTACTACTATTTGAATCTTATTATACCAATGTTTTCCATTTGTGTTGAGCATACCTGTGAAATAAAATACATAACTGAGTTGGTGCTTCTTGGTCTAAATCTATCAGCTTTGTCCCCTTGGAGGTAACAGTGAGTATGTTCCAAATTGCAATTGTCCTATCAAGGATGTATTTATCCATAGTAAGTAGCATTAAGGAAAATTGTTCGACAGTGAATAAGATAAAAAAAACTTTTGTGACTAAAACCTTTGATTTCATGGACCAAATCTAAAAGAAAGGGTGCAGATGATGGTGTGTGGATATAGAATTGTATTTTGTATTTATAAGGTCTAATTCTGTTATCTCAGCTGCAGCTCCAGGACTTGCACAAGTGTCTCCAGGGATGATATAGAAGATAAAAGCTAATTCTGTTGTTCTTGTTCATACTTGATTCCCATGCTTCTACAAGGGATGAAATTTCCCAGAAGTGGTAGAAGCCCATTGTTACCTTCTGTTCCACATTTCCAGCAGTTGTCTTGGGGTGGGCTGTTGGTTTTGACTTCACAACCAATTACCTATAGAGTGCTTCAGTTGTCACCCCCTCTCCTCCTGGAACCTGCTCCCCTAGCTCTGGCAACCTTTTCTGGGTCTTTAAGAGGAGCATGACAGTGTGTTTGTGGTCCCTATACCCAGGTGATGTTTTCCTGGGAGGATTGTGAGGGGTGAAGAAGAAGGTGTGGTCCAGTTCACAAATTTTATTCCTCTGTGGGGGTCAAGGAAATTGTCTGTTTTGTTGTTGTGTTGCATTTATGTTGGACAACTCAAAAATTAGAAACACAAAGGACTCTTAGAAAATAAAGGCAGAAAAGACTTAATAGGTAATTTTACTAATTGCATATAGCATTGCAGACTTATTGGCATTCTATAATAGTCATTACGTAAAAATATAGCACATAAAATTATGAAAGACCTGATCTTCGGGGCAGGAAAGATGAGGTTTCAGAGATGACATCGCATCTTGGAGAAGATTAGGAGACTTTTATTTGAAGGAAAGAAAGTTTGCAGTTCCTGTGTTCAGATTGTATCTTATAGTTCTTTGGTCTTTGGTATGTGTTCCTGCAGACCTCTGCTACTCTGTACTGCCTGTAAGAGAAAAGTAATTAAAATCTCTATTTTGTGAAGTCACAGTAGCTTAACACACTGTCTGTGATGAAGAATACTTAGGAGAAGCTTTGTGTAATCTGCCATAAGATTTACTGTGTTCCCAGGCAATCAAAGTAAGAATCAACTGGATGGACTACAAATAAAAGTTAAGTATATCATGATACAGGTCATATAAATCTCATGTGTTTATGAGCTATACTGAAAAAACAAGAAATCTTCACACCCTTCAAGTAATACTCAGCTTGAAACTGTGTCATTTGGGACATGGTGTTCATATAAACCCCAGGGTCTGGAAACTGGAAAGGAGCTACATTGATGATAATGCATTTGCTACTTGTTCAAAGAAGAGAAAAATACCTCTTTGAATCTTTTCTGTGGACAAAGCTTTATATAAGCAACTCCTGTATCTCTGCACTAAGCCATAATTATTTGCCAGTAGATGGAGTAGTTAAATCAAATGTCTATCATTTACTCTCGGATCAGTTTGTGTGACAGGCTCCATAGCTTCTTGACACCATTAAACCCTTCTGCTTTCTACTCTGATGACTGGGGAGTCATTTCTGTTTGTGGTGAAGGCTCTCTGCTTTTGCTATACTGACAAATATGATTAGTTACATATCTTTCAACAAAATATTTTACATTTATTTTTCCATTGGGCAAGCTCACCTGCCAGAGATGTTAATATTATCTCCTGCATTTCTTTTTAGGACTTTTCCTTCCTGTGGCTTCCTGTCATAAGAAAAAGGATACTTGAAAAGTGTAGAAATAGACTATTGACAATGCTATCTGTAGATTGCTAATCCAGAGATCTCATTTATCTAGGGAGGGAAATGTTTAGGCTTTGTGGAGATTTCTGCCCTGTCATTAGGAGCCACATGATGAATCTTTGTTGTTTCATGGTATCAAGTGAAGTAAGGGAGTTATTTGCAAACCAAACCACAATACTTTGGTGGATATAGGCAGCAAGTTTGCATTTACTGCAGTTGAAAATATTCATGTTTGAGACTACACAACTGTGAAATGCATTGTATTTGCTTTGTCTTAGACTTCCCTGGATGTCAGCTCTGAGGCTGTAACGTTTGCAGCATCCAGGTTTTCTCATTCTCAAGATGATGTTCATGGTGCTACAGCTGTTGGTTACCATGTCCATAGCTCTCACAGGGACAGAATGCCTCATTTTGCCTCCTGTAGAAGAACAGTCCAAGCATCAAGTCTGTTACAAGATTGCTGAAATTAGTCCAGGATTGTCTTTTTACAAAGCTATTGTTCTATTGAAAAAATCGAACATATGTTTCTTTAGCTGTAATTCAGGAGGGGGGAGAGGTGAAAAGGAAATGCCCTGAAATTAAAACTCACTTCAGGCAAGTTTTAGTTTTGAGGAATCATTCATTGTGAATCATGAAATATCGTATTCTAGGTATAATGGGAGTGGTGGCAGAGTTTTGTGTTTGCCTACACAACCAGTAATTCCCCAGCAAGCTATGGGTCTAGGGCTAGAGAATCTAACTGAAAAACAAATCTAATTAGACACCCAGATCACAAAATGAATAAACCATATCCCAGGTATTTAGGAACACTGGGAATTCAGGGCTAGTTACATACAGTTTCACTTATTTATACATTGGTTTCAGTGGTTATTTATTTGGGGTAATTTGTTTTTGTCAATTCTTTAATGATTCTGAAACAAATTTGCTGTACCTGTGTTAACTGAACTGTGACACAATCCAAAATGGGGATAAAAAAGCAGTGTGGTGGATATATGAGGCTTGGGTAGCCTGCAAACCAATGAACATACACAAGAACCACTGCTTTGTGCTAGAAAAGGACAAACTGCAAACTCTGTTCAGCCAATAACAAGAAATGGTTCAATCCAAGTGCAGGAGTCAGCTACCCAATGAAAGAAACAAGGCAGAGAACTGTACACTAGAAAAATGAGGGCTCTTACGAACTCAGTGAAGAACAGGTAAAGATAAAAGTGCTGGATCAAAACTTCAGAGCCTTGCTGAAAACTGAAATATGAACATCAGATGTTTTCAAATGCCCTTCGAATGGATTTCAGCATTAGAACCTCATGTTTATTGCACATACTCTAAAGTTTTGTTTGAAGATAAACCTTTCAAGTTAAAATCCATACCTTATTCACTGCCTCAGGTAGCTTCTAAACAGTTCCTTGTTACCACCTTTATACAGTTTGTCTGACCTAACTTTTTTCTCTTTTTGGCTCACCCAGAAATGTTAGCTCCCTCCTTATTTAATTGTCCTTCTGTGGCTCATGCTTCTTGCTTTGTTACTTTGAAATATTGTAAGTAGGAACCATTCTTTCCCCGCTGTTCAGATATCTCCTAGGAAAATCTGTATCCACTTTCTTTGCTGAGATGTCCCATACTAAAGTACAGGAAGTGTTTTTGTATTTAAGGGCTCCTTTGCTGGTTTCCCAGAGAGAAGATATTGTGTGCTCTATTTGGATATAAGAAGGCATTAAAAAGCATACTGTTTTTATAAAATATTATTGGCATTATATCAGCAAAATTTAAGATTGTTAAAGCTCCTGTTGGTTTCAGTATAAAACAGAGTAAAACCCACTTCCACTTAAGGTTATGATTTCATATTTAGAAATATTGTTTTGTTCATAACATCCCATGTTTTTCTGGCATATTCTTCAGCATGCAGAATCTGGATTTTCTGATGCATTAATAAATTCTCGATCTACCCCAGTAGAATCTGAAAAATCTGCACTAGCTTAAAAAAAAATGTAAATTGAAAGCATATTGTGTGGCTAAAATGTAATTAGGAGAATACAGATGTGTGAGCTGCTTTTTCCAAGTGCATTGAGCAGATCATTGCTGTAATAGCCATATAGCCATCTTTCTGATCTTTTACCACAGCATTTTGGTGAAAGTTCTTCCTTAAAGAACATTTAACAGCATTTAGTACAGGCTCTGGCTGACTTAGTCCTGCAAAAGTGTCAGATGTAGAGGAAAAATGTTTTTTTTATTCCTTCAGTAAGTGTGAAACACAGGTGATTTTTATTTCACACCATGAGCTTATTGCTGCTGCCTTCTTTTAGATTTTATATCAAGTTGATTGCTGTATTTATAGGAAAAAAATGATGTCTTGATACAAAAAGTACAAATTTTTGAGGAGTTTGTCAGCACCAGAAGGTGTGTTTTTTTTTTTTTTTTTCATTTCAAGTTAATTGTCAAGCAATGTCAGGTACTCAACATGTCCATAAAAGCCAATATAACTCTGTACAGGTTTCACCAGGATTATGCATTTTTAATGATATTATAGCTCTCTGTAACAGTAGACTAAGATCAGCCATTTGCAGTAGCTATTGGAAGCACTTTGGACAATTAATGTATGATGTTGTAGTTTTATGGACCTCAGTCTTTACCTTAACACCCTGTAACTTGCTTCCCTTTTACCTATAGGGCTTGGACCTTTGTTGTCTTAAGTCATTGGACCACCTCTGCTCCAAGCCCGATTTCTGTTGAGTGGCAGCAAATTTAGAAGTTGCTTTTCTGCAAGCTAACACCTGATGTTTTGCGGAAGGTGAAAAAAACCTCAAAACAACCTTACACTGAACCTTGATGAGTGGTGCTCCTCACAGGAAAATCCTGTGGTAGCACATACAGATGCTGTCAGCTGAGTATCTTGTACAGCACAAACTTCTCTTTGCGGAGTGCAGGGAATTCAACTTGCATCCACTTCCTGGATATCTGGCATCAGAGTGGCCACTTTCTGGGTTTGTCCAGGTAGAGACTTTTTTTTACCCCTTCTTCTTCCCCAGAGGGTTTTATTTTTTCAGGACTCTTTATTCCTGTGTGGGATAGAGAAAAATCACTCACTTTGGACCAGGCCCATCATTGGCATCTGGGTCAAATAAGAGTAAGAAAAGGACTCCTATTCTGATAACCAGAAGGCTAGAATAGTATCATCCAGATACCCTCTTTCTCCAGATATGCCTTAGGAAATGAGATAAGACAGGAATATGGACAGTAGGCTGTAAAAAAAGAGTGACTGGTTATGAGAGTTTATGACTACATATGTCTGCTTCTGGACATGCTCCTCCATTGCCTGTAGTACCTACTTTTTTGGCATTGAGTTAGTTAATTGCTGGGTTAATGGGTTATGTAAATTCACTAGGGAATTTCATGTGCATTGGAGCAGGTAGAATTGAAGAAGGGAGACTGTGCTTCAGAGTTTTTCTCCCACTTTGGTACCGGTGCATTGTTAGTGTGGCCCACAAAAGCCCACGCTTATGGTTCTCAAAAGGAAATGGAAGAATATCCTTCAGAAACGAAAGATAGGGCTGGTCAGTGTACCACATGTGACTCCAGTACCCTGTGAGCTCGCTCCCATTTTTTATTCTTTTGTTTTGCTTGTACTTTTATTCTGCTAGATGCATTTGTTTAAATTTAAACATATCTCAAAATATTCTGCTGAAGTAGATGCTGCCTTAAACAGTGTGAAATCAGAATCCTGAAGTTTGATAAGCAGGCCTGCAGAAGATCTGGGACCTGAATTTGGTGAAGGCTTAAGCTTAAGAAATGAAAACTTTAGTTTAAGAAACATTAAGGAAGAGCAGAGAATCCCCAAGTCAAAAAATTGAAAACCTCAGCACTACTTTTCTTAATGCTTGTTTTTTAGAATGCAGCCTACTTCCTTCCGAGGCACAGTCCATTTTCCAAATGAAACCGTATTTGGATGTTTGAAAAGTAAAAAAAAAGAAAAAAATATTATTTTCATCCTTTTTTCTTCCAGCACAGAAAATCTAGGAAGCATGTGTTTCTTGGAGCTGTTCCTGCATTTTATGTCAGTGGTCAGTTGCCATAGCTCTGCCACCTGAAGGGCTGTTTGCTCAGCGAGTGTGTGGAGCACATTCTGGAGTTCTAATTCACTGGTGAGACAAAGGGTGACTGGCTACAGAATAGCCAAATCCTCCCAAGCTCTCAGGCTCATTACTATGGGAACTCTATCAAGGCTGCAAGCTAGCATGGAATATTGACAGCATGAAACGTTGATGAGCGCGCCTGCGTTTTGGCAAATTAGATTTACTATCTCATCCTATCTAATAGACCATTTAGAGGTCTGCCCCTGAGACACATCTCTTTAGCTGAGCATCTACCATCTTGTAATGTTTTTATCTTCAGTCTGAATGGCCACAGCTTTATGAATATGCTTCTCTGTACTTTAATTTTCTTGTTGCTGAAAAAAAGCTTTTGGGTGGACATGCAGTTGCTAAGAAAAGGCAAACAAGGAGCTGCATTGAAATGTACTCTTGAACAAACCCATCAATTTATCTTTATATATACACCAACACGCATATTTTATATATGTACATGCATTTATATACACAGACACACACACATAAAAACACATTCTCCCAACTGGGTTGATGTGTACAGCATTGCAAAATAGATCTGCCATCATCCCTGACAGGCTGCTGGAAATGGAGTTGATTGAATATGACTCAGACCCTCAGTCTCATTGTCCAATTCATCAGTGAATGCACTGCAGGCTCATTGATTATATGTAAGACCAGCAGGAATGCTTGGCTTGCTTCATGGGGCTGCCTGTATTGAGCCATTATAAACACTCTCTTCTCTGCTGTGTGCATGTAAATAAGTTCAGGTCACTTAAAATGGACAACTTAGACACAATTTTTATGAATTAAAAAAAAAAGGAGAAAGAAATGCAGGGAGTTCTTTTTGTGAAGAAGTTAGTTTCAGAGAGAACTGAGTCCACAGACTAATAATTTAAATATTATCTTATTATTTTGAAATAAATTTTTGACTGGTATTTCAGATGGAGTAGTTGATTTTTTTTTGTTTTGTTTTTTTCAGTATGAGTGACATGTGGTGTAGAATTTAGACTATAATTCAAAATTAGGAAAATATTGTAAATGGAAATGCTTTTCTATGGGTAGCATGATTGTATACCACAAGAAAAAAAATCTGAAAATAATTTTCTTCTAATAATTATGCACATGGTTATAAATAAACCTCAGTTTCCCCATAGTAAGCTGAAATGTTGCTGTTCTATGCCTGTAGATGTGCCTGTTCTTGGGAAAAGAAAATCACTTTTAACTGTAAACAGTAGATGTCATTGCACCTTTTATTTCTGTGTCCTTGTGTCTCTGGAGAAGTGGAGATGATGAGTGGAATGGGCTTAGTCATGTCCTTTACTTAGGGAAGAATGACAGAATCTCTTTTCTGGCTACTGCTGGTCCCACAGGCTCTATTTATTCATTGTGTCATATAATCCACTAGCAAAATACAGGAAAAAAAATTAGTTTTACAGTGTGATCTTGCTGCTTTCAGACAGGGCCCCTGAGAAGATGGCACAATTGTATGAACAGCTCCAGCACCCAAATGTGAGGGGTCTGGTGGTTTTGTGGGGTTTGGTTGATTTGTTTTGTTTTTTAGTTTTTGTCTTTTGTCTTTTTTTTTTTTTTCTTCAAGACATTTTCTGCAGTGATATGCCATTCCTTCTGCAGTCAGAAATTTTCTCCAGTCCTCTGGTCTTCATAAAATTCTATGTGAAGTCTTTGTCAGTGGAGACAAGAGAGTATGTAATGAAACAGTGTTAACAAACTCCCTTAGCACTGGCATCCAAGTTTTGGGAAAAGGAGATGGAATGTCAAGGAACATCTTTTTCACATCCACAATACAAAAATATGTCAAAATATTTGTTTGCTGAGCACTGAAAACATTGCAGGATGCACTTACAATTATATAGTGTGACAGACAACTTTTAATGCTGGCATGTTTTTAACTTACAAGATTAATCGAGGAGTGGTTTTGTAGCC